>NC_134950.1:30543375-31203986 GCF_965638725.1 Aptenodytes patagonicus | reverse complement strand
TTCTTTAATAAATTAATTCTTAGAGCTCCTCCCATGCACCAAGTATATGGGCAACTTGAAATCAAGTTTTTATGTCTTTGAGAGTATATGAAGTTATCTCCCATTTTTCACAAGAATGCCTTATCTGAAAGACTATAGGACAGTCAGGATGGAAGTGACTATGGAGATGGACTTTATCCCCTCCACATGAACAGGAAATGAAGTGTAATTTTCTTTGCAGGGCATGGGAAAAAAAAAAAAAAAAAAGAGTATGCCAGCAGCAGGTAATTGAACACAGTAAGAGACATGAAGCCAAAAAGACTGATAAAAAGGGTAGCAGTCATAATTTTCCCCTACTTATGTGGGTAAAAAACATTACTGCCAATCTGATAAATGATCTCAGTAACTGGATTATAATTTGAAGTTTGTTTTTGATTGAAAAGAAAGCACTCTGAAAAACAAATAATTGACCATAGTTGGTAACCATCAGTCATATTTCATTGTCTTTTGATCCCACCGTGATGAAGATGCTGTTCTGTAGCTTCTTTTTCACCATAAAACAACTACCTGAAGTGTTTCAGGATTATATCCAAAATAGGATTTATGGTCATAAAAACTTAGGATTTATGGTTATAAACATATGGCCTTAACCAAGTAATTCATCTGTTCATTTTGTAATATTCACTAATACTCAGTTATTCTCCTGTTTTTCCATTCCTCTATAGCCAACTACTCCTAGCAGTTCATTTTATGTTAAAAGAGATGCCTGAAATAAATAGGTGAGTAACTGCATCTCCACTGGCCGCAAAAGGACTCTAGTAAACTAGTTGTTGATATGCACAAGGTAAACAAACATCTTTAAGTGAGAGTTATAGGCCTATCATCTACACTCAAAATATATCCCAAAGAAATAATTGTCCCACTAACCTAGGAGCCACTTTTTAGTTTTATTTAAATTAATGTTGTACCACTCCTGCACTGCTCGTGCTTACGGGGAACCACAAAATGAAGTAGTGCCTACATTTTTTTTGGCTCTTGATGCAGTAGCTGTACTCAAAGGTCTTCTAACACATACCATTAGACCTTTCAAAAATACATTTATATTTTTAGGGTTTTTTTTCAATTAGTAATGGAAAAGGAAAAAATTAAGACATTACCTGTATTCAGTGCTTCATCTTGGTTAGCTGTAGTTAACTACTTCAATGTAAGAGCTTCCCAGATGGCCATAGAAGCTCATATCTCTTTTTATAGACTGTATAGGATATACTTACCTATCTAAGTGTCTAGCTGGGGCTTCAACAGCACAGTCAGACCATAGAAATTAAGAGTGGTAGTGATCAACTTCTAGGTGTTTTAGTCATTTAGTCTTTCTGCATTGTTCTAAATTATTAATTTACAGGAAGAGCTAGAAATAAGACTGACTGGAAGCCTTCAAACATTATTATTTATTAAAACCCTCTTTAAAAGGGTTTTTGAGGTACTGTCTGTAATGGGGGGATTTGTCATGAGTATTATCAAGACTATATTTTTGATGGATGTGGAAATGAACTCTAAAGATTCAAAATGCAGAAGACATCTTTCATATTTTCAGTGCATTAAAATGGAAAACAATAAAATTTAAGAGCAGCTTCTCTGTAAAGGCAGTGTTTGAGATGTTTCCAAAATCTGAAGAGCACAGGATATGCCTGGCTGCTAATACATTAAACATTCACCTTTTTTTTTTTTTAATTATTAATTCTTCTACCTTCTAATTCACATATAAAATCCATCAGCCTCTCCTCATATCTGAACAAGTATTTTATAGCAGAGTGGTTGTAGTGAAGTCTCAGGTTACTGAGATTGTTTAAGCAAATTTTGGGTCAGGACAATAGAGCCTGTTGGTGCCCTTACTATATGTGCCATATTCTTCACTTATAGCCTGAGATGTACTGCTGTTAAGAACTAAGTCATATCTGTTGCAAATAAACAGAAATACATTATCCTTCCTCTTGTTTTTATACCCTAATTGTCAGAATTTTAACAACAGTGACTGCTCTTACCTGCTTCAGTGTCGTGGTTTAACCTCAGTCGGCAACTGAGCACCACACAGCCGCTCGCTCACTCCCCTGCCCCCGGTGGGATGGGGGAGAGAACTGGAAGAGCACAAGTGAGAAAAACTCGTGGGTTGAGATAAAAACAGTTTAATAATTGAAATAATAATAATAATGTAATAATAATAATAATACACAAAGCAAATGATGCACAGTGCAATTGCTCACCACCCGCTGACTGATTGCCCAGCCAGTCCCCGAGCAGCGGCCCCCCTGGCCAGCTTTCCCCAGTTTATGTACTGAGCATGACGTCACATGGTATGGAATGTTCCTTTGGCCAGTTTGGCTGTACCCCCTCCCAGCTTCTTGTGCACCTGCAGCCTTCTCAGTCGGTAGAGCATGGGAAACTGAAAAGTCCTTGGCTAGTGTAAGCATTACCTAGCAACAACTAAAACATGGGTGCGTTATCAACTTTGTTCTCATCCTAAATCCAAAACACAGCACTGTACCAGCTACTAGGAAGGAAATTAACTCTATCCCTGCCAAAACCAGGACATTCAGAAAGACTAGAGATTCTCCATGTTGATCACACAGACCATTACTTATTCTAAGCGAAATGAGTTAGATAATCTACCTAAAACTGTAATTGCCACTACAGATTTTGCAGTTACATTTTTTTGAGATACAGATACAATTCAACTGACCACAATTTAGACATTAATCTTTTGTATTCACTGTTCATTCAGTGAATATCTTAGTCTGGTAATGTGCTTTGTGTTCCTAGTTCTTGAATATGTTACTTTTAAATACATCCTTTTTCTTCATGTTGTTTAGAGTTAAAGCTCAAGAAATGTTTGCCTATTCTTACTGAGAGTTTCACTGTTTAGTGATTCAATTAATTAAGAGACAGAATTTTACTGAGTCTTTCTCTTTTATGGAGAGTATCATTACGTAGATTAACTGTTTGATCCTTTGTTTATTCAAAATTTCATGACCTGACTAGAAGAGTTGTTTCTTGCAATCTGCTAAGAAAAAACTGAAGGGGACAAGTTTCATGTCAAATAAGAGTGATCATCTTCTGGGATTTGAAGCCAAATATAACACAGGTTGGCATAACATGTGTTGGCATAATATGATTGTTCTTCCAGAAAATGTAGTATTTGCTTTCTCTCAGACCATGTTCATCCTAATTTTATATGAAAGGAGAAGGCTCTGCTTTCATTTACAACATAGTTGAGCAGCAACCCCAAAATTGGAGTGATTCATCCAGATTTACAGTGTAAAAAGGAGAACAAAATTCACCTGTTGACATATTTTCATAATAATAGACTCAATTCTCTAACAGGTTTATCAAGTCAGTAATTTTCCATGAATGCCGCAATACTTCCAAAGATGTATTTCTGTGTTTGTTTTCTTTATATAGCTTTGTACTTTTGTTTGGTTAATTATTGCATCCTGATGACCCGATAACCATGTCTCAACATTTTGCAATTTGCTTTCTCTAGGAAAATACACATTAATTTGATGAATTCACTTCCATTTGGGGTAAAAAAAAATATTTGTGGCACATGTTAAAATCCTGAAGCTAACACTTTTGAAGATTCTTGCTCAAGTGAGACTATTCCACTATATTTTGGTCTCAGACTCATAAGTTTTCCTCTACAAATCCTGGAAAAATTCATACTGGCCCAATCACCAGAATGAAGAACCTTCCAATGCTTTCACTTCCCATTCATACTAGAGAAAACCATTTACTCTGCATGTTGAAAGAGCAGCTGACAGATCTGGTAGAAGACAGAGATGGGAAAGAACTTGGGAGGCAGAAGGGAAGCAGGCAGGAAAATGGGGAAGAAAGTAAACAGGGTTGTGAGGTACAGAGTCTAAACAAAGAATGGGATTGAAAGGTGGGAATTTAATGACTCACTGGCAAAAAGAATTCATAAATAGCACAAATATGGATAAATGTTCAATGATGTGGTTACATAGAATCACCATGAACTTAAATAAAGGGACCAAATTAAAGATGAATAGGCAACTTGAGTTCCAAACAAGTTATGCAAGGTGAGGTCTACTTGCATGATGGCACTGAACTGAAACACAATCAAGTTAACATCAGCTCATGTATTACAGTTCTGAAAGCAGAATAACAGAGGGGTAAGACCACTCTGACCACAAATTATACTTTTTTAATTTCTGTATTGTAGATAGCTTGGACATTTGTTACAAAAATATTATTTTTTTAAGAAATACCAAATTTATTGAAAAATGTTTATGAAATATATCACATAAAAGGGCAAGACCAGTAAGAAAGGTAACAGAGGGAAAGGTTCCAAGTCTTAAAAGTTAATTGTCTGCAGCAGTTCAACTAGCTTTCACTTTAGCTGAAAAAGGATTTCCTCTGTCGGCTGGATTTTCAAAGTGCAGCCATGAATATGGATACTTAAACTATGGTACCATTCATTTTCTCAGGCACAAGCCACCAAATAATAGTACTTAAAGATGCTACTGAAATGTATTTATTTAAAGAATCTGTCTAGAGGTTGTCATTTCTTTACATTGTTATCTTACATTTTGATAAGGTGTATCACAAGTCCAACGTATTCTTGTTTCCTTGTGACACTATGCTTTTATAGCCAAGAGAGGCTGATGAGATAACTGTATAAAGGTTGTCAAGAGGATGTAATGGAAAAATATCTTTTTGGCTTTTCTTCTGAATTTATAGAACAGTGTCACTTAGTTGAAAAATACAGATTTAAAATTGTATTACCATAAAAAGTATCGTATTTTTATGGTTAATGGTGATGTAGTAATATGTTCAAGAACATAAGTAGATCATACAGCATTCTTCAACTAGCAGTGTTATTAAGTAATGACCTACAAATACTGACACTTGTAAGATATAAAAGGACATTCTTGCACCACAAACTACAATTATGCATTTATCTCCTTTCACTCTTTTCTTCAAATAAAGTTATGCAGTGATAGCATCCAAACGGCTATCTATTGCAAAGGCTATAAATGTTGCAATAACAAAGTTAATAGGATAATTCTGAGTTGTCATTCTGAAATACTGATTAAAGCAATTGTTAAATTGAAATGGTTGTGCCTGTTTATAGGGCATAAATTTGAAGACAATTCTACATAAACACATTAAGAACTGTATTTCAGTGGCATTATAGCCTTCCAAGGAACTGAAAACTGATAACTGGTAACTGATAGATAAATTTAGCATTACTCAGACTCATAGAAACAAATTAAAATGAAATAAAAATATAAAATCTCATCTCCTATATGCCTCTGAAATTTTAGCATATGTATTGCTTTTGAAGAACTGGAACATACTCATAAACTTTGTGCAGAAACACAATACTATGGTAAGAGAGTTAGGCATGATAAGCAAATAAGAAGTGAGACAGGGGAAAATGAACTGATTTATCAAACAATCAAAACTAGTACGAATGAAAAAGAGGTATTAGGACTTAAATTCCTGACTCTCAGAAGAAGGTATGAGATACCAATCATTCTAACTTTCAATACTTAAAAATTATGCAGCTAAAATCAGTAAGAGACAGACCTAGACTGAATATAGGAACTGCATCTGTTGCTGTGTAAGTTAAAATTTCTTTTGTTTCTTAGCTAAAAAAAAAATCAGGGACAGCAAGCTGCACGTCCTGAAGCTCACTGTAACAACAGTGTCATCTTTTTTCATTCTAGCACATGATGTTATCTCCTCCTCAAATCACTCTATCAGATGAACAGGAATTCACTGACGGACAGATCGCAATTCACAGCCTGCTTCTTTAGGTGTTGAATACTGATGCTACTAGGATGCTTCTCCTCTCCTACCACAGTAACCTGCAAATGCAGAGAATAATTCTCATATCACAGGCTGTGGCTGTCACAATTAAACTAGCATGGAGGCAAAAGCTTTAGGACTTCCTTTCTTTCTGAAAAAATAAACATCAAGCTGTGATTTCCTGAGTCACAATTTGGTTCCTGCTATGTTATTTGGGCTGTTTGGCGAACTATGCGCTGCCTTTACTTAGAGCTCACAGTATATGTTATTTACCCTTGAGTTAAATCTCTGCTGTTCACAGGGCCTGCATCACTCACAGCTTTAAAATCTGATTAAAGCCACATATTTTAATTTTAAACTCTATAGGAATATAATGAGAAAATGGTGCAGAAGGAGCAGAAACATGGCTGCCTACATCAGCAACAGACAAACATACAGTGCATTGTGCATAAGCTTCAAGAACAAAGGTGTCTTCCAGGATTACAGTAAGTCTTCTGCTCATGAAGCTGTCCTTTGCTGATGTGGGAAGGTTACAAATAGAAAAAAGGGTCAAATCTGATTAGTCAATACAAGTGACAGGTTCCCAAAACTATTTATGCCCATAAACACCACATTTAAATATGATCTGAAAATATTCTAAGCAGTGATTTTATATTTTTCCACAAATCTTCAATAAATTGCAAGAGTAATTCAGGCCAATGCTACACCCATGTGTCATGCTTCCTCTCTATAAAATAATTTTCCCATTTCTAAACATTTTTTTATCTGTGTGGTATTTTTTATTAATTTAATTTAAGTAACATTTATTTTATTTTTAATTGTACTTCTATTTTCAATGAAAGTACTATACAAACTTCCATTAAATGCACTTACCAACCAAACCCATAATTTCACTTTAAAAATATATAGGGTTTTTTACTCACCTATTGGCCATACAACTACACTGTTTAGAGTCAATTTGGTTATGTTTCTTTAATTCTGCACTTACTGCTTCCTGTTTCACTTTTTTGCATTTTTTAGTTGTTGGTAACCATTCTAAAGTTAATTACCTCATCCAGACCCATATTTTTGTTCAAGTAGTGGTACAGGTTTTTTCAGTTGTTGCATTGGGCCTTAGACAACTTACTAACTTGCTACTTGATGATAATAAATAGTACTCATGGTTTCAGAGAGCTGATCAGACTCACTGACAGATATTTCAGTAGTTTTCACTTCTGGTAATCCTTGACTTTTATGTTATAAATATTTAGCAGTTGCTCCTCAATGAACCCCTTGGTAAATACTATATCTGCTCTTCTTTCCAAATACTGTGTGAATTTCTTTTGACTGCTTAAGACTGTTCTAAATTATTGTAAACTATCAGCTTTATCTATGCTAATAGTGATAAAATTGTTAGAACTTCACTTGTCTGTACTGTATCCATGTCCTTAGTAAAGGAAATAGATCTTGACCATAGACCGGTTTTCATGAACACTTTTAACTTACTTATACTCCCAGGTATTTTCCCATTTGTTATTTTTGTTAGGTTTTTAATGACCATTTTCTATCTTAACAGAGATAGCTTTTAAAATAAAAGAGCCATCTTCTGTGAAAGCAGAATCGTGTGTTTTATGAGAATGGGTGGTATCTAATAAAATGTGTTCACTTTCTCCATTATCATTAACATTCTTCCCACCCAATTTTGTAGCTGATGGGTTTCAGTATCAGGAAACTGACCCTTTTAGAGTAGCAAGATATTTATTATGGGCTGGGACTATGCTGCATTTTTCACTTAACATAATAAACTAGCATCCAAGCAAACCATTATTTTAGTGCAGCAGTCAATGAGACCTTCTAGAGTTTGACTTGGTATTACTACACTTTGTTGGTTTATTTTTTAGAAAATTCAAATATAGTTTCAATAGATAATAGAGGCATTTGAGCTATCTGGGATAAAATATATAACTCTGTATGTAATATGGATAGAAATTTAAAGAGCTGCTCATCTTGTTCTGTCTTCCAAACTGATGATCTGTAACACATCTTTCATTAGCATCTTCTCTACTGTATCAACTAGAACACCGACCCACTACAATATCACAGGTCCTATTCATCTGAAGGGTCAATCATTCTAAAATGTTTTATGACTAGAGCTGTCTGGTATATTTTTTTTTTCTCCAAATATGAATTTTGGGACAAAAGTGTTCTTCTGCTACATTTCTAATATATCATTTTGATAAAGTTTCATAGGAATATTCTGTGTGTGAAAGAGACTTTTGAATCCTAGACACATGAATTTATGGATTGGAATGTGTGAGAGCCTTGAATATACCCTTTAAAAAAGCAGGCTTACATCTATTTTCCACATATAAAAACTCAGATGTTTTGAAAAGTTTGAAAAAAACTTCTCTATATTCCTGCATGTAACAAAAGCAAATTTTGAAACTGTAAATGGTGCCACAAGATGGAATTGTCATCTTGGCAGAGGTATTTTAAAGAAGTTGTCACAATTACCTTTTGGACAGTCCTTTTTCAGGCAGTTATATCTTTTAATTTTTTGTTTGTTGTCTAAAATTTGTTGTGCTGTTGTACAGAAATTTTAAGAGTAAATAGTCCTGTAACGGTTCTGATTCTGCTACCCCAACATTATCCAACTGCAAGTTATGTGTGTAGAGAAAGTGTGCTACCTTGGCTGCCACTCTGGTTGAGAAAGAGGGCTGAGGACTTTCATCTGAGCGTAGTTCCCATCTTCACAAAGTGGCTACCTGGTTCAGACTAGTTGCCAAAATTATGAGTTGAACACCAGTCAATGCGATTACATAGTAATCAACATTGTGTATTCTTTTGTTCAATGTAAAATTAGAAATCAAAATTAGAAAAGACTAATATACCATGTGGTTTAATCCATGGACTTTTCATTGTAAATATGCTATATAGCTTACATAATTTGGGTACATCGCCAGACTTCTTATATTTTCAGACAAACAGCTTCATGTTTTCCTAGGAAATGTAGTGCAAGATAAAATAAAACTTGTGATTCACATAGAGTTAATATCACTGAGATTTTACCCTCTTTCACGGAAATGTTTTTGATGAATATGCTTTTATTTCCAAGAAATAAAAAGGATTGGACAGAGAACAGGATAATTATAAAAAAATGGGATAATATCAATATCATTTAAAAGTTGGATTTAAAATAGTGGTTTAGACCATTTAGTCTTATACAAAACAAGTAAAGAAAACATGACTAAGAACTAATCCCAGATGAATTGAACTGAGAACAGCATGGGAAATAGATCCCCACAGATCAATAAATAAAGTGAAAAATCAAAAATTATTAACAAATTCACAGACTACATGAAACTCCAGATAATACAGCCAGCTTTTTTGTATTATTGTTTTCTATTTAGTCAAGTAGGAGCAGCATGCAATTTTTTTTCATGTTATTAGTTTCACTTGTTAAAGTAATCTCATGTTTGCCTGGACATCTGCAGGTGACTTTGGACTGCTGTAACCAACTTCACAAACTGATATAGTGCGCTTATGGGAAGAATGATATTGCACTCTAATAAGCTCCAGATGGTAGAATAGTCTTTGAGATTTCATTGCTGTTTGCTGCTGTAACATCTACCACTCCAGTAAGAGACCAAATCACCACTGAAGACAATATTAGACAAGCACAAAAGAAAACAGCACTTACTTACTCCAAAAAAGCAACAGACACATGAGGAAATAAAAGGTTACTGCAAGAAAGTTTGAGGCAGAAAAATGGTCAGAGATGTCAGCATAACAGTGCCAAATAGATCAGACCTGTTGCTGCTGCATCATACATTTCATGTCAAAAATGAAAAGGCTTTGCATTGACTCCTAACTGGAGGACTGTAAAAGCACTGTCCACCAACAGATTTAATTCTGAACCAGCTACCCAGTTAGAAATAGATCTCTGTAACTGGGACTCTTGAATTCCAATAGAACAGCCAACAAAGAGTCTCTACTGTCTTAAAAAGTGACAGATTAGGAAGCATAGTAATGCTGTATACTATTACTGTATCTATATAAAATGTAATATCAGAATTCCCTTGCATATAAAGAGGGTATTTTAGTGTTCATATCCTTGCATGTAGCCATGACAGTTTGGTCATAGCTAAGAAATGGTGTGCATAACCTCTGAAGTTGAAATGTAACATAGTAAAAATGTATTTTTAAACAGGCATATCATTATAAATATAAAAACAAATCTATACAAATAAGCAAGAATGAAAAACTTGCATTTAGAGAAAAATAAAATAAAAATTACCAGATACCATATCAGCTGCTTTTTCTAGATATTTAAGATCTCAATATATTTAATATTACCAACTTTCAGAGCCCTCCAGTGTTTGATACAGAATTTTTTCCATTTTTAAAAGACAAAAAATGTATGCAGTGCTTTTGTGATGATCCACTACGGAAATGCAGAATATTCAAGTATGAAATTGTGTATAGTTAATAAGCCATTTCTGTCCATCCTTGCACTGCAGTCTACTTTATCAACATTGTTTTAAGTTTGTCATTAAAACTGTTAAATCTGAAAGCAGAAGCATAAGGTTTAAGAGTATCCACCAATATTTCTAAGAAGAAAAAGGAATCTGGAATAAGCATGACAAAAATTCATCTGAGATGAAAGAAAACAAAATTAATAGTTTGCTGCCTCATCCAGGTACATGAAATACGTTATGGATCTTTTCTGAAAAATCAGGACTGAGTCACTGCTTAATATAACATTTCCATATCTCCATAAGATAAAAAATGTTAATATATTGAAAGATATCTGAGTGTTGGAAATGGTTAGAAAGTATGAGCTGAAGTAACAACATGCATTTCAAAATGGACAGGGAGTGTAAAAGTCTTAGGGAAAAGAACACTTTCTAAAATATGATAAAGTGTTAGTAAATGGGGTCATTCAAATAACTACAGATTATACTAAAACATCTATTAGCTAAAAAGTATCATATTGTGTCATAAATTCAAAATAAAAATTCACAGCTTGTATTTGTGTAAATATTTTTTCTACATGTGGGAATTTGCAATGTCATCCAGGCACATGAGAGTTGCAAAATCAAGGCCTAAAATGAGTTGATTCATTCACTCTGAGTAGCTACAGGAGAATCAGAATATAAATATAACAATGTCGTGGTTTAACCTCAGTCGGCAACTGAGCACAGCCACTCGCTCACTCCCCTGCCCCCGGTGGGATGGGGGAGAGAATCGGAAGAGTAAAAGTGAGAAAACTCGTGGGCTGCGATAAGAACAGATTAATAATTGAAATAAAATAAAATAGTAGTAATAATAATAATAACAACAATAATAAAAGAATATACAAAGCAAGTGATGCACAATGCAATTGCTCACCACCTGCCGACCGATGCCCAGCCAGTCCCTGAGCAGCGGCGCCGCCGGCCAGCTTTCCCCAGTTTATGTACTGAGCATGACATCACATGGTATGGAATGTTTCTTTGGCCAGTTTGGGTCAGCTGTCCTGGCTGTGCCCCCTCCCAGCTTCTTGCTGGCAGGGCATGAAAAGCTGAAAAGTCCTTGACTAGTGTAAGCACTGCTCAGCAACAACTAAAACATCGGTGTGTTATCAACATTATTCTCACGCTAAATCCAAAACACAGCACGGTACCAGCTACTAGGAAGAAAATTAACTCTATCTCAGCCAAAACCAGGACAAACAATTAAAAAAAAAAAAATTAGCGCCAGTCTTTACCCTCTTCTCCTGGAAAAAAGAAAAATTAGCTGCAAGATTTCACCCTTCTTGTCAGTGTGATTTAAATTATCTCAAGGTCTGTCATTCCTTACATACCACAGCATCCCATAGGTGCTTCAGTAGCAAAGACAGATTTATAAATACCCAACATAGAAATACTCAACAGACTCAGGAATGGCTTTGAGCAGTATGACTGTGAACAGCTGCAGCACAGAGCAGTAGGCAAAGCGTATTCCTTCAGACAGGCTTCCCAGAACAGCAACAACAAGCCAACAGAGGTTCAGTCCCACTAGAGCAGAGGTGGAAAACATAAGAGGAAGATGATCTGCCTATGCATTTTGAATAAAATACTGAAGTTTTTTAAGACTGTGTTACATGGTAGATAGCATATAACAATCTAACTGGACACACATTAGTACTGGGGGGGTGTCTTGGTTTTGGCACGGATAGAGTTAATTTCCTTCCTAGTAGCTGGTACAGTGCTGTGTTTTGGATTTAGGATGAGAACAAAGTTGATAACGCACCCATGTTTTAGTTGTTGCTAGGTAATGCTTACACTAGCCAAGGACTTTTCAGCTTCCCATGCTCTACCGACTGAGAAGGCTGCAGGTGCGCAAGAAGCTGGGAGGGGGCACAGCCAAACTGGCCAAAGGGGTATTCCATACCATGTGACGTCATGCTCAGTACATAAACTGGGGAAAGCTGGCCGGGGGGGCCGCTGCTCGGGGACTGGCTGGGCATCGGTCGGCAGGTGGTGAGCAATTGTACTGTGCATCACTTGCTTTGTGTATTATTATTATTATTATTATTATTATTATTATTATTATTATTATTATTATTTTATTGTTTTATTTCAATTATTAAACTGTTTTTATCTCAACCGACGAGTTTTTCTCACTTGTGCTCTTCCAATTCTCTCCCCCATCCCACCGGGGGCAGGGGAGTGAGTGAGTGGCTGTGTGGTGCTCAGTTGCCGACTGAGGTTAAACCACAACAGTCTTTTTTGGTGCCCAATGTGGGGAACGATTTCAAATGGGGCCCTGAGCAACCACAAGCCAGAGAACTGGAAGAGCACAAGTGAGAAAAGCTCATGGGTTGAGATAAAAACAGTTTAATAATTGAAATAAAATGATAATAATAATATGATAATAATAATAATAATAATAATACACAAAGCAAGTGATGCACAGTGCAATTGCTCACCACCCGCCGACCGATGCCCAGCCAGTCCCCGAGCAGTGGCCCCCCCGGCCAGCTTTCCCCAGTTTATGTACTGCGCATGGTATGGAATGTCCCTTTGGCCAGTTTGGCTGTGCCCCCCTCCCAGCTTCTTGTGCACCTGCAACCTTCTCAGTCGGTAGAGCATGGGAAGCTGAAAAGTCCTTGGCTAGTGTAAGCATTACCTAGCAACAACTAAAACATCGGTGCCTTATCAACTTTGTTCTCATCCTAAATCCAAAACACAGCACTGTACCAGCTACTAGGAAGGAAATTAACTCTATCCCTGCCAAAACCAGGACAGGGGGACAGCCACAAGGTTCCCATCTCAGTCGAACTTTTTACAATTTTTGGGAAATCATGTCTAGAATTCTCATTTAAGGCTCTCTCTAGTTATAAGTAATGTAAGAAATGTAATATTCCATCCTTATCCCAAATTCAAAGAACATCACAAGAAAAAAAAAAGGGGAGCAAAAAAAAAAAAGCACCATTTTATTAATCTGTTTTGTTTTGCCTTATTTATTTCTGTCTATGTGGCAGCTGTGTAGACCACTATGCCAGCCTGGAAATTTAAATAATAATATGAAATAAAAGAATATGTTCCAGAACTCCAAAGATTCTTGAGATATTAGATAAGCATGAAATTTTCATGCTTCTCTTCTGAAAGCTGAATACATCCCTCTTTACTATGATACAGAAGTTCTCAAGCCATTTGTGTGTTCAGGAAGCCTTTTCCCAGAAAGTTATTTATCTCCTCCTATAGCATTTGACAGAGCGATTTCTCAGAATATGAACTGATAATATTGTTCCCCAGAATTACAGTTTTTAAGAAATATCTCGAGTGACATTCAATTTTAATAACTTTCCAACTTTTAGGCAGTAGGAGTTATGGGCTTCATTCCCTTTAGCAAATACTTCATTTGTGTTCAGCAGAGCCTCACGCAAGCACTGCAGAGCTGCTTTTTGATTTTTCAAGGTCTGAAAAATTAAAATAAAAAATGTCTTTTGTAAATGAGGTGCAAAGTCTCAGTAAAAAGCAAACCAAAATATGAAGCATTTGCAGTATAGCTCAAGGTGATAATTTTTTCAGTGTGGCTATTTCTAATTTATTACAGGAGCTCCCTTTTCTTCTTTTTTTTTTTTTTTTTAACTTTCTAATTTTCCATGTTAAGAGTAAAATTAAATTTCTAGTTTAAAAATTATGGAATCCAATTTTGGGGTTATTTTATAATGTATGTTTCTAAATTGTTGCAAGATAAACTTTTTCACAAATTGCTTCACTTTTGGTAAACGAATGTCCGCTGTCCAAAAGAAAAAACATTATCTTCCAACTAGCTGAAATACTTGACTTTAGTTACAGTTTTATGCATTTAATTTGAAGACCAAGGGCTGAAAAATGGGTTCCAAAGGTTGTCTTTCTCTTTTCTTGTGTTTTGTTTTTTTGTTGATTTGTTGGGTTTTTTTTTTCCCCCAATAAGATAGAAAGGCAGATTTTCAAAGGTTGTGCTATTAAACTCAGAGATAATATGATATTCTTAGACAACAGGTATGGGCCACTGTCCCTGACAAACATTAAACATTAATAGGGAACTAGAGTCCTGCAAAACTTAGGATGTTTCAGTGTCATCTGTCTCATGCCAGACCTATCATAAGTGACAGGTTATGAGATGCCAATAAAGGGCACAATGACATACAGATTTCACAAAGTGTTCCTTCATTAAAAAAATAAGACCTAGAGTCCATAATAAAAAATGTGAAACATTTTTAAAATGGATCAGTGAAAGCTCTGTATTTGATTTTATGAAATATTTCTTTCTTCAATATGATATTTTTCCTATTGCCCTTCTAAAATGTGTTACAATTAATACATTAAGGTATTTGAACAAAACTTTTGAAATTAAGAGGAAAAAAAGAGTGATCTCTTAACACCAATAAGCTCTTTCCGAGACAATGGAACATCTATCCATATTTTCTGCAAAATATATGAACTTCAAGGCTTCCTAATTTAACAAGTTAAGGAGAGAGACTACCCAACAATTACATACACAAACCATCTCTTCTCTGCAAAACAGAAAGTGTAGCTGTGACTAAATTAATCACATAATTTCCTCAATATTCTTGAATACTCTTTAGCAAAGTTAAAAAGCAATCTTTGTGTTAATTAAATACATAGGGGCGTCCAGTAAAGAAAAAATACCAAAAAATCAGCTTAGTGTATCATGGAAATGATCATGTCAACAATGCACTATAGAAATCATATAAAATAACCTTTTGTTTTCAAAGATGACTTTGAACATAGCAGTGAACATATTTGTTGGTATGTATACCTGCTCTCCTTATAGTCTGTAACAGTATAGAGATTTTCATGGTAATGTATCTCTGTGGATAACTAGACAATAGTAAATGTCTCAATATGCATAAATACAACAACATTACAATAGAAATACTCTAATTTAAAAGTTCTTCAGCTTTAATAAAGAGAAAGATCTAAGTTTTAATTCTGCATTGGGGTTTTTTTCAAGTCTCAGACAACATTTGAATCTTCCCTTTCAATTAAATGGCAATGATGCAAGTTACGTTACTTCAGTTGTTGGTTATTAATACTAAACAAATGGAAACCAGACATAGGGTGTGCATTTATAACATGAAGGACAATTCATATTTGCTGCAAATATGGAGGTATTTGCACTTAATGTTTACAGCAGTCTGAGTATGACACTAATCAAACAAATCTTAGAATAAATTTTGACTATATTGGTTGATCACTGAAAGTTAATATAATTTATCAAAGGTTTAAAGACAGTTGTTCTTTACTGTATTTCCCCAAAGATTTCCTTAATAATCACACTTCCTCCCCAGTTCTCAGGCACCAAAATTTTCATCAGCCCTACCCAGACTCAGTGCCTCCTAGAAAAAGACAGTTGTTAATACTTAAACTAGGATGGGTAATACAAAAGAGTACGTAACTTAACTGTTGGATTTAAGGTTGGTTTAAGATTAGAGGCTGTAGCAACTTCACAATGTCTCAAAAGTCAATGAAAATGCTTTTGTTGGTATCTGTGGCTTAGTACTGTGCTCCCTAAGAAACAATTGGTAGAGTTTGGGGAAAAGCCCAGACAATAAGGTAGGTGGATTCATCTAACTTTTGAGGTGGGCATGCTAAGCTCATTCTTACCGCCCAAATTAGAAATAGGCACAATTTGGTAGACTTATTTTGAAGGTCATCCAAAAATTTTATGAATTGTGCCTAAGGCTTCACTGACTCTCATCAGTCAGATTTTTATTAGTTACTGAAGGAGTCTACGGTGACTGGCTCAGAATGGGATGTCTGTATATTATCAAATGAATTCCTGATAGTCTGAGAAATGGGCATGGGATTCTTCTGAGAGGTCAGAAGGACTTCAATATTATTCCTCAGCTTATCCATTACTGTTCCTCTCAATATGTGACCACAATTGTAAATTAACTGGACTGGCTACAGTGTGTTGTTCTAAAATTTTTCTCTGGTATCTTAGAAAAATTATATTGAAATCTTTTTCAGTGTTTTTCCACCTGTGTGGTACTACCCTTCTTGCCCACCTGATGATCCATGCTGCAGTTCTTGCATCACAGACGATGTAACCCACTTCTATGTTTCAGTCTGAAACTGTCAGTGATTATAAAATGTAATCAGTATAGTTACACTAAACATGTTTTGCACTTGTGATGTTGTCTTTACAGATATCAGATGACACTTTTTTCTTTGTAGTCTGACACTGAAATTAAGTGTCCATAAATTTACATTATATTAATTTGTCATTGTAGTTAGAAATTGATATTCTAGCTATTTGCAGTGAGATCATTCTAAAAATTTCACAAAACAACCATAGACTTTTATTAATTTATCACCCTTCTTTGATGGAGTTCACTTCCACACTCCAAAAACCTACTGTGCAACATTATCAATTGATTTGTAATGATTACTCAGAGCTGCTACTGCCTTGTAAATATTAAGCAACGCAATAAATGAACTTAAGTCCTGAAGTAGAAAAGTAGAAAATGTTTTCTGCTGCCACATAGAAAAATATCCTAATGGTTCCAACTACACGGATCATTTTTAACAGTAAGAAAAGAAGCATACGCTAAATCATACAAGGAGAAAATCAAAGGAACAGAAGTCTCTGAGCAACCATGATTCTCCAAGGAAACTAATAGATATTTATAAGAACATTTTACTTTGTGTAAGAAATGTTTCCTTTGCTGGATAAAAGTAAATAACTGAACATGTTCAAAGAATTTTTAAATTAAGCTATGAGATAAAAAGCAGTTTAACAGTTCAAAGATTCCTAATGAGTAATACATACTTCTAAAACAATGACAACTCCAAAGTTACTAAAAGCTATTATCAACAGATATGGCAAATCTATTGCTGACAAAGTGAAGATACTGTATAAAAATCATGCTAGTGTAGGAGTTCCGTCTGCATAAAATTAAATAGGATTTCAGGAGTTAGTTCATGCAGTGTTATTTCTTCAATAACTCATTTCAATCTCTGCAAATGCTACTGCACTGACAGTAATAAATGAGTAGTTCGGAAGAAAAAAACAAGACAACATGACAATACATTTCAAGTTGTTAATCAGTGAATAGTCCTTCTTACTTGGGCTGCCATCTTACCCCTTTACATACTTTCCTGTGTGGGGGTCCTCAAAGCCCTGCAGACTGAAAAGGTCAACTCACATTCTAAAAAAGGATGTAATATTCCTAAACTTCCTGCAATCAAAGCCTTCTGCTAAATTTTAGTGAAGAGTCTAGTTAAGCCTTGAGAATCTCTTAACCTGAAATGTCGTATACTGGGGAGATAAAGAACCCCGCTGAGACAGGGACATTTCATTCCCCACTCTCCCACACTCATGCCATAAAGTCTGTTCCCAGTTCCAGTTCAGTCAGAGGCAGTAATAGTAATACATTCATTTCCTATGCAAATTATCATTAAAAAAATCTCAATATTTATCCCCTTTGCAAAATAATTTAGTTAGAACTCAGGGAATAACAGATGTTTTTGTTTAATTGCTGAACCAAAAATCAAGGGAAGAGGAGGTAAGTGACCCCAAACAGCAAAACAAAGCACAACCAATTAAATTTTGTGTCAAACTGAAATCTACAATTTCATTGTAAATGCAGGCATGCTATGCTTTCTTTATTTTAGATTACAATCAATTGCTGAGTTATATTGTTTTATTTTTTCATAATATATTGTTTTATTTTTTATAATATAAAATTTTTTTTTGGCTGAGACTTAGCTGAATTCTACCCAGCCTTGTGAGTAGTTTGAGTCCTCTGAATCTGCATATTTCTGGTGAATTTAGTATTTTTTAAAACAGATTTACCACCTCTAATGTTATTAGTCCTATCTCATAGCTAGGGAAACCTGAGATACCCAGAGAAGTAGCTTGCCCTGAATGAGTCAGCATTTCCCAGCAGACCTGGGAAAACAAGAAAATCTCCTGGGGTTTCATTAAAAGCCCTACCAGTACCCTGCATGCACACTGCCTTTCTGCTACAGCAGAAAAGATCAGAGCAATGTGGCTTACCACTACTAAGCAGCTAAATAAATTAAATCCATTCAGCTATTCTGAGGTAATCTCCCTGTGGTCTCTGACAGAAATCTTGACAGCATCCCCAAGTTAAAATATGAGGTTAGCTTTTGTTCCTGGCTTTTGATTTGTATTAGTAACAAATAGTAGTTTCATATTTAAAAGAAGGAAAAATTAACTTCCACATAATCTAGAAGCTAGTTTGGGAAGAAATAAAGCTTGTTTTGCTTCCAGTCTTCTGCAAGGGCCTTATTTCCTTGGTTTTGTTTAATTTGATTAGTTTGTTTGCTTTTCATTTGTACATAATATTCAAAAGTTCTTATCTCAAGCTCTAGGCATTCTTGCCATATAGTTAACAAGCAATCATGTATTAATTATAAAATCAACAATTTAATTTTAACTCCCACAACAAAAGATAACCAAACAAGAAAATGAATCTAACTTTTCCTATCCTATCCTATCCTATAAAAATAATTTCTTCTCACATACTTCCCAAAGATCCGGAGAAGAAAAAGTTAATGTCCAACAGATTTTTCTTCAAGTTAAGGAGTAGGTTCAGAACAAATCAGGGGACTTCACACGGACTGCCAAACTTTACTAAATTAAGAGAGATCTGCTCAAAGATTTCTTATGATCATGTTATCCGTTTTGAAAGACAGTCAGGGTCTTATATTAAAAGTGACTCTACACTGGTCCAGAAATGAGCAGAGTCAGAAGTGCTATGGACTAAACTAAAGAAGCATGTTCTCATTCACATCTTCCAGGCCTTATAACAAGACAAAACAGATAAGAGGAATAAAACATTAGAAGGATAGATGACGACACCAAGTTGGGCGGGAGTGTTGATCTGCTCGAGGGTAGGAAGGCTCTGCAGAGGGACCTGGACAGGCTGGATCGATGGGCCCAGGCCAACTGTACGAGGTTCAACAAGGCCAAGTGCCGGGTCCCGCACTTCGGCCACAACAACCCCATGCAGCGCTACAGGCTTGGGGAAGAGTGGCTGGAAAGCTGCCCAGCAGAGAAGGACCTGGGGGTGCTGGTTGACAGCCGGCTGAACATGAGCCGGCAGTGTGCCCAGGTGGCCAAGAAGGCCAATGGCATCCTGGCCTGTATCAGAAATTGTGTGGCCAGCAGGAGTAGGGAAGTGATGGTGCCCCTGTACTCGGCACTGGTGAGGCCGCACCTCGAATACTGTGTTCAGTTTTGGGCCCCTCACTACAAGAAGGACGTTGAGGTGCTGGAGCGTGTCCAGAGAAGGGCAACGAGGCTGGTGAAGGGTCTGGAGAACAAGTCTTCTGAGGAGCGGCTGAGGGAACTGGGGTTGTTTAGCCTGGAGGAAAGGAGGCTGAGGGGAGACCTGATCGCTCTCTACAACTCCCTGACAGGAGGTTGTAGCGAGGTGGGTGTCGGTCTCTTCTCCCAAGTAACTAGCGATAGGACAAGAGGAAATGGCCTCAAGTTGCACCAGGGGAGGTTTAGATTGGACATGAGGAAAAATGTCTTTACTGAAAGAGTGGTTAAACATTGGAAGAGGCTGCCCAGGGAAGTGGTGGAGTCCCCATCCCTGGAGGTATTTAAAAGACGAGTAGATGAGGCACTTAGGGACATGGTTTAGTGGACATGGTGGTGTTGGGTCGACGGTTGGACTCAATGATCTTAGAGGTCTTTTCCAACCTCAATGATTCTATGATTCTATGATTCTATGTCTGACAAAGGAGGCAAGAAAAGACCTAGAGACTTCACCAGTGAAGCAGTCTGGTGTATACACCCATCTTTTTATGAAGGGAGGAGGAAGTAATAATAAATTTACAGCTAATAATGCAAGAGTAAATTCAGCTACTCCTGGATTTCTTGAAATGTTATCAGGTAGTTCCTGTAACAAAAATAACAACTACCAAACCTCTCCATGTAAGCAGTTTTATAAGATTCAGGTTGAAGTGCTCTGTAAACTTCCATGATACTTATTTGCACTCCAGCCAACCCCAGTTTCAATTGCAGTGTAAGTTTTTGAGACAATTCTTGCCAAAAATCCCTGGCACCATCTGGTATCCTAAGACAGTACTATGAGGGGGACTGGATGACATTATATGGATGCTAAGTAAATTCAGAACAAACACCGGGATGTGGTCCTTTGTGCAAAAGGTAGCTGAGCTGTGAAACATTTTGTGAAAGGATGTTAAAAGTTTACATAAGCTCAAGGCAAGGCCTGACTTGTTCATGGAGATCTGTTGAGGGCTACTAAATAGACAGAAAGTATATTCAGCTCTGGAAGTTCTTGAGATGAAAGTGCTTGGAGGTTAGAAAAGTGCTGTAAGAGAAAGTATCATATATTTTTATCCAGGTCTTATGTTCTTATACTCTTACCTTTACACTTGCTTTTGACCAATTTCAGAAATAATGTGAAGCTCGACAGGCCTTTGATCTGTTGCAGCATGGCCATTCTAACCTTTTTTATACTTAAGTCCAGTGTAGGAATTAAGGGAAACAGGAAACTTGCAGACCAACAAACTGTAACTGAAGAGAAGGAAAAAACAATTCTGTCAAATGAGTGAAATGTGAAATAATCACAGCAAAGACTTTGTGTGTGTGAAGTTGCATTCTTCACTTGAAAATATTGGAATAAACATTTAGTGCTTTGATGTTCTAGATTTACTTTTTATCAAAGTTAATTCAGAATTCTGTACTTGATTTGTTATTGCCTTTTTAATTTCTGCCCACAAAACAATACGGATTGGTATATCACTACCCTGGACTTCAGGAGAGCAGACTTTGGCCTCTTCAGGGATCTGCTTGCTAGAGTGCCATGGGACAAAGCCCTGGAGGGAAGAGGGGCCCAAGACAGCTGGGTAATAGTCAAGGATCACCTCCTTCAAGCTCAGGAGCGATGCATCCCAACCAAGAGGAAGTCAGGCAAAAACGCCAGGAGGCCTGCATGGATGAACAAGGAGCTCCTGGACAAACTCAAACACAAAAAGGAAGCCTACAGAGGGTGGAAGCAAGGACAGGTAGCCTGGGAGGAATACAGAGAAGTTGTCTGAGCAGCCAGGGATCAGGTTAGGAAAGCTAAAGCCCTGATAGAATTAAATCTGGCCAGGGACATCAAGGGCAACAAGAAAAGATTCTATAGGTACGTCGGGGATAAAAGGAAGACAAGGGAAAATGTGGGCCCTCTCCAGAATGAAACAGGAGACCTGGTTACCCAGCATACAGAGAAGGCAGAGGTACTCAATGACTTTTTTGCCTCGGTTTTCACCGGCAAGTGCTCAAGCCTTACCGCCCAAGCCGCAGAAGGCAAAGGCAGGGACTGGGAGAATGAAGAGCCGCCCACTGTGGGAGAAGATCAGGTTCGAGACCATCTAAGGCACCTGAAGGTGCACAAGTCCATGGGACCCGACGAGATCCATCCGCGGGTCCTGATGGAACTGGCAGATGAAGTTGCTAAGCCACTATCCATTGTATTTGAGAAGTCGTGGCAGTCCGCTGAAGTTCCCACTGACTGGAAAAGGGGAAACGTAAACCCCATTTTTGAAAAGGGAAAAAAGGAAGACCCGGGGAACTACAGACCACTCAGTCTCACGTCTGTGCCTGGGAAGATCATGGAACAGATCCTCCTGGAAACTATGCTAAGGCCCATGGAGGGCAGGGAGGTGATTAGAGACAGCCAGCATGGCTTCACCAAGGGCAAGTCCTGCCTGACTAACCTAGTGGCCTTCTATGATGGAGTGACTACATCAGTGGACACGGGAAGGGCTACAGATGTCATCTATCTGGACCTCTGTAAGGCCTTTGACACGGTCCCCCACAACATCCTTCTCTCTAAACTGGAGGGGTATGGATTTGATGCGTGGACTGTCTGGTGGATGAGGAATTGGTTAGATGGTCACATCCAGAGGGTAGTGCTCAATGGCTCAATGTCCAGATGGAGACTGGCGATGAGCAGTGTCCTGCAGGGGTCTCTATGGGGACTGGTACTGTTTAATATCTTCATCAATGACATAGACAGTGGGATCGAGTGCACCCTCAGCAAGTTTGCAGATGACACCAAGCTGAGTGGTGTGGTTGACACACCACAGGGACAGGATGCCATCCAGAGGGACCTGGACAAGCTCAAGAAGTGGGCCTGGGTGAACTTCATGACGTTTAACAAGGCCAAGTGCAAGGCCCCCTGGGTTGGGGCAACCCCCGGTATCAGTACAGGCTGGGGGATGAAGGGATTGAGAGCAGCCCTGCCAAGAAGGACTTGGGGGTACTGGTGGATGGCTGGACATGAGCCAGCAATGTGCGCTCGCAGCCCAGAAGGCCAATCGTATCCTGGGCTGCATTAAAAGAAGCGTGGCCAGCAGGTCAAGGGAGGTGATTCTACCCTTCTACTCTGCTCTGGTGAGACCTCACCTGGAGTATTGCGTCCAGCTCTGGAGCCCACAGCATAAGAAAGACATGGACCTATTGAAGTGGGTCCAGAAGAGGGCCACAAAAATGATCAGAGGGATGGAACACCTCTCCTATGAAGACAGGCTGAGAGAGTTGGGGTAATTCAGCCTGGAGAGGAGAAGGCTTTGGGGAGACCTTCTTGCAGCCTATCAGTACTTCAAGGGGGCTTATAAAAAAGATGGGGGCAAACTTTTTAGCAGGGCCTGTTGCAACAGGACAAGGGGGAATGGCTTTAAACTAAATGGGGGTCAATTTAGACTAGATGTAAGGAAGAAATTTTTTACGCTGAGGGTGGTGAAACACTGGCACAGGTTGCCCAGAGAGGTGGTGGATGCCCCATCCCTGGAAACATTCAAGGTCAGGTTGGACGGGGCTCTGAGCAAGCTGACCTAGTTGAAGATGTCCCTGCCCGCGGCAGGGTGGTTGGACTAGATGACCTTTACAGGTCCCTTCCAACCCAAACTATTCTATGATTCTATGTTTCTATGATTCTATGATATAGCAAGAAATATATTTTGGCCTACGTTTTGTCTGAAGTGTTTTTATCATGCTAATGAAACTAGTAATTCATTACCTAAGGCTTGAAGAAATAAAAAGTGTGAATATACATAGAAGATATCTCCTAAATGTGCAGATTTCAGCCAGAATGAAGCTGCTTTGTACTTTAGCCTTCTAGCAGAAATTAAATTCAATAATGACCTGCATTTCCTAGGTTTGATTGCAGTGAACTGAACTGAAATTTCCCCCATCCTTTGGTCCAGAAAGGAATTTTTAACATGATGATGTTTATATCTGCTGCCTTCTAAAGACCCTGAGCCAGTATTCTGAAATGTCTAGAAGCACTGATTCAAGAATTTCTTACTTTTTTATTTGCTATGATATTTTCCCTGTATACAAGGAAATATGTTTCCAGTGGGGAAGTCTGGATGTGTCTGTCACAGGATATTCAGCAAGATGAAATGAGTTATAGCAGAAAAGAATTCTGCCATTGGAGTCCTACTGACTTTAGGCAAGAGACTTCTGGGAACAACTTTCCCCAAACTAAGAATTTTGAGTTTAATTTTAATTTAATGCTTCAAGTGTGTTTTTGCAAAACAGGTGCTCTTTGTAAGATTCCAGAATCTCCCTATGCTCCCCTCACCCCCTGCAATAAATAAATCACAAATACTATGGTAGGAACTGCAGCACAGAAGGATGCTTTTCCAGTCATGAAGTCATGCCCTTAAGTTGTCTTCTCAGAGTTCAAATTGGAAATCACAAAAATAACTAAATATATAAGGAAAGTGAGGAAGGAATGTATGTGGAGAGATTATTCCAGCTTTATGCACAGAGGAGAATTTTACCAAATATAGAAATCCATCAGAACTTTAGAAAAATATAACTGTTAATCTTTACATTCCTAAAATAAGATAATTAACAAGTGTACAAACCACAGCTGACATACCTGGAAAGAGCAATTGTTTTCTTTGTTCTTTGTGAGTGAGTTGGGGGGGATTTCTTTTAAGTTTCTTTGCTTCATTAGGCATGTTGAAATTAATTTTCAGCTTTTTTCTCTCACATTTCCTGACTATATAACAACATCTGTTTAACATGGACTTTTAATGTCAAATTAATTTCAATATTTATTTTGCATTTGTAATCGCCATTTGTTATAAAATGCATCCTCACACTTCAGGTTCAACTTTGCTCTCCAATTTTTATGCAGTTACTCCCATTGACCTGATTTTTAGGTTAATGAAGTTAACAGTTATTGTAAAGTTTGCTTGAAAAAAAAAAACCCTAGTGTCAGGGAGGTCAAGATAGATTCCATTCCTTAATCTCACTTAAATTCACAATACATTCCTCCTTATCCTATATTCTGTATTTTATTAATGAACCTGAATAAATAAAAAATAACGATATTATGCTGACTTGTAGCTGTGCTGAACAAGTTGCTGTTTGGAGGTCACTGAGTACCCACTTCCACAATGAGCAAGTTGAAATACTGTAGCCAGTATCTGAGATGGCTTTGTTTTGGGAATCAATGCCACAAATGTTCTCACACAGTTTGTTTTCAAGGCCAAACGAAGAACTAGAGGGATTCATAAGCATTTTTATTGTTAGCAGTTCTGGATGTTACTGTTTGAATCTTTCATGACACTGATACCCAAAAGTACAATATCATCAAATATGATGATATTATATCAATATTTCTCTGAACGGTGAGGACTCAGTGAACCTTTCGGAGCTGTGAGTGAGCATGCAGATCTTTTTATCTCTTTGCAATGCTAGTCCCTGTGTTGGTAGGACTTTCATCTCCTGGCTAAAATTGCAGCTCAAGGCAGAGTTGGGTCTTTTCTATTCCGCCCACCACCCACTGGACCACCTCCTCCTCTTCCATTCACCCCATAGAGAGGAATTAGGCCATCAGTGTTTTGACTGTGTCTCACTCTAGGTGGTGGGCAGACATGTGGTTGAGGAGATTGTGTTGATTTGGGGCACTGAATAATGAATTGCTGAAGGGGAGGACTGTGAGAGGACTTGTGCCACAGAGCTGAAGAAAATGGAAATGGGGGAAGCAGAAGGCACAGGAGACCTCCCACAACCTAGCAGACCAGGACAGTATCTATAGCAAGACTAAAGCCACCTGATGTCTTTATCTCATGCTCTATGGCTTCAAACACCCCCAGGACACACAGGTGAAATTCAGAAATAGAGAGGAATGACATAAATAATTCAGTGCTTAAAAAAATGTTATTCCTTGAGGGACAGTCTCTTGAGTTAGGGTGTATGAATCATGTTACTTAAACTCTTTGATTTGCCAGGGCTTTTCATAGTTTTAATCCAATTGCTATTTTCATGGCTTCACATACCACAGTGGTAGCCACTTTATAAATGCAAAGTATTCATGATGAAATAAAATGAGACTCTGAAAGTAGAACAGAAGTGATAGGAGTTCCTTAGGAATAGTGTGTTTGATCACTCTGCCCTTCTCAATAATTCAGAAGTTTCACTTTCTCCCTTCAAAATGAATGTTCATCACAAATCATTTTGCCTGGTTGCATTACTGCCGTGTGCTCTGTTGTGGTCAGGACTCTGCACGGAATAAAAATAAAAAAGTGAGAGATTGAATCTTTATGTGATACCCATCATGTAATGATAAGGAAACTTCATTTCTGCTGTATCTGTTTAACACCTACCTTTTTAAATCTTATTTTCTGTCTCACTTTTAACTGTTGGAATCTATTTAGATTAGAGGACAAAGGGGCAATATGTGAAGATCTGGCAGGAATTAGGCAGTCAAGGCTCTTTTAGAAAAGCCTGAACACTGCTGTTCCTCTTGACAGGGATATGGCAGGGACTGGCCAAATGAACAGGGACTGGCCGGTTGGAAAGTAAGAAGTATGGACTTATTCCCAACGGAATGCAGGGGTGTAAAAGAGAAAAAGTTGTTCACGTACTGTTCAGTAAGTTATTCCTACTCAAAAGGATTTCCATGTTAACTTCAATCTCTTTTTATGATAGGTTCCTCCTTTCTAGATGTACCGTTGACTTTATGGAAACAGTCAAATTCATGACATGTTAAGAGCACTGTGTTACTTTGGTCTCTTCTTTAAAGGATCTACTATTATCATCATCATCATCATCTCCTCATCTATAGATTTCTTTTGAAAATCAAAAACTCATTCCTCTCAAACATGTTCTTTGCAGTCTCTTCTAAGCCACAGCATCTGAAGAATATTGTTTTTCTAAATCACTTGATGTTAAGAAAGGTTCCATGCAGAAATTATATGTAATAAACAATGATTTTTAACCATAACTGTTCAAGGACACTTTGTTCTAGGAAAATGCTTCTTAAGAGGGCCATATTAAATCCTGTCTTGCCTTCAGCAATGTAAGCACTTGTGTTTTAACTTCCAGCTGAAAAAAACCCCACTTCTAAAAACTCCTCTCCAACTCTTTCTTTTTTATGTTCCAGCAACTTGTCCTGTTTTAATCTATTCTCTTTCACTTCTCTACTGTTTATTGATGAATGAGACAGTCTATCACAGTAGTTACAAAGAACCCAAATCTAACTCCAACAGCTTAAGTCAAAAACCTTAACTGTTTTTGATCACCATCTGTGTCATTTTATAGACATTAACATACCATTAATGTTACCATTAACTTACATTAACAAACATGAGATACTACAATAAGAAAATAATGGAGATTTCAATGAATCTTGCTCAGGCAAGTTAGATTTACTCTATTGTGATTCAGACCTTGAGTAGAAGAGAGAAAAGAATTATAGTGAGAATCTTTAAAATAAGCATACTTTAAATGACACTTTCTCTACAAAAAACAATGTTATTTTAACATTATGGTATTTGCACAGTTGCATCTTTCCATAAACAAAAAAAAAAGCTTTGGACAGGAATATAGAACTTTGGTTGACTGAATCCTGTCTCCACTAGAATGAGGTGAATTGAATGAACTCTAGAGTAGTCAGCAGTCACTAAACCACTTCACTTAATGAAGCATTTAAATATGCATGTAGGAAGCCTAATATATAAAAGTTCCTATTTTAAATGATCTTGGTGTAAATATAACGAGACACATCAGCCCCACATCCAAAAAAAAGTTCCACACAATGGAAATCTCATGATTCACCTCCTTCTTTCCTAATATTTCCCCCTCTTGAATCCAGTAATGTCACCATGAATGCCAAGATCTAAGAATTAGTAGTGTGTTAGAAACTAGTAGTCTGTGAAGGTGAACTCAGTATAGAAGACAGTAAATACTTTGTATAGGTTTAATAGATCTGTATAACACTAGAAAACAAGAGATTTGTTTAAATGAAACAACCCAGATTCTGCTTTCATTTACACCAGACAAAATACAATTTCAGTTATGGTGGAAAGCTGCTTCTATACTATTTATCTAAATGCAGTATAGCCGAATATTCAACATCACGTTTTGCAGAAACAGTAATAAAACCGAAGACGAAGTTTACACATATGGCATTTTATGAATCAGCAGCTATCTCATACAGACAGCTAAAATAAAGGGAACCAAAAAGTGGGTTAAACAAGCAAATGACTCTATAGAACAGAAGAAATCTTTTTTCCTTGGATTTAAGACCTGATCAGTGGTTGCAAAGTTTCACAAAAGTAAAGGTACTGAAAAACAGTTCAAATTATTTATTCATATAGTCTAGTGTTTTTATGAAATTACATTTTTCAAAATACTCAGTTTCAGCTGTTTGAGTATGCCCATCATCACTGATTCAGGACATCACAACAAAATTCAGTCAACAAAATTCCAGCAATCTGAAACCATTCCACAAGAAGCAGGGGTTTACTGACACGTTCAAACATCCAGCTTCATTTTCACACTACAAGCTGTCTAAAAAAAAATCTGTAAAGACTTGATAAACACATTTAGAGAAATTATTATCCAATTTTGACATTCCATCTTAATAAGTATGCCAATCAAAGAGCACAAACTGTTGCTTCTTTTCCAAAAAAGCAAAACAAATGTGTGCTTATTAAAACTCCTAATAAAATGTGAAGAAAGGAATCCAAACAAACCTATCGTTCATTAAAACTTTTATAAACTTAAATGTACGTAAATAAGCCTAAACTCATTTGTTTTCTTGTACAGTGCTCAGTTTCTCAGAGACTGTTCACTATAGTCGGGAACTTCAAGCACTGATCTATACATATCTGAGCTGTCTTTAATCATTCCTTCTTGTCCCAAGCATATTCTGCACACAGAGACTAGGCAGTTGCCTCATGAATAACATCATTCAAAAGTTTTATATACCATGCTAATGTATTTAACTGATTTATCAGTTCTTATCATCAGGAAAATATGCCCATTCAGTCAGTAACTATACTATACTATATCTATATGTTATTGTGCATTAATAGAAATGACAAACTAACATTATTAAAAGCTGCACTCAGCTGAAGTCTGAGCTTTTTGGGTTTGACCACTGAACTTTCAAATAATTACATAGCTTGACTTTTACGAAGCCTAAATCCTGACTCTAGGGCTCTGAGTTTTTAAGCACTAATCTCAAAGACTAAATTCCAAGTTTTGACAGCACCTTTGGACGAGTGAGGAGTTGGATGTGACACCTTCCTCTCTGCCCTTCTGTAGAAGCTGTCATTATGTTGGCTCAGCTGAACGAGTTCGCATAAAGGAGAGCTGTAACGTTAGCACATACAGGGAGGGTTCCCAAAGGCAGGCAGCATCCCTGTCACTGATCAAAAGTAAAGAAAAACACTGCTGTGGTGCTATACACAACTGATGAACTACATAGGTCTACAAAAAAACCCTAGCAAGATTTCAGTAACAATTGCAGGTCTGGTTGAAAAGTCTATACCCTTTATACACCCTTGCAGAGGTACAATGTTTACGAGGGTGTGTTCTCCCATTAATAAGACTGGAACTTCAAAGACATCTGTCTTTAAAGACATTGACTATACCTCACAGACAGTCTTACCTTTGCTTGCTCAAGCAAAGTATCAAGGTGGGGTTTCTCAGGCAGCTAAGAGTTCATAATCTTTTATTTCCTCTGCTCTTCAATGAAGGTAAATACATAGTAGAGTGCTGCTTGTTTGTCACATCCCCTTTCTGGAGGGTAGACACAGGTTTTGTCCTGGCTTCTGTCAAACTCCCCCTGTCTCCAGCTTACTCCAACACAATGTCCCATAAAGGGAAACTAGTGTACTGCCAGCACAGACAGTGCTTTAAGGCATAATATTGATATGCTTTATATGTATTTAATGTCTTCAAGTTCTGTGCATAGTATATTTATCTATGCACAATCTTAACTAAAGGCTATAGTTTCTATAATCTTTGAGAGTCCCTAGCCAATGTTCATGACAAAGCAAGGAACAATGTAGCATTACCTATTTTAGAGGATCTGTTTCCAAATAAGGAGTGTACGGCAGCAGTACTTTCAATATTGCAAATTTAGAAAACATGGTTGGTTGTGTCCCTGAGAAGAATCACCGTATTTTCTGTAGATCTTGCATATGGATATTGAAGAGTCCTATTTACAAACACAAAAGCTACTAGTCCCAAGGTTCCTTGATCATCCCTGACGAAGTAAACAGTTTCCCGGGCTGTACATCCACTGCTTTCCATTAGTGTGTATTACCACATGTGATTCCAGTCCACTTAGTAGGAAAAAGCTGAATAGGAAAATATTTCCATTGTGACAAAGCTGTGCTAGTCGAAGTAGAAAACACTGAAGATGCTATTTCTCTTGACCACTTTTGTTGCAACCAATGTGTATGTCTCTTACAGGAGTGATTATTGCTCATTTGAGTAAGGAAAATTGATCTGTGGAAACAGAGAGAAGCATCTGAACATCAGCTCCATGCTGTGTTCTTCATCCTGTTCTAATGATCTAATAATCTTCCAGTCCCTCTAACATTTAGTACAATACATTGGCAGGTTCTAGAAATGTATTGCATACTTTCCTGTGCAATGAAGATTTGCACAGGACTAATTACAGTAAACAATCTTAAAGAATACACACTAACAAAAAGGAGCTATTGAATTTGTTCACACATACAGGACATGCGCTGCAAAGACATGCACTGCAAATTTCTCTTTCTCTGTAAAGATGTATTCATCTATGCATAAATAGCTAAAATTACTTGTGAAGCCAACAGATGTGTGAGCCAGAACCCAATCCTCACTGAAAAGACAGTTAAAGAGTGGTCCTTTCTCAATGCATGCTTATTTTGCATTCAGCCAACGGATTCAGAGGGGATTCTATCAGACTGAAGAAAGCTTTTTACTCTCATTTATGCAGGCTCAAACTCTGGGAATTATAGATACTCCTGAGACATATTTTATGATTGTTCCTTGTCTTTGGAAAAGGGGAGACAATGGAGAGCTTTAGTCTTTGAACAGATTACAAAAGCAAATCTAAATATTTTAAGGGATTCAGCTGCCATGGTAAGGAGTTACTGATTCATAAATCAAATAAAATGAAATTCCTTTTACTCTTCTATTTGCCAATTCAATGACTTACAGCTACACAACACAGACATTACTGAGGCAACTTGTGTTCCTGACTCCTATCCTGTTACCAACTGTCCTGTCTCCTGACCAATTCTATGAAGCGCTATGCACGTTCTGAGACCATACAAAATCTCAGCAGACACAGATGAGTACCTCACAACCTATGACTTTCTACTTTACCTTTCCAAAAATGCCAACGGCAATCTCTGGGAAATTATCAAGAGGAATATTACTGCTGTGAAGCACACTCCATTTTTATTATCAGGTCAATATCCTCCACAGCACTGCTTATCTTCTTAAAACTTTCATATAGTTTCTGTGATTACCAACTTTTTTTACGTTACTGCAATTTTGAATTCAAAAATACCTTTCCATACTCACTTTACTAGAACCGCCTCTCCTAAAATCTTTCACTTCTACTTCAGGCAATTTCTAACCCAAGCACTAATTTTTTCACTCCTTTTACTTTCTCAAGTGCTTCTTCCATATTTGCATTCATGACTTCCTCTTGGCTTTAATTCCCTACCCTTTTTCCTCCAATTTTTACAGATTTCACCTATATCTCCTGCAGCTTCTCCCTAACCTCTATTACTTGGTTTATTTTCTCTCTCTCAAAAGTGTTCAAAAACAGGTGGAAAAAAAATACACCTTACTTATCTTCTAAACCGTTTTGCAGGTTATTTGCTGGCTTATTATCCAAATTCAAACCTCTTCCTCTAGTCCTCAGCCTTCTCCAAATTTTCTTTGGATTTCTTGAGTCTATATCTTCCATTATGTTTTGGATTTTTTTTTTTTTTAAGACAATGTGAATTTAAATATGCTGATCTGGCTACACAATAAGAAGATTACCATCTACAAGATGATTGCTTGGCACCACTAATCCTTTCCAGCTGGTACCATCAGTTCAGACTTCCCAGCATAACACCACGTATAGCTAGTATTTAGTGATCCTTATCCACTTAAACACTTTAACAGCGGATCTTTGACAAAACCAGATCAACTGCGTATGCAGTTATGTCATTGTATCTGAGGAACCTCTAGCAGGAGAGAGGTGGGGAAGCAGAGATAAATAGCCATGAGGGTAGGCTGGTTACCCTGTCTAGGCTGAAGTCAGAGTGGCATGCCTACTTAGTGGTAGCCTAATTCTTTAACTCCCAGTCTCACCCTCAAAGAAACAAAACTAAATAAAAAAAAGGAGGGATAAACAAAATGTATCATGATAAAGCCTTTGCTCATGTCTTTATCCCTCTACTCCATCATTATTTCCTCCTGAAACTTCAAACTCTTTTTAAAGCAGGGATCTTTTCTTACATATTGATGAAGATACAAGAGTATTTTCAGCTTTAAAAAGCTAATGGCAATCCACATCATCGTAAAAATTCCTCCCACAGCTTGAAGTGCTGGTGGGGCCAAAAGGGATCTCCACTGAGTTGGAAACCTTTCCTGCAAATTTTTAATAATATAAGTAGTGTTTACTCACAAAAGCATTCACTTCAAATCAATGCTGCTACTTGTATGAAGATCACTTAAATGAATGTTTGCAATACAGAGACTCCTGTTATTTTTAAGAACCTTGGTTTCCTACAGATTAAAATTATTTAAATGGTATGTTTTTCTTCTCTGTGTATATTATGTGTATGTACATTATTTTAACTCATAAAAAGAAAATGGACATGTAAAAATGTATGTGCTGCTTATATTAAAAGTTAAATTGTTTTTCATATTGATGTATAGCTTTTTTATAATTAGAAGATTTTAATATCAGATAAAAATCACAGAATATGCTTCTTACATGCAAACAATTACAATGTGTAGACAAGGGGTGGAAATGTTATTTTGTTCTGACAAATGAATATCGTATTTACAGAGCACAGTTTTATTTGTTGCTACAAATTATATGAATGCTTATATTCTGATTCTAGAAACCATCAATAATTAGTATTTCTAGTAGATTGCTTACGTTATCAACAGTATTACATTTGGCAATCTTCAGACTGGTTCATTTTTTCCCGATTTCCTCCTTTTCTCTTCCCTCTATTTTTGTCATTCTCATTCATGAAAATGGTCACCAGAACCCACTGGTTTCTCCTGGGTTTATATTATTCTTTCTGAGCTGCAGTGCAACTCCCTATCAGCATCACTATAAACCAAGAATATATACTTCCTTTTTGAACAGATAAGTAAGATAGTCTGTAGATGAGAGAAGAATATATGAATAGAAATGCATTTTATTCCAGCTTGCAGTCATGTTGTGGAATATAGAGGGAAAAAATATTAGGCAAGTGTGAGAAAGGAAAAAAAAAACCCATATTAATAACTAGGCTATTTTCTTACTTCTACCTTCCCTTTGTATAGCTAATATCACCTAATTACAATTTTCTTGATACTGATTTAATGTTTCACTGTGGGATTGCTATGTTATTGGTATTACCAATTGCACTGCAGGTGACTTTCTTGATACGGTAGATGTTGGCTAAGAACTAGCACTCCTGTAAAAATCTATAATTCTACCTTGAGAGATCTATAATCTTCCTCTTAAAAACCTCTAAAACCAGGACTATCAACAATTGTTTCCTCCAAAGTTGCCTTGATGCTTGTAGTTGTGTTTCCCATGTGTATCGTCAGAAATTAAGAAAACGTTCTCCTAATGACACCTTCCAAAGTTTTCTGATAGACATTCCTTTGTACTTGAGCAGGTTTGCTGCTGAGAAAAATGTTGCACGTTAAGAGTTTCAAAAGCCACAGAAGGAAGGATTTTTCTTTAAATGAAGTTCTAGGGGAAAACAATACCTTCTCTAGAAATAACCTGTGATGTTTCTCCCTTTGTACTCATGTTCTACTTTGTATTCTAATAGAATTGAAAATTATCTAAAATTTTCTATTAAAATTGCAAGGCATTTCCCAATTAGGAAAATATGGGCTTCAAAAATTTACTAGCAATGAATATCATATGCCACTAGCAATAGGTTTGTGATATCCTAATGAGTTAAGTGCTGGCATGCAGGTTTTCCTGACTTGGGTTTCTTTGTTTTTTTTTTTTTATCGAGGACTTTTATCTGATGAAAGTGCTGTAAGAACTGAGGAACCTGGAAGGCAAAGGCAAATCATGTTCCCTCAGCATGTGACACTTCATTTGGGATTTTGGAGACTGAGCTTCTGGTAACAGTGCAGTGACCAGACTAAGACAGTGGCCATTGCTGTTTGGTCTCTGTAAGCAGTAGGGGAGATATAGCCCATTCCACCTTAAGCCCTCCCTTTTCTCTGCAGGTACTAATCACTGCTAGTACTAGACTAACATTGTCCTCCCTATCTGCAGACATTCTGTTCCATTAAAGGTGCCCCAGAACTGGGTCTCCAAACTGTCTTTGGGAGTTGTCTGGAAGCGTTTGCCTAGTGTGAGCCAAAAATTAGGCTACTAATTTTACAACATGGCTGTTTGAGCTATAAATATTCCCTAGCATCATTTCATTTCCCGGCAGAGACTTAACTCGTGAGCCTTTGTTGAAAGCAGAACTGTTCCTACAGTGCAGCAGCAATGGGTGTAGTGGGTGTCATGCACCAGCAGTTGTAGGGTGCAGACAGCATTCACTTGAATACTTGATTCTCTTACTATTACTTCTTTGGTGTGATTAGGCATTTTATTTAACACATTTCTGGAGTTTGCTTTAAGCCTATCCAGTTCAAAATGTTCTCATTCGGTGTGTGAAACTGGGGAAATGGTTTAGCACGTGGAAAAAAAGAAACACACTAAATCTGCTGGGTTGGTGGGGAAAAGTTAAGTTTTAACACAAGTGCGAGCTACTCCCATCCATTTTTTTACCAGGTATGATATATCTTCTACAAGAAATTTTGTTCTCTGGCCTGGAAACACTGTATATGTCAAAGTAAGCATACTGAAATACAATTAGACAGCAACTAAGTGCTTGTTTCTTTGGCTGTTATTGCAATAGCAAAGTTACCCATTATAGGGTGAGCACAAACTTGTCCCTCTTTCACAGTGAGGTGTATTTTAACAGAAAAGTGGAAGGTTTTTTGATACCTAAATTGGTAATGCTCTTAGCAGCGTGGGCTTGATTGTCAGAAGGATTGGGTACCCATAACAACAATTTCATGGTCACTTGGAGTTTCTGAAGATCAGACTACACCTGGTTCTTACATAAGTTTTTGTTTTCTTTTTTTTTTAACTGGAACACACATTGCAAATTTGCAGATTTCTTTCTTTTGAGGGAGATGGTGTTTCGGCAATAATTGGTAAGCAGAATATAGATTGAATTGAATATCAGTGGTCTTTGCAGCGATTACCTACCTAAAGGAGCTGGCAGATTTGAAGAATCTTGATCTTTTCCAAGATTCATTTGTGCTGAAACTGCTGCTTTAATCTCATAGAAAATAATAGGATTTGTTTGGATGGCTTTGTATATCTTGTCTCTGTTTGCTTGTAACACAGTCCATTCACATCAAACACAATAACTGCCACTTATTAGCATCTACCAAAAAAGAAAACAAATTTTAAAAGTTTGGAAAGGTAGACTTGAAAGAGGTTTGGGTTTAGAATTGTAAATGATTCTAGGTATATACCTTCTGTTAAGAGCAATTGTATTTGTATGTTTCATGATGACTGTATTTCAGGCTGGATTGTGCCTTTGGGCATTATCCTGTAACGGAAGTAATTTGTGATGTAAGCCAGAAGGATGATCATTCCCAACCACAGTTTTCCAGGCTTTCTCCATGTTGGTTAGAGGGAAGGGAGTGTGCCGTATGAGTCATTTAGAAGCTGCAAGGCGCTCAAAGAGCTGCAGCAGTGCAGAGATTTAGCTATATGAGACAGCCAAACACAAAACCCGAAAAATCTTAGTGCAGCTGCACTGAGAAAGGGGGGAAAAGGGAAATCTGTCTGGTACAGATTTGCTAGATGGTCTCACAGGCTAATGATTTACCTCAAAGGAACAATGGGATGCTGTCCTAGAACATAATACTTGATAAGTAGGAGATGGAGAAAAGAAATTGTGATTGTGAAAAAGAGCTTGTGTTATTCGGAATGAAAATAAGAGAAGATAAATTGATAAATGCTACTCAGCATGCCAATATATGTTTTCAAAATTACTGACCTCAAGTTACCTCATGTAATTATAGAGTAAGTCTTCTCTTGTCTAGAATTTCTCTGCATTTATGCAGGGCAGATGAGGTTAGAGTCAGACATGTCTCTATTACAAATTGTCTTTCCATTTAAAAAAAAAAAAAAAGTTAAATTTTATATACTTTTATTTTGAAGGAGTCCTTCACCTGTATTTTGCCTAGAGGCTGACACCGAGTGCTTAGCACTCTTACGTGATGTTTCCAGTCCTCTCCAGGACAACACATGAGTAAAACAACATACACAAAAATCCTCTAGCCTCCAGCCATACTGCTATGGACTGTGATCATGTCAGATCTCGTTAGCTAGCTAAGATTAGCTCTTGTTCATAACTAGAATGCAGGGTCAAAAAAAGAAAATGGTAGAACAGGTTATGTGATGCAGGTGTACCTATGTATGGATATATGTGCATTTCCTGCATGCAAAAAGATGTTTATGAACAGTGGAATGCTAACAACAATTTCTTTTTTCAGGAAATTCCTGGATTGGAATTGCCTATGCAACCTCATTTCACCTCTTAGTGCACGATCATTATGATAAAGACCAGCTGTATAGTCACATATTTATTTCTTCATCTATCTTTGCCTTATACAATACTCATGAATGGTACTCAGGATGCAAAACAATGTCCTGTAGTAAAGGAGGACACTGTGTGTAGCTCCTCTTTTATTCACACCTCTGAAAACTGGAGCAGCTGAAGGCAAGAAGAACAAGGATTGTAAGTTTAGGGACATGAATGCTTGGCTGGTAAACTGAGTTCTGACTGACACAGAGCCACCTTATGGTTGCTGAATCACTTAAACTAGACTTAGAAAGATTAATATATGTGTGTTCGTATTATGGGTGTCCAACTTGAGCATGTGGGATCTGATTCACAGAAGACAAAGCTCTTCTTTCCCATTGTTTCTACCAAAGCCAGTTTTTTCAGTTTAGATGTCATTTTTTTAAAATCTCTCCAACTCAATTTCTCAAATTGCCAAAAATTTTTAACATTCTTTTTTTTCTCTCTCTTTTTAATCTTCTTCTTTTCTTCTTGAGTTACTACTTGTCCTTGTAAAGGCGTACTTTCTGGTGTTGTGTCTGATTAACCCTATAAATGCACGCTCTCAGCTTTCAGTGTTGTTACATTCAACCATAAGTGCCAGTCATCAGCCATCATTTCATTCTGGCTGATACATCACAATTTAAAAAAAACCCAAACAAACAAACAAAAAACAAAACCACAAACCCTTCCTGAAAATATGTTTTGGATTCTCTTTCTATGGAAGGATTGTCATATAGAAAATTAATGCATAAGTACAGATGTTGCAGACCAGTGAATTTGATCATAAGCTGCCTTATCTCACACTGTTCCCAGACTTATTTATTGCAAAACTCACAAACCGAGACATGCTCATTATAAGTTGTACTCGTTAATTAACCCTTTCAAGAAAAGAACAAATCAAAAGAGCAAAAGGCAACAATTTTGAAACTAGGAAGACATTTGGGGTACACAAGATTCTCACTGATTTTTAATTTAGATGTCACTTTTGGTTTATTTATATGAAATAGCATATGAAAATAGTAATTTTGAGGACACAAAGCTTGTTGTATGCTATGTGCTCTGATCATGATTGTTTCAAAAAGCATAGTACACAAGGGCTGAAAGATCGGACTTTCCAGACTACGAAGCATTCAATAGTTAAAAACTCCTCCCTCTTGAAAACCCCTCTAACCTAACAAAAGGAGTTAAAAAGGGTGCCACGAAAGTGTTGAAGATTTCCTATTTTTTATTGCATTCCCCTACATAGTGGGTATAACATTCAGGTACTTTATTTGCCCTCCTTTAAACAGAGCTGCCTTGCTTTTATTTCTTCTGTCATATATTATCGGACTTTTTTACCTGCATTGTGCTCTGCCACTTGGAAACTTCAGCTGAAAAGGTGGCAATAGAAGAAGTGAGTTAGCTTCAGTATATAGATAAATACAGTGTCTTAAAAGCACTGTAAGAAGTAGAAGGAGAAAAAGTGCAGAATTTTGTGAAAATTATCAATGATTCTGGAGAAAAAAAGCAAGAACAACAATGATAACATGCAGAGAAAAACAGATGAAGGAAAAGTCTTTTAAAAATATGTTTCGGTCTAAAGTAATATCCCTTATTTATCAACGTAGACTGGAGTTGATTTTAAAAATGTGAAGTAGTTCAGTTTGATATTCTCTAAGGTATAGCAATTTAATCAAAACAAAACCAAGACCTAAATGGATTTAAATGATGATAGCTAACTCTGTATTAATTTGAAAGAAATGCAGACTTTTCTCTTCCTTTAACAATGTAATACCTTGGCTAACTTCAAGTAATTCTTTCATTTAGCATTTATTGCCAGTCAGCTAGGTTTCCCTTTCCTGTTGTCATGGTAGATACGAACAACATGTACAAACAAAAAAACCCCACAACCTTATAACTCTATAGTTATACTGGATGGTCTCGAAGGGATTACATACAAATTAGCCATTAAAGCAGGGTCAGGCAGCTGTATCTGCAAAAGGACCACTAATTATTTTATCATTATTGTTATTATTACTGTTGCTATTTTTGCATCTGGTATTGTTTTAGCTGACTTAGGACTGGTATGAAAAGCCAGTGCAATAGGAGATACTAGTAACTGCAACTTGAGCTCAGGCTTGCAGGCTGCTGAGTCATGCTGACGGATCTGTGCAAAGCCAGTATGTTAGTGCTGGACTCCAACTAATTGCTCACTACCTGCAAAGAGAAGCTTCTTTATTTTAGGAAAGTGTAAGTGCAGTGAAAGTGATGTAAGAAAAAAGTGTGTGTTTCTTCAATACTAGCATCAGTAGAAAGGGAAGAAAATTGCAGAAGCAAGGCAGCAGCCCTGTGCTGAGAGCATAGAGGTTTAAATCCAATCAAGAAAAACAGATTATAGGCAATGAGGTAATCTTAGCATGTACTTATTTCTGCTCCTACGGGGGGGGGGGGGGGGGGGGGGGGGGGCAGGAGGGAGGAAGGGAGTGGTACTGCAGAGGTGCAGGAAAGGGATGTGAAATACTGGGATTGTATGGCATGACTAACATGAATAGCAAGCCCAGCATAAGCCACAGAGCACTGGCTGTGAAGTACAATGTTTTGAGAACCTTAGGAAGCATCTCTGTGCTGGTAGCCAAAGCAGAGGCACAGAAGTGCTGGTTCATACACTTTCTGCCCAGAATTCTTGGTTACTTTTAAGGACAACTCTTAGTCATGTTGCAATGGAGCTCAGTTGCTGTCCTGCAGAAGGAGAAATGGAAAGCCTAAAAAATGCCAGCAGGCACTTTATTTGCATGCATTGAATTGAACATGAACGCTTATGCCCTGGAAATGGTCTAAGTGACACTCCTTTTCCTTCTTTTTCAATTGCATTCTTTTACTGTATACTTTGTTGAGCACTGCGCATAACCAAGCTATAACGTGTGCAATGGGCTGAACTTTCCCTCATTTTGGTCCAGCATCAAGTGTACTGCTCTTGGAGGAAACTTCCAGCAGGAGTAGCCAGAAAGTAGACACTGATGAATAAAGGCTTCCCGGGATTCTGTGAAAATAGCATTCTCTCAAGCTCTTGCTTGCTTGCTTGTAACCTATTCCAAACACGTATTCTTGCCAAACTTCTTGCAGCTCTTACTCCCTAATGCTTACTTCACCTTAATGGATTGTAAGCAGTAAAGTAACAGAAGCATACTTTGGCGATTCCTTAGGTAAACCTAAAGTAAAGTCCTTAGGAACCAGCTCATTTTCACAATATTTACAATGATAACTATATATATCACTATATATTGTGATTTTGTCACAATTTCTGAGTCTGGATCCCCCTCAGCTCTGTCTCTAGACCTGGTCTGAAACAGCTCACTGCACTGCCCCCAGGACTTAAAGCCACCCCTAAGCCTTGCACATTTAAGTGTTTACATCCACATTTCCCAATGTATCATAATGACTTTTTAACTCACTTATAGTATGCCAAATCAATATATACACATTGAAAAAGAAAACATATATATTTGCATATTTACCTTATTCCTAGTTCTTGGAATCTACTGCATGAATAACACATAGAATACATTGTCCAAAATGTGTGTATCCAGTTTCCTATATATGCGTTAATGTCATCCAAATTTTCAAGTCAGATCTATTATACAGCTTTGGATTATTAAAATACCATCTTTTCACTGCTGCTGTTATTTCAGGAAGAGATATGTGCTCAAAATTACCTAAACAGTGACGGAAATTGGAAAAAAACAACAAAAAATAGGATTGTAATTTAGGCCTCAAGTCTGCAAATATGTTTTGATGTTAAATATCATTAAAAAAAACCCTCAGCCAATGAACTGTTATTTCTGCATGCAGTATCTAATGCTATTCAAAATCAGAGTGCACCAGCGAAGGAAATACATCTCCCACACCAGAAATTTCCAGACATGACAGTTTGTGATACTGTCATGACAATATGATTGAGTTCATTGTCATATGTATGTAAAACATTGTACAGTTAAGGTGGTTAGTTTTCATACCAAACATTTTCATTTCTTGTAGATTTTTGTATCTTTAAGGACTTCCTTTTTTGTTTGTTTGTTTTAAACCTTCTCAGATGTACAGCTCTACTCCTGAGAGCCAAACTTAGCAGGGGGAGAACAACTAGGACTGGTATGAAAAGCCCAGTGCCAAATAAAAAGCAAGCAAGAAAACGTAACTGTTTATATGTATTTTTAAACTTCGGCCAGTGTTCTTTTTATACTTCATAAAAGAAGTTGAACGCAAAGAAGAAAGGGAGCATTTCTTTTCATTCTCTGGAAACACTGGGGAAGAGATACAGGACAGGAAAGAAAGAAAGAAATGGTCAGGGCAAGGGAAAAAGCTTTGTGTGAGGATGTGAAGAAGGCAGGCTGGTGCCCTCACCAGTCTTTTATATAGCAGGGCATCCTCTTACTGGCCAGAGTAATTTTTATACAGTAATAACCTAACTGTATCTCCTGCCTCTTGACCCGGATGAAAAGAGAGGGGCTCTAAAAAAAAAAAAAGTGGGTGAGGAAGAAGGGAGGAGGAGGGAGCAGGGAAGTATTGCCTAGATCGCTCCCTCCATCACAGCGCCTGGTTTATGGATGCACATTTCTATTCTTCCGTTAATTTACCTCATACAGATGTCTCTTGCTGCTCTTCCTCCTACTGCTGAAGCAGTAATTAAGTAAGTTTTGGGGGAGATTGTTAGTTGTGATCATTTTGGGGGCCAGTGAAGTGAGGACACAACCTTTGCCGGCCGAGCCGAGGCAGCGGGCTGGGGCCTGGCGGTGCTGTGCGCAGGTCTTGTTTCAGCTGGAGCCAGAGCAAAGCTGCTTTCAGCCCCAGCCGCCGCTCTCTGCGACTGCTGTGTTTGTTAATAAGGAGACAGGCGAGGAGAGCTAAAAAGGGAAAAGCAAGCGTCTTGAGGAAACTCGCAGCAACAGTAACATACAGCCTGCTCCAGTTTATTTCTTGTCTGTTAAAATAAAAGGGAGAGCTGCCATCCAGCCAACCACAGAGCTGCTCAGGGCCATTCCTGTGTGCTTTGGGGCCCAACCCCAAACACTTCCACCCGATGAGAGGAGGCTGCGGGCAGCTGCCCGTGGTGCCGTGGGAGGGTTCCCGCTTGGGCTCACCCTGCTGCTAAGCCCACTGCCCTGCGCCACGCTGCTTGTGACTGTGGGCTGCCCTCGGGAGTGCACCCCCCAGCGAGTGACCCCCTCTGGAAACACTTGTTTCTTTCCCACCTCGGCCAGTAACTTTGTTATGGGAAGCAACAGCCCTACCACTGGAAGGAGGGGAGGAGGGAGAGGCCACGGAGCCGGGCAGAGGCCAAGAAACAAAAGCAAATAATAGATGGGACTGCTGGTACCTGTCCTTCTCTCCCCAGCTGCACACGTGAAACGCTCTCCGGAAGGAGACGGAGAAGCGCTGCTCAGACATGAGTGGGTGGCACAGTAACTGCAGCCCCAGTGCACGGCACGGAAACACTCTGAGCTGCACACACACCCGGAGCCTGAGTGGCAGCAGGGGAACCCCCGTGCACACATCCCCAGCCGCAGCGGCGGCAGAGGTGCCCCTGTGCACAAACCCTGAGCTGGAGCGGCAGGAGGGGGTAGCCCTCCGTGCCCCGTCTGCGTGCCGGGCTGCCCCCGCGCACGCACGCTGAGCCGGAGCTGCGGGAGGGGCACCCCCGTGCACACGCGGGGGATGAGGGCGGGCGAGCGGGCAGACACCCCCGTGCGCACGGCGAGCTGGGCGGTGGGGCTACCCCCTTGCCTGCGCACACACAGCGTACCCCCGTGCACAGCCCCCCCCCCTCCGCCGGGGCGGCAGGAGGGGTGGCAACCCGAGCGTACACAGCGCGGAGCCCGGCGCTGGACTAGGGCCGCCGCCGGGGCACGGCACCCCCCAGCCGGGCAAACCGCGGGCCCGCTCCGCTCCGCTCCGCGCTCCGCCCGCCGCCGGCCCCAGTCCCGGGGGCGAGCGGCGCCGCAAAGCGGGGCCCGCGGGGCAAGGGGCGGCGGCACCGCCGCGGCCGGAGGGCAACAGGCGGGCGGGCGGCGCCGGGCGGCAACTTCGCGCAGCGCCGGCGAGCAAGTTGCGCTGCCGCGCAAGACGCGCCCGCCTCCGCACCTCGCCCGCGCAGCCGGCTGCGTGCCCGCGCCTCGGTGTCAGCGTGTGTGTGCAAGTGCGTGCGTGCGAGCGGCACCTGCCGAGGCCGGGCGGCCGCCGGGGCGCGGGTGCGGAGCGCAGGGCGGCGGCGGGAGCCGGGCGGCTGCGGCGGGCTCGGGGCGGGCTGGGTCCGGGCTGGGTCCGCGCCCGCGCCCGGCGCCGCCGCCGCTGCGCCCTCCCGGCTGCGAGTCCGCCCGGCTCCGGATCACGTGGCGGTTGCCGGAGGCAGAGACTAGCGAGGAGAGAAAAAAAAAAGCGCCTCACTCCTTCTTCCACCGCCATACTGTATTTTATAGTAACTCTCATTTTTATTCCTCCCTTTTACTCCCGCTCGGTGAGTACCTTTCCGCTGACATTCTTGTCCTCCTTTTTTTGTCCTGTTTTTTTTTTCTTCCTTTTGTTTTTTTTTGTTTTTTTTTTTTTGTTTTTTTTGTTTTTTTTCTTCTTTTTTTTTTCTTCCTCTTTGATTATTGTTTAAATGGATTTGATCTTTTGCTGATGACAAGTTTTTTTCCTAGCATGCGATGGTTTCTAAACTGTGAGCAAAAGGTGCTGCTGGGGCCGGGAGTCACTGGGAATGAAAAATGATAATATTAATAATACAGACTTGCCAGTCCAGCAACAACTGATATACATTTAGTAGCTATATATCTATATATGCAACTGGTTTTGTTGTGGCACGGAAAAGCGATGTGAAATATGATGCTTATTTTTTAAAGATAAGAGAAAAGGCATGTTTCTAACTCTTTTTGCAGAGGATTTTCTCTGGTGTTGTTTTATTTTTATTTTTGGGTGTTTTTAAGGGTTTTTTTTTTGTAAAGAGATGGGAATTGAAAATGCATTTTACAGCAGTGTTTACACAGAGTTTGTAATCTTGCAATACTGGTGGAAGCCACAGAGCAAGATGTTAATTTTATTATTTTTGTTATTGTTTCTTTTTTTTTTTTTTGACACTCAGTGCAATCAGCAGGGGGGTTTTTTTCTTCTTTTTCAGTTTTTGATGCCAGTTTATAATGTGAAACTTTTCTTGCAGCTTGTTACAGTTATAATTTTTAAATACTTTTTTCCTCCTTAAAGATAACAAAGCAAAACAGAAAGCCAAAGACATGATCCTTACTTTTGCACATTTTGCACCTTGACTTTTTTATTCTTTTGCCAGCAGTATTTTATGATGGTTATTATTATCATGATGATGATGATAGATATATACATATATACAAATAAATACATTTTCAAATGATGGCAGTGGAAGGTTTTCCTGGAGAATGAAGTGCGGTTTGGTTTCCTTGTCAACGGAAGATGAAGTGAACAACTGAACATCTCCCCAGTGCAGGTACTTCATCTCCTTGTAGGCGTTTCCACGCTGTGTAAATTACATTGTGAGATTTTTTTTTTTTTTTTTTTAAGAAATCTCTTTCCATCCTTAACTAAAGGTTTCTGTGCAATACACATGAGGACTGAACTAAATATCTCTGCCTCGTGATTGCTTGGATGTGTGCAAAATGTTGCACTAATTGAGCCTAGGTCGGTTAAGCTGAAGAGAGGTGTTTTATGTGCTGTGCTGTATAGAGGGGAAGGCAGCTGGGGGAAAAAAAATCCAGACACCCCCCACCAGCACCACCCCGCTCCTTCCCGTTTGAAAAAAACCCTAAGCCCCAAACCGAAACTGGATGAAACCTTGAGATCCTTGTTATGAGTACAAATACTTACAGGACTTTAGACAAAAACAAAACCCCCGGCCCTGTATTGTAGTGACTCGTGTGTGTTTGTGTGTGTCTGTTCAAAAATTATCCATTAGAAAATAGCTGAGAGAAACAGCAAAGGAGGCTCCCTCGGAGAGCTGGCTCACTGCCACATGAGGCATATTTCGTAGCCCTGAGGGCAGCAAAACCCTTATATGCAACTTCTGCTCCTCATATTAAAAAGGTGTAAACAAGGCAGCAGGTTGCCTCTTATGAATTTAACTCATTGGGACGGAGATTAATCAGAAGCAGATATTTGCTTGAAGGTGTTTCGTTTTGTTTTGATGATTGTTAATGCCACTGGCTGGCAGGGAATGGGAAACTGTTACTTTCCCTGACGGTCACTGAGAGTTCAGGATTGGAGAAGAAACTGTTACTTTTCATTGAGAGCACTTAAATGCTTAACAGAGGCTGCCCCCGATGTAGAGACAGAATATTGGTTCTCTAAAATACAATTTGGTGAGATTTTTCCAGATGACAGGTTTTGTTGGTTTTGTTTTTTCGTGTGTGTCGTCTCGTGTGCCCCCCCCCCCCCGGAAGAGATCTAGTGCAATATTATGCTAAAGTTAAAGTGCTGAATGCTTGGACCTGCAGTGTTCTCTGTAGTTTACTTTATTGTGATGGGATTGCTTAATGTATTTTACATAAACAGCTTTTAGGGATCTATAACTGACTATAAAGATATACTGTGTATACAGATGTGGAAACTAAAGTAAGTTACAGGGGATATATTTCTTTTCTCACTGTGGTATAAGCAAAAATAATTCATAGGACTACAAATGCATTCGGAAGTTTGAGGCTTCTAACACTTATATTTACATTCTTGTAACTTAACAGCTTCCTTTAAAGTAGAAAGTGTGTATGAGAAGTCTTCAGCATGCTCTCATGAAATTAGTCATGTTGAAAAATAAATACATTCATTTGCCTTTGTAGAAACATATCTATTATGTATATTATTATGGTGGCTTTTTCCAGCTTAAATGCAATAAAAATATTTAGCACGTATTTATGCACGGCTTCTGCTCTGACATGATGGAATACTTTTGGCAGTATATTGGGGTCAATAATCCATGTGTCTAAAAAACACTGTCTAGATATTTGCATGATAGATTATGATGACTTCTCAAAAATAGTCACGATCTGTTGGGTCAATACTCCACATTTTAAGAAGATTCAGCCTGCTTATTTTTTCATAATTTAATTTGAAAGCAAGCCATTAAAATACAAGAGTGATTGAAACTTTGTCTTCCAGCCCTCTTTTTATTTCCATCCCTCCTTATTTTTAAAATAAAGTTTTTCTTTTAATTACGTGGAACTGCCAGTAAGCAAGATATCTTTGATATTGCTAAAGCACTGAAATAAAGTAATTAGGCTAGCAGTTTCCAGAATGATTTTCCTTTTGTCCTTTCTTTTAATATTGCAGGTGTGTTGTGTGAGTAAATTTGTACAGATAGTTGCTGACTGAAGATCTAATCCTGCTCGCCTAGTCTTATCTTGAAGTCTGAGAAAGAAAGTTTTAGGAATGCACTAATTTCAGCACCCAGATTTCATCTACAAAACACCTGTTGTCCGAGTAGCATGGTAATTAATATACATACATTTCATCTGCAGCAATCTGAGGTTGTATGATTTCATATATATCAAACAGCCTGGAGACTTTAAAATGCGAATAAAGAAGCTAATTTTGAAAGAGGATACTTCTACCTCCTGCAGTATGTGGGCACAGTAGGATTTGGGTTGGTGGAACCGGTTCAAGCTTAGTGTTTCCATAGTTATGCTATGACTAATGCTGTTGAAAGCATATTTGGAAAGCCATAGTTAGTGTAAAAGACAATTTCTTACATTTAGTATGAGAGGTACTTGTACTGCCCTAACTCCTGAAAGTGATGAGTGTCCAGACTTAAATGGCATCTTCTGTTTTTCTTTACATCTGTTTTGATATTCAGGAGAGCTTAGGAATTTAAGATACCTTTATAAAGGTTTATAAACTGAAAGCTTTGGAAAGCAATTTTTCTTTTCTTCCTTCATAAACTAACTATTATTAGCAGTACTTACTAGCAAATAAAAATGTGACAGGTGAGCAGAAGTTACTAACTGTATAGTACCCAGAGCGCTGGCTCGTAAATACATGTTTTTAGCCACTGTAGTGGCCTGAATCAGCAACAGAAACGTATCTTCACATATTTTTCTACATAGAAGATAGGACTATAGAGGCCTGTGGAGTCATCAGCTCTGTTTTGCTGTGATGCTAGGCTGGTCTTCTTATTTTGTTCAGATTCAGCAAGCTCCAGTTTACATTGAGCTCAGGCACCACTCCCACTGCATCTCTTTGAAGGCTGGGCAGAGCCTCACTCTTCAGGCTGTTAGAAACCTCATTCCTGTCCTAAATTTATTCTCAGACAGTTTACGCTCCTTTGTTTTTGTGCCAGTGCTGTCCCTAAACAGTAAGGTTCCTTCCCCATGTCTCTGCTCCTCTTCAGAGTGTATTTCTAAGGAGCAATCATAGCCCCTTTTCACTCACGTTTGCTGGGCTTACTGGGGAGAAGTTCCCGATGGTGTTGGCCCGTGTGGACGGTGCAGCGCTGGGAAGTGATATTGAGGCTGGCTCTGACCAAAGTCATGCTGCAGCAGAAGCAGGGCAGCTACATTCAAATCCTCTTCTGCCCAAGCTGGTCTGTTCTGCTTTCAGCTGCAAACATGGCAGTCCGGCTTCTCGTCTCACATCAGCCTGAACATTTCCACCTGGAGCTGCACAGTGGACATGCCTTCTTCTGGTGAAGCAGGCTTTGCGCTGTGTGGACCATCCCTTTGCTCTGCCTAACCAATCTGAATTTCTCTGGCTAGAATGTAACAGCAAAGAACTCTCAGGAATTTCTCCTGCAACACTTTTAAAGTCCCAAGAATCTTCTACTTATTGTTTTAGTATTTTGTATTCATACCAGCCAGGGTAACCTGAATGGGCTTGAGCCAGTGCTGTATCAGGGACTGCCTTTTATCAGGAATAAATGTGACAGTTGGCTACAGTGCTTTTTAAAATATCTTTTCCTTATTAGGTTCTTCCCACGTTGCTTATATCTTAGCTCTCTAGTCTTCTAAAGTATTATTCTAAAAGCACTTATTTCTCTTTTACAGTGTCGTTTTTTCTATTTTCTTCATTCCCTGCATTGTGTTTCAAAAGATAAAAAGATAAAAAAAGCTTAATAGTGTTTAAAGTGTAGGATTGTAAAGACTGATAGGTCTGCCCTCAGCTGGATGTTTTTAACTTCTCTTGGTCTTCTTAGAGGATGTGGTGCTCTGTCAAATTCTGGAGCTGAATCCTTTGTGTTTTAAGTACTTATAGAATTTCTGAACAGAAGGCTAAAGACGACTATTTCCTGATGAAAAATTACGTAGTCTGTGACAGTGTCTACATAGTCATCCAGTTTGTAGCTTCCTTAAACTCAGATCCAGATTGACAGAAGAAAACAAAGTGCTACTTTTAAATGGTATGAAGATTACAATGTAACATCTTTGCCTTTGTTAAGGTACCAATATTATTTTATGATCTTTGAACAATTACTGGAGTAAAATGGCTTGAAGATTATTGTTTTGCATCTACACACATTAGAATAACTCGTACCATTTTTGTTCTTGTCTTTACTCTTTCCTATTTCAAAATGACACTTTAATCTCTATAATGTACTTAATCCTTCAAAAGCATTTATACTGCAGTTTTGGAAGTATTTTCTGAGAAAGTTTATTTTTGCACAATGAAGTGTGATTTTCCATCTCAATGAATCATCTGCCAACAATTAAAACAAATAATCGAGTAGAACTTCAAATTATTAAGTAAATCTCAGGTTTCTTAGCATGAATACAATTATTTTTTTTTTATCATTGTGATATTCTGGGATAAAATGATAGATAGGTAGATGAATAGATAGAATAATATAGATAGATAATTTTAGAGATGTTTTTAGTGTGATAGAGAATTAACGGAAATCTTACATTAATTAATTATCCTTTAGGGCTTAGCCAACACTTTTCTTTACTTTTGTCTGCGTAGTAAATTTATACACACCGCTATTATCTACTGCCACTTGACAAAAGCTATGGAGTTAAATTGCCTCCATGGTACTCCTCTGTGTGCTTCCCCAGCATCCAGCCCAGGCTCCTTGCATGCTGGCTGGCCTGCCAGGATGTCAGGGCTCAACCATTCTGCAGTTGCATTTCAGTTTCAGGAACAGAGGTTTTTGCTCTGGTGTAGTTCCTTCATGGTTATGGTAGTAAACATAATAATTTCTACTCTGACTTGGCGGGTAGAAGTTTGAAGAAGCAGAGGTAGATTTCATATGAGTGATGATCAACAGTGGGTATGAACATGGTGGAATATGGATGACACTCCCCAGGCTCTATTTTTCCTTTGCACACTCGTGAGTCTTTCTCCCAACATACCCAAAGCTCTGATTAAACTTCGTTTACATCAGTGGCCCTTCCCAGGTGGCTCTGTCCTGATGTCAGCGATTATTGCCTATACTGACGCGCAGTCTCTGGGCAACCAAGTCAACGGTTGGCTGCCGAAAAGAGCTGAGACTTTGCACAGGCAATTCTGTGGTCCTCTGAGAATTGCTTACAGTCCCTTGGACAGCCATAGCTTATAAAAGGCAGTACAGACCATTATTATTATAATTTAAAGAACAAGAAACCATAAAGGATCCAATGATAATTATTGGACCTTGATAATTATTAAACAACTTGGTGAAAGTCAGGTCCCAGTCTTCCGATTGTGCCCCATACCAAAAGCCTTTATTTCAGCCTGCTCAGTCACATAGGTTGCTTCCGTCAAGATCCTCCCCTGAGTCAGGCATGTGCTTTGTGTTGCGCAGGGTCAACAAAAAGGGACTATCTGGCACAAATCAAATATTAATGGGATTTTTCACCTGACTGAAGCAAGGCTAAATTTGTTCTGTAGAAAAACATCACACTAGCACAGTTCATTCAGTAAAAAGGTGTCTCCGTTTTTCCTGAGAGTTTTGCATAGAAGCTGAACAGCATCTATGTCAAATAGATACAAGATACACCTTGTTAAATAGTGGTAACTTCATCATTTGGAAGAGGCACTGCACATGGATGCCTTGCATGCAGTATTTTCAGTCTGACTTAAGAATTGGAGTTTCAGTCTCAAAGAATTATATTTCTATGGTGTTGACAATGCTGGTCCTTCTTTCTGTTTGGTTGTGTTATAATGGAGTTCAGAAGTACTAAAATGTTTGCACTATCCTAGGCATCCTCTTTATTAGAACAATATGAATGAATAAAATGCAAAAAAAATTAAAATGCATGAATGTAACAAATTTAAATGTAACAAATGTAACATTTTTGAACACCGGGCCTGCTCTCAAGGGTTACTGGATGCTAACAGCTCTTCTTGTGGGTAGAGGGAGTTATAGTAACTCACTGACTTTTTACAATGAAACACTGTGCTTTTAGTAATTGCAGCATCATGCTTCTGAGCTTGATCCGTAATGCAGAGTTACTTTTTATAAAAGACAAGGAATTCTACCTAGTTACAATATTTTATCAAAAGATCCTTCACCCAATAAATAGAAGTTATATAACATTTTAAAATGTGCTGTGCAAACTGTCATGCAGTGCCTGTGAAATAGACACCCTGAAGGTATAATTAAAACAAAACTTCCTGTTTGGGTACCTATAAAAGGGATTAATTATACTGTGTTCTAAGTAACAAAAATATCACTGCTATTATCTCATTTCTTAACTTGTATTTGCCACTGATTTCACAGGGTAAAACCCAACACTTGAGATGTTGCACAGTTGGACAGTTTTCTAATGTACTCTCTACTGTATAAATTCACATACACTTTTTTTTTTTCCAAACTGCAGAAGAAGAAGGATGTAATTATGTTTTCTTCCTGCATATACAACTTCCAGTTAAATGGGAGTTCTGTAAATGTGACAACTGTAAGATTGGCTCTGAAGAGGTTAGCATCTTCTAGTTGTGCACTTGTAAGTTGTAGACAATTAATGTACATTAAGCACAATGAAAAGAGAAACTACATTTAAATTTTGATGTTATGTCACTTTTACTTTAGGGAGGTAGTTCATCAGGACATTGATGCTATTTTTATTGTTTATTATTTTATGAGAAAAGCATGCTGTGTTACCATTCATCAGCATGTGCCCTGCTCTGGTGGGTGACATAGAAACAGAAAGGTGCAGAATTAAGCCCTAGTCCTATTAAAATCAGTAATACATATGCTAGTCAAAATTTCCTGTCAAAACATTTTTTTCTGTAGATTTTTGATAAAGTGATTCACACAAAAGGCTCAATTCATATCACTTAACCTTGCTGTTTAAAAAATAGGTTTTCAGAGCTAAGCTAGTCAACATTTTAGGCATCTAAAAGTTAGTCATTGAAGTCTAACACAGTCGCTTAAGGCTTTGTAGTCAATGGAGATATATAGACACCTCCAGAGAATTACAGATTACATCCCAAGAGAGGCATCTATGGATAGCTGAGATGAACGACCTTTCTAAAATGCCTCTCTCTTGTCACTGATGAGAGAGAACCTAGATGGGACACTTAAACTAGCTTCCTAACTTTTTGATGGATGAAGTTAGAGGAGATGAATCTCATGCTTTTTTCCCCCCTCCGTCTGTTGAAATACTAATTTCTTAATGAACTATTTGGTTGAAAACTTATTTTTGGCCACTAGAATCTTCATAGCTTTAAGTTTTAACTTGAATTTCTTTTCAACTTCTGCAATAATTTTTTTACAGAAATGCAAATGTCTTTCTAAACACTTTGATTCAGTTCTGGACTATGACAAAATTCCCAAAGAGTTCTGGTGGGGCCAAGGTTTCACACCTTTTTTCCATTGCTTCATGCAGTTTTCTGACTGTTTATAAGGTAATCCTACAACCTGATCCTTCAACGAGTTCTCCTCACAGAGTCCTATTCTAAAATCCAGGGACTTGAGCTATTAGGTGCAATCACAGACCTCATTTGAGAAACCTTTGAAAATAATTGAAAGATAAAGATTATGTGGGTGGCAATGGAATCAGCTACTTGCACTTTGCATATGTAAATGAACGTAGATATATAGTCACAGTGTTAAAAAATCATTAGTAGATCAACAAACAGCAGACGACCTGAATTTGAAAGTTCTAGATGGTTCTGAAGAAGGCTTTTTAAAAGATAAAAAAGCAAAAATAATAGTTTGTGAACTGAGGCGATCCAGGCAACGTAGGTTAAATATTTAGCTATTGGTGGCATGCTGCTGATATCCTCATGTACATGCTTGTTATAAAAGATTCCAGTAAAACCTGTATTTTTGAATATCCAGACAGATTTTATTTTTCCCTGTCTCAAGCAATTTTCTAGAGAAAATTGGAATTTTATAAGACTGAGTATTAACCTTTGTATAAATCAGCTCTTAGGCAAAGTTTATTTCAGTGACTTGCTTTAGATTCATCCCAAGTCATTGTGAGTAACAGGATGCAAAAGCACCAGCCAATTTGTGCCACTGCCCAGTATTCTATGATATCATCCTCTTTTTCCACAAACTATGAATTCTGAAATTTCTTTCAATATGTGTTTGGGCTTTCTGTAAGATTTTGTACAGGTATTGATATATGTGAACATAGTGTACATGTTTCCACCATAGGGTTTGTCTTATTCTCTGAGCGGCATTATCTGAGTGCTTGTGCAAATGTCGTTAAGTTGCTCACATAGGCTGTGTTTTTCACTGACAGCATAATATGAAACTGAACAAAAGCTGAATCCAAACTAGAAATGAACCATTTGGTATAATAGGAATAAGCACAAAACTTAGCATAGTAAGAGTTAATTGCCCAAATACCATAGTGTTACTACCATGATAAAGTAGGATGCAGTTGTGAGCTCTAACAGCCACGTTATAATGGTTTGTACAGATTCAGAAATCTTACAGATTTGTCAGAATCGAGGAGTTAAAAAGTTGGAGTTCTCAGCACTTTGAAATAACTGTTTCAAATAAGTGCAGTAATACGCTCTGGGGACTATAAACTGTTAGCTGCAGCTACTGTGTCATGTTGTACACTTCAGCACCTCTTGGTCTGCATCTTTGTTCCTCAAAATGTATCTATATTTCTACCCTGAGTTTTTGTACTGTCCCTCAAAAATGCATCGTCTGAGCAGTATTCGCATAAAACAGATTTACAAGCATAAAACCCTTTGCTGACTTCATGAAGTTTTCACCTCTTTTCCCTGTTTCATTTATGCACCATAAAGTTTCCTTTTTCACTCATGTGTCTCGGCTCAGAGTTAGGAGCACACTGTTGTCACGGGAATATAAAGGTCTCATGACCATAGATGTCAGGACATAGATGAGCACAACTGAATTTCTCAATGAGAGTAGGGCATATAGGCCAAACTCTGCTATTTGATGTCGTTGGGTCTAACTCTGCCAGCTGCTCTGGGTGAGTAGGTGGTCCAGGGACCCTGAATAAAGAATACGTGTTCAGGGACATGCTTGTGAAAGGAGAGATTATAAAAAAATGCATCCCATGCTTCAGAACTTAGAGTCATTTGCAAACGGGAGAAATCTGACTTTCTTGCTCCTGCAAGTAGATATTTTGAAGCCACTGGTGTTGGTCAGTAAGACTGCCCACACAAGTAAGATGAAGAAGGAGCTGTGGAAACAGATCTGAAGCAAATACTTTTCAAATCAGGGGTGGAGTGATGATGACTTCCTTGGACTAACTCAAATCCTTTGCCTTTTCTCAGTCCTACCATCCTACCTTCTCTGCCATAAATATATATTTTAACTTTGTAGTTTGCTTTGCAACTTTTATCTTCTCCTTCAGAGTGCGACAGAATGATTTCATATAGCAATTGCCATTTCACTTCAAAATGTAACTACAGTATAATCCATAATCATCAATTTCTTTTATGACCAGCTGTTTGTTATTATGTTTTACAGCCTTGCAGTGCATCAGTAAAGTATCTTTATAGAAATGGAGTAATAGAGTTGGCACCTTTGAAGCTAAGAACTTCTTAATGAAAACTTTGAAAGCTTTGATCCTTTCCTGAAAGGGTGGTGCTCTTTACATATGTTTATAATCTGCCTCTTTCAAATTAAATACTTTGTGACCTCTGGAATGTGATATAAAATGTATCTCATGGTAGTGGATGCTACATGTAACATGTAAGTTTTGAAATAAATTACATTAGTCTTCTGGTATTAGACTTCATCCGTGAAATTCAAAGCAAGATTTCCAAATTATGGTACTCGCCTGTTAACTGCCGCTCACACAGAGCAACAAGCATAAGTACTTTTGAAAGTCAAGAGAATTTTGTCCATCTCCACTAAATACAGAGTTAAAGGCCTGACCTCAGCATCTTTATGGACGATTTACTATGTGTAGAATGTAGATTACTGTATATGATGGTGATCTCTATTTGGCCTAGAAAACAGAATTGTGGTGGAAACAAGGCTGAATGAAGGCTGCCATCATCATCAGTAAGATACTTCATATATGAAAGCTATTTTAAGTAAATATGCAATGGCAATGCATACCAGGTACACTTTGAACGTAAAATGTGTCGCTTTCTATGTGTAGCTTGTAGCAAGATGGAGCTCACATAGAAACAGGGAGTCAGATACTGCTCTCACTTGCAGTTTTGCAACACTTTGGGTGTGAGTCCATTTGGATTGCGCCGCAACAAAGTTTTTTCTGAGGACATCATTTTTTGTTTTGATTTTTTATATTAAAGATGAGAAATTGTGCATGACGTTTTCTCATAAAAGTCTATCTTTCCAGTCTCATGCATTTTGAATAGTACAGAGCGTACCATGATATGTAGAAGGTGTACTTATGTAACTATATCCAAGGATACTCCCCGTCTTGTAATTGAGTCTATAACAACTTTGCTATTGATTTCATTGGGAGTAAGATCAGGCTTCTGTTTTCAATACAATAGGCTGTGTTTCTGATAGAAATGTGGAACAGGGTATTAACTCAATAGAACAGACAGTCTGGTACCTGTTGAATCAGGGGTTCTGAAGATGGCATAATAAAAACCTGATTTCATATAAAAAAAACAATGTTGTTTTTCCTAGTAAATGAGTTGGTATATATTTTTTCTGGTATACTGGAAGTAAAAAAGAGCTGATGCAGTGGGTCAAACTCAAGGTCCAGCTAGCTCATTATTCTGTTTCTGCTGGTAGTAAAGAATAAGAAAAAAAATGGTATTCTCGCAAGAGGCTACTTTCTAGTAGAATGCATGAAATACCAGAATAATAATGCAAGAATCAGAATCATAGAATAGTTTGGGTTGGAAGGGACCTTTAAAGGTCACCTAGTCCAACCCCCCTGCCGTGGGCAGGGACATCTTCAACTAACTATACTGGCCTATAATTTCTTTATAGTTTATTTTATAGTTTATCAATATTAATAAATTGGCACAGAAATTGATACTTTGTACAATTAGATACATATCAGGACATATCACACTATCTTACCAAAGTAAATATAATATCTATTAATGATCATATCAATTAACAGCAACTTCATATTCTGTAGAAAAACAAAACCTTAAAATATACTGTAGAAAGTATGCTTAAAGCAGAAACACATTTTTAAAAATTAAAAAATAAATAAATATTAATTTGCTATATATGTGGAAGATGATGACATAGGAATACATTATTAGATTCGTATTGCAGCTCAGATCAAACTCCTGAAGTAATTTCAAATGATAGGAGTTTGTAATTTCCTAAATTCTGGCATTTTCTAACTTTTTATTCCTTGACTTTGCCGACCTACTTAAATTTTTTCAATATACTGTTTTTTGAATGTATATGTGTACAATCTATATTTACTAGATTGAGGGAGATCACATGTCTAAACACATATATTTGAAGTTTCATTATGAAATATGTAGCAATGATAGCATAAAAAGACAGTTATTTATGAAAATTATTTTGGAGCATTGCCTTGTAGTTTCTTATTGAAGCTATAAATTTGAAACTTTCCCATATTTTCTATTTGCACCATTGTATGAGGAAGTAAGAGAGGAAGATTGCAAAGTAGAAGTATGCTTTAATGAACAGAGCAGACAATTCAAGCTTGGTCATATCTGTATCCCAGCAGAAACTCTGGAAGGAAGTCCTCTGGTTTTTGTGAACTTCAGCTTCCCGTATGTGTTCACCTATTTACATTTAGAACAGTAATATTTTTCTAAGGACTTACTTTATTAGTCAAATTTCAGCTAAGAATTTTAAAGCCTTTATGCTTTACAAATACTTATCATTTAAGTAATGATAACATAAGAAAACTATTATTGATTTGTGTTGCTAAAGTACATAGGAACCCAGCCATGAAACAATACCAGCAGCTTATTAAAAAAATAGAGGGTGAGCTCCAACCTGAAAACCACATGATTTATATGCAGCTTGCAACCCACCATGAGTGCTCAAGATTCTGCAGTAGAGTGTGTATTCACTAATAACAATTATTTTTTTTCAAAATAATGCACACAGTGTAAACATTTAAATTCTTTTCAATGTGAAATCATCTAAAGTATTTGCATGCATTACCTCTGTAAACTCATTCAGTCACAACCTCTCAACAGCAGTATATTGAAAAGATAATTTGTGAAAATATTCTTATACATTTAAAAATATTTTTTCTTATTATTAATAATTTTTCTCTCATGCTATATATTTTGTATATAAGCCTTCTGTTATACTTGAGGTCTGGTCTCATTGTCCTTGCATCCCTTTTATAAGTCCCCAGATAGTTCTTTCACTTGGAGATTTTTTTTATGTTACTATCTTTCTCAACACCTTTTAACACAGCTCAACCTAAAAAAAAAAAAAAAAAAAAAAAAAGGAAAAAAAATGGGTCTTTATTAATAGAATAATAACAGCATATTTCAAAGCAGGTGGAGCAGAAAGAGGCTTCAAAACCAAATTAACAAATAGTGAAATTATCACAGTGAAATCTTCAGAAAAATCCTACAGCCATTTTGCAGGCAAAATTTTAAAAAGACGTACAGCTAATTTTGATTTTTAAATGAGCTGACTTTCATGGAAGTAGTTATGTCCCAACAGTTAAAGAGAATCTATGAGAAGCTGCTGAAGTTGTTCCTCCATCTACCGTATAGGATATATATATAAAAGATACCGTATATCTTACATGATCTTATCTTGTATGATATATGGTGTAATAGAAGATGTAAATTTCTATTTATTTACAACAGAGAGAGTCAATTTGTTTTTTTCCAGCACCATGTATTAGACCACAACTGAATCATTAAAAACGAAGATAGTTGTTTTCAAAAGCAAGACTAAAAGAAATAATTTTCTTTCAGTGAAACCAAATGTTAGTTGATATGAATTCATGGAAAGATGCTGCATGAGCTAATAGTCTGGTTTAAACACATAATTTCATTTGCGTGTTTAGTCTCCATCTAGCTGATATAAAGCATGCAAGGTCTGTGGTGGGGCAGGGAGTGATGTGGCTTTTGGCTTTGGTTAGGATTCGCCTTGGTTGTGCAGGAGCTCACTCCTGAGGTAAGGACTTCTCTCCTGCCAACCACCAAACACGCACATCTTTAAAGGCTTTGTATTGTAAGTTTGTACTTTACATGATCACATGATTAAATATGGTTAAATCCTACAACTCACCAGTTTTTCTAGGAATAATAGATAAATATTTTGTAGACAAAAATTACTGTGCAGTTGAAAAGCAAGTTTTGCATCTTGGGGGAAAATTCCCTTCATAATACCTTTTTCTGCAATACTATATTGAAAATTGCTGTAGTACCAAATAAGATAAAGCGTGATTTCTTGTAAATCAGTATTGATGTTTTCTGTAGTCAGATTCTCATCCAATTACTAAAGTCAGACTTAATGAGCTAGTAAGATTTTTTGAGAGTCTAGATTCAACTGTCTGCTATAGAAGGACATCTACAATTGCCACTTCTTGGCATCCAAAATTGTATGTCAGGCACAGCCAAAATTTTATAACATTTAGGGTGCAGTTTAAAATGAAACCTTGTTGCAAAATAAAATAAGCCAGAATTCTGTTTGGGGTTTTTTTTTTCATAAAGACTTGGAGGAATGTTGCCAAATTATTAATTATTCTGGATTGTGGTGATATTGTGTGTATAGTGTATAGAAAAGGGTTATAATCTAAACCAGTAATTTTCAAAAACACGTTACAAAAAAAAAATATTTGGGGTGACATAGGTTCTTTCTGGTTTTAGATAATATTCTTAATGGAATTGATTATTTTTATGAAATCACATTTATTTAGAAAAATGAACAATCAGAAATTTTCTTGTACACAGCAGAAGGCAGGCAATGTGAGAGGGCTTTGTCACTCAGTTTCTATTCTCCTTTTAGGCAACATTTTTCCACAAAATCTTTTCCTTAGCCTTTGTTTCTGAGGACACATCTACAGCATGGACACATGTGCAGTCCATCTGCCCAGCCCAGCTTCAATGTCTCTAAGACATTGTAGTGTTTATGTGACTTTCAGAAGACTCTGGGTATGGTTTATTAGGTCAAACTCAGTGCTGGGTTAGTGTGGCCTCAAACCCACAGCTCAAACTTCTCTTTTCAGTTCAGTCCTCTGTAAAATCTCCCGTCTAACCAAGTGCTCCCTAAACCCCTTGCAGAAGTTCAGTCTTTTTGGGTGGTTTTTCCATAGCAAGTTACAGCATAAAGAGAATTTCCTTGTCCGTTGAACTGGAATGAAGGGCATTTGCTGGAAAACAGGAGACTGGTTCAGCAACACCTGTTTCTTTTACTAAACATATATTAATTAATTAATTAACACCTCTTTCCTATGATCATTAGGGCTGAAGGTGATATTGATTGCACTTTGAAAATAAACACTGGTATTAGTTACTTTTCTTTCATATTTGTTTAAAAGTACAGAAATAAAAAAATCATTGGAGTACAGATATGGGATATCTCAGAAAGCTGAGAATATGAAAATAATTTTCCTGTTGATGTAAATTGTCTGTTTATTATGGCTAATTTCTTCTACATACATGCACTACAGTTAACCTTCTTTGAGCTAAACAAAATAATCCAGTCAATTTCAGTGATGGGCTCCAACCTTTGACCACCAATAAGAGTACAGTCACATCTTATGGGACACATTGAGGAGTATTCCCTCCTGCAGATATATAGAAGAATGGTGTAAGAAAGAAAAAAAAACACAAAACATGTAGAAACTGCAGAGGTACTGGACAGTGAGAGGAGCATAGTATCTGATGGAAGGATGTGTATGCACAACAGAAACAATTAGTGCCTGAACCTTCACTATGATTCCCCTCTCCTCCTTTCCTCTTTTCAGTATTTAAGTTTAAATCTCACATGGAAGCCTCCTTCTGTCAATTGTATGTGTCCCTCTACAGAGCTACTAACATATCTGAAATCTTTTCACTAATCCTGCAAAATCAAAAACAAATAAACCCATAAGCAAATAGAAAAAGGCAGGAAGGCTACCAAAGCTAATGTTTTTCAAAGTTAAGCTAAAATTTTAAAAATATTGTGGCCTGGACATTTTTAAACATAGTGACCAATATTTGCAGCTAGTATAAATTGTTAGGATGTCTCCATTAAATCAATGGAGAATTGATTACCTGGTTCTATGCTCATAACTTGTTCATAGCATATGTAATGGGGTTTGCTTCCTTTTAGTGATGAGTTGTGGGAAATACGCCGATTAGTTCTATACTGGGAAGACCATTTCAGTCTTATTACAGAATGACTAATGGAGCTTTGAAAATTTTGAGGTAATGCACAGGCATGCTGTATGTGGAGGGTGGGGGGAAATGTGATGCACATGAAACCTGAGCACAGAAATTATAAACTTGGAAACCATCTTTTCAGTGAAAGCTATTTAGCTCTAGAGCCTCTCCTTTGCATTTTGAGAGGATTTAGAAGAATGCATTATTCATAGCAAAAGGATAGTTAGAAAGTCAGTTGTTTCTGATGGAGGGTGGTGGGCACAAGCTTGCATATTTTTTAGCCATTTTATGTTACATACTACTGCAGAAAAATCTGTCTTGTGCCTTGAATAGTGTATTGGTTATAATCAATCAGACATTTTGCATAGACTAAGGTATGCCCTACTTAGCAAAAACTGCATTGGCAAAGAGAGTGTATTAATGGATCCTAGAAATTTTGACATTAATTAGGCCTGCTGAGGTCTTAAATGTAAAGGATGCTCTATAAATGTGCCACCACTCGCTAACCCAATTTTTAGATTGATTATTAGAGATACAAAAGAGCATGTTATTATGTTAAATCCTGAGAAGGGTTAAGTAACAGACAGGTTCAAGCGATACAGTCATCAGATATTCAGCTGTCAAAACACCATTTTTCCGATTGTTCTGCTTTGGACCAAGAATTGCAATTTGGTTTGGGAAGTATGCTTTGGAGCCAGTATGGCTGAGAGGGGTTAAAGGATCATGCCATGCAAGATGCAATTTTAACTGTAGGATTAGATATTTTGAGAAAAAAGTATGGGCTCTTTCTTTTTTGATAAAGAGAAAAATATCCGTAAGTTGAAAAAGTCATTATTGTAACACTTTTTTTTCTCTTCTGTGTTTTAGAACCAATATTATTTTTTTTCCATTGGTATGTGTAATGAGCCATAGTTAATATATGCTACTTAGCTTAATCTCTCTGAAACTCATCTTTTCAGTATGAAAGAAAGGGGACAGGAGGAGAATGAATATATACAAGGGATAAAACCTGAAAATATATGCGTGGCACCTGAGCCTCAGCTGTCACCTCATGGATAAAGTATAAGATGGGACAGTAGGTAGGATTTGGTTTTGCTGTTGACCTTGTGGTGTGAGCATATCACATAGCCTTTCTGAGCCTCTTTGTTCTCGTTATTCAGATTAGTTCACTAGTTGGAACCACATACCTTCTTGTTGATGTAAAGTATCATAATGAAACCGCAATTATAAAAGAGGAGCTGTGCAGCAAGAAACGGTGTTAAGATGAATTCCTTACACTTTATTAGGGGTATGCCCACACTGCTGGAAGATCTTTCAAGACTGATAAATTCAGATCTTTGAGATGATATTGTAACATCTCTGAAAACAATCAAACAAAGGACAAAATTTGAAATTTGAAGCTTTGTGAATGTGTGAATAGGAAAATGTAATGACTAAACATTTTCACACCAAGTTTTATTCAGCTCCTTTCAAATGTGCTTTTGGGGCTTGAGGAAACTGCGCTTAGTGAAGGACCTAAGAGTTTGGACAGTCAAAATAGTGGTATCTGCTGGCTTGCTTCTCACTGTTGTAAGTCCTCAGATTAACAGCTGCTTTGGTTTGTGCCAATGGTTCCCAAAAAGGATTTTTTAGGCAGGAATTGTCAAAATATGGGACATTCTGGTCATAATTTTTCAGGGTCCTGTCATGTTCTATTGGGTAGAGGGGTAAAATATGGTTACAAGCTATAGCTGCTGCTAATTTTCCCATACTGGCGGGATCCTTAAATGTCTTAAAAGGCAGCTTTTCCTGACCTCTTTTCAGTGCTAAAAAAGGCAAGATTGTTGCCAGAATGTGGCTGTAGACAGCCTTCTCTGAACATTTCTGAGGTCGTAATATCAGCATGTTAAACTGAAAGAATCTGTGTCTGTGAGTTGGTTCAGAAATAAGTGGTGTGCCAAATACCATTGTTTATTGAACAGAAAAAAACTTTCAGACTACTGAATAATAACATAAGTATGGGATTAATAAAACCTATGGGTGACAGAAATGTGGTATAAACATTCCCTATTGTTCTCTCAGTTTTTTATGAAATAGTGCACAAGAGGTCCTTGTCATGTGGTTCCAATGGTTACTGCTCAGTTGCCTTACCAATGAAATGACAACTGGCAGAGGAACCTGAGATTTGCGTTCAATGATTTTATCTGTGAGAGTTTCTGTAAACAGTGCCTTTAAAGCTGATTTGCTGGAGTTTTCAATCTAAAACCTGAACGCGAACCCCATTCACATTTCCTAAATACCATTAGTTTTCACCGTGGACAGAACTAGGTTTACAACTCAGTCTACGTCTATTGACTCTCCTGGTCTTTCTAATGCTTTTGAATTGTGCCTTCTCTGCTTCATTTCTTCCACCATTGAAATGGGAATAAACCCCTCCATCATCAAAATTATTTTTGATGATTCATGTATTGAGTTATCCATCACTCTGTAAGACTTAAAAGCAAATATTTTAGCAGCTGTGTTTTCAACCACTGTCACAAAGTTGTCTATAGATACGTCGAAAAGGTAGCCCCCAATACTAGTAAACCTACAATTTGTTCTGGATGTCGTGCTCAGCCAAAGGTCATTCAGACTGGTAGAAAGAGAAAATGTATAGCTGGAAGGTGTGGAATAACTGTCTTTACCACTCATTTCTTTCCTTTTTGGCAAAGCCCTTGTAGCGAGCAGTGTTCTCTGCTTTAGCATTGGTGGACACATGTTCTGAAAGAGAGGGGAAAAAACTTTTTTCTTCTGGAATAACACATTAACCAGTTGAGACTTGAGGGAGCTGAGTGGTTTAAATGAATAGGTGTCGGTCTCTGTGAGGGTGATATTCTCTCATATATAGGTAATAGCTTTTTATTGTTGTGTTAGAGTGTGACACAAGAGAGGCTTTGAAGTGAATCGGAGGCAGATTCTGCTCATGCTGGACCTATGTCTGAAATTGTCTCTGATCAGCCAAAAAGGAAACACTGCTCTCCCCAGGAAATGATGGATGGATTTGTCTGGTTAGGAAAAAATACAGTGACAGGCAACCAAAAATTTCCTACGCACATATTTAACCAAAAATACTAAATAATATGCTTCATTTTGTCACTGGAAATATTTTGTTATGAGATGATGATTCAACATTGATCTTTGCTCTCTGCCGGTGGAACAGCTCTCTTGGGAGGAAAATATAATCTATATCTGTCTTATTTGTTTGACAAGCCAAAAAAATCAAGAAATAGAGTTCTGCTTTTGTTTCAGTGATTTTAAGTACATTTTCTAACTTTTTATTTGAAGAAGCTGTTTGTAAATCTAGTCTAGAAAAATGCTGTTTTTACAAGCATGTTTCATTTGGAGTGAATGAATTACTCCTTGCCAACAGACAGCTGTAAATACATAAAACGCTCAAGCTTTTTGAGGCTTGGCTCAAATGCCAGCACAAAATCAATGATAAAAATCAATGCCTTATATGTGCAGTACTTTACTTAATCATTTAAAAAAATTATTTCATGAGATATAGAGGGCCAGATCCAGAGCAAATTGTCAGAAATAGTTTAGCTTCTATAGAGTTCTATTGATTTACTCCTGTGCTAGATCTGGCCCACTGCGGAAACTAAATTTAATATAACTGTATTTTTTAATGTATTTATTTATTAGTACTGAACATCATTGCATTGTCCACAACCACAGAAGTGGATTATGTTCATGGCAAATTCTTTACATACATAGAATGTGTAGTTGTGTCTGACATGCAACAAAATTACACTTGACATTTATGAGCTCAGGATTGAGTTTTCCATTTCATCTTGCGTAATTTATAAAACAAGTTCATTTCTCAAGTTACACCACTGATTACAACTGCTAATTTGCATGAATGATTAGGACACCCTTTGTAAATTAGAGATTATAAATAAAAATTACAGCAAGTATGATCTTTCAGAAATACACTTTCTATGCTGATTTGATATAGATTGTTTAGATTTAATAATGTAGGATAAACCACTTAGAATCATGCTTTAAATATTTTGTAAGTATATCTTAGGAAAGTACAAAACTACCAGTAGGCATCACTACAGCTCTCTGCTATTGAAAAATTGCTGATAACTAGGAGACACTATTTAGAAATTGTTTCTTAAACTTAATTAAGTATGTCCTGTGCTTATCCATGCACTCTGTTGCAGTACTGGGATTATTAGGTGGTGAAATGCTGTGGATTGCAATGTTGGGTGTGGAATTAACCACGGAGTAAATTCTCTGGTATAGGTGAAGAGTCAGACTTTCAGAAATGATAACTATGATGCTATTGACTTTACTTGCAGCTGATAGTGCTCATTATCTCTAAATAAATAGAGATAATAGCTTTTTATTGTTGTGTTAGAGTGTGACACAAGAGAGGCTTTGAAGTGAATCAGAGGTAGGTTCTGCTCATGCTGGACCTGTGTCTGAAATTGTCTCTGATCAGCCAAAAAGGAAACATTGCTCTCCCTGTGAAATGATGGATGGATTTGTCTGGTTAGGAAAAAATACAGTGACAGGCAACCAAAAAATCAGGAAATAACTCAAGCGGAAAGTAAGATATGTAACATTATAAAAACGATCATGTTAATATTATTGTGAATGTGCTTTCTCAATTCCTGACATCATGCATTTGAAATTCTTTACTTAATACTTCATCAAGGTAATTGCTCTCATTTAATATCAGTCAGCCCAATCCTCATGAAAAATATCCATTAAGCTGAGTAATAATTTTCAGCCAAGTAAAAAAAATGCAGACTGCATCTTGTATGCTTTTTTTCCTTTTTAGTGGAACATCCCCTTCTAAGGTAAGTAACCTGGCTATTGTCATCTCTTTAATTGTTATACTGTTTTCTCTGGTTAATAACTAATACTTCCTTTAATTTGCTTTCTATCTGTGACACCTCATTTATTATAAATTGCTATAGCCTGTATTTAATACCTAGACCTATTATTGTACGGAATATATTAATTAGGTCATACAGCGGTTTACACCATTGGGTGAGAAAGATGAAGCAAGGTAATTTATCCTGCATAAAAAGGAGTTATGAATCACGGCCAGCTGCTGTTCGTGCACAAGTGGTTAACGTGTGTTTCCATACTTAAAATATGAAGTTGTCCTATGGTGGTTTTTGTCACACTTTTGAGACAGATTTTTCTTAGTAACATAAGGAAAATTGTGTCTATTCTTCAATTTGCAAAGCTGATTGATTACATATTGAGACTAATCCCCAGATCAGACAACACATGCCAAGGAATAGATTGGATGACTTTTGAGGTCTCTTCTAATTTCCTTTCATGATTCTGTAATTAAATTGAAGTAATGAATAATACAATGCATTTTCATGTTTGTGAAAGATTATAGGCAGCCCCTGTTAAAATTCAACAGTGTATGACCATGTTTATATTTTACCTGTTATATATTTGTCTATTCTGTTTATTTTTCTCTTCTGTCCTTTTAGAATTGCACTCTTGTAAAAGATTGGAAATACAGAATGTTATCAATGTTAGTTGTTTCACTTCATAACAGCAACAATACCAACCAATATTACACTCAGGAACCTAAGACAACATTAATTAAATTTTGTCATCAAGAAGATGAGTATTTCTCAGCAAGGAAAAATTAGTTTGTGATTAAAAGAGCTGAAACCCTGTTGTCCTGAAGTTCAGCATTCATGGCAATGTGTAATTCAGTTATGCCTTTGAACACCATTGCAGCGTTATGAAATAAATGAATATATATGTCACAAGAAAGCATTTTGTTATTAAGTATATTTAAAGTTTGGAGTGTATACTTTTCTGTTCCATTTGAAATAACGGAACTTGGTTCACTAATGATATACTTGGATACATTAAAGGGGAAACAGTTTCTTTATGGTTATCTCATCAAGATCGTACAGTGACTGAAAAAACGTTGTTAAAAATGGAGACTATACAGGGACCAATTTGAAAACTGAGGAAGACATGTAATACACGGTCATGAGAAAACATTTTGCTTCATATCTGGCATTCATTCACAACAGCTGTGTGACATTATTTGTGTAAAAGGGTGTACAGTTGTCTTTGCACTCCTTAAAGTGGTTCTCTGAGCTGGAGGGCTGCTCAAAAATTCCTTTTGCTGCCAGTAGCCAAGGAGTTATTACTACAGTCAGAGACTGCCATGAAGGCTGAGTCCTGTTCTATTTCCCCTGGCCATTCTCTGTACAAGTTGCAAGGAAGGGAAATTATGTGGCCCCCACTCCGGCGGCTCGGCATCACTGTGGGATCTCTCCGTGCTGTGCTCGTCACCCCTGCGTCCTGCTTTCTGCCGTTAGTACGCTGTGAAGCAACTGCAGTGCCCCGAAGCCTGTCTGTTGGATGTAGGTGAACATTTATTCACAGTTGTAAAATAAACCTTGTAGAGACAAGTGTTAAACCTGAGAGAGAGAGCGAAATCCTCATTCCGGGGTAGTTAAAGGCAAGGTTTCCATGAACATCTGAGAGCCCATGATTTTGTCTTGGCTGCATTGCAATGATCTTCCTGCCTGAAGCTGCTTCTCTTCTAGGCAGACTTATACTGGGATCAGTCTATGTAGCGACAGATCCATTGGCCAAATTCTTTTTGCTTATGCAAAACCAAAGTAAACAAGATCTGCAAAGACTTCTACAAGCAGAAGTTCTGGGAATGGCATCGTGTCTCAAGATGAATTGCTACAGCTGTCTCAAAACATGTGGCTTTGTAAAGAGGGAACATTTTTCACATTAGCTGTACTGAGCTAATTGTCACTCTCTTTAATGCTATAAAAACTTATATTGTCTTGCTCAGATCTATGTTTTCTGAAGCACAGCATTCTTATCATGGTCTTTTAATAACTGATGCAATAATATAGCATTGAATTTCAGTAGATGAGGAAGACTTGAGTCTCAATCTTAGTGAGTGAAACTCCCTTTAGCTTTAAATAGGGATTTGACTGATGAATTAAATAAACTATATTTAATGAAACTGCTTTTTGAGAGGGGACAGGGCAGACTGCAGTGGGGTTTTGGCCATACAGTCAGCTGTATGAAGGCAAGGTAAAGTGACAGATTGAATGGCACCACCAAACCCATTATTACTATTGCTTTTCTGGGTCAGAATACAAGTCTAGTAAAGGCAACAATTACTTTCACAGTTTATGGATTATAGTAGCCCTGCTATAATCCCTGCTTTTATAGAGACAAGGGGAGGTGTTTTTCCTTCTCACCAGCAGGAGAGAAGGCCATGTTTACTAAGGCTGGGTGCAAAAGAGTGATCATCGTCTGCAAGGAAGCATGCAGGAGTCAAGTAAATTTGCCAAATATGCTCAAATTAGAGCTGTCACGTGCTTGTGAGTGAACAGATGGAAATTGTGAATGAAGACCATAGCCTTCAAATGTCATGAAGAAAAAAAATTCAGGTAGAAACAGAAAGCCCATCTAGGAGAAGCAGCAGCATGATAGCCCTAGGCATCGTGTTTGTTTAAAATTGGAGGACTGATCAGACAACTATTTCAGGTGGATCTTGTACTTATGTATGTGACTGAGGAAAATGAATTTTCTCAGTAGAAGTGTTTTATGACTAAGAAAGAATTGCCAGTATTTTTTTGTAAGTGACTAAGCTGTGGTCTGGGAAAGGAATCCATGCTAATAGTAGAACATTCCTGTATATCATATTTCATTTTAATATGAATTAAAATGATTAATTAAAGTAACTGACACTATAATTCCTTTCATTCTTTTGAATTTACTGACACAATTTCTTCCTGTGGGACTGAGCATGTTTTCAATTGAGTTCACAAGGTATTAGGTACCTCAGGTTTTGTACATATTCACTTGGATGCATTTAAAACCATATTTTCATCTAAATGTTTTCATTGCAATCAAATCAAGATAGATATCCAGAAATGCAGATTACCCACATTAATGAATATTTTAGATATTAAAATATTAAATTAAAATATAAAATTTTAAAATATTAAAATTTAGATATTAAAATTAATAATTAAAATCAATTATTTAGATATTAAAAATTTAAATATTAAAATTTAAATTTAAATTAAAAACCATTAAATGGAAGCTAATATATATGTCGAGTACAGTGCTGCACTGGAAATAATTAGAAAGGACAACATGAGGCTTGGTAAAAAGTATCATAAAGAGGGTAAGGAATTTGCAAATGAGCAGATGACAGCAGTGTTAAATCAGGATGTATTGTGAGTGAGGGAGTTTACAACTGGAACTTTTATGGTAATTGTCCTGAGATAATTTTTTTTTCATAATTTCACTATTGATATTGGTAAATATTGGGAGTATATTGGTGAAATTTGCTCATATCAGATAAGCGGAATGGCATCAATAATACAGAGAAGGACTGGGATATCATATAGGAGAAAGTGAATAGCCTTTCGTATTAGGGTAATAGAAATGCAGTTAAATATTAAATGAGGGTCACTTATTAAAGTCAGTTTTCAGCTATAAGATCCCTTTCAGTCCTGTATATTTTTGCTCTTATTAATTTTGGATAGTCTATATTTCATGCATCCTCTGGTTGATTTTTAACTATTTTGCAAATCACACCACGTAGGCACTTTTTTTTTTTAACAAAACTGGAAAACAGTGAAATTATTTTTACAATAAAAATCACTTCTAAACACAATTACTTTAAACGTGAAAAAAGTAAAACTGACTGAATTGTAAACCCCCAAAAGCAAAAATATGTAATGAAGGCTGAAAAATATTTCAGCTTTTATAACACTAACAGCCAACCTAAAAGGAGTTGACTCTTCTAAAACAGATGCTGTCTTGTGATGGAAGATAGATTGGCCTGTGAGCCTGAATAAACTTTGTCTCTAATTAGTATGCAAATCTCACCTGCTCCAGGGTTCTTCCTCTTTCAAAAACGGTGATCTATTTAGTGTTTTCATGTTTTCTGGTGAATAATCTCACCCAGGAGGTTTCTTTTTCATTCCAATTTTCTTCATACCTGTAATTTTCAAAGCATGCTGTACTATTTTAGGTCAATATTTTCTTCAACACACCAATCTGAGAACTGTTAGCATTTCTGAAATTAAAAAAAATCCTGAAAACAAAAGCAGACATTTAATAATAAAAATATTTTTACTTAATCTTATAGGGTAAAATTCTATATTGCAACATATGTTCATTATATATGTGAAATACATACAAAAATTACAAAGAGGACTATAGCTGTTGAATATAAATTTAATTCATCTGGTAAGCTTTTGACTTGATTAGCAGAATATTTAATACCAGAATGTTCAATAAAATATATAAATGCCTTTAAAGTCCAATCACATACCATCAAAAACAACGTCACTTTCAAGAGAAGCAGGATCACATCTTAGTCAATGTCATTGACAGAAACCATGTCAGCGTGGTTTTCAACCCAACATGAAGTATAGAAGTTTTCTAAATTTCTGTAAAATTCTGAAAAAAAGATTGCTTACACAAATCTGATTCCTCCCTCCCCTCCCTTTTTGCTGATATGGTTCCGTGTGTGTCAGCATGGAACATAAATGAAGAGTCTAAACAGCTGGACCTGATTCAAGATGTGGATCTCTTGAGTGATACATTCTCTTCATCCAAATTCAGAGAAGTCCTTTTGGGACTCTGATTACCTTTTGAAAGGACCAGCCCTTTTTCCGCTGTTTAGATAGGAAAGTTAGTCTTCTACGCTTAAATGGTCAAAATCTTCATAACCTGACTCCCCTCCACTACGCAAGTAACCCTCTGGGACTGAATGTACGTGCACATACACACTCACATGCACACAAACGCGTGATCATGACCTGTGATGGCAATTCCTGCATGTTTAGAGGTCTCTCCAAATGCAATGGATGACAAGACTGTACATTACACCTTAGACTGTAGATATTTATATACAGTGATTGTCTATACTTGCTATCATGAGGAAATAAGCTTATTTGGAGTGTCATGAATACTATGGGACTATGTTTGATGGGGTAATCTCTCTTCTATGAATTGCATGAAGTCATTTAGCTATGCTTGTTCTATATGCATAATTCGTCTTTGGTGGCCTTGAAATAATGAAAAAGGAATTCATGACACCTGTATTTTATTTTCCAGTTGTGTGCAGGGTGCATCCTTAGACAAGTTGCTTAGATGCAGACCCTTGAAAGGTTTTCAAGGCTCTAATTAATTCCAAAGGCTTGGGCTTTAATCTTTCTAGTCTTTGATTTCCTTAGCTGTAAGATGAAAATGTTACTATGAACATATCTCTGCAGCCCCTTGGAGACTCTTGGATGAAAGGTCCTGTAAATGTGTAAACCATTTTTTAATTATTTTCTTATTGGTCACTAAAGGGAATTTTGCATGGAATATAAGCATTTGGAACTACAGAGTTTGCAATGTTTATCAGAATGAAGACATTTGCCCTACATTTTTATGTAACTATTATGAAATAGAAGCACCAAACGTAAATAATGCATGAAAATATTTAAAGTACATTTTCCCTACTATTGTTTTATTATTTTATCTGATGGGATGGGCAGCACTGTTGAAGGTCTGTTGAGAAACTGTCTCAGTCTCCCAGGAGTGGTGCTTCTTGGTAAAAGGTAACTATAGAAAATTGTTTTAGAGTTAGGGATTCACCTGATTCTAGTTCAGCACTCAGAGGTGGAACCAGCAATCTTGTTTGCTAAAGACAATTCACAGAAGTATATTACAGGTGCCAAACTGTAAAATTGTCTGAGACAGAGAAGATTAATAGGTCAAAGAGAAGCTATAAGCCCAAATAGTCAAGAAAGAGAAGGCTCTGCATCACCATTTCCAGAATGATCACTGTGATTTTGATTTGGGGTATAAGAATGCACAAAAATCAGTGGAAGCTTTCTGTTTAGCAACACACAAATGTGAAGGAATCAGTCTGTGCTCTTCAGTGGCAGCCAGGTAGATGGCAGGTCCTTTGCAGCTATAATACACTGGCCAGGAGGAATGGGAGTAGGGGAGCATGTCCGGAGCAGTGTGTGCTACCCTGGGGGCTCCTGCTGCTGACTGGTCGCACAAGTCCCTGCTGTGGAAGAGATTTATTTTTCCCATCTCACTATCTAGTTTGCAATAGGTTAGCCCTGTGCAGCCTGTTTACATCGTCATTTTCCTGCTACGCTCACCAGAAGACCAAGTCAAATTTAAACTGGAAAGAGCCTGTAGGTAGCTAGTTCATCAAGTCTTATTTTAAATACTCAGGTCTCTGTCTTCATTTCAAAGCCTTTCTTAGGCATGTTCAATAGCTCTTCAGAGATAACCAGGCTTTCTCAAGTTTGAATTTCAGTTAAGCTTAGATAAAGATTCTTGTCCAACAAATGCCAAAACTGGGATGAATCCTGCCTGGCTCAGAAACAGTGCACAACACAGGGTTGAGCATTGGGACTGCAAAAAGTCATGCTGCAAGTAAGCTATATTATGTTCACATAATGAATAGAAAACTTCTCAGCTGTGCTCTGTCACATATTAACAATACATTAAAGGTACATATATGTAAAAGGATATAGGGAAGTACTTGCGTAAGAGATAAATAATCTTCAGATCAAATAGATGTTGTGTTTATATCAGTGGAAGGAACTTCCTAGAGTTTGGACTCAAATTATAATGATTAAATATAGATGATAACAAATATACATGTCTGTAGAAGAAGTATAGGATAGTGAAAGATAGTCTTTTAAAATATTCATTTTAATGTAGGACTTTAAAAAATTGATTTCTGGAAAAAATAAAATCTTTTAAATAAAATAAGAGAGCTGAGATTTGTTAAAAGAGAAAGTTGAGATTTTTTTCACAGCTCAGATTAATTTAGGAACCGGCTTATTACCCCCAAACCTCAACATTTTTGTGATGTTTTGAACAGTTTGGTGCTTTTCATCTTTATGTTTCCTGGTTTAGTTCTGTACTCCTGTTTGTCAAATTATTTGCATTGTGGTAGGCTTTTATACAAAAAAGGCTTATAAAAACAGGTTAGAGCAGTGTGGGTTTAAGGAAATCTAAAGGAAGACCAACAAGAACATTTTACTGAAAGTCTAGGAATAATTTGCAGTAATGCAATAAAATTCCACACGTGTAATTAAGGGCTAAAGAAAAAGAAGCTGAAGTAAATTTACTCCTGAATTTAATGCTGAGAAAGCAGTATTCAAGAGAATGCAATGAAAGACCTTTTCAGCTCATTATTACAAATATATCTTTGGATCTAACATTATTGGTTATAATTCTAACTCAGCTGATTAGTGTAACTATATTATCTTCAAAACATTACTGGCTAACAGAAGTGACATTCTTTGTATTCTGCTTCTTCCATTCCAGACTTGGAGTTTCCTATTGCTCTCCAAAGGGTTAAGCTCGGAAGGAATGATAAAGTGGCCACACATCCTGGGAGATTTCTGTTTCTTTCCCTTTCCCTCTTGCACAGATGGATTAAGAGAGAGAGCTGCTCTTGAGGCAGGTTTCTCAGGCAGACATGAAACCAGAGCAGATGCTAGCAGACCAGGCAGTGATGCATATACTTCACTTTTTTTTTTCCCCTTTCTGTTAAATACATTTGTTATCCTGAAACAAGTCTTCATCCTCAGATGACAATTAATACATTTTATTTAGAAAGCTGAGCCATCATCAGTTTTAAAGATGCACAGTGGGTAGGGTGACTTTAACCCACACTCTATACCTCATTAACTTTAAACTTCATTAATTTTCTATAGCTAGAAAAATAAAGTGAAAACCCCTTTTAAAATGGAAATTTCAGAATTTGCCAGTGATTTTTGTGGAAGAATAAAATGAAAAGAAGAATTAAATAAAATGCTTATAGGGAGTGCTTATTAGACTTACTTATATTCAGGAAGAAATCAAAGCTAAGGATAATATTTGGTGCAAAAGGAATGAGACAAAGTAGTATGTTTTGGTAGTTAAAACCAGCCTTCAATTCACTTAATAAAAAAACAGAATAAACTGGTTGCTGTCAAAGAAGGTTTATACAACTCCTTTGAAAATGGCATTGAAAAATTGTCACCTGGACAAACTTTCAAAGCACAACAACCTATGTGCTGTAGCACACACATGTACCCCATTTGCTCCTACCAAAGCCAAAAGGAGGACTGAATATCGTACAAATCTCATTTCTGTCAGCTAAAGAGATTTGGTGAAGATGCAGAAGCAATTTCATCCAAAGGATACCACAGGTGCTGCTCTAAAGAAAACATCCTCCAAACACCTTGCAAACCTTATCATTTCACAGTTTGTGTTTGGGAAATGCTGTCTTGAATATAAAAATTTAAGCTTTCACAAAGAAACTCTATTTAAAAAAACCTACTTAATTATATTTCCATCAATAATATCCTGTTCTAATTTTTTTTAAGTGTTTTCCCTGGGTAGACCTTGCTTTAGATGAAAAATCAAAAGAGCCAGCATACATTTTTAGCTTCATCCCTGTTTCTTTTTCATTCTAGCCAAGTTCATCTGTATGCCACAGAACTGTCGAACAAAGAAGCATCACTTTCAAATATTCACAAGGGAAGGAAATGATGTTTTCCTTGTGTGGGCTTCTTTTTGGTTTTGTTTTTGGGTTTTTCTGATGTTCCAGTTTGCTGTACAGCTATAATCTCTCCTGCTTTGTAGGGTGTAATAAATGGGGTTTGAAATTCCTTAAACACTTTAGCTTCGCTTCAGCTATTAATCTCAGCAGCCATTTATTGGTTTGTATGCTACAAAGCAATGGAGATTATCCTTTAATTAATTCCATTGAGGGGTTCAGCTGCCACCATAAACCACAATATGGTTTCATAAATTAATCTTGTAGGGGAAATATAATGCAATTTATTATAACATTTATATTAAAATTCAAGTAATAATACTAGAAATCCTGTGTAACAAAAGGATATATATGTATATATATGTATCTCACAAATGCAGTAATTAAAAGAACAATTGCATATTCTATTTTCATATTTTCATTTTATTTAACTGTTTTAAGTATATTTCAGAATCCATCAGAAAATAAAAAGGTAATGTTTTCTTGACTCCTACATAGGTAGCAGTCTTAAAAATTATGAAATTACATCTAGATATATGAAAAATATATCACTGATCTTTAGAGCTCTGCTTGATATCTAACTTTCTCACTAATTTTTTTGTACTATTGGAGCTTAATCAGATATAATAATGCATATGTGTACATGTGAACATTTTTATGTTCTGAGTACTTGAGGGAGAACATCAAATACTGCCAAAATGTTTTGATCTCTGGAAGCTGAAAGTGGTTGGCATAGGCACCTTTTCTGTAACAGGGGACTGATTATGTTAAAAAATATGTTAACTAGCATGTTTTCTCTGGCATGACATTAAGCTGAGCTTAGCTGTTACTTTGAAAAAGACAACTATGGCCTGATTCAAAACTAACGTGTATGTTAGTGGTGTTGGTGTAAGCAGAACAAGTTTGACTGCCAGGACAATGCTGTGCAAATTTACCTTCTTTGATGTCATTAAGTGTTAAGATTTCAGTCGTACCTAACTTTTAATGGAGGTAGCAGAAACAAGTAAAGGTGTAAGATGGTTCTTCCACGTTCACCCAAAGTCAGAAGCTGGGCAGGCCTCAGGAATTCCAGATCAGTTCAAGCTGGCAAAACAAGGTATTGTTACCATTGGTGCTCCTTTCCCGAGTACTGCTTTCAGTAGGATTTCGTGCAGAATGGCAACCTTATCTATGCTAAGAAATTAACCAGAGTGCGTGTTCTCCCTAAAAATCTTCATATAGCATTATTAATTAAGTTAATTAATTAAGTAGAATCCTCAAGACAATCTGCAGAAATAGCTTTGTTAAACCCCTGAGCATTGTAAGATATGGCAAAGCCTCTTTGTGGATTCGATGTAAATCCTAATATTTCACTGATCTGGGCAAAGAAATGCAGAGCTTAAAATGGAAAAGTTTTCTATACTAATTATAACCTTTTTGGTTGTACAAATCAGAATTGCTGAGTTATTTTTCATCTTAATAGATAGACATTTCTGTGATTAACTAATTAATAATTTGAGGGATAATTCCAATATATAGGTTGTTTTCTGACAGTGTAGGCCCAGTGTATTGATTGAGTTTTGCAAGGACAGAAGCAGAGCTCTGTGTTTGCTGAAATATTATCGAATGTGCTGCTTTGAGAATTTGCAGTGTATAACAACAGTAATTACAACTACCCAGTGTCATATAGAAGATGATGGAAAACACTGTATGGCTTAGAAGCTTAAATCATCACACAGGGTTGGTGTAAAAGCAGACTCACGCCAGCTATCCAGGCTCTGATGTGTCAGTGATGTGCAGACAGACGTATTTGTGTTGTGAAGAATGTTGCACAATGGCAGCAAAATCATGTTCTCAGTGAAAACAGCCCTGGCAAGGCATGTGTGTACCCAAGCAGCGAACAACAGAGAAAAGATGCTGCCAGGACATACTGTTTAAATGCAATCCACCTAGCAAGAGCTACCTCTCAGGTCTGCCCAGGAGCTGATGCTACAGCCCCTGGGCTGTAGTCACCATCCAGGCTGAATGTGTTCGCTTAGCAGGAGACCCAGGGCATGAGGTTGTTCCCAGGAGCAGATCCATGGTTCCACTCCTTCCTCTGGTGGCTGGCATAATTCACTCCAGAAAACCAGCATGTACAGTGGAAACATACCCACCAGGACCTGTTTAGTAATTGTAGATGAAATGACCATCTTAATTTCTTAATAGACAAAATACAGTTTGTAATCTGTGTGTTTACAAATGGGTCTTATTTGTTTGTTGCTTTTTTTAATTTCTTCGGGTTTTCCTGTGTCATTGGTTCCTCTTAAGATTTCCCAGTTCATGCAAACCAGCAAGGCTCTGCAATATATATTATAGAAAAATGGTAACAACTACTTTAGAAATTGAAAACTACTCTCAAAGCATCGACTTTATGATCACATTTCCATAATTTCTGTTTTACTATTTGCAATATCAGTTATCATTTTTTGACTGAGGTTGCTTATATATTTTCAGTTAACATAATATGGTGATATGTTGAACTGAAAAACACTGGATCTACTGATAAATCTGACTTTCATCAGATTTGTGTTGAGCCTTTAATGCTAATATGTGGAGCAGGTCAGAAGTGTTGCAAGATTATCTTCATGACTGACAATAGCTGTGAAGTCATAATACCATATATGTATGTAGTTTACCATCTGCACTGACTAATAATACTAATTCATCTGATGACTGGATGAGAATCAAAACCAGTTCATTGAATAAGAGAAATTGAAAGCATGGTTCAAAGCCTCCTCAGTCAAATTGTCCAGGAAGAGACATGATACACCCAATTTATTAATGCTGGGTTTGATACTGTATTTAATTATTTAATAGAAAAAATTTGACAGTTTAATTATGGTGTATAGTTAGACTTTAGTGAACCTGGTTTTTCTGGACTCTAGCCAATAAAAATGATTTAATATTTGCTTGTCTTATTTTTATCTGTAGAAATTAGTACATCTGAACAAAAGGATGTCCTCTTAAATGCAAAAGTTAATGCTTTACAGGTTCACATCATTACCCATGATGGACTCTTTAGTAGCTTGTTATCATTCTCATGTTATAATATTGAATGACTGATCAAATGAAAACATTGGTTGCTGCATGCAAATCCCCATACATCAATAATGATCTATTGAAATCTTTAAAACAAGGTATAAGTCATGGATAGGGCCATGAAATAGCTCTCCAATACACAGTAAGTTTTAATTTAGGAGCTTAAAAGGAAAAGAAACTTTTTTGAGAACTGCTCAGCGACAAATTATGATAACTAGGAACGTCGTTACTGTTTGTATATCCTTTTAGGTAGGCTCTTCACACGCAGTGGTGGTAGGGTGCACGCTCCATTTTGGCTGTGGGTCTCTTTGCCTGCCTTGTTCTCTTTACATCTGTCTTGGACCAGCTCTCTAATAGCTGGTGGCACAGGGCTAACAGAAAGTGTCATTCACATGACTTCACATCCCACGGTTAAGCACGGGAGCACTGAAAAGGACCCAGGAGTATCACTCACCACGTGATACCTGGTCTTTCACATCTCATTGGCTGCATTGACTCATTGAAGCCCTTGGGACTGCATGCAATGGCTTCTCCCTCTTAATTTAATGCATATGAGCAACAGCATTGGGAATCTGGGTTGAGACACCAGAACAATTAATCTAACACACCACACAATCGGAAAAGGGAATTTGTGTCCTCCCACAGAAGACAATAGTGTTACATTGTGTCTTTCTGAATATGAAGTTTATAAAAACAGAAACCTTGAAAATCAGGGATGTGGAGTTAGGGTGCACACCAAGGTACAATGCCCTAACCTTTGTCCCTGAGATGGGTACTAGGTAACCAGAGCGGGCAGCTCTTACCCATTTTGGTATGAAGAAGTGAGGATACATGTGCCACAGGTGCATGTGGCATGAGGCACTATGAGCAGAGTTAAGGTTGATCATCAGCTCTATCGTTTGTATTTTTCAAGAGTTTTGGTTTGGCTGATGTTTTAAATGTATACAATTTTCCACTAATCAGTGTAATGTCACATTCATGAGCAATCATTTATGAAATTATATTTATCAGTTAAGATTGCAGTTGAGGCATGCCTGTGATTAGCTAAAGGCAGAAATGTTATGGATTCTTAAATGCTTTTTCCCTTTCTTAAATCATCTTCCAACAAAGTGCTTGAACGGGCAGTCTATGACAGACCAGAAACAAAAATCACAGAAATTTCTTAAGTGTTAAGATGTGGTGTTTACTACCAGGCTAAGATGTGTGGATCTCTTTCTTATGTGTCTTTGTGACATCCTTTGACTGTTCTGTCACTATTTCCCCTTCATCTTCTCTCGTTGTCATCCAGTTAGACCTTTATGCCTTAAGAACCCAGCAGCAAGTAAAAGGTCTGTTCCTTGTTCTCTCATTTCCTTTTGCTTCATCTTGCACCACAGGCAACACATTCAGCATGGTAACTCATTTCCCTTTTGAAATTTTGCTCTGCTTCCCCCCCAAAAACAAAAGTTCTCAGTATAAGTACATGCTGTGGAGTAACTATGTAAGTCAAAAACAATTAAGAAATGTTTTAGTATTATCAGAGTTATGGCTTGAACTTTATGCCTGTGGAAAATATAGGTGAATGTGTCAATAATAAGATAATTTGGAAAAGCTCGATATCAGACTAAGATGACTACAAGCTGAGAACCTCAACTCTATGGAGTACTTTTTGAAGCACACCAAATTACAGGACAACTTGAGTAAACATGGACTTCAGAGTATAGAAATGCCTAGCTTTAAGCCCAGAAAAGAACTCTGAAGTATTTTTTTTATACTGTACTATTCAAGAATTGTTTTTTAGATAAGCCTTGAATTGGGGTGAAGTAAATTCTTCCTGTAAGTGATTCCCTTTCTTCAGAAGGCAATAAGTGGTAAGTTTTGATATCAGTCCTGTTACTATATCCACCTGTAGAGTTTATGATACAGGACGTAGACCTTTCTCTGAGTAGGGCATATGCAGCCCTGCAGCCAAAAGGTGGGGATGGGAGAGCAGCCTGACCAGCCATGGAAGCATGATATACTTAACATCTAGGATATCTTACCTTTGTAATGCAACGGGAATGGTCTCTGTTCGACCAGGTGATGAAGTTCTGGTGCAGGGCAACATTCATGAGAGATGTTTATTCACTGCATTTTTTCTGGTCTAAAAGCCAATATACAAAATGCAATCAATAAAAGGGCTGATTAATTATGCCTGACAGGAGCACCATACGGAAGGCCTGAGTACAACACAGTTATACCGATTGCCAGCATTACATCTGGGGACGAATGAGGAAATGGGGACTAATGAGACCTCCACTAATGCCTCCTCCTGCCACCTCCATTGCACTGCCCAGCCTCAGTGGAAACAGAATGTTAATTAGACAACTGAGGTGGTGATTGTGCTCAAAGATTTTGAAGCATTTTATCACACATTTACTACATCATATACTGAATTCCTCAGTGTCATGGAGGATCAAGGGATATGAGAGCATGATGGACAGGTGAAGTAATCAAAAAGCAAAGTGTTATAGCGGTATGGACAAATTGGACAAAAACCATAAAATAAAAGCATCCAGATTTCATAAGGAATAGGGCTAACTACAGAAAGTTCTTTGTTTTCACAAAGGTTTATATTTTCAAACAAGGTAATTATTGAAGATCTGTTGAAATCAGTGTAATTATGTTGATTGACACAAGCACAAAATCTGACCTAAACAGGAAAACAGGAAAAGAAAAGCATTTCCTCCCCTCTCCTCCAATATCTAATCTTCCTTGAAATGTGAAAGGGTCCTCATGCAAAATGAAAGCAGATTTAGAAATAGTGAGAACATCTGAAAAAAAGACTGTTCCAGGGATTTGTAATAATGATTTCTCCTGACTATTGCACTCTCTTAGATAAAAGAGAAGACAATTTCTACCTGCAAACAGCAGATTCAGTAGCTCTCTAGAGGTTTAATCTTTCACAGGTAGCAAGAATTCTGAGCCAAGTAAAAACCCGGAGCTCTGCAAAATATAAGTTTCTGATGGAATGATGTTGTTCTGTTTTGTGAACTACACCATTTATCTTTCTTTCTTTGTAGGTGATGCTTTCTGTGAATACTTCTGAACTGGGCCATGATAAGAGTAAAAGCAGATGCAGGAAGTCTGTATGATATAAATAATGATCCTGCTCGACAAAGTACTTTTGACATTTTAAGAGGGATACTGTTGAGCAATTTGCTCTGGTTTGTTGCTCTCCCATGAAAGAGCTAATTTAGTCCAGTTAAAAGGCAGCTTTTTCATTGGCTCTGAAAAAAATTAGTACTTCGTATGCAGTCCATATCCACAGCTTCCTTGGGAGCTGGCTTTATTAACCAAATGCTAGCCCACTCCTTTTCTGGCATGGCAAAGTCCTGGTGGATTTTTTGTCCAGCACCTACATTTCCTCCTGTAGAAACACACTCTAAATCCATTTGTGCAGAGTTAATAAGCCAGAGCTATAAAAATTTGCATGTCAAAGACTGGCAATAATAGTGATTATTACATTTTTTCTTGCTGTTGAGTTTGTCTGCCATGTTTTAGGAGGTCACTACAGGAAAAAAACAAATAAACAAACAAAAAACATGTCAGCTGATCTAAGGAAGGAAACTAAGGAAGCTTAGGCATCAACTTTTTCAGCTAAGCTGCTAAAGGGAATTTTGTCAACAGGCACATTAGAGAGTGAGCTGACAATGTGAGCTGCGCTCCAGCATCCCTTGGAGGGTTCCCAAAGCCATCACTGAAATCAGCTTTGCAAACCTCATGCCTGTGAATTCACTTCTGGTCCTCCAAAGGATCCCATGTGCCATCCTCAGGGCTCAGCAACATGGGGTGCTATTGGTACAATATTGTAGGGCCCATCACATCACCAGCCAATGGTGTTTCAAGCAGGTACAATGCATTCACAGTCATACTTGAGACCGTAAGAGTGGTGCAACAAGAGTTATCTAGGATATGGAGAACTAATTAACCCTCTTTCCATCAACCACACGTATTTTCAAAGAGGATGAATCAAGAGAAGGGCCTGGCATCTCTACTATATGCAGGGATAGGGAAAATACAGTATATAGAATTTAGCACAGCACAGTGCAGGTCTGCAAGTACAGCTTTTAGCTGATAGAAATTGTAACTATCAATAACAGTCAATCTTCCAAATGTTGTGTTTTGTCTATTGTCCTCCTCTATTCTTTAAATAAACCTTTTCTTTTAACAATTAATCTATTTTTTGTTTTGGTTTGAGTGGTATATTTCTGTTTATTTTCTTCAGAAAACATTAATTCTGTCATCTGCCAATATATCTATAAGACTTAGTCTACTTGCCATCCTTCGTTCTTATACTCTGATTATCAGGTTTCATTGATGCTTTGTTAATAAACTACATTCATGCTCTCTGAGCATCCAGTCTTGCTACCTAATAAGGTCACAGACCTTATATAATAAAAAGACCGTTAGCTGAGGTGATTATTTTGAGAGATTTTGCCTCACTGACTTTGCAGTTAAGATAGCTAAAGCCTATCCATTAAAATGGATTTTTTACTCCATTATTAATGCAGCTTAGTGCCATATCTTTAATATTTTGTGGGTGAGAAAATAAAGTGGGGTATTATATTTACATGTATCCTAGCCATTTCAGGTATACTCCTAAAAAAAAGGGTATCTTTGTGGGTGTTGTGAAAAAAAGATATCATTGTGGGTGTTGTGAAAAAGGCTGTACAAACTGATGAAAAGGAATTTAATTGGGTTTTGTTTCCTTGCTTTTTTGTAAATCTCATTTCCCTAGATTGGGTTGCATCTTTGGCTGATATTGGATATTCTATTGTCGTTTATTATGCTAATTTACAAAAATGAAAATTGTTTCAGGTCTGAAGCCATCTTTCTGTAATAAATATATGTATTTGAATAGAACATTGTTTAGTTTTCTTCAACCAGGAAATTTTCCTTAAAATTAAATTTGGCAACAAGTTTATTGGGCTTTTATTTTCCTTTGAGGATTTTCAATTAATGTGTTATTTAAACTCTAACATACACTAAAAATACTGAAGTTTCTAATTTATTCACAAAAAAATGCATGAGTTACAAGTCTCTCTCAACACACCTGCTGTGTGGGAGACAGCACACAGAGGATAGATTTTGCCTAATCTGTGGTCAGCTCTTGACTGTTGGAAGAGTCTCCCAGAAGAGTTAGCTATCATTTAATGTGCCTGTGATACAGATGCTTGCCATTTAATATCTAACAGTGCTAAAAACTTATATAGGTTTCAGTTATTAAGATTTCAGTTAAAGGATGCTTGATTTTAATCAAGTGGCTGATCATATATAATGGAATTTAGTTTAGATTTTGTTGTGAGGAAATGCCATCTTTGTTTCTCTCAATTTATTTGATAAACATGGTAGAAAAATTCCAAGACTGTATTTGGTAATGTGAGTGGAGATGGGGAAATACACTGTAAATCACAAGTTTCAGTGGACTACGAGGGAGACTGACATTCCAACTAAATATGCACAAGGAAAATGGTAGGAAGGCAAAACATCTGTAAGTGAGCTCATTTGCCTTTACTCTTGAGAATTTTCAGTACAGTCTTTGTTTCAGCTAAATGGGGTTTTATTATTTTAATTAGCTTAATGTCTTTGGCAGGGAACTGCTTTTGGAACAATACAGGAATAAGATGGGATAAAATATAAGGAAATAACACCTCAGCATCACTGAATTAGCCCATCAGTAGAAATAATTGCTGATGTTAGGTATGCTTGACAGAAAGCTTGCTGCAGCACTGCTATGTTAGTTGTCAGCCTAGATTGATATTCATTACATCTCTAACATGACAAATAATTACTTTAGAAATAGAAAAGGCTGGATTTTTTTTTTTTTTAAAAATCACTTATAAGCAAAGGAAGTATCAAGCAGGATAATTGTAAGAAAGATTTAAAATGAGCATAAAAAGACTGTGGCAAGATGCTATCATTTTACTGGTAATGCTTTACTTAAAAATGGAGAAAGATTTTATTCTTTGTGATGTACTTAGATTAAAGAACTTTTTCTAATATATTAGACATATTACCTCCAGTTATTAGCCTCATCTAGATACAGATTCTCTGCTGCGGGTCTTCCTGAGAAGCTCATGGAGAGCCGTTTCACACCTCAAATAGAATCATAGAATCATAGAATCATTGAGGTTGGAAAAGACCTCTAAGATCATCGAGTCCAACCGTCGACCCAACACCACCATGCCCACTAAACCATGTCCCTAAGCGCCTCATCTACACGTCTTTCCTATAGTGCAGTGGTCAAGGGTTTATCATGTGATGGAGCAGACTGTCTAAAACAGTCCCCCCCATGTATCAACTGGAGCAATGCCTCTTCACTGGCCTGTATGCAGACTTACAAAGAAAACACTATAATTGCTCCCAGAAAGTGAGCAGAGCCCATGGCAAGGCAGAGAGGCAGATGCTTTGTTTCATTCAGGACTAGCGGCTGGTGCTGGGCTGCAGTTTCTTACAACCCAGAGCTTTCTGCTTGGATGCAGATGGGAGCAAATGACTGATGTGGTCTTCTGTAAGGCTTTCATTGGTCTTCTTGATGGGAAGGAGTAAGAAAAATAGTAGATATATTGCACTGTTAGGAAATAATTTTTAAACACACGCTACTCTGCAGTCTTCTGGTATTTTTTCACCCTCAAGTTACTGTATAATTCAATTCCAGGCATCATGACTTTTTGGTCAGTGGAAGGAAATATACTAAAAACACTTTTTGGAAAATTATTGCTCTCACTTATGCTCTTTTTCACTTTCCAGTATTTAATTTGATTTGTAATCTTTATTTAAAGAACAATAAAGATGAGAGTCTTTATATATTGAAAAACTCATAAATTTGTGGTGAAAATCATTTCAGGAAGAAAGAAGCTATACAGCAGAGCTATTAAACTTATTGTCAGTAGGATTCAGCCTGTAAGACCTTCACATTCCCACGAACAACGTTGGTAAGAGAGTAAAGAAAAAGCATTTTATACAGTGCCATGTTATGCACCCAATAAAAACTACAAGTGCTGGGAAGTTTATTGCAAGATTGTATAATTAACCTTTTTGTTTCTAGTCTTCCCTCATACTGTTTATGTTTCTGTGAATCACTAATAGTTCATGGCAACAGTGGGGGGGTAGTTACACTGTATCTGAAATTGGAAGAAAAAAATTGATAAAATGTAGATGGTGTTTTTAATACAAGTTGATCTTAATGCTGTCCCAGCCAAATGCAACTTTTTTCAGTAGAATTTTGTATAAGAAATTAAAGTATTACTGTACATAAACAACTGCCCTTTTTCAAGCGGCAGTTACAGGCAGAAAATAATCTCAACTATTACTTTTGGTATTTTACCTTCTAACAATTTTTAAATCCTTAAACATCATTAACTTTTCATGATGACAGCTTTCCTACATAAGAACCCCAGCACTGTCCAAAAGATCATCTTTCTTTTTCTATGCTGTTCATTTACATTTGTGGGGGTCTGATTCTAGTTTTACTTCTGTTTATCTCCACTGATTTCATTGATTTCACTAGTCCTTCTACAGGAGAGTAAACAAAATTTACCAGCATAAATAAGAGCAGAATCAGACTCATAAAGTTAAAGCCTATATTTTAATATTTGTACAAATGAAGGTACTGTTCTTTTACATGTCATTTTCATCCTCCTTACACTGCGGACTTCCTCAGTACTTTCTAAAACTTAACATATTAAATGTGACTTATTTTTTGATTATACCAACTCCTCCTTCCCTTTTTCTCTTCCTTGATATATTCAACTTGGGCCAAACCATAGGAGGTTTATTATACTCATGAAAATGCAGCAGCATTACCTCATTACACTAGAATTTATGTGCAAGAATTGAAAGAAACATTTGGAGGGCTATTTAAAATAGATATAAATATATCTGCCATGATTAAAGATAAGTAATTTAATTTAACAGAAACTGTTAAATAAACAGCATGTTGTAATAGATGGCAGAGTTCTGATGCCAATAAGTGAGGCTGCCAGAGGCTTTCAATCATAAGCCTCTGTTTTCAGTTGCTGATAGCTCTGCCAAATGTAAACCATTGTGGCTCTAATACTCTATGCTGAATATATCCCTCAGATATTTTGTTAAAGTTTTGATTAAAATAAGCTCTTTCTCAAGAAAGTTTAAGCATATAAAACCTGTCCCTCCAGCGTTGTCTCCTCATGCCTTTAGGAAGGATGAAGGGGAGGAAGGAAATGGCTGGAGACTGGGAATGGGTCTGTGTGTGGACAGGACAGGAGCAAGAGGGACTGTAGTAAAGAAAGATGTTAAGGGGAAGAATATAGAAAGAGCCGAAATAAACATTCCCAGGGAAGATTCAAGAAATTGAATAGCAGCAGGGGGGAACAGCAGCAGTTATGCTAAGAGGAAGAGTGCAGGCTTGTGTGGGGTAAATGAGAGAAGTAAAGGTGTGGGGCAGTATAGGAAAGGTCAGACAGGAGTAGGCTGAGGAAACAGGAGTTTGGGAGCTATAGTAGGAAAGGAACTAAACAGGAGGCCAGGGTAGGGGAAAGACTCACAGGGAACTTGGTGCAGAAGTGTTTAAAACCCCCAGAATACACTTCTTTTTGATTAAGATATAGAAATGAATTCCACCATTCATGAATGTCTGCTTTCCCTTATTCAGAAAATAGCAGAGAAATTTAAGTTTGCCTTCATTCCCTGAAGGATAGGACCAGCTGGAGGCTAACAGTGTTACCAGTATCATCACTGGTTCAAGTACTTGAAGAAACTTGAGCATGACTGTCCTTGCTGAGTACTCAAAGGGATCAGCTTCTTTCAGCAGCTTTATGTGGTTAATTTTTTTGTAAAGGCTTATTATTACACTGCCTCTGAACTGTGCCAAAGGAACACTAAGGTTGCAACTGAAGAACCCAGAAATTATGAAACACCTGAATTAAGGTTTCTCAGGCAACCTGAATTATCACCCCAGGCATGTATTCATTTTGATCCAGTCTTTCACTCCACCACCACCACATGCTTTTTACCCATTCTACATCTCCATTCACCTCTGGATCTTTACAGGGCCTTGTCCTCTGCCCTTGTCATATCCTTCCTCAGGACCGGAACCACATGTCTGCTTCATGGTGGGGGATTAAAGGCTTCCAACTGGTTTTCAGTAAATGGGTTTTCATCACCAGCCTTTTTCTTGCTCACGTCTTAAGATCTGTGTGTGAAAACACAATTATATGCCTACCTTGTTGCTTAATGAGTTTTGATAAATGTCATTGATCAAGTACAGCATTATGCCTTGTTTTCTGCCACAGAATTAAAAAAAAAATAAAATATTACTTTACACTGTAAAGCAGTAGCACGTAAATTTAGTGATAAATGATTCTGTACCTCTTCTACTATATTACTAAGATATTACAAAGGCATTATAATAAACAAAGAAGAAGAATTATATGCAACTGTATATGTAAATGTAACACTATGCAGATTATGAACATTTCACTGACTTCATCAAAGACATTAAAAATACCAAAGCACTGGAAACACATTATACTAACAGGTTTTTAACCCTGTTCTACTCTGGATGCCCCCCCGCCCCCCCCCAATCTTGTTTTTAGAGAGCCAGGTCATCCGCAATAATGTGAGACAATTGTTGTTGGTTTTTAAGCTGCATCTCCTGGTTCATGCCTGTGAGTAGAAGCAGGATGAAGAACTGTGTAGTGGAAAGTGTGAGGTGCGTGATGATACAGGAAATGTTCCCCCAGACAGCTGTGTTTCTGCACAGAAAGTTTTTGTGAATAGCCTGCAGAGGTTTTGCTTGTTAAAGTACCTTCAGCTGAAGCAGTCCCAAGCCTTTTTTCTAGAAGTCATCAACTCACAGGCACTGGAATATCTCACTGAGTGCTCCATTGCACTTTGATGGAAAAGATGTTTTGCAAAAAAATTCTTCTCCCAGTAACTTAAACCATTACAGTCTTAGCAGGAATTGTAATGCTGCCTGTTCCCAGCCGTGGCAAGTATTTGGTTGAACACCATTTGCTATATGAAGTTAAAACCATCATTCTAGAATGCAATCCATTGTAGAAGTCAGTGTCTTTGCCAAAAATCAAAGAAATCAACATTTTTAGCAAAATCAGCATACATATTGCAGTCATCCACATTAACAAAATGAAGGTTATATTAATTCATAGTTAAGTAACCCTTCTAATAGCTTGTTAAATAGTAGAATTGTTGTGGCTGTGACAGTAAAAGAATACAAAAGTGACAACACTTCTTCCTACAAGCATCTTTAAATAGTTGCATTCTGTCTTCTTGACATCAACTCATGTCATTCCTAGTTTTAATATGCATACAAAAATAGCATATTTTTCCTACCTCATTAGCACAACTGTATAAAACCCTGAAAATGAAAACAATACTGGCATTATTTTTTTTTAAGAGTTAAACTCAGATGAAGGAAAAATATGTATAAATCTAATACATCTCTGCCTAGGCTCTCTCAGTTCCCTATATTAGAATAACGAGCTCATATTAAATACCTTCAAACCAGAGCCAGATGAGAACTAATTCCCATTTATCACATTAGTAACTGAATTATTTTAACCTTTTATGGAAGGGCAGAATTGCTGAATAGTAGTAGCTTCCAAATTCTTTCTGTTGCAATGTTTAACTCATTTGATTTTGCAGTTTCACTGAAATTATAAAACGAGATGCATATTGTGCAAAGAATAAGGTTATGGAGTGCCTGCAGAAATATCTGGAAGGAGACAGGAGAGTTCATGGAATTCTTGAATAGCTCAGGAAGACTATAAATTTATTAATACCTGCATATATATATATATATATAAATAATTGGTATCAATGTTATTGCAAGTACAGGTGAGTTGCAGATATGCTAAAGAGAAAAGCCTTTCCCCCTTAGTGTTGATCACACAGGACAAGTGCGAGGTGTTGACTCATCTCAAAAACAGCACTACAGATCTCTCCACAACTAAGTCTGTAGTCACCACCCTCCAAACAGAAGCTGCTTTTGAAATCTTCTTGCACCCACTGGTCAGTAAGAGTTTCATTTCTCCATGAGAGGATGAAGTTCAGGTCATGCCTGCCCAAAGACAGCATGTTCCTAGGCATACCAATGAATTTAATCTAGTTTGGCCCATCAGAAAGGCACATCACAAGGCAATAATACCAGAATGAGACAGACCCCTGAAGGTGTAGGACTAGGGAAAACCCTGATACTTATCCTGAGGTTGTTAATGGACAAGATTGATCTAAATGGTATTTATACTGAAAGAGTTCACAGGTCTCTGGCCCCAAAACCTTCCTTTTGCTTGTGAGCTTTAACTGTTGTATTCTTTATGTTCACAAGAGAGAAAACATTTCATGCGCTGCAAGAGAAAGGAAAACCTGGTTTGCTGAGATGAGGTGCATTTAAGAAAATGGTAGATAAAGAATTTGCAAGGCTGTTGTGGAGGTGAAGAGTGACTTTTGGGAGTGATAAAGAAATGACAAAACAAACAGAAAAACTAGTCAAATGTTGAATAAGGTCCCCCACCTTATTTTTCTGGAAGAAGAGAACTATCAATTCCAAAAGCTTCATGAATCATAGAACTTAATAAATGTTCCATAAAATACTTTTGGATGGAAGGAGCATGCCAGCTTTCATGAAGTGATCTGGAATTCATGAAGATATTTCATGATGATGTCAGATGCTGTTTTCCTGTGGTTCTCAAATAGACACATAGGCAGAGTTTCTGAAAAAAAACCCTCCCACTCTAGGTGAACAGCAAATTGCCTGTGCTGCTTTAGGACTCCTTTTCTGCTGTCTACTCAGGGCTAAGAAGGAAAATCACGGTGGATCGGGTAGGAAGGGGGAGTGAGCTGGGAAATGGACAGGAATAATCAGGAGGAACAGAAGGACAATTAACATAATTATTTGTCATCACTTGGACAATTATATTTCTCGAAACTATATTTCTTGAAGTAATTGGATAATTTATATCCAGTAATTTAGATCCAATTAGTAAGAATTGTGCATAAAATGAGGAAATTATTTTGGATGAGTGGAACCTGATTGTTTTGAAATAAATATTCAAGAGATATAGTTATTGGACTAAGAAAAATCAGCTAGAGTGGGATTTCCTAAAGGTTTAGCAAAGAAGTCGGTCATAAAGATATATTCTCTCTCTGATTTCCCTAAATGTTTCTTGAAAAATAGCATGAAAATTACTGCATATATAGAATGCTTTGTGTTTCTTGGAAGTCACCATTCATTTTCCAAAGGAGCCAGTACAGGAAACACAAATTGGAGTTAGATGTGAAAGAAAAAGAAGACAGTCAAGGCAGTAATAATATTATCCTCTCTTTCACAAAGCTGAGAATGAATGAAATGTCCATTTTAGCAAGCCAGGAAGAACCATGTGATTTTTTGTGCATTAAACTATTCAAAGTCATATATAACCACTAGCAGAGGTGTTAGGGGGCATAGGACAGTCATAAAAGGATAACTCATTTTGTTCTTAGCAAATCTCAGTACTTTTTTATTTTCTGTAGTAGACATTTCTGCTTAAGATTTGGGTAATAAATTTTAATAATCTTTTACTGATTAATCATTTTAAATTGGCAAATTTGGAAATATGGTAAAGGGGGTGACAAAGAAGAATTATTTCTATATGATAACTCTGACATTACAAAATAGTTTAATTTGATTATACAGGACACCTCTGACTTTGAAATTTAATGAATTCTGCTCCATCTCATGCAACCTGTACAATCTTAAACTAACTGCAGAAGGCAAACTTCCTTCTGTTGGTGGCACTAGAAATAAGCGTGTATATAATCATCCAGACACTCAGTGCTCATATACTCAAACAGAATTTTCTGATGCCTACTATGGATCCGTGTAATGGAGCAGTGGTATCTCTGAGCCTTGCCACCTTTCAGGAACATAGAACAGAGTTTTGGCAAAATGAACTGCAAATGAATGATAATGAGTGCCCCAAGACTAATTTTTGACCTGTTGCATGGCCCCAGTTTAAAATTGGATAAAAGGGTTCCACATCTTTGTGGAAGCCATTGGAACGTTTCTTGTTTACAATGAGCACTGATATCACTTCTTTCTGGTGTTAATGCAAAATTTCATCTCATGTTTGAACTATAGAATTAACTGGGAAATGTCAAATCTACTTGAAATGTCTCTCTTTATAGCAGAGATTTCTCCCAATGGGATTTTCATAAGCAGTCAAAGTCAATTAAATGCTTGGGACAAAAATAACAAAAAATCTTGAAAAACAGTATAAAGGTGTTTGGAACCCACCTTCCAGAGCTAGCAGATAATGCCAATCAGTGGCAATTGCTTCCTCTGAGCCTCTGTGAGGGAGAAAATTAGCATCACTAAGCTGAACACCTTACCTAGATTTTTGCACATTTTAAGCTTCCTGTCAGCAGTCTGGATTTTTAATTTGAAAGACTTAATAAATGCTGAACATTTTTTGAAAAGACCCCAGGATGACCCTAGTTCTGTGCTAGAAGAGGCTGCAGCTTCCTGCTATAGGAGTGGTTTTAAATGACCAGACCCTCAGAGAGATTAGGTAGCCTCTTTTCTGTTCTAGCATCTCATTTTTTCAGCACATAAATATGCATGGAGATAGAAGCAAAATTAACTGTGTTGTTAAAACAATTAATTGAAACTACATGCCAAAGAAAGAGAGTAACTCCGTTGTGGTTACAGGGAAAAATAGGTCACTTTGGGCAGCAAATTCAGTTTTCACTTCTGACCCAATTAAAAAATACTTTGTTGAGAATAACTGTTATTTGCAGATTAGCAATCCAACATCCTATGTCTTTCAATTAACTAATTATGAAGGATATTTCTATTCTAGGTCCTACAACATAAAGATAAATCTCAGCTTCAGTGATGTATTAATGAGCAATGCCAGAATATGTATTGATTCATTACTATCATTTAATGACTTGGAAATGTTTGTTACTCTTAAAGTATTAGGAATGTTCCACCATCCCTCCATACTCAATTTTCTAATATGTTTTAAGGAAAAGAGCTTGAAACTTGGGATAAATATTTTGCTTGAAACTTGGGATAAATATTTTTATAAGATTTAATAAGAAGCTGAGTATCTTTTTAAGGTTAAATATGACTGACTGGATTATACAATGGAAAATGTTCTTTTTAATTTTATATTTATTTAACAAGAGATTACTTATAATGTATCAGTTATCTCAAACATATAACGATTAAAACTGTCAGGTATACAGCAGTATATATTCCCTCATATATATCTTGAGGGAATGCCTTCTAACTGAATAAGTGAAAAATGTTGACATTAGAAATAAAATTATATTGGTATTCACCGTGGCTTTATTTTTCATTTCCAATGTGTGTATTTTCAGTGAGGGTACTTAGTTACTAACACATTAATAATATTTTGTCCGTATACCCTCATGCAATACTCATTACATCCTCTTAAAATTATTCTATCATAATTTATATTTTACTGGCATAAAGCACCAATACTTAATAGAATTTACTATAGGTGAAAAGCAGTACTTAGAGAAATGAACAATGGCAGAATTTAATTAATGTTTCTAATAAAGAGGAAGGAAAAGTTTTAATGTGGGGGTTTTTAATCCTTTTCTTAATTTCACTATTGAAGCTAATGGAAAAAAACTTATCTTATAAAAGTGGATTGTTGGAACAAAGTTTCAAGTCATTATTTTCTAGAGGACCAGTAAATATATAGTAAAGAAAACACCATAAATTAAAATACCTATATAACGGAGTTTCTTGGACAAGTCTAACTGGAGAAAAAAAAAAAATTGTAACGATTTTATAACTTTTTCTGTTGGCTGCTTAAAAGTTTATCTTCTAATGTGTCTCTTTTGATCATTGTTCTAGTTATTGTTAGCTGTTTTTCTTTTCATTGTTTCCTGTGTATAAATTTGCAAGTTCAGTTTTTCCCTTGCTGGAACATTTTACAGACTTTCTTGGTTTTATGTGTTCTGTAGGACCTGAGGAGTTGTATGGATTTTCTTCTTACTTTATCAAAATAAATAATAGATCAGGCTCATTTTTTAATCTGCCATCTGTGAAACCTAGAAGAAAGAGTAGAAGATGAGGAAATAAGTCAAGAGCCAGCTAAAACTGCCTACCCCTGTCAACCAGTTTTCCCTCAAGAGTGGGGCTGTCAACAGGAATCTAGCCCTAAAATAGTGCTTGACATTGCCATATTATTTTTCCCAGAAATATTTCAAACACCACATACCGCGGGCAAGAATGATTTCACCAGCCATAGAAGTGCACCTAAATCTGAAGTAGCATCACTAAATAAACGGTTTGAGTTAACTCTGAACAAAAAGTCTGTAATAGGAAGAAAAGGTACCACGTCCAGCTGAAACTGCAACAAAAGTCACTGTACTGTTAGTACAGTCCAGTACTAACACCTGGATTGCAATTTGCACAGGAAAACTTGGTTTAAAAATTGTGAAATCTTTGGAAGCAGTTAAGCAGTACTTATTTCAGTAGTGCTGACAGTCTTGCTAAAAGTTACTCAAGATGTTGCTCCTAGCTCTAGTAAATCTCTTTCTCTGAAGCCAGGGTTTTAAAAGGTGATTGTTTTTGTCTTTTTGTTTCATTTAATCAGCATCATATGTATATATTAATGAATATATACAATTTAAAATTAATCTGTTCGAAACAAAATTTGATCTTGATAGTTACATTTATGGCTGAAAACCATTTAATTTACTTATGTTTTTTATTTAAATGAAAATCAGATATTACTAATTTAATTACATAAAATAGAATAAAATCAACATATTCAGTATCTCTATTTTCATACCTTACAACAGCAAAACACCTCAGAGTTCACAATTTTTTACTCATACCTATAATGTCTTTCTTCAGTGAATTTTTTTTCTATTTCTTCACTGGTTTGGATTTATCTAATAAATAAGATGAAAGAAAATGTTTTTCATTTAGACTCATTCATTTGAAGCTGAAGGACAAATAGAAGGAGAAAAATACAGGAAATATTTTTTTATATGTATACTTTTGAAAACAAACCAAACCAAACAACAAAAAAAAATGGTGTGAGAGGATGGAACGTATTCGGACACAAACAGGCCAAGAAAGGAGCTCAGAAAATCACTTAGTCCAAGCTGTTTTTCCGAGCTGTGAGCTCAGACCAGGCTGCTCAGGGCTGTGCCGTGTTGGGGCTTGGAAACCTACGAGGATGGAGCCAGCACAACCTTGCTGGGAACCTGCGTCCCTGCCCAGCCCTGTCCACCTGGGGGAAAGCGTTACAATCAGTTCTCCTGTCTTTGCTGTGAGGAGATAGCATCTCGAAGAAGGGACCAATAACAAGTTACAGGAATAAGATGTATTGAAGGTCACAGGTAGGAGCTCTGAGCTCCTTTTCGGTTTGGCTCCTCACACATCATAGGAGCAGACCCTGAAAGTGTTATGTAGTGAAAATGCAGGACCTGATGGAAAAATTTTGTCTCACTCTTCAGATTCACTGTAGAACTAGAAAAAAATCTTGACTTAAACATTATACTATCGGCTAGAGTAGTGGCAAACAGCTGTTTTCAAGGGCATTATCTCCTGTTTTTCTCTAATAGAAGCAATATAATTGATGTGTAAAAGAATGATGTTATTGCACATTAAGACTAGACCTGCAAGACTTAATATGTTAGATTAAAAAGCTAATTGAATTGAAATTTATGACCTGGTGGCCATTTAACCAATGACTTATAAAACACTTTCCATTGTATCTACAATGTATAGACTAAAATTCCACAGAGTGTTTGTGCTGGATTGATTTACAAAAGTATATAAAGTGATCAACTTTATCAAGCAAAGAGAAAGTTTACCAAGTTTGTTATTAATTAAAAGGACAAGCTTAGTTATGAAAACTTACTTCATTCTGTGAGTAAGCAAACTGTTGAGGTTTTGCCCTTTTAGCATTACTTTAGCCATGTTATTTAAATTCTTGTGTAATTATAAACCACATTTTGTCAATAACAGAAAGATTCAGGTCATTAAGTTTTAATTAATAGCACACACTGATTAGCAATGGTTGAATACCATCAAAGTGACTTCTTTAATCTACTTAATGTGTATCAAGCACTCTAATTATTATTTTTATGTAAAGAATTCTAGTGCAGTTAAGCAATACAACTTCACTGTTACGACATCTTTACAATATTATTTGAAAATTATAGGTGGTCACCATTTAACTAGTATTTGTTTATAGATAATTTTCATAGAAGTAGTGAAGATCCATAATGATAGAACTTAAACATAAAACAGCAATGAAGACAATTTACTTCAACAGAATCTAATTAATAATAATGTAAAGCTATGTAATAAAGGATCAAAATAAGCAAAGCTGAAGTGAAAGACAACAATCACAGGTTCCTGTGATTTTTGTATAGAGTTACACTAAATTATATTATATTCACAGAGCTATGAATCTGTGAGAAAGTTTTGTCCCAAACCTCCAAAAACATTTTGATATTCTGGAACAGTTTTATGCACAAGACTGTCTTCATGTACTGAACTTTGAGCTCATAATTTACTGATCAGTAGGACTCTTTGTGTGCTTAAGTTTCAAGAGCACTCTAGTAACTTTTTAGAAGTTTGACACATGAATAAATGTGTTCAGAATTCAGCTTAAAAATTACACAGGCACAACCTATACTCGTATTATTGCAGCCTTTCAATGTCTGTGGATGTAAGATTTCTGTGAGGGAGATCAAACCATTATTTAAGTGGAAATCTGTGTTACTTCTATCATGTATATCTGAAATTATTGTACATTATAGATCTCAATCTAGCAAATTTTAGTTGTGAAGAGTCTTTATATTACTAATCCGTTATGTAATTACATTATAATTTATATTCTTCTAAATTATAGTGGTAATGGCTGTTGTATAAAATTTTTGCTTGTAGTTAAAATATTTGTGGAAGCTGTTTACTGCCTAGTATATTAATAGAGAGGTAGTATTATAATTTCACAGCTAGCTAAAAACAACAGTAAAAGTAACCTTTATTTTGTGACTCTCTTTCTTTCTCCTCTAGTGTGCTCCTGTGATGAGAATAAAGTAGTCTGTTAAATTTATGGGAAATCTTTTTATAGGAAAACAAGACTTTATAGAATACTTGACTTAGTTTGGTGAGCAATTAACATTTTTGGCTTAATGTAGGATAAATTCAGTATTTCAATAAACTGACTTATTTAATAGTTCACTTCTGGAGTTTAATGTAGAGAAGGGAAAACAACTATCATGGAGATGAATATGTTTTTGTTGAAATCATTTATTAAAATTCAGACCCAGAGTAAGTGTACCTTTCCTTTTATGATTATGTTCCCTGCATCACAGCATACTATAACCACCAAAATAATCTGAGTTCTTATTTAGGCTTATGATTGAAAAATATTAGATTCAATGATTAGGAATTCAAAACTTGAAGCTATTTGAGATTTCCTGGATATTGAAATGCACTCTGCAGGAAAAAAATACATCTTTTCTTGAAATAAGTTCCTTGCCATTTAACTGATGCAATAAAGTGCAAAAGGAATAATACCTGAAAGAACTTTATAAGGTTTAAGATACTTAGGGTTCTGTTCTTATATTTTATTACCAGCAGTCATGTGTCACTTTTTATTATTGGTTGTTTACGGTTCCACTGCCTCAGCCTCCAGGCCCTGCCACCATAATTTTCAGAAATATTCTGCTTAGAGACTAAGCATAAGATATGAGACATTGTTATCCAAGAATAAGCCAGAGCTCTGGTTTATTCTTGGAGGAAATGACATGGCAGTAAAAGAAAGGGAAGAACATGAAATGGATCCTGTTGGTCAATGTTTTCTAAATCCCTAAGGCTTGGTCTAAGTATGAATTGTGTGAACAGCTCTTGGCTCAGTGCCCCTGTGAGGCTTGGCTGTGTGCAGTCACCCTCTGGTGCACTGGTGTGTCAAGAAGAACCCTGCACATATGGGCTACACTGCACCAAGCCATTGCACAGTTGGTCAAGTCCGTGAGCAGGACACTTGCTATTCAGCTAACTGCTGAAGGTCCATGGCTTACCATGTACACATGGACTAAGGGATAGAGATGAGATCCATTGCGCAAAACTAGAATGCACTGAGTAAATGTTCCCTAGGCAGTGTTTGGGAAGAGTTAAACACAGGGCTGGATGCAGCCAAAGAGATAATGAAGAGCAGCACAGCCTCTTTCCCAGTATAGGACACTGGATGTTGATGAAGGAGAGCTGCAGGGCTCATGGCTCTCCCTGGTTAGATGCCTCAAGGAGGGACACATAAAAACCAACCCAGAGAAACGCTCCCTGATCTGCAGGGCTTCCCACTGGGGAAGCCACAAAGATAGAGGAATTTGTCTTAAGTTTCATTTCTCTCCTAGACCTCATTCAGAATTGTAGGTAGGTGCTCTCTGTATTCAGGAATTGCAGCTTAGAAAAAATACTGGTAATGCATTTTATTCAATAACTTTTGACAAAAATACTGAACTAGAAGAACAGAACAGAACAGAATATAATAGAATAGAATGGAATAGGAATAGGAATAGGAATAGGAATAGGAATAGGAATAGGAATAGGAATAGGAATAGGAATAGGAATAGCTCAGTTTGGAAGGGACCTCAAAAGATCATCTGGTCCAGCTTCATGGGAAAGAGAGCCTAGATATTATCCCAATATTGGCTGGGAATTCATACTTACCTCATCCTATGTAAGGGCAGTGTATGTATGGCCAATGTATGTACATATGTACATGGAATCATAGAATAATAATAATTATTATTAAGCTCATATTATTATTGGGGTTTTTTTTGTTGTTGTTTCTGATTTCAATCCTCCTTCTTCCAAAACACAGGATTTACTTTTGACAGAGTTTCTGGGAACAAGGGGAAGTGTTGCGTGTGTGTGTGGAGTACGTGAGAACTGTAGGCATTTATGGTGGTTTTCATGTTGAAACCAGATCTAGTTACAGGAGTTCTTGTGTAACTGAGAAGCAGCAATCAAGGCTTGATAACTGCTTTGAGTATAGATACCTATATTCTGTCATACTCACATTGTAAGCCCTCTTCTGGATCTGGCTGTCACATCCTCTTTCAGATGCAATTTAGATTTAATATGTTCAAGGACTTCATTTTTTAAAGTACTTAGACAAATTGAGACCAATAGCAGAATGTTCAAAATATCTGATTATATTACATTTCGAATTCCCACTTGTGTTCAATCCATACCAGATGATTCTTGCATGCTATTATGTATCTGACTTCATCTGTGGGTGCTTGGATAACTGTAGTCTGACTGTACATCTCCCTTGTTTTTCTTTAATATTTTACCTCAGTTTAAGAAATCATGTTGATGTGGGGGTCAGGAAACTTTGAAGAGCCAGGCTGCACGTAAGGAGAGTTGCTTTCAAAGCATACCACAGCTGGAGGTTCAGTTTCATTTTTAATTGTGAAGGTCTAGTTTTCTTTTTAATCATGCTAGGCATTTGATGTCAATATTATCTTGTGGTAGTGTTCCACAAGTGAATTATATGTTAGGCTGGTATGCTTCTTCGACATGAAAGTGCGCGTGCTGCAATAGCTCTCTACCTAAGCATGGGAAACTCAACCCTGCAGACACTACTCTGCATATGCAAAAAGAAGAAAAATATCTGCTGATTTTTCAAGCGATATGATAATATGATCCAGATACAGAAGGCAAGATTAACACTTAAAAAGAGATTCAATGGTATCTTAAATTAATAGAAATACAATCTCCAGACTTTAATATTTAATGCATAACAACATTCATCACTGATAATACAGCAATGATAATGAACTGCAATAACAAATCTATGATTTTTTTTTTCCCTACAGATAAACCTTTACAAGACAGGTTGCAATCTCTCCCTCTTCTTCGCTTTCACTTTTGTAGCATGACATGTAGTATGTATAAACTCTATTTAGAGAGAAAATTTGCCACAAAATTTTTCACAATGTGAAAGATTACTTATTCACAGAAAGTCAAGCAGTAAAGCAGAAAATGTCTGTTTGAATGAGATTTCTTTTTTGTGTATAATGTCATATTCTCTGCAGTACAGGAGGAAGTAAATGGTGTTAGAAGCAGTAAAACTCATTTCTTATTATTGTAATACTGACCTTGGCATTTTGTAAAATAGCCCCCCATTTAAAAATAAAAAATGAACAAAATAAATGAACTGTTCAGATTAGGAAACAAATGCTTAAGACATACTTAGGGACCAGTAAAAAGTACTCTAATTTCTGTGTTTTTCTGTCCTCTGAATAGAGTTTTGAAGTATAACATCATACCCAGCCCCTGGGAATTTCAGATCCACAGTACTCTCTACCTTGTTTCAAGCAGTAGAAATAGATGCTGGAGATATTACAGCAAAGGTGTTAAAAAACTAAGTCCTCCTATTAATAAACACCCAAAACATTACAAGCCATATCAATATGTAAGAAAACAAGAAAAATAGAAAATCATTAAAACACAGAAACACTTAAAAATATCCTAAATACAACATCGCATAGCAAAAAATCCCCAAACTTGAAACATGTTCTTCTTACAAGAAAGCACACTTTTATTTTCTTGCTACTTATAACCCTTTAAATGTATAAATGACTGGATGTAGTCTTACGTAGTGGGTTGTGCTTATGTCATGGGCTTATCTCAAATGACTCAGAGGACTTATGTCAACCAGAAAAAAAAAAGGACAACTAGTGTGAAAGTGGAGAAGGGTATAATATCTCCTCCTATCCCTGGGTATATTTGCAGAGGTGAAAAAAAACCACAAGTGAAACAAATGTGCAAGTCTGAGGGACATATCAGAAGGCTGGTAGGGGTTTTTTGGTTTTTTTTTTCTTTTTATAGAAACTCCCACATTTCCAGGGTGAGAACAAGAACCTTATTTCACCATTGGTCTATCTGAGAAAACTGATAGCAACTATATATTTCACATGTTTTATGTTAGCTTTCAGCACTTCACCACCATATAAAAGGAGAGAAGTCTTTCAGGGAAGAAAGTCTGCAGGAAAACTGCATATGCAGAGTAAATCAAAGAGTAGAAATTTAGTCAAACTAAAGGTGAGTTTCACCTTGCAGATTATGACACTCAAGTCAAGACGTCTGCATATAGGATTGAATTTACTTGCCTAAACATAGGCATCTTAAGACATCTGAGATTACTAAGGCATATAGATGCCAGCAGTTATGGAGCTATGAGGGGGCTGCACCTTTCTGGAACAGGGCTAGGATGCAGGTGGAATGCTCCACATTGTCTCCTATGGAACTATATACATTTGTTTTAGCAATTGAATCTTTCACTAGGTGTCTACATAAAAACTGCTTGTCTAAACCATCATTATACCTAATGGTGATGTTATCGTTGACAAAATATAGGTCTGTTGTAAGGTGATGTGAATATATCTCTAAGGTCCGTTGTCTGTGTATAATGGGCACTTAGACACCTAGTGCATAAATAAACAAGCACCTACATGTAGGCACCTAATTTAAGTGTCTTAATTTGTGGGCTGAATCCTACCTTTTATCTATGGAGATTTATATAAACTATTGTTCATATCAGAATGTGAAATTCAAGATTTCAATGACGCAGATAAAAAAGGACTTAACATATTCATGAATAAACAAATCTCCATCTCTAAAAGAGATATCTATCAACTTAATAGAGGCCCAGTGACTTGATTTTATTTCATTAATCAAATGTGAAATTCAGATATTTGTGGCCTTCATTTAGATTAAAAAAAAAAATCAAAGAGAAAATAATTACATCAAGTTCAACATAATATTTTTTATATAAATGTGAGCTCAAATCCAATGCTAATGACCTCTGATTTTTATGTGAGGAGAATAAGGGTGCAAGGGTTCTTATTTACAATGATAGACTTTCCTAAATGATCCATTTTTATCAACAGCTTCTTGCAAGTGAAAAGAATTGGGAGAATGTAATGATTTTTATAAAAAATTATGTCAAGAAATTTCTGGGGTTTAGGAAATGCATAACAAGAGACCCCAGTCAACTGGTTGGAAAGTTTCATTTCACATGAAATACAGGAGAATTAAGTGAATGTTTCAGAGCTGCTCAGTTCAGACTCATTTTCCATTCCGGATACCTTGCAAACAGGTACAGTCCTGGGGCATCTCATGTCACAGATCAGTGCTTCAACCCTCAGATTGCAGAGTAAATGACTGATTCTTACTTAGGTCTCAGCCATACCCCAGATTTCTGCTCTAGTCAGTATGGAGGATAAAGCATGATGCAGCATGAATGCACCCGTGCAAGAAAAAAACCCACTACTTAAATTGCACCAAGAACTTTTACTTTTTTTAACAGAAAGGCAAAGTACAATTGATACAAAATGCAGTCAATAAGAACAATTTGCTACTGTAGCATAATTTTGCATTAATAAAACATCTTTGTTGTGGATATACATTTCTTCTCTCCTTTTGGAAGCTGTTATACTTCATAAAACTACTCTAATATTCACTGGATGAAAGAGAGAGGGGCTGACATTTGTCCCAAGGCTGAAGGTAGTAGCCTTGAATATCACAAATCAAAATTTTTGTTTGTGGCTACCTTAGAATGCCAGGGTGAAAACACCCGAGTTTGAGTTTCCCACTGAGCAACAAGTTAGTGCCTGTTCTTAGGTGCTTCCTCTTACTAGCTCATCCTATTTCTCCTTTTGCTTTAGTGCTAGAAAGTCATATTCCACTGAAACTAGAGTAGACATTCAAAGTGACCAAGTGGCAAAAATGCTCTGGACTCTTCCTGTTTCCACCTGGCAAACACCTCTAAATCATACCCAAAGGCCCTAGTGTGGCCAGCAGGAGTAGGGAAGTGATTGTGCCCCTGTACTCGGCACTGGTGAGGTCACACCTCAAATACTGTGTTCAGTTTTGGGCCCCTCACTACAAGAAAGACATTGAGATGCTGGAGCATGTCCAAAGAAGGGCGATGAAGCTGGTGAAGGGTCTGGAGAACAAGTCCTATGAGGAGCGGCTGAGGGAACTGGGACTGTTTAGCCTGGAGAAAAGGAGGCTGAGGGGAGACCTCATCGCTCTCTACAACTACCTGAAAGGAGGTTGTAGCGAGGTGGGGGTCGGTCTCTTCTCCCAAGTAACTAGCGATAGGACGAGAGGAAATGGCCTCAAGTTGCGCCAGGGGAGGTTTAGATTGGACATGAGGAAAAATTTCTTCACCGAAAGGGTTGTGAAGCATTGGAACAGGCTGCCCAGGGAAGTGGTGGAGTCCCCATCCCTGGAGGTATTTAAAAGACGTGTAGATGTTGTGCTTAGGGACATAGTTTAGTGGTGGACTTGGCAGTGTTACGTTAACAGTTGGACTTGGTGATCTTAAAGGTCTTTTCCAACCTAAATGATTTTATGATTCTGTGATTCTATGATTTGCAGCAGTGGAGTTTCTTTGTTCCTCTCACTGCATCATTGCTCATTAGCCTTATCTTTAGTAACAATTTCCCTTTCTCATGCTGTGCAGGCCCAGTGAATCTTAGGTAATATGGCTTCAGGCTCAGTACAGTACTTGTGCACACATCCTGTGGTAGATTTATTAAGATACAAGAAGATGAATCTCAAAGGCAGCACATACAAGCCTGGGCAAGTCTTTTTTACAGATTCCCTTTTAATGTCATCATTTCAAAGGATCATTTTTCATATCCAGTCATAAATTTCCAAAAGACTATTTCATTAAAAAAATAAGAATTAGGTCAAATGTGGGATTTTGGTGCCCAGTTATGCAACATACAACAGTCACATTGTCTCATGTTGGTTATAAAGATCATAAATTTACAGGACAACATGGACATGGAAAGGCAGGGTCAGGGAGTTTCACATGTGGATGTAGTAGTGCTACCAGCTGTTATATAGCTGCTTTTGCTTTGAATATTACTGTGCCTCTTGATACTGTTATAAAAATGACAAGGGTTTTCCTCTCGATAATTCATTCTGATTAGTCTTTTTGGTTTGGAATAGCTTTTCTTACTGAATATAATTGACTGTTTTTATTGCTGCCATTAACCACTAATCCCATTCCTTCCCTTCTCTTGTTCCTAAATACAATTAAAAAAAGCCCACTCCACAACAAAAGAGTTTAAAAAACATATAATCTTAAAAAGTTTAAATTTAGAAATATAAAATAGAGAGAAAATTCAAGAAAATATTTGTTCAGCTATCACTTTCTGATAACTTCTCTGACTGGAATAGTGACACCATGTCAGCCAATGCTTATAGATTTATGCAGTAGCTTTTCTTTCCAAAATGTTGCAGGGGCTGCTCTGGTGGAGCCAGTTCCTGTCTAACATTATGAGATTTTTATAAGCCACAGATATCTGAAGAAAAAATCTTCAAAAGCTTTTAAAAATAAAATAATCTAGATGGCAGAATAAAAACCGATACTGATTCTGCAACAGTTTAGATTTATTCTGTTCTAGTGTTGAATTTCTACTTTGTCTGGAAAAGAATAGAAATACTAGAAACTTGTCTTGCAAAACATGACTGGCAGTCACATGTTGAGGATGAAAATTTAATTCTACATATATGTGTTCTTTCAATTGTGGGAAATATGTGAACTTGTGATAGTCAATATATTCAACCCACTTTATAATAAAGAATGGACTGATACAAAGATTAATGAGAAGGGTAGAATATTAATTGTTGTCTTTTTATACAACACAGAGTCAGTCCTGAATATAATGGCATGGATAAAGAAAGTCTGCATTTTTGAACAAGAAATGGTTTATTTATTTTTTTCTACTGACCCTGTTTGGCACTTGTTGGAAGTTTCATTCCTGAAGTAAGAGTTCTCTTCTACAAACAGAGAGAACAGTATTTTACCACAGAGACTCAGGGTTATTTGAAAACCTGGGAATTGTTTGTATTTCTGTCATGAAATGAAAATGGTTCTGAAACTAGAATGTCACCTTGAAAAGGTGAATAGACTAACTTGTTAATAACCATCTTCAAGAGCTAGTCAAAGTGGACAAGAAGGGTGCATCAGAGCAAGAGAAATCCCCAAGGAAAATTTCAGCCAACTCTGAATTTTTACACCTAAAATCTCCCTAGGGTAATAATAGCACTGTGTTCATTGCAAACAGCCCACTGGCCCACAGGAATAGCAGAGCACAGAAACTGGCAGAAGGGTTAATACCGCTCCTCATCCTGCCATTACTTTTAGTAAGATAGCAAGGCAAACTACATTAAATGTTGTTCTAATATAGCAATGAATAAAGAAAATTATATGGTACTTCTTTATGTGCTTAGATATGCAACTGAAAAATCAGTCCTAACTGGGCTACTCATGTAACATCAGACTTGTATCTATAGAATTCAGACATCATAGGATTTCTCTGCCTCAGTTTCCCTATTTTTACGGTGAGGACATGATCTTTATTTATTCCTCCCTAAAACTGTTGCAATGATGACTTGACTAGTAATCGCAGACAACTATGAACAGCTGAAGGAGTATGAAAATACAAAGTTTTTATTCCTGTTATTATGTTGTATAATACATTGTTCTCTCATCCTCCCTACTATTAAGTATCAAATGCAATTTGTACAATAAATGTATTATGGCCTTAATCCATGCTATTATAACTTTAGAAGCCATAGCGGTGTGATTTACTTGCTTCATAAATATACATGGATACCTAGATTTAAATTCTTTTTTTAATTAAAGTGAGGGGGGCAATAGTTTCCCTTCAGCTTTCTGGTTGTGTGCCAGCACAGAGCTTTCCTGGGGCTTACTCCTGCAGTCAAAATGTTCTTAACACTTGACTTGCGAGCAGCATTAGCTCCCAAATAAGTGTGTCTTCTCCATTAAACACCTAGAACTCCCTTTATTCTCAAGATTAAGCAGAATCTCCTTTCTACTGGGGCTAACAATTCCTTTTTATTTAAGGATAAATGAAACTCAAACACCATAAATATCACATGCAAAATGATGCAATGCAGGCTTATTTGTATGCTTATAGCCTCATATAAATTTATAGTTCTGCACAATTTTTTAATTACTTCTGTTATTAAACCTCCTTATAGAAGCAATAAGACTTTGTGAAAAAAAAAAACCAATGTTTAGCATTTCATAGCAAAAATAACCTTCAGCAACTATCTGACATTTCTCAGCTTGCCTTGAGTTTACTTCAAAGGAAAAATCGATGGGCAAAACTTAGAAATCTCAGATGTCTCCCAACCTTATCCCCAACTTAAGACTTCAGATAGCTAGAAAGGTTTCTGGCTTTAGCTGACCATTTTCTGTGCAAGCAAAGAAAAAACAGAGGGAAAGAAAAGTGAAAAGTATCATAATAAAGCTGAATTACTTTTTCTCTTTTTATTTTTAGCTTTGTCTGCTTTGTGGAAGCTCAAGGGTGCAGAAGGCTATAAGCTTGCCTCCTGCCTGTGAAAGGCAACAATTGCATTTGATAGCAGCCTGGCAAGCGCCAAAAGGGCTTGCCAAACCATACTCTTGTGCTATGTTAGTTGAAATTCCTCCTCTGATTCAGAAAAGATCCTTACTTCACACTTTCTAGATCACTGTTTTGTAAGGAAGGGAGATCATAAGTGTGGTGACCAGAGACAATAATCTTACTAACAAGGTATGTAGAGAGAACCACATGTTCACACTAATATGAAGGCTTTTATTAGATATATATTACTGCATTAAGGAATATCACCAATTTGACCCATAGACCATATTCCAGGCAAACTTTCATACAATTTATTGTGTGTCAACAGAAGTCACAAGTCTCAGATTACTCATTTCATCAGATTAGTCTAGGACTTTCTATATTTAAAGTAGAAGAGCAGTGATTTCAATTCTTTATAAATACATTAGAATTTCATTCTTACTCACTGATTTCAAAACTGTCTATCAAGACCAAAAATGGTAGATTTTTTTTCTGCACATATTTGTAAGAAAGACACAAGTTGTTTTTTTGGTATGCAAGGTGATACTATTGTTATTTAAATTGCGTGTCTGTTGAAATGCAGATAATAACTAATCAGCAGCTAATAACTGATCAGCATCTTCAGGATATTTGTTAAGAAGTGGTATTCCTCTTTTCTTTGACCTAAAGGAATTGTCTCAATGAGTGCTCTTACTTAAGAAGCTTTTAACTGAGAAAAAGCCATTAGAGCAGACTGTAGTTAAGTATACATTTGGCATCTAAGAGTTCTTGCACATGACAGTTAGGAGAATCTGAAACACAGATCCCTACAGATTTATCCCCCAAACTGCTGAAACAATGGGAAGTCTGTCATTATCATGTAGCAATTTGGGCTCTGCTCCAAATGAGAAAATTCCTTTCAATGTGTGCATACTAACCACAACAAGTTGATTATGTGTTATGGAATTTAGGTGCTTACTTAAAGTTGTTTGCTGAAAGTTACTGCTGTCACATAAAAAATATTAGTGAGAGAAGAAGGGGACTAGGGTTTCCAAGGTAAAATGAACAGAACAGTGGTAAGACAGTACAGGAAAGGAAACTGCTGTGCCAGGGAGCGGCCCATGGGGAGTTCTCTAGAATCAGCTTTAATTAACGTTCCAGTCCACAACCCTTGTACAAAAGCTGAGATCTGATAGAGATTGCTAATACCATAAGGCTATCCTTTATCATTTTAACTCAAATGAATGACATCGAAGACTGGAGTAATAGAAATGGCCTGAAGTATAATAGTGTAAAAAGGCAAGGCCAGGAATGTGGGGCTACTTAATGAAACCTCTAATTATAAATTAGGTGTTTATTAGTAATAGATCACTGAGAAAGAGGGGGACCGCAGGGTCATCCCAGAATTACTATCATCAGGCACAAATATTTTGCAGCCATGGGAAAGACAAGTATGTAACTAAAATTTATCAGAGATGTTTTCAACTGACAAAAGGTATGACTATACCTACTGACTAGTCACAGGCAAGGCCTCATCTTAAATACACCACCTCATCTTAAATACACCACTTCTGCTTAGGAAATGTGATTTCAAATGGGAATAAGTGCAGAGAAGGACTGCAAAACTGATCACAGGGAGGCAGAACCTATGATACTAGGTGAGTGTGAAAGGGATTGTTTCATTTAACCTAATAAACTGGAGGCTGAGAAGGGAGAGAATTGCTGTCTGTATGTAGAGTACATGTAAACTCTAAGGAAAGGAAAAAAAAAAGAAAACAAAACCATCTGAAATATAATTTAGTCCAGGCAGTAGAACAAATGTATCTAGAATGGCTCAGAATAAATTTTGATGGGAAGTTAGATACTGGATCATTAAAGCAGTGGTGTTCTGGAAATGTTCCCCAGAAGTAATGGAAGAGAAAAACCTAACTACTCCCACAGTGTTAGAGCTGGCATCTCTTGTTTTCTCTTGTGACCAGCAGGAAGCTGGGTGTTCTTCGGGGAAGCTGAGGCTCAGCCATTTTCGTCTCAATGTGGGAACAAGTAAATGGGGAATTCACCCGCAGATGACAAAGTCAGTATATTATATATCTCTTGGGATAGTTACTTGTATGTTTTGATAAGGATTGAGAAGAAATTTCTGTGAAGATCAAGCAGATTAAGGTTGAAATTTCTTATTTGCTTTCCTCACAGCATCAAACATACATTATTTTCACAATATTTTGCAAGCTGGTGATACTGCACTGCTCCAGCATGTTCAGAAGTCCTCCAAAGTTAAATATCTCTTACCATAGTGGTAGTATACTGATTTCCCAAATCCCAGAGATTCGAGACAGCAGATGGAGACTACATCTCAGCAGATGAGATCACTTCACTTATCATGGCCCTTTTTACCTAACAAGATTCATAACTGCACTGAAAAATTGCTGATTTTTGAAATCAATGTTTTCAAAATGCCCTAAACTGTGCAATACTGAACTTAGCTTACAGCTGAACAGCTACTTCTATAAATAAAAACTATGAAGTCATATTTGATTCCATTACTTCAGCAGTTATTTCATCCTTTCATCTATGACATGACTAAAAGCATAAATTTGCAGAAATAAATATTTGCCCATATTTAAAACAAAAAAGGAATAACTGAATGTTTCTAAATAAAAATAGAAAAAAATATGAGTGAAAGATTACTCTAATTTTTAATTAAAATTGAGACTGTCAGTGTCAAAATGGCTTCTTCCAGCAAGATGTGTAACAAAAGAGAATGCACAATTCTGAAAGATGGTCACAAGCCTATTAGCCGAATATGGCAAGCTGATCTTGGCATGACCAGTTTCACATATCTGGAAATTTAAGTAGTCTCAACAAATGGAAAATAGTCTATTAAGGCTTCAGTGACTATCATTATAGTAAAATAAGTCTTTAGTGTGGTTGGTTTTTACACCTTTTTTAGCTAGTAAATTTACTTCTCAATGACAGTTTATTTCCTGAGACTTAAAAGTCAGTGTCAAAAAATGCCATTTGAAATTTTTGAGGGTCCACTATAACTGCCTTTTAAGTTTTCTTGACTAGCACAGAAAATATGGAACAGCTATTAAACTGCTGTTCCCCTAATAAACATTAATTATAAGACAGCAGGTGATTAATCACTGATAATGAGCTATAGATGACTTTTAATGGTCAGCTAATAGTGTCATGGGCCTTTAATACTGAAAATAATTAAAATTAATAACAGACTGTATGGTGAATATGCATGATAAAAATGTACTTACAGTACAAAAACAGGCACCCAAATATAGGACGAATATCTTTCCCTGTGACCATGACACTTTAGCTCAGTGCTTAGGGCACTTGCAAGGGGGAAAGACCTGAATTATTGTCCTGGTTTTAAGGACCATTTGAAACAGGGCTTAGGTTTGGGTTACGACTTATGACTGCTGTTTTTTCCTCTGAAGGTGAAAGTCCTAACCAGCATACTGCAGTTATTCTCCCTTGTTATTCTTCCTGGCACACAAAATCTTTAATTATAGCATGGAGAGCAAATCCTTGATGGGAAAGGAACCTTTTCCATCACCTTTCCATTTCTGGAACAGCCTATAGGTGATTACTAAAGCACTCTTCTGAAAACAGAGATGTGATTTGAAATCTCTCCCTGGCTGCAAAGAAAATGTAATCCTGGCCTTTCCTTCCTAGATGGCACCAAGTCTGATACTCCTCTGCAAGGTTCTGTCTTTTGGGGAGAAAAAGGGCAACAGCTCTTTAACAGAAACAGAGTTACGGCCCTGAAAGGGGTTTCAAAGCCATTAATATTGAGAAATATCTTGCACCTTAATACTGTTCAGAATGAAAGGGCTTATCTGCATGTCCTATCCTGTTGGGTCTCTTCAACACCCTAGCAATCAGCTGACTGACTCCTGTGAACCAAACTCTGCCCATGTGCACTGTGGTAGCCTGAAGATTTGTCAATTCTGGTAAACTTTCTGGCCTGACAGGCACAAAGCACAGCATGGTTTGCATCTATAGGGCTAGATTTTATCCTGAAACAGGTCTAAGCTTTGTTCTCAAAAAGGTCTCATCCATACTGACTGGTTCCTTGAATACATCATCTCCCAAACCATGTTTGGCATTGTTGGGAAAGTGCTAGCTTGCCCAGGACAAAACCATGTCAGGGAGTGTGCTAATAGCTACATAGTACAGTCAATTGTAGGATGGTGCTTGAGCCCATGTCCTGCTGAGTATTACAGATTCTGGGACCAGGACTTACACTTTAGGTCTTGCCATGCTGGTATTAAACCAAGTTTTTCAAGGAGCCCCTTCACCATTAGTAGCCAAATTAATAATTAAGAATTCTAATGTTAAGGCCATATAGAAAAGCAATTTGCTGAAGGTAAGAAAATTCATGACCATTTGGGGAATAAAGTTTTGCAAATTTTGTTTTCAACATAGTATGTAAAAGCCACCGATAAGTATAGGGTTTTATATGTCAAAAACAAAAGAACCAGTTAATCAAGGAGGGAACAGATGTGAATTCAATCTCTAAGTAGTCTTGATTTTGCAATAATTTTCCTACTTTACATTGTCGCCTTCTATTTTTTCAGCCCCTGTCAACATGCCATGTTGTCATGCCACGTATTAAATCCTGATCAGTCAAACGTTTACACAGGTGAGCAGCTTTACAAATGCCAGCAGCTACAATTAAGTGAATTTGACTGCCCATGTGAGCAGTCTTTTGGATTTGCAAGATTTTCTGAGAGTTCACATGAGATTGCAAGGTTTTTGCAAGTGATACAGTAACAGTGAAACTTTCGGGTTTATTCTAATTTTACACCAGGGCTATTCCACTCACATCAGTGGAGCTACTTCCACTTTGCAGTTATGTAAACAAAAAGGACATTGTGTTCAGCATTTTTCTGGGTGCTGTACAAACAGATAATGTAACAGACTTTTAATAAAAACTTCAGTCATCTAGTCTAATTAAGAAATCACATAGAACACCACAGAATTAATATTATTGATTTTTACTACCATCTCATTTGCTTTTTGGATTAGTGAAAGATTTTTAGTAATCGTAAATGAGCAACTTGAAAAGGTCATAGAAAGTAGGTGAGGAAGGGAAGGAGAAAAGAGAGTCTAGGAGCAGAGATGCAGGGAAGGAGGAGAAGGAGTGAAAAATAAGAAAAATATGAAGAAAATCAAGAAATAGAAGAGGAGAATGGGATAGGAAAGAACATAAAAACAGGAAAGAGAAGAAGTAGAAAGATGAGACCTATAGTAATCATCTTTCAAGTTGTCTTGGTTTGGATTTTTGTGCTTTTTTGTTTTCTTTTTTTTTTTCTTTTTAAATCAAAGGATTGTTCATTTATCAATAGAATAAAACAAAAAATAAAAGGCAAATGTGAAATATAAAAAAGAAAAGGTTTAATTTCACCATTCAGCTGAGAGTGTTGACAGTTATAGCCGATGTCCTTAAAGTAATGAAATAATAATGTTGCATTTAAATATGCCTTGACAATAAGCTTAGGGTAATACCCTATCAATAACAAAAGGACAATTTCTTTTTAATCACAATTGAACATAAATGATAGAAAATCAATCATGATGTTGCCTTGGCAAAAGCACTATTTTCAAGGCTGAAGATTTGGCAATATGAGATATTTATTATTATTGTTATTAATAGTATTACTATTATTACTGTTAATATTATTAACAGTAATAATAGTAATAATAATAATCTTCATGATTAAAGATGATTCCTCACAAGGACATCTGGGTCATCTGAAAATTCCAGAAAATTGTAGTGTTTTGGACGAGAGCTTATATGAATTTGCTGCCAGATTTCAGATGAGACAGAAAACCAACCTTCTAACTGCTTGTAGTCATTAAAGAGCAGAAGATACTTTCTGGAAGAGTTGCACTGTAGAGCACCCACTGTGCTGGCCAAATTCCAATGTGGAAAATTACATTCTGCCTACTGACAATCGCCTCTTCTATTTCAAAAGACAAGCCCTGTTTTTTGCCTACTGTCCTAGATATTAGACATGTGGCTAACCTGGAGTGTGATGCTATATCCATCACATGCTTATCTACCTTGCTGAATTGTCACCCTGATCCATTTATTAACTCTATTAAAGAAGTGGCCCATTTTAAATCAGGGGGATGGCAATTTAACTTCTGTATAAAATACAAGAAAGTACTACATGTAACATTCAGATCAGAATTTTAGAAGCTAATAATTCAGGAAAGTGACATGCTAGGTTTCTTGTATTAATGATACCTCTGTCTCAATATACTTTTCTTGTATCCTGTAAAGCACATTTAAACACACAGATAAGATGCTCTTTCTTAAATCAGCTGAATATTTGCACAGTTTTAGGCACCTGTAAACACCCATCAACTTTGACTTGCAGATATACAAATTGCATTTTTAATTTATAAAGAGGCAGGATGCGAATTTTAAAAGTTCAAATTACTTAATTGGTCTTTTGCCAACACTGAGGCTGGAGAAGATTTAGAATAACATTGAACCCTTCCACAAATACCTCAATTGCAAAGGCAAGTGATTAGAACTTCCTTAACTCTTTTCAAAGACAGTCATGTTGAAAGAGAACCTGTCTTTTCAAGTAATAAGGTGAATGTCAGTGGAAAGGGTAATGCATATGTGCAAGCCAATATAGTAATGTACAGCTCCAGCAATCCAGAGCTCAAGAGGCAGCAGCTACAATGATTCGTCAAAGCACCGCGGGACCCTGCAGGAGGAACAGCAAAGTACAGCGAGATCGTTGTCATTATTTTAGTAACAGGGCTCCTATTAGGACAGGATTGGTTTTTCCTTATTTTACCTTGTAATTATATATCACATCCTTGATAAGATTAAATGCTGTGATAAAATCTGCATTTTTGCTTAGCTGAAAATAACAACTGTATGTGTTTTCAGATGAGCAGATAATTTAAAATCTCATCATCAAACTCATGTCAGGACTTCTTCAAAGACTGAAATCAGTCAGATTCTGTTTCATGTTCAGGCATATAATTGTTACAATGGAAAGAGACATAATGCTTCCATAGCAACACATTAAATACGTCAGGTCCAAGCCTTGGGAACTACTGACATAAATTTAACAGGAATGCTTAAGTATTTTTAAGAAAAAAGGGTTTTATTTATGCTTCATGTATATATTGAAATACATCTGGTATTTCTTATTGATGATTAAGTGAAATTTACTCTATACACCAGTGAAGCTAAAGACAACCCCACACTCCTGCCTTATGTATTGTACAAAATCTATTAGTAGATGGACATTTAATAGCCGTACAAGTATATCTTAATGAACCTTAGGATGGTATAGCTTTCCTTGTAATTGCTGACAACTATGTTGCTTTGGGTTTAAGATCATGCATGCTTATCAGAGATGCCATTGACTTGTACTTGTTCTGTTTATTGATTGCTTAATTAGTTTCCAAGATAGCTAATCAGGGACAGATGTAAGTGTTTAAACATCTCTTGCTGTGTCTTACTCTGAGCACAAAATTGTGGAGCAGCTGTGTGATTTGAAGAAATAAATTAACCCCACTGTACTGAACTAGTTTGAATCATGGTATAGGGTACAATGTCGGTGTAGCAATACCATCTATAATGTGAAATTAATTTGGGGAAGCTGGTAAGCTGACTCATCCTCCAAAAAGTAACAGGAAAGAAGGCTTTCTTGGCTTTCCAAATGATAGTGCAAAGACGACCTTTTTTCTTCTTCCTTCTATGCTATTGTTTGCTAAATGTAGCCTCTAACAGTCAGAATAAAAAGATTTTTGCTCACAATAACTACCTGTAGGGATTTCTCTGTCACAGAAATAAACTCAGGTAAATGTCAACATTCTTAGTAGGGAACATTATACATTACTGGTGAAGCTGGGTAAATAATGGACTATGGAGGGTGGTATCTGTCTCAGAAATTTAAAAACTCATTTTAAGCTAACACAATGTTTTGTTTTGACGAAAGCAAAATTCTTTGCTTGAAATTGGCTCTTTTAAAGTGGTATCAAGTGTTTATCTTGAATAAAATTACAAAAATTATTGCAAAGTAAAACAGTTTCAAACTAAAAAATCCAAATGTTTTTGGACAAAAAGCTTGATATTACATTTATAGATTTTCTGAGGGATTGTATTCCTTAATGAATAGTTCAGCATAACTGATGCAAATTCACATTATTTGGGCTTATTGAATCTGCATTATAAAACAAAGTGCTTGGTGTAAAAGGTAGCACACAGTTCTACCCATAATAATACTAATACCATGTATAAGAATAGTCTGGCTGTCTAAGCATCGACCTAAGAGTAGGAATTCCATATTTATAATTCGGTATTACTATTTCCCATGGTGTTAAAATCTAAAACCCCCCTCTTTTCTAGTTTTGCCTTCATAATAGAAATGACCCATAGACCCATACAAAAAACAAATTTTCTCAGGTTTTAATGAAGTATTTGATGTTAATATAGGAAAGAACATCCAATGCTGCATAACTGTTTACATAGAATTCATGCCTTCCAGTGGCCTTTGATAGTTTTACCAGGGGTTCAGTGTACTTTTTACCATTACTTTTTAAAAGATGATCAGGAAAGCACTGCACATCAGCAGAAAGCTGTCAAAGTTTAACACGTGTTTTCTAGCCCTTTTCCCAATATAGGCTGAAGAGGCCAGTACTCAAAAGTATGTCTTTATTATCTGAGAAACTGCTCTGCCATGCTACCCACAGCTGTTTAATATGAGACCAGAGCAATGGCATTCAAGACCTCTATTGTATCTGTAGGCAAGAGAGATGTGAAGATTTGCTTAGCAATCAATCTCACATTTAAACTCAAAGGACACTGAACCAAGACAGCGCTTTAATAGAAGTCAGTGGAGAAGAAAAGTAAAAAAAAAAAAAAGGGAGAAAAAAAAATTCTAAAAACCTTTACTAAAAATAATTTATCACAAGTGAGACTTTGAAATACGGAACATCTTAACTGTTATCAGAAAATCCATACATCATTTTTATTCTCAACAAATATATCAACCTATGATTAACTTACACAGATATATGAACATTTAATTTTTTTTCTAATGTAACATGTATGCAAGGTCATTTATGCACAATTGGTAACAGTGCATCACTACTAAAATATTGATTCCTGTATCAATCACCATTTTAAAAAAAAGAACAAACTCGGAAGAGAGCATGCCTGAACCTATGCTTGAAAGAGGGTCTGCATGTTAATTATCACTCACCAGTATTTTGCCTAAAATTCTGAAATAAATCATAACATAATATCAAGATAATTCATTATTTTGAAACTCATTAAGTTGGGTAGCGATGTTTTTTTGTCTTGAGTCCTATTTTGTCCTGAAGTGTTTTTGCTACTGAAACCACTAAGGATTCAGATTTGATTCTGACTTTTTGCTTGTGTGACAAAAATTAACATTTTTCTAAGTATTCCTATTAAAGGACATAACCAGGATGGGTAACTCCTATATATGGACAATTTTATAATTTTACAAATCAAGGGTTATTTTATTATTTGAAATCATATTTCAGATGAAAATTTTATTACACTGAATTCAGCAGCTCTTAGAATAAAAATGCTTGGCCATTTCCATTTACCTACAGCAACACAAGTGAAGTTAAGATGCTTTCAGTGAATACTACTACTGGTTTTATTTCCTCATCTATTTCTACTTTAATATGGACAGGAATAATAATTCCATAAATATTGTGAACTTACATTCATATACATGTAACTGAATGTGGGACATGGAGCAATACAAACTCAGGAAATATTACCACTAAACTGTTGTTTGTAGCTGTTTCTTTTTTATGTCAAAAGAATCATGATTCTGATTAGTAGAACTAGAGGAAGAACATCTTACAATCGTATCTTTGGAGAAACTGAAAGTTAAGCATTTCCAGAAGAAACCCAAAATATGTGTTGATATTTCAAAAAGTGTACAGTAATCTGCTAAGAAATTTTGTTGGTAGAACACAGAGAACACAAAAACATGATGGTATTGCAGTCTGACAAAGAAAAAAAAAAACTGTGGAAACTTAAGAATAACTAGTAATAGGAGTAGAAAATTGGAGGACTGCAGGATTTACTTGACAGTATTTGTGTGACTTGCATAGCCAGGTCTTGTAGTAGTTTGGGGACATATAATACAATACTCAGTGCAGTACCATTATAATCCTCTTGCAAACCCCAACTACAGACCAAAGGAATAAAAATGACTTATGGCAGTCATTTGTTCTCCTGAGTACACAGTGCATCCAAATCATCATTTACTGTCAACACCAAGAGATTTCACAACACAGTAAAAGATTACATATTAGCATTAGGCTCTCCAGAAGCCATTGGATCTAAAGGATGAATTTAGTAAGTCTAGCTGTAGTCAACACCAGGTCCCAACTCTTAACAAAACAAACCTAGAGACAAGGGGAGTTTAGAAAAATTCAAAATAACAACTGGGATATGGACAAATATTTGATCACGTTATTGCTATGGTTCAATAGCTATTTTCTGGAAAGGCAACTAACCAACACATTGATTTTCAAAAATAACCTGCTATACACTTCATTTCTTGATGCAATGAGATCACATACTAAGCAATGTTCTGAAAAGTTGAAAAATAGGATATTTGTCTAAATGCTAGTCTAAGATGCTCAGTGTTATCTAAAGGAACATGTCATTAGTTCCCTTAACTTCATTGAAGCTCTTCAAAACTACCAGCTTAAAATGGACAAATAATGGGTTACTTAATAAAGCTCCATCATTTAGTTATAGACAGCCTCAAATCATCTTAAACTGATAATCAAACTTTTTTTCCAACCTTAAAACAAGTACATTCCTAGAGCACGGATAAACATTTGAGAAGCCAATGACTTTCTGCTCTCCCTAGTGCCACTCAGGAAGCACACGGAGGCGACAATACCATGAGTGCTTCAGCAAACGGTAGGAACAGCCAAGAACAAACAGTTCCTGGAGTTTCCAGTGGCACAGGCAGTAGCAGGGTAACATTGCCTCCTTCCATTTGCCAAGAGCATTTCAAAGATTATGTTCTGTATCCTTGGAAATGTCAGGATTAGTTGATTTCTGACACTGCAAACCCACACTTTACAAAAAGTCTTCTAGCGTTGCATAGTTTAATTTCAAATCTACCCCAGGATTCCTGTCCCTGATAGTGGATGCATGTGTAGATTCAATAGCTCTGCAAGAGTGAATTCATGTACGCATGGTTTTAATTGCAAAAGTGGATTTACTGGTGAACGGCTTTTCTCAGTATGATAGTTACTATTAACTCTGTAACCTCTGGAAAATCGTGCTATCTTTTATTTAAGGTAAAAATAACCCACTACAAGCAGATGACTTCAAAATTTATTAGATTTGATACATTAAAATTCTTCAGTCTATGCCTGAACAACTGAATAATACCCTTCTAACTCCTCAAACTACTGAATTTTAAGTATTCAAATAAATTTCTTTGTTCAATGGGATTTTTAGAAAGCCACAAGACAAACATCTATTTGCAATTTGGGCCTGTTTTGCAAAGATTAAATACTGAGGAAGAGCAGAATGAAAAAGAAAAAAAACCCAGAGAATTATAACAACAATGTCATAATGTGGTTTCTTTAAAATCTCAAACATTTTTTTACTTTTCTACAGTGGTGCAGATAACTAGAAATCTACTTTGGTTCTGATGAAGCAGAAATTGTTCTCATGCCAAATCCGCCTTTTCTGACAGAATGTAGAATCCTACTTATTTACTGGAGTATAATCTCTTTTTTCTTTTATGCACATGCATCACAGGTACATTTACCTAGTTAAATCTCATGAAAAGAATAAATACTTTATTGAGAGCTGTACCCTGTTGTCCTCGTAGTTACCACAGTGGATATGTCTGGAAGACCTTGTTTTCAAAACTGAATTCCATGAAAATATTGAACTGTCCAGCTTGTCATGTCTGGAACTATAAATGTTTCCAGAGTCATGAATATAACTGTTTAAGTGTCAGTAATGACGTAGTCTGTATGTTCAGAAAGAGAAAAATAATAACCTGTTCATATAGTCAAACAGCTCTTAATGATCTATACTTAATGCAATTTCATACATTGCTTGCCAGGTGAGAGAAGAACACTGAAGTGTAAAAATAAAAAGAAGAATTTAATTCTCCTCTCCAATCCACTCAACAAGAAATACAGGGATGGCAGAAACAGCACTTGGCGTACAGGTGGTCCTGAGGCTGTTCTAGTCCAACTTCAGGACTGCTCGGCAGCTGCTGCTCAGAGGACTCCAAAACACTTAGTTAATGCTGCTTAAACAGCATAAATTTTGACCCGGTTACCATGCACCGAGCTGCACTAAATATGATGCTGCAGAGAAAAACTGGATTTTGCCTGCTAAAGCCCTGTCCTCCATTATGCTGAGAAAGCTCAGCTGAATACCCATGGAGATGCTTCTAAGGTCTGTTAAAAGGGAACAGCATGGAGCTTGCAGTTGCATCAAAGATACTGTATCAGATCAGTGCTACATAACAGATTACCACAGTCTTAAATGGTGAAGAAAGAACAGCGTGAATATGGGAGGCTGATATAGTTAATGTTTCCACTTTAATAGTTATCATTTGGAGAGTTTTAGTTTCACAGTATGTAAGTAGCTTAAAGAAATGTTTCTCTTGGGTATTGTATTCTTAGTGTTGACTTACAGACGATCATTTGCTGAATCAAGTTCCAACACTGATAATGATACTCAAAACTATAAACATGCCAAACTAATTCATACCTTTGATCTTTTTTACTTGTCAGAGAACTATTTTTCTGTATATTATACTCACTGATTGATTTTTGAAAAGCTTGTTGGTTTCTGTGGAGACCAACTAACATCCAAGCTTCTTGACAATGTCTTTTTTTTTATTTAAAAAAAAAAAAAAAAACAATAACATAGGAACAACCAATTTAAAGTTCAAAAAAGTTCCTTTCTTAGTCTCTGCTTATGGAAACAAACACCCATCATGCTCCAGGCAGTTCTGCCTGGGTTCCTTTCAAAGGAATTCTTCCATTCATGCTACCTGCATGCCAGGCTGTATGCTGCATGCTACCTGCATGCCAGGCTGCATGCTGCATGCTCCATTCATGCCAGACTCTTCTCAGTGGTGCCCACAGACAGGACAAGACAAATGGGCACAAATTAAGAAATATGAAATTCCATTTGAACACTTTTCATCTGAAAAACTTTTCTATTGTGAAGGAGGTCAAACACTGGCACAGGTTGCCCAGAGAGGTTGTGGAGTCTCTATCCTTGGAGATATTCAAAAGCCATCTGGACATTGACCTGGGCAAACAGTCTAGCTGACCCTGCTTGAGCAGGGGGGGTGGACTAGATGACCTCAAGAGGTCCCTTCCAACCTCAACAATTCTGTGATTGTAGAGTATCATGAAGAACTCTAACTCCATGCTATGATAAACCAGCTGTGAGCTGTGTAGCTTATAGTTTCTGAAAAAGTTCAATGAGTACTTGCTTGGGACTGCTGCACCACAAGAAACATGCAGCAGCTATTTCATCATATTTCCATTCTAGTCACATCCGAAAACTTGCTTACTTGTGAAGCCACGTCTCTCTGTGGACTTTACAAGCAGCTGAGATACATAGCAGTATTTGTGTTGAAACTTCATTGTTATGAGTGTAAGGTGATGGCAAACAATACTAATCTGAGGTTTGCAGTTTTTAAAAGGCACCCACAGTGCATGTCTGTGCCAGGGAGGAGCAAGAGGACAGTTGATTCATGAGGGAGGATGAGCTGGGAGTTGAAAGCAGGTATGGCACGAGTAGGGCAGTGCCCTCCCTGATGATGCATCAGGTCAGGGTGGTGAGAGAGACAAGGTCCATCCGCAGTCCCAGACAAGGTGAGGTAACGAGTCAAGTCCAAGGTGAGCCCAAGGATCCTTTCAGGTAAGGCAGGAGGCGTGGCTGGAGACAAGGTTACCTACATCATAGGTGCAAGGTCTACCCAGGAAACCCACAAACCAGGACAGCAGGAGACAGATTTGGGCTCAGGAACACCTACAACTTAACTCAAGGCAAGTCTGGGTGTCCAGGTGTGAGCTTGAACAAAACCCCTGTGCCCACGGACAGAGGGGGTGGGTGTTAGCAGTATATGCTACTTTTGTATACTGTTCATATGTGTCAATGATCTGAAACAATTTTCATTAAACCAATTATTTTGGTAATCATGTTTGCTGCTTATGGTCAGAAGTATTTATCAATCATTAACGCAACGTATTTATCCTTTTCTCTAATTTTCTTTTCTCCTTTAAAGATATACACTATCTAGTGATTTTCACTTTTCCTCTAGCTAGCTGGCAGTTCTGTTGCATATATGTAATTTAAAGAAAATTCCATATATTTCAGAATATTTTTGTTAGTTCTTTTCCCATTATTATTTTATTATTTTGAAGCATGGAAGAGGGGAGGTATGAATGAACTGCTAAATGTTTGCTTGTCTATTTAAAGCATCTTTTTTGAGCTTCTCAGAATCCCAGCCAAAATAAAAGCCCTGGCAATAAGAGGTAGGATATGCATGAAACCAAACAAAAATCAGATAATTAAGCACACCATCATTTTCTATGCAGCCAGCAATAGCCTACTAGAAGTGTGAGTCTAAATCCTGTTCAGTAAAAGCAAGTCTTTCACTGACTTTAGTAGACATAGGTCATGTCCTGGTGCAGCACAATCTAAACAAATAGAGAAACGTCTGTTGGCAAAGAGACATTTTGATATACAGGGTCCAATTAATCCTTAGATGAGAACTAAAAATTAACTTGTGGGTTGCAGCCTCTTCAGTTTGATTTTTTATTAGATATAAATAATCTTAATTTTTTCCTCTGAACCAGCTTTTCAAGGCTCTTCTTGTAGTTGGCATGCAGTTTTAATACACAATGAACAATTGTGTATTCATTACAGCAACATTAATCTGGAAGACATTACACTTCAAATAATTGCTGCCTGTCTTAATTCCTGGTTTGTCCTTTTGTAAGCATTAATTACATATGTCAACAACAATCAGTTTAGAGTAAGATAATTGCAGGTATGGAAAAAGGTTACTCTTAGCAAATGTGTACTTGAAAGAAAATGTCTTCATAGTATTAGGATTTTATTTACTTCAAGATCTTCATGAATTTGTTGGAGGCCTCTTAGCTTAGCTATATAAACAAAATGGACAGTCCATTATAATTTTTTGTGTATGTGTTTATCACACTAGCTAACAGATTTGGGATTTTTTTTTCATAGCAAACGACATGCAGATGTTTGTTGGTGATTTGGAACAAACATATTTATTTCACTCCAATATATTAAAAGAACTACTCAATAATATGCCTTTTTGAAGATACACATAACACTTTTTGCCAGATTGCCTCAATTGCAATAATTTTGATAAAAATTTCCAGTGCCAATGCCATTACTCATGTATTTCATCATATAGATGTTCAGCATTCTGCTAGCTGTGGATCCTGTGTATTTTTCAAGGTCTACAAGCATCCCCTGCATCACAAATTTGGCATGACATTTTTTAGATCCTTCTTGTTTTCATTTGCTTTACTTACAAAGTAAAATCAAGTGTGTCTTCATCATCCATGACAGACTTATATAAATATTGTTAAAACATGAAATGAAAGTGAACCAAAAACCTCTCTAGTTGTTTTGATACAGCATTTCATTATTTTTACAGGCAGAAAGCCTCTCCTAATATCTTTTACCTTTACAAATTAGAAATCTTCTTGTGCTATTCCTAGTGGGCATAGACTGACCACTATTCTGATGTAATAATAAAATTTTACATGCTGGAAGAATGCTTTCCTGTCACCACTTCATCTCCTTCACAGTAGACATTTCCAGTTTCTTCAGGTTTTCTTCACAGGTCATGTTTTATAGAATTCTGATAATTTCATATACCTGAGGTTAGTATTAAACTCCCAGATCCCTCCAATTTGTCTTTAGGCATACTAGGACCCGTCTCCCAGCTGAAGCTTCACCAACATCTAGCAGAATGACGTAGCACCTCTCTGTTCCTCATAAAACATTTCTCTTTAAACCTGTCAGAGTGACATTGAATTCTCTTGAAACAATAGCACGTTGCTATTGTTTGACCAATATGCAGTTTGTTGGCCAGTATAACTTCTAGGTCATTTTATGCTGCACTGCTGCATACCTACTTTTCTCCAAGCATTTCATCATCATCTCCAGCTCCCTAGAGCTGATCTTTTGTTCTTGTTCACTTGCACCACATAGTAGGTGTCCGGAAGGTAGACCATCAATAGTTATAGAACTAACATGCTGTCCTTGAAATAGGGGAAAATAGGTAACTGTTACCTGTCAATTTAAAAAAAAAAAGTAATCTCCAAGATGAACTTTGCTTCAGGCTACCAGAACTGTCTCGAACCATAGTTATAGTCTTCTAACACAGTAAATGATGACTTTTTCAAACTTATGTGATTATACTTATGAGAATGCATAAAATATTTTTCTCTTGCATACACTGAATTCAGTCTAAAACTCCAGGAACAACCATAGGGAAAACTGGCTTTTGAACTGTAACATATTCAAAGTCACAAACAGTGAGATTACAAGATACCTCTTTAAGCAACTAGGTGAATACATTATACATCACCAGTACAAGTTTTATTTTTTATTATCTGGAGTTTCCAGAGGTTTGTGGTTTTTTTTTTTTTTTTTCCTGGACTGTTTTACTCAAATATTAACTACATAGAAAGGAACATAAATTACTTGTTAGTCTGTGTGTCCCCACCTTATCAGTGGTGTATTTGGGGCAGTTGGAAAAGACAGTTTGAACAATTTCTTGTATGATAACTTATATTGAAATGTCTCAAGCTGAAAATGAACTGAAGAACAGAATATTGATTAGGCTAAAATGGATAGCAACCTTCTTGTATAAGCTACTTAAAACATATAAATATATAGAAGCTCATTATTAAGACCTTATCAGTTTTAAAGTTATGAAGGGATTTTTTAAAAAGAGAATTACTTTTTATCTACTCATGTAATCTACCAATACAGTGCATTAATAAAACATCTAGCACTTTCAGGAAAGGTTGATAATTAGTTGTTGGCACTTAACTACTAATGACAGCTGTAGAGAATATATTCTTAACTTATATTTTATTCAGGTACTAATGGTTAAAGTTAGAACCGTAATTAGCATACCAAGACATGATGATTCATGCTGTTATTGATTTTGTTGCAGCCAACTTTATGCTTCCATGCCAAAATTGTCATATTGATTATTTGTGGCTACTGGTATGCAACCCTTACATCAGATTTGTCTAGACGGTAACAACTTTTATAAAATATTTAATATGAGGAATTTTCTTGAAGCTTAGTTTTACTTGTTTATTTTCATTTTAAAGACTGTCAGCAACTGAAAATGCAGTGTGATTTTCTGATTTGGAGACCCTGAATAATCTTTTTCTGGAGCCTATATTTTTCTGTATGTTATTTTAAATATGCAGAGCATATTATGGAACTGAAGAATTTTAGTATATTGTGTTTATTAATCATAAAGAGGGTGCAGGATACTGGGGACTGTTAAGTACATTTCACATCAGCAGAAATTTAGCTGGAACAAAAACACTTAAGCCAGACATCTTGAATATAATTAATACATTTTTTCTAGTATAATATATTTACTCCATCAGTTAGCTCTGAGGAATTAAGAGCTAGATGGTCTTTCGTGTGGGAAATACCTGTACAGAGAACACCAAAACCTGTCAAATTCTGAACAGGTTTTGTTTTCAGAAAAAAAATGCCTGTTCATGTAGTTGAATATAGTTGAGACCCACCACAGTCATCTTTATCGAAATGAGAACTCAGGAGAGTAATCACAAACTCCCCTCCAGGCTTCTGGGACCACTTAATTCAAGTGTGATGCAGAGGGGCTCAGACTAAGAGCATATGGAGAAAAGGAGAAAGAAAGAAAGGTACATCTTGAGATCTGTAGCAGCTGACTTAGCATCTAAAAGAAGGGAATGTCAAGACTGTGGACATCTTTTCCACGTATCTTCATTCTTTGATATCATAGCTACAACTGTCTGTGTGCTGATATTTGGAATAGTTGCAACACAAAAAGGTTATTGGGGGGGGAGTCTAGTTTGCAAAGGCTGTTGGACCAGTATTTGTACTGAGTTCATATCCTTGAATTTCAGAGGAAGAAAACCCAGATACAATGCAGGGAAGGAAACCCAAGATGCTAACAGGAGCATATGATATGCTCACATCCCACCCAGAAAAAACAAGAAATCAGGACTTAACGTGGCTTATGAACCACATCTGTCCTGACTGTTAGACATAGATGTTGGTCAAGGGACTGGTAAATAGAGCAAGGTTTTACCACAGTTAGGAAATAAATTATGGTATGTCTGGAATATGGGAGATTTTCTTTAATTACTTTAGGAAAAAAACAGACAAGGGCCATTATCAGGAGAACAGAAAGCAATGTTTAAGAGTTTCTTTATTCATTCAAGGTAAGCTGTGTCCAGGTAAGGCTTGTTACAAGAATGAAAGTAGTAACAAGGTAATGCTACATGTAGATTTAAAGTAAAGGAAAAACGTCTTCCAATCTCATATCATCTAGGTATATATGAGATATTGCTAACACAATGCTTGTAAGCATTTGTTACAACTCAAAATACCAGCTGAATAAATACCCACCAGTGTGCTCAGTATTTATGCGCATCCATGTGAATGTGACTTGCCTTGCATATGCTTTTTGGGAAGGTCTATTTGAATTAATAAACTTATGTGCATGCAAACACATACATTAGATGGAACAAGCATATTTGCTATCCATTTTTCATCATTTGTTATTCTCCTTTTTAAAAAGTTCTAATCATCCAATGAAGACACAAACAGTGCTATGTGTCTAAGGAGACTGATCACACAAGTTAATGACTAACAAGAAGCTAAATTGAACATTCAAAGACCTCATAGATTGAAATATTTTCTGTTATTTACTGAATACTTGCTAAGCTCACACAACATGTACAGTAACTGGGCCATGTTTTGTAATGCTTTATTGACAAAAAGAAAGGCTATCATCAATTTAAACTGCAATCTTTCTAGGTCAAAAAGTTTTCCTCACATTGCAAACATATAGCCACTGTTAATACTAAATAAATAATAATGGTAATCAGACATTTTTTGTTGCTGACTCCTAGCAGAAAGGTTACAGTTTATTTTTATTTTGTAAAAGAAAACACACATAAATGGGAACTCCCCACCATCATATTATTTTAAACCAGTTCTGGTGGGATTGTGAATTTCAGTCCTTTGCTCAGACTATTTTTTAAATACTAGAATGAAGGCTGTAACAACTAAAGCAAATATCAGCTCAGTAATGAATCAGCTCAGAGAAATGTCTTTTTACAACATTGTCTCTAGCTGCAGAAAGAAAAATCCTCATAGTGAAACATGAATGCTGAACCACAGGAGAGGGTCCGAAGTCACAGGTCATATCACTGAGATATTTGCAAGATATACCACCAGCTTTACATTGCAATCAGACCTAAAATAAAGAGAAAATGCTAAACATTTGAATTCTAGTTTATAGCTAAGTGGAGACATTTTAAAAAGAAGTAATTTCATTGTTATTTATTTCATGCAGAACTCCATCAAACTAGCTTGCAACAAACTGGAGACTTACTGAGCTGATATTTGGTTTAGTTGTTACAGCCTTCATTCTAATATTTAAAAAATAGTCTGAGCAAAGGACTGAAATTCACAATCCCACCAGAACTGGTTTAAAATAATATGATGGTGGGGAGTTCCCATTTATGTGTGTTTTCTTTTACAAAATAAAAATAAACTATAACCTTTCTGCTAGGAGTCAGCAACAAAAAGTACTATGCTGAGAATAGCTAGAGGATCCACTATAAATTTAATCAATAAATGTGCTTCGAACTTCACTTGGAAACCTGGAAAAACTAAATATCGCTACTGGGCACTAAGGAAAGCTAATGGTTTCTCCTCTTGTGAGCTCTCACTCTGGAACAAAAACCTTATTGATGGAAAAAGAAAACAAAATGGATTTGGGAAATAATAGCTAAGGATAACTACAAATAAAAGAGTTTTAACAGCCTTGTAGTTTCTTGGGCAGCGGGTTTTTCCTCAGTATTCCCATCTGTCAGATAGGGCAAAATAATAAAAGAACTTTCATGTGAACTGGCTGAAAAAATGCAGGTTTTATTTAGATTTTTTTTTTTATCCAGCCTCAGTTCAAACAAATTTGAAACCCCCTTTTTTTTTTTTAATTTTCCATACGTGCTTTCTAAAGCACGTTACTTAAAACTGTTGTAGCATACATTTCCAAAATCAGATGAGTTTACTTCATCCTTTAGGGCTGCAGTGACAGTGACATCTCATATATACCACTGTGGAATAGCTGAGTTTAGGTGCGTAGCTGCAGTGAATCCAAAGACCCTTGGCAGATGGGTCAGATGGGTCAGATGGGTCAGATGGGCTGCTCCAGAGCCACAAGATTATAAACATCTCTTCAGGCTAAAAAAATCCAGGTCCCTCAGCCTCTTATATGGCCCCAAACCACTCATGTGGCTCTCCATTGTGTTCATTCCAGTTTGATTGCTCCAGTTTGTACTGGGGATCCCCAAGCTGAACACAGTTCTCCAGATGCAGCTTCACAAGCACAGAATAAAGGGGAATAATCACCTCCATTTACCTCCCCCAAACATCAGTGTAAAGCAGGACCTTATCTGATCTGGTATAACTTTGTTGCTGCCTTCTGCAACTTGGCCTCTGATGTGCAATTTAAGCCATTCCCAGACACCTAGAGGTCTTCAAAATGCAACAAAAGCACTCCTCACCCACATATTGAATAATTATTTTTCTTTAAACTACTAGTTTTTGCCTTCAGAGTGCTTCAGGCTCTCTCTTCCTCTGTGATCTATTGAAGATTAAGTCAACTTAGACCATGAGACTTGCTTTGAGAAACCTGGTCAACTAGGGGCTGACGGGGTCCATCTGTCAGAGAAGAAGAGCATCTTCAGTCATAGGCTTGCCAAGCTGGTGAAGAGGGCTTTAAACTAGAGATGCCGGGGGAGGGGAACCTCAATCCATCCCTCTCCCACCAGTTTGATGCCAGGGCCAGCAATAGATGCCCAGAGCCTGGAGAAGGAACACAGGTCAGCAGGAGAGTGTCTGAAGAGCAGCATAAAGGAACTCCAGCCAGCAAGACAGCTTCATCAGCGGCCCAACTTAAATGCCTCTATGCAAACGCACATAGCATGGGGAATAAACCAGAGGAGTTAGAGACATGAACACGCTTGCAGGGCTACGACCTTATTGGCATCACGGAGATGTGGTGGGATGGCTCCTGTGATCGGAGTGTAGGGATGGAGGGATACAGGCTCTTTAGGAAGGACAGGCAGGGGAGACGAGGAGAAGGCATCACCCTCTATGTCAATGACCAGCTGGAGTGCATGGAGCTCTGCCTGGGGATGGATGAGGAGCTGACCGAGAGCTTATGGGTCAGAATTAAAGGGAAGGCAGGGACAGGTGACATTACGGTGGGGGGCTGCTACAGGCCACCTGACCAGGAAGACCGAGTGGATGGGGCCCTCTATAGACAGATAGGAGCAGCCTCACGCTCACAAGGCCTGGTCCTCATGGGGGACTTCAACCACCCCGACATCTGTTGGAAGGAAAACATGGCAAGGCATAAGCAATCCGAGAGGTTCCTGGAATGCGTCAATGATAACTTCCTTCTCCAAGTGGTAGAGGAGCCAACGAGGAGAGGTGCTCTACTGGACCTTGTTCTCACCAACAAGGAGGGGCTGGTGGGGAATGTGAAGCTCAAGGGCAGTCTGGGCTGCAGTGACCACGAAACGGTGGCGTTCAAGATCCTGAGGGCACCGAGGAGGGCGCACAGCAAGCTCACTACCCTGGACTTCAGGAGCGCAGACTGGCCTCTTCAGGCATCTGCTTGGTAGAGGGCCATGGGATAAAGCCCTGGAGGGAAGAGGGGCCCAAGACAGCTGGGTAATAGTCAAGGATCACCTCCTCCAAGCTCAGGAGTGATGCATCCCAACAAAGAGGAAGGCAGACAAAAAAGCCAGGAGGCCTGCATGGATGAACAAGGAGCTCCTGGACAAACTCAAACACAAAAAGGAAGCCTACAGAGGGTGGAAGCAAGGACAGGTAGCTTGGGAGGAATTCAGAGAAATTGTCCGAGCAGCCAGGGATCAGGTTAGGAAAGCTAAAGCCCTGATAGAATTAAATCTGGCCAGGGACATCAAGGGCAACAAGAAAAGATTCTATAGGTATGTCAGGGATAGAAGGAAGACAAGGGAAAATGTGGGCCCTCTCCAGAATGAAACGGGAGACCTGGTTACCCAGCATACAGAGAAGGCAGAGGTACTCAATGACTTTTTTGCCTCGGTTTTCACCGGCAAGTGCTCGAGCCTCACCGCCCAAGCCGCAGAAGGCAAAGGTGGGGACTGGGAGAATGAAGAGCCACCCACTGTGGGAGAAGATCAGGTTCGAGACCATCTAAGGCACCTGAAGGTGCACAAGTCCATGGGTCCCGACGAGATCCATCCACGGGTCCTGATGGAACTGGCGGACGAAGTTGCTAAGCCACTGTCCATCGTATTTGAGAAGTCGTGGCAGTCCGGAGAAGTTCCCACTGACTGGAAAAGGGGAAACGTAACCCCCATTTTTGAAAAGGGAAAAAAAGAAGACCCGGGGAACTACAGACCACTCAGTCTAACGTCTGTGCCTGGGAAGATCATGGAACAGATCCTCCTGGAAACTATGCTAAGGCCCATGGAGGGCAGGGAGGTGATATGAGACAGCCAGCATGGCTTCACCAAGGGCAAGTCCTGCCTGACTAACCTAGTGGCCTTCTATGATGGAGTGACTACATCAGTGGACACGGGAAGGGCTACAGATGTCGTCTATCTGGACCTCTGTAAGGCCTTTGACACGGTCCCCCACAACATCCTTCTCTCTAAACTGGAGAGGTATGGATTTGATGGGTGGACTGTCTGGTGGGTGAGGAATTGGTTAGATGGTCACATCCAGAGGGTAGTGCTCAATGGCTCAATGTCCAGATGGAGACTGGCGATGAGCAGTGTCCTGCAGGGGTCTGTATTGGGACCGGTACTGTTTAATATCTTCATCAATGACATAGACAGTGGGATCAAGGGCACCCTCAGCAAGTTTGCAGATGACACCAAGCTGAGTGGTGTGGTCAACATGCCACAGGGACAGGATGCCATCCAGAGGGACCTGGACAAGCTCAAGAAGTGGGCCTGTGTGAACCTCACAAGGTTTAACAAGGTCCTGCACCTGGGTCAGGGCAACCCCCAGTAACACTACAGGCTGGGGGATGAAGGGATTGAGAGCAGCCCTGCTGAGAAGGACTTGGGGGTACTGGTGGATTTTCATCATTTTCATCATGTACCATCATCATTTCATGCTGGACATGAGCCGGCAATGTGCGCTCGCAGCCCAGAAGGCCAATCGTATCCTGGGCTGCATCAAAAGAAGCGTGGCCAGCAGGTTGAGGGAGGTGATTCTGCCCCTCTACTCTGCTCTGGTGAGACCCCACCTGGAGCACTGCGTCCAGCTCTGGAGCCCTCAGCACAGGAAAGACATGGACCTGTTGGAGCAGGTCCAGAAGAGGGTCATGAAAATTATCAGGGGGATGGAACACCTCTCCTATGAAGACAGGCTGAGAGAGTTGGGGTTGTTCAGCCTAGAGGAGAGAAGGCTTTGGGGAGACTTTATTGCAGCCTATAAGTACTTCAAGGGGGCTTATAAAAAAGATGGGGGCAAACTTTTTAGCAGGGCCTGTTGCAACAGGACAAGGGGGAATGGCTTTAAACTAAATGGGGGTAGATTTAGACTAGATGTAAGGAAGAAATTTTTTACGCTGAGGGTGGTGAAACACTGGCACAGGTTGCCCAGAGAGGTGGTGACTGCCCCATCCCTGGAAACATTCAAAGTCAGGTTGGACGGGGTTCTGGGCAACCTGATTTAGTTGAAGAAGTCCCTGTCCACGGCGGAGGGGTTGGACTAGATGACCTTCAGAGGTCCCTTCCAAGCCAAACTATTCTATTCTATGATTCTATAACTTCTCTCTGCAACATCACTGAAGATCTAAATAAGCACTGCTCATGCTGACCCACATACTCAAATGAGGGTGTGTTTTATGTTTTCTGTTTACAAAAAATCTGTCTTTTTAATCTTATTTTTTTTCCAGGAAAGCTAACAAATAATATATACTGAGATACTATTACTTCTTTATTTATTTTGCCCATGATAGCAGTATCCAAAATGAACAAACTAAAACTAACAAAATTTTGACCCTCCTTCTGGAAAAGACAAATACTTAAAGATAAAATAGTTCATAGAGATTTTAAAATGAAGAAATTTTCTGAAGATTATCCATCTATGTAACTATTATATCTGGATACTTAACATTTATGGGGGGTTTTTTGCCTCTATGATACCTGTCTGGAATAAAAGTGAGGGGTTTTTGATAACTTTTCAGTACATTGGATGAAAAAGAAGTATGACAGCAGAAAATGTCTGATAAATTAAATTTGACATGTTTTTTATCTATAAAAAATGGATGCTGAACAGCTGGTAATTGCGGATATTTTAGCAGTCATTTTTGATGTGAAATATCATTTCTGTGCTAACACTAATGAGATGCGAGTTGTAGTTCGTCAAATTGACAGTTCTTAGTTTTTTTGGATGACCATGTGATACATATCTTAGAACAGTGGATAATGGATACATTTACCTGTGAAGAGAAGAAAAAATTCTTAGTTTCATTACCTGCTAGTGACCTACTTGGCCATGCATTATGAAGCTGTGCAAACAAATATATGGGTACACATGAATAGAATAGATAGAAAAAGTATGGGTAAAAATAAATAGAAATATTTATTCGAAATAATACAAAACATGAGCACTTTCTCTAAAGGAACCAGAAATAAAATACAAATCTTAAAAAGAATGAGTAGACCTAGTATCTATTCAAGAATTTAGGAACATTTACCTTTACTGAATGGCTAGGATTTCCTCCTCTGTAAAACTTTTTGCTGCTGTATTTATTTTATTGAATCTGTATTGTTATTCTTGAAAAACCAAGCCGTGATGATACATGATAATGAGCTGTTTGCTCATTAGAAGTTTCAGAGAGAAGTCAGAGGGATTATTCAAATATTTAATGTTATTCACCCACATAAGCAGGATTAGTGCCTTTGATTGCACTGTGAAAGGAATATAAAGAAACTACGACTGTTCATACTTATGTCTAGGGGGATGATTATAAAGCCATCCACAGTTACCTCAGTCAGATGCATATATGATTTTTACTAGATCTGCATAAGGTCGGTGGGAGAGCTGTCATGTCTCAGCATTACAGTTCTTGAGATTTTTAATGTTTTTTTAATTGTGAGTCTTGGTTGCGTGCACACACACTAGCATGTAAAATTAATCTGGCCATCCTTACCTGTACCAGAGGCCTAACACTTTGAATTTCTGTTTCTGGTGGTGAGCCTGCAAAACAGTCTAGAAAACCCCAATAGAAGCAATGGGAGAAAAGACTAGACATCTATAAATTGATTTATCAACACTGCTGGTGGAGACTGAAAAGGTAAAAATTTGATGATAACATCATGCTCCTGACTTCCAAATATAAAAACATAATAATATGTAGGCATTCACATTCTACCAAATGAATTTGGGAGTACTGTATGGTGGATGATGGTCACAGTAGGAAACTGGTAAATAACCAACTGCTAGGTTTGAGGTTCTGCGATGCCAAACTCCAATGGAATGAACTGAAGGTATTTAGAGGAATTTACTTTGGTTTTCTAGACAAAGGAATTGTTGTGCTTCTCATCTCTCTGAACTTCATAAAATGTTACATAGAAAAGTATTTGTTACAATGTAATTATTAGGAGAATTATAAATAAGAAAAAAAAATTGTGTTAAAGGGATTCATCTGCTGAAAATAAAAATTAGGAGGTACTATAAAAATGCAGGGGACTCAGATATATAGGAAAAACTGGATGTCCTTGAACACTGGAGTAAAAGAATTTGGATAAAATTCAATAGTGGAAAACCCAAACATTCTTTTTTATTTTCTTTTTTTTCTTTTTTTCCTTTTCTTTTTCTTTTTTTTTTTTCTATGTCATTGGTTGCACATCTGTTTTAAAAGATCTGTGTACATTACTTGATCACAGATCATAAGCTGAACCCAAATATTTTCTGCCTCCTCCTTTGTTCAAGATGCAGCCATACATGAGGGTAGCCTGTCCCTAAAGCATGCCACAGTGCAGTCCAGAAGTTAACTTTAGAAGCATCCAATTTTACTACAACTATCTAAATATGAAAAAAAGAAAACACTAAGTTAACATATATCAGGAAAATATTTCTGATGTAGATAAGGGAATGGTAGTGCTGTAGTGTTGATTCCAGATACCCAAGTTTAAAATATAGGTATTGAAAACAGTACAAGTATACAGAAAAAATATCTCAGGGATTTTAGCCTAAGTAAAATCTGATCCTATTGTCCATATATGCATCAAGGAGTTAAAAAGATCATTAACAGCAGTGCTGGTACATATAAAAATCAGTTCATTCCAGAGAGATATTGGAATAAGTTTCCTAAAAGTTATTACAGTCAGGTTTTGGATTAGCTTCCCCAGAGGAGTTATGAGGAACCTGAACATGTTACGAAAGAGACCGCTGGCTGCTGGTGACAGCCGAGCATACTGCATTCTATCATCCAGAAAGTCCCTTCAGTTTTAATGTTCTTCATTACAAGGATGTTTGCACAGAAAAAAAGGAAACCATGTGTTACAGAATATGGAAAAATAAAATATATTTGGTATTGATGGACTTATACTATTGGCTGATGCAGTTTCTTGGTGTAGTCATTCCAACAGTGTCTTCTAAATTTTGTGTATTCAGTACTACAGGTCAGCAAGCACAGTCCTGTCATTCTGTAGTAGTTATTCTTTTTTTATCAAGAACATTTGAAAAAGAAAAAAAAATTGATCCTGTAACAAACAAAAGTCTCTGTATGAAAAATAATAATAAACAAAATTCTTTCTCACTCCTACAGACTTTTTTTTTTTTTTTTTTTTTTTTTTCTGGAAAAATCTGTAAGTCCTACATAATAAAATAGGACTGGGAGGCCTTCCTTGTTATTTCAGGCAATGACCTTATTTACAGTAACACTGTCATAAGAATCTCCAAGATAATAGACAGGAAAAAATCCTGGAGCCTGAAAGAGTCATGGGACAGAATTGAAAAATGCTGAAAGCAGAATAGTACCTTAGTAACCATCAGGTCTGTGAATGAAACCACAACAATATAAGAATGTGATAGCTAGGTGGGTGTAAGCTCTCAGGATATCATTTCTGATTTAGGACCTAATGGCAATAAATGGAAAGCATATATGCTTTAAGCTTGCTAACTACCAGTCTAGGTTGCTAAAAATTTGAAATCTTTATACCTTGCAAGACATCCTCTCTCATCTGGAATTTTTTTTTTTTTTTTAAAGATTGCTTTGATTGTCTTGGTCTCAGTTTACTTTAGGTGAAATTTCTCTCCACCTTCCACATCTTCACAAAGGTGTTAAGGACAAGAAAAGGCACTGGAGACCTTTACTCATCTTTGATGTGAATAACAATTAAAATGATTAGTTAATACCACGTCACTGAATTTAATTCCTAAGATTCAGAGCTTCCTTGCAAGGAACAGAGGCACTATCTAAAAGTTTATTGCATTTTTAAATATGTTCTGATTAACAGGCACAATTCCACCCCATGAAGACCTGACTTAAATCTACATATGGAGACAGATTTTAGTAAACCCCTACAGGAGCTGATGAGTGCAAGTAATTATTTTCCAAGTCTAACATCTCTTTAAGCATTACACTCGTTGAACCCAGGTTTATTTTTAAAAAAAATGGTAAAGCTATGAAAATTTTATAGGTTTCTGCTATAATTATAGAAAAGAGTAAAAATTACAAATGCAATTTTAATTACTGTATCAATAGCTCTATTTTAACAAGGTTTAAGGAGCATAAATATTTGATTTTTCTCCCCAAATGCTAAATAAGCTAAATAACTACATAAGTAGAAGAAATAATTATTCTATTTCTGAACACTGATTTGAAGGACCTCAGCAGGTTACAGAACACAGTTGCAGATTGAAAGGTGAAATATATGAGTTTTAATGAACCCCAAGAATCTGCTGCAACATTGCCTCGATTATAATAAAATTTCTAAACCTGTATTTTTTAAAACAAAATAACAAATCAGGCTTCCAAAGTCATGAAATTTTTTAAAATGGATAAATATTGAATGTTTTGATTGGTCTCTTGATGTGAGTTTGTAACATATATTTTGCTTACAGCTCAGACAAAAACTGTAATCATAAACTTCAGACATATAATCTATTCAAACCGAAAACAAAATATTCCAGTAATTTGCAGATCTTTGTGGTGCATGTTTTAAGAAAAACTCCATATATTGTAAGATGCATCATAAGATTAAGTCATATGGCAGTGCTGAACTGTTTGGGAACATAGTCACTTTAGGAGTCTGGCAGACTCCAGATGAGGCACAGGTTGTGGTACCTCTTTGGCTTCATCACATTAACTTTGGAACTGTGCTGTAGGAAAACACTTTGTGGTTGTACAAGCAAATAAATAACTAATGATTTTAGTACTACTTGCATTTAGTGTTTTATGAAGCAAAGATCAAAAGTAGGAAAGTGGAAATATTTTCAAAAAGTATATTGTGAATTACAACGATGAGAACAATACCTAGACTATTGATTAAAAGTGACTGAAAGGTCTCTTTTAAGAATTTTAGCATCCTTATGAGATCAAAAGAATCTTAAATAAATGTTAGGTATGTAGAAATTATTTATTTCGGTTACTTATGCTCAAAAACTTACATAATTAATTAATTAATTTATCAGTACATGTATTTCTCTTTCAGGATTTTTCTCTTTTTAAAGATAATTTCATTAGGAAGACAGAAAAGAGTCTCAGTTTCAAATAATGTAGTTTGTAATTTTATTCAGTACAATTTCTTTGTCCAGTCACAAAGTCCATGCTATTTAAAATCCATTGTGTGTATTTTGAAATTTCATCTCTGAAAATTTCAAACTTTCTGCTGTTATGCTGAATAAATCTTAGAAATTTGAAACATTTAGCTGAAAATGTTACACTTTGTTCAGAATGACTGTGTGATCCCAACCCTACATAGTGCTGTGCTCCTCATGTTTTGGCTGAAGTTAGTAAGAACTACAATACTCAACATTTTGCCCTACAGGAAAATTATATATTTAACATATATATTACATAGTGTCCCTCTGAAAAGTTAATCATTGTATCCTCTCTTGCTATATTTCTTATGGTTTTTAGCAGAAGTGTCTTGAGAGTTACAGCAGTACACACAGAGAAAGAATGTCTCAGTCCCATAACCTACAATTTTGTGAACCGTGTTCGGAAGACATATATATGGTATCAAATTTTGTAAGGGTAGAGATGAAAGATGATTTCCAGAATTTTTAAAAGTAATTTGATATGCTTACATTGTACACCCAACAAATTTTCCTTCTGGATACGTTACTCAGTGAAACTGATGATGGCATTCTACATAACATCAAAACATAGTAAATCAGTCCCTAGCTAGTCAGTAATTATGTATGACTAAACAGATGAAAAAAACATATATACATGATTCTGAATACATTAGCACTCACCTTTCAATAGGGTCATAGAGCCAACCAGTTACTGGTGTTTGGGTTACTTCTTACAGTCAAATTGTCATTTCACAGGTATCTTAAAATATTATGGCAATAGTTTTCTTTGTATTCTAATTTATTTGTAGGTTGAAATAGGCATCATCAAATAGAATTTAATCCAGTCCTTGATTTTTTTGATTTTTTCTCTGTGTTTTACTTTCCACATCTTTATGTCATAGCAAATTATTTAAAAATGAAAGTTCACTATGTCATTTTGCCTGAGTCTATTAACTTGACTGCAATCCTGCCTGTTTTATCTGCAGAAACATAGATCCTCCTCAGGGTTTCCAACCAGATGGACTACTGCTAGTACATTGAACTGCCAGCCAAGAGAGCTGATTTCTGACAGGCATAAATAGGGGTTAGAAAAGGATTCTTAAGGTACAGAAACTAAACAAAGTCTTTTTAACAGTGCTGCTTTTCCCTCTCATTGCTTAAAAAACAGGAGTCCATTCTTCTTTATTTTGCTTGGTAGATTCATAAATAGAATACTGTAAGAATGAACTTTATATTAAGTAGTCTGTTTAAAATGTAGATATTCCTCTGACTGCCTTCAAAGTCTTTTCTCTAAAAAAAAATCTTAAAAATATGAAAAATTATTTTCTTTGCTGTTGCAGTCTTACCCTGCTAACTGCATCTGCATCATATTCTGCTCATCACCATCTTTTATGCCTCCCAGTTACTCATTTGTGAGGCTATAGCTGGCCTAATTTTGAACATGAGATAACAATTATTGTTCTAGAATGATCAGCTGTTTTTTTTAAAGTTCCTTCAGAAATAAATATTATGAGATGTTTCAGACCAAATTTTCTGTATGACAAATAAACCTTTATTTTGACTTTCAGAGGATGGAAATTACATCCTTACAACTTTTAGAATTTTGCCTTTTAACTGAAAAAGCAATGCTGATGTAGTGCAGCGCTGACATCTTTTTCTCTTTTCTGTAGTAGAAGTTTAAGAAGACATCACCCTATTCTTAAGTAGCTTAAATGATGGAAGTCAAATTATAGAGGAGATATGGAGAAGAGTAAACTTTTTTCTTAGCACATAATAACATTGTTCCTCTTTCCAACACAATCACAGTAGAATATACATATTTCAAGGCTTAGTAGTTTGACACTCAAATCAACAATATTGCTGTTTCTCTAAGAAGAACCCCATTCTTTTTGTGCCTAGACAGCTGAACAGGGACAAGAATCAATATCTAGAATGGGCATATGATAGTACATTCTCTTCAAGGCACAGTCTCAGGAGTAAAATGTGCTTGCTGATATACTGTTATTGGTTGACCATATGTTCTGATTCTGTTTATGCAGAAATAACATCTCAGATGCACATTGGCATTTGAAAGTTGCATTTCCACTTACATGTAGCATATGCATTTCGGTCAAGGTATATATTCAGAACATTTAGAATATTCTCATTCTGAAGTTGTAAAAAGAAGATCTAAACTATAGTTTGATTCCCAATATTGTTTTTGCCTACTTCTCTATGCATAATTATTTTATACTGATGATGAAGACTGATGCTGAATCCAAAAATAATGAAAGTCAGTGTAAAATTGCTATCAGATTTGACATGCTTCACATTAAATTGCAGAAGACCAGCTGTATTTTGTTTTCCAGATTATGTGGAAACAGGTTAAACTTTCCTGAGAATTAGGTGAATTACAAGGTCACTTGCCATGAATCTCTGTCATCGTGAGTCATAACAGATTCATATAGGGGGCCAGGACAATACTAACATAACTTAATAGGTAGGCAGGACTGATGGCACAGAATGCCAAATAAATTACAACATACCGAAAATAGACATGAAATCGCTATTTTGTAGAGTGGAGACAAATCCCTGTAGTAGAAGAGGCTGTCACGAAGATTGTGAGTACTATACTAATAGTTTGAGAGGGTAGTTTATGGTCAAGATAATGCCAAAGGTCTGTACTACAAATATAAATAAGGAGTCTGAGTTAAGACAGCAAATAAAAATTATTACAGATTTAATTGTCCTTAAAAAAACAAACAGTGCTTGGACTAGAGAGGTAAAATAAAGCCTTTACTCGATCACATCAGCCCCACTCAAAAATTGATGTAAGGGGTTTGCTAAACTTTTTAAATTGATTTATCTGTGTATTTTACTTTTGTGAAAATGATCACAAGTAGTTAATGTTAAAATTAGAGCTAAAAGACAAAAAAAGATATTTAAGTTGAGTCTTGGCTCAAGGGGTCAATTTCTGATACAGGTGAAGTTAGAATTTTTTACTGATTTCTGTAGCAACAGAGAAAGATAATAGGCAAATAATTCACTTACAGGTACACTTCTATAGGACACTTTCATGCAAGTTTATGATTTGCCACAGGTAAAAATAATATTAAAAAAAAGAAAATGAAGAGGCTGAAAGAGCCTAAAGAAAGTGCATGGAGTCATTGTTATTGGCAAACTTTTCTGAGCCAACAGTCGACGGTGCCTATAAATACTTTGTGTCTAGTGTTCCACTCACAGAGTTTGTAAGAGTCTAGGAAAAGAAGTAGAGGATATAAACAAGCAAGGAACGGTGGATACTTTAGAAGAACCTATACGTCTCTTTCTTGGCTAAGAAGAAAAGAGAAGTGTTATGACTGAACTGAAGCAGGAATGTACGTAAAAAAAGTTAGGACCTGAGAAGACCTGTGGAGAGCTGAGCTAGGATGCAAAAACAAATGAGCTGAAGAAGATGCTGACTGTAGGAAGAGACTAAGCACATAGAAAGTGAATAGATGAAAAATAAACAAGTCAATAGAAAAATTACCATTGACAAGAACAAAAGACTTAGAGTATTTACGCTAAGGCTGTCAGAGAGCTAGTTGCTTTTTAGCACTGTTTTTAATTTCCATACCAAATAGTAAATATTTAAGCAATAGAATGATTGTAGGTCATGCAGATCCAAAATGTAAAAATAACCTGACTGACAGAGGCAGATGGAGTCAAAATTAAAAAATGGGAAACTTTACCACTGCAAATAGAAAAAACTCCAAACTTAAAATGGTGAAAAACATAAAATCACAGACTGTAGAACTTAACTACAATAGGTTAGAAAACAGTGAAGAAAATGTATCAGAGTACCGCTAAAATGGTTCTGGATGTTTCATTTTCAGGTGTCCAAGTGGATACACATTAACAACCTCTTAATCATAGTAAGCACTGTATATATCTCAAATCCTTTTAACACCTCTCTAGTTAGTTATTTGAAATTGGAGTCACTGTACTTTCCAAATACACTCTGACAGTCTCAGCTTGTATGCCTTAACAAGCAAATTACCACTGAAATTCAAGCAAATTAGATAGCTGAAATAAATATTGCAATCTGAATATTTATACAGACAGTTTAAGACAAGAGGAAAATTTCCAACCTAAAAGTTTAAAAGACTGATAAATATCTACTAGGAGGAAATAGAGGGAGAATCCTTACAAAAAGCACTTCTTAATCCTACACTGCTTTGCCTGGCAATACATATTTCAGATCATATATTTTAGCTATTGAACTAGTACAGTCATTTCAGTATACAACTTCTTTGGTTACAGATCAATCAAGAGAGACTCTTTTCCTTATGTCACAAAGTTCCTGAAGAAAGTTGCAGCTATATCGGCTCCTGAAGTAATATGCTGCTTCTACTCTCTTATCATTGGCAATAATGGAATCAAAATGAGAATGGAAGAACGACCAAAAAAATCACTGCCATGTCTGGCATAGAGTGCCAGTTCTGCACAGGTTGAAATCTGAGCCTGGCTAAAACTACCCATGTGGGCAAAATCTGTCTAGCGGGGTGCTAAACGACTTTTCTTTTGTCTCCAAAGCAGAGATTCTTTTCAAATTAATCAGATAAATGTACTACACTCTGAATTAGCTAGATATACCACCGAATCAATTCCACATCCAACATTTTCTGAGTGAGAAAGCTCTCAGTGATGCCCCAAGGATCAGTAATGTGCTCAGAGCGCATCTGAGGCACACAGGTTGTATACAACAGATGGTAACAAGCATGTGTTTTAGGCAGAGCTGCATGACATTTACTCTAGAAGTGTTACTTTTTCTTAATATCTTTTCTTGTTGTTTTCACTATGCTGTCAATCCTCATTCAAAAGCCGGGGAGTGTTTGCCTCAGACAGGAAGCCTGGGAAGGAGCCTTCTTCAGCAGTAGCCACTTGTTCTTCTCCCAGTTGTGCATTAACACACTGCAGAAACCTTTCCCTGAATCACAGTTTGGAAATTATCACTTCTTATTTCCCACTAATGGGACATTAGTTGAAAATAAGAAAGCTGTATAAAAAAATTGCAGGAAAAATAGTCTACCAAATTCTGTGCATGGAATTGCTTTGTTACTTGCCCATTAGAAATGCTTCTAAGTGAGCTATCTTAGCTCAGGCCCCTATGTAAGACTTCCCACTGCATAGAATAAGAAAACCATTACTTTCTGAAATCATCACTGCAGTTATGAGACTTATTAGGCAATGAGGGCAAAGGACATTCAACATCCCAGCCAGCTCTTTGCTGCTTGTGAGCACCGGATACCTCTGCAGTGTCAGGTACAAATGAGCTATTTAGCAATCTCGTCATACCTGCACTTATAGCACTCTGAGTTTATAGCAGATATGCTAATGTGAACATAACCTCTCCTGCTTTATGTTGATGCACAGTCTACTTTCTATACATATTCAGGGGATTTTAGATTTGATTTTTTTGGGAAAATTTCCTTTTAAGGATGGAAATTGTGATGAATATCAGGAAAACTTGAGAACAACTGTAGTGAGCAGAGTGTGGTCACATCAATGCTTGACCTCCTAAGACGTGGTCTTGCAGTGCATTTTCATTGTTGTATGCATGTTTCTTGCCCACATTTCACAAAAACATTTCTGTCTGAAACAGCTCCCTAGTGTGGAGATATATCAAGCTCCATTAAAAAGGAAGCCAGCTGTACTGTTTATAGGTGTATTAGATGTTTTTGATTATGAATAAAGTTTTATGTGGTAGATGGGAGAACTTGGTCTTTCATAATATAGATATTTCTGTGAGTTGTCATTGTCAGGACTTTAAAGCAACAGTTTTGCAATTTGTAGAACTTTTTTCTTCAAGCTTCAGAACTTTCATTCATGTTATTTCATACTCCTTAGGTTTCATGCCTACAAAAAAACCCTCCTCCTCTGGAGAATTGGAAACAGCAGGGAAGAAACTTAAAATCCAGTGGCAAAACAAAACAAAACAACAATAAAAAAGAAAACCCTTTCTGAAATTTAAATACCTTGCAAGCAAGGGTGTGGTCATTTAACACTGATCAACATGCTGTGAGCACAGACATAAGCTTATTCCTCTAAGTTTTTTGCTATTCAAGAATTCAGAGAACAATCCAGCCTCTTCTCTCCCATGCTTTCTCCAATCTTTGATCTGTGCCACAGCCAAAAGCGGCCCGAGTGGGACAGAGACGCCTAGGGCGCAGGAGCTGACACACATCCAACCCCGTCTCTGTGGGCTTTGCATGCTACCGCTCTCTTGCTTTTCCAAGCAAGGAAGAAAAGGCACCTCACTAAGGTCTTTGCAATTTTTTCCTCAGAAGAAAGTTTCAGTTTTCAGACAAAACCTTCAATCGAAACAGTCTGTAGGAACCCAGAAGTTTTATATATCTTCAAGGACTAACTTCTTTCTCCAGTGAAACATTCCTTTCTTGCTAAGCTCATTCAGGATTAAACAAAGCACTGTCCCAGATGAATCTGATAAGCAATCAGAACTGGCTAAGTCCACAAATGCCTTATTACAATCTAGTACTGCCTTTTATCTCTTTTTCTTCCATTGAGAAGTAGGTAACAGTCACTGGGGCTTGGGCTGAAAAAAGGTTTCTTTTATCCTTCCTGTGAGTGTGGAAAGATGGTAGAGAAATTAAGTTTTCAGTACTAAAAAGCTGATATTGTGGATTAACTTTTTGCAGAACCAAGGTGTGAGGAATTGATGCTACAGCTTAAGTGCTGAGGACCATGTCCATTGGAGAATATTTTCTGTACAAGTCCTCTAAGCTGAGGCCAGTCCCTTATTCCCATTAGTTGGCTTATTTGTTTTCCTGTCTCACCCAGAGGTTTGTTGTTTTTTTTTAAATGATTAATGGAATTGTAACAAGAATGTTCCGTGCTTAGATAGTTCTTACACTAACAATTTAGTCAGTATTTCCTATTTTTCCTTTTTCTAAACAAAAGTGAAAGCCTCTGAAGTCCCAATGACTATATTAGTATGTCAAATAGGAAAATAACCTCTTTGTCATTTCCCCCACACACAAATTCTTCTTTTTTTTTTTTTTTTTTTTAATCTCAGGTTGTTTAACCTTGCTTAAATCATGACAGCAATTGAGGTTAATTTAAATGAACTGCATACTCCTATAAATTAGTAAATAAGAGTCAATTAACCAAATTAAATCTTATTGGAAGTTGGCTGCTGCCATCTGGAAATTTTTTATTAGACTTTATAGTTGGCATGACCTTTAGAGTGGAGCTAGCAGGATTTTTTATTTCTCTAAGAAATGCTTGACTTAGAAGAATGAAGTATTTGTAAAGCATTTTTAATATTCCTGCACTTGCTGGATAACTATAGTGGGATATAATATATTCCTGTCCATGAAGAAGCAGTTGAATAGGTATGGTGTTTCTTACTGCAAAATCAGAATTACATGTCTATGTGCTGGAATCTGTTACTCTGTGGTTTTTTTTTTTTTCTCATATTATACGTTCTTCTAATACACTGTGGAATCTATCATAGTAAGATTGGCCTTTATCTGTCAACCTCTAAGCTGCTTAACTCCTTTTTAAATTGCCAGGTTTGTTTTACCTTTAAAACTTCCAGGGAAATCAGTCATGCTTATATTGAATAGTGATGTTTTAAGGTACTATTTCACTGGTATCCAAGCCATGCTCTCTGTGGGCAGCTCGGAAGTGTGCTGTCTGGACACTGTGTTGCATATATGTGCGTGCTTTCCCTTGCCCTGGCAAAACAGCAGGGTGATGTAGTTCTGGGGGTAGCTTGTTCAGTGCTGGTTTGGGGGTCACTGCACCCTGCTTTGTTGCATGGTATAATTTTGGGGCAGATAAACTGTCCATGTTACTGCATGCAGTTGCCCTTACCTTTAGCAGGAGGGAGCTTTTGTAGCTTGCTGACCTCATTCAGAATGCTTAACCTGCAGCCTGTATAGGTTTGTAGACACCAACTTATATTGAGGTTAAGTGTCCTCCTTCTAGTAGCCGTTTCCTCAGGTACTTTAGGAGCAAGTGATAGACTGCCCAGGTAGGTTGCCCAGAAAGGTTGCGCAGTCTCCCTCCTTGGAGATATTCAAAAGCCATCTGGACATGTGAGTCCTGGACAACTGGCTCTAGCTGGCCCTGAGTGAGCAGAGGGGGGCATAGACAAGATGATCTTAAGAGGTCCCTTCCAACCTCAGCCATTCTGTGATTCTGTGATTGAATAACCCATGCTCATGGCCACTGCAGCTCCTTGTTAGCTGTCTCAAAGTGCCTTCTCTATCATAACATAGGGCCACATTCTCCAACATGATCAGGTAACGGACCCTCGCAAAGAAAGCAATGATAGGAAATAGTTGCCAAACTCCTGAGCTGTTGACCTAAGCCCTGCCTGGCTCTGAGAAGCCCTTGGGGTAAAATGATTTGCTTCAAGTCATAAACTGTTTTTGCCTCTGTCAAGAAATGTGTTACATGATGCATGACTAATATGCAGTAAAGCTGTCACTGTACTACACCCATATGCATGAACAGATGGGCTGTGGTGCCCAGATGCCACAGAACTGGTCATACGGCTGGGAAGTTCCTTTAACTGGGGGAAGAGTTCTGTTTTTTCAAGCCAAAGAGAGCACCAGAGTTATACAAACACAAGTAGGATCTAGCCCTACACGTACAATGAATGTGCTTTCATTTTGCTATATTTCCAGTGATATCCTATGCATGGGGGTTTCTTTAAAATGGACTTAAGACTTTGTGCTGTGCTTACTTCCCTAAAAATATTACCACAGATAAGCATTGCTTAGTGTAAGATCTCCAGCTTTTTCTATTTAGAGAACTTGCTTAAACAAATCAGGGACAGTTCAATAATTATTTTGAATGCTTCAAATTACTGGGGAACTAAAAGGCTGGGTTGAGCAAAATCTTGATAGTGACTGAGGTCCAGAGTGTAAGAGTCCCTAAGCTCTCTTCCCTAACTGGGTCTTGATAATTTGGCAGCTGCTGACAACGGGTAGAATTCATGCCACAGTTCCTGGAAATGTATCTGCTACCAGAGTTATATCCTGGGGGATTTTTATGTGATGCTGACAGAACTGAAGAGCTTCACTACAGAAAATTATTATGCCCTCCTGAGGGGCAGCAAGTGGCTGAATGAGCAGGGAGTGAATATCTGCTGCAAGGCTTTCGTGTGATCTCTTCTACAAGGAAACAAGGGGATGCTAGAACAGCTCTGATCCTTAGGTGTATTTATTTTTCCTCAATTCCAGAGGGTTGTCAGTATATTGCAAGAGGAACTGGGGTCTGGAGGCACTTACAGTGCTGAGGTGTCCTAACTGTATTCCTTCTTAGAGAGGAAAGACTCAGACTTCTGTTAAGACTTCAGAGGTCAGATTTATCTTAGTCCCTGAGGCCGAGTATCTAGGGAGTCTTGAAGGATGAAATAATGTGGAAACAAAGCTGGATATGGCAGTGGAAAAGTTTGTTTACAGTGAGGTAGGGATCCATTTCATTGCATATATTAGGTGATACGAAAGCATAAATATCAAGTGTCTGCTGCATTCATTCAGGTAGACCCTTGGGACTCCTGTTTTTGGGGGATGACTAAAAGCTAGCTTGCCCTGCCTCCATCAGAAGGCAGAGTGAGGTGCTATGGTTAATATGTACTGTGCTGTTTCCACACTTCTGATATTACTTTGTAAACCAGTTTTCCAATGCACTGTTCCACAACATAATTTTGTGTTTATTTTAAAAGGTAGGGTAGTGTTTTATTTCTAGCTGTTTTCACAATAGAACCTCTATTTCATTAACTTTCTTCAGAGTGCCTTCTATGTAATAATTTTTATTTGTGATAAGTAACTGAGAAGAGGTTTTTGAATTCTGCTAAACCACTGAAAATAATGATTGGAAATGTCAATAATTGATACCAGTTTCTTGCAAGTGTCTCCTGTAAACATGAAAACTAGGTATTAATCTTGTGCTCTTGCACACTGTATACTGGACAAAAACATTAGCTGATCTCTCTTGCAAAGACATGCTTAAATACATAAATCACACTATATTAAGGGTAGTGTGAAAGTACACTTATTGTGATTATAATAAAATACAATGTATATCTGAAATGTGCATCAAAAGGTTATAAATTCTTCATGTCATTATCTCTGCCCAAAGATTCTAATTTCTTTTGGTCTCAGACTGTAGCATTTGTTTGTTTATAATTGTAATAATATTTCTGCTTTCTTCAGAATTTTGCCTAATTACCTGATTTGATAGATCTGTGGAACTGAATATATTTATACACCTACCTCCATGCCTGGGAGCATGGGAAAGCAATAAATAGATAAGCTGTCTCTTCAGTTCCACTGGTGCTTTGCAGTCCCTATGATGCTGTATCAGAACTCCAGAATATGAAATTACCTGACAGTCATTAAGTCCTAAAAACTGGATATACTAATAGGGTGTATTAAATATTTGACTTAAATTGAAGCCATATGAGCTGTCTTTGTCCTTGCCTTTGTTTCTAAATTTAACTAATAGTAAATTTTAATGTAATTCTCTAAAAATATATGCATAATAAAAGATTTCATAGCAAGGGTTGAGTTTTGGGGATGAATGAAATCTTACTATGTACTGAGCACAGGTAGTTTGTTTAGTCCTAAGCTAAACTGTGCCTTGCAATTGGAATTGGGCTTCTCGGGTATCTCTGTGTTGTTCAGCAACCTTAAACTAACATCAGGCTATTCTTCAAGGAAAAATTGTATGAAGTCCCTCAGATTTTTAACCTCTTACGCTGTAAAATGCCAAACTTATGAATATTTCTTTGTCTGAAAGCATTCAGTGCTACATTAGTGTAACGGGGAAAGTTTTGTTGGCTTCCTCCTTTCTGTAGATATCCATCGTAATATTGCAGTTCTTCTGTTGAAAATAGTTCAATATGAAAACAAAAATAAAACAATTGACTGGCAGGTTTTTTTTTTTCCTTGTCAGCATTGCAGAAACCAAAGTCAATATATTGGAATAGGAATAGGAGGAGTTTTAACGTGAGATGTGGGCTCTTTGGCTTTTCAAAGGAAACCCTGCTACTGCTTTCTATAGGAGGCAGTTCTTGACCCTTCTTTTTCTACAGAGCTGTGATTCCTTCCCTTTGGCCAATGAAGAGGTTAAACCATTTTGCATCCTAATTTAGTTATCACCAAAAGATGATACTATGTAGCTCATGAGGTTTTTGTATGTTTGGGGTTTTTTTTAGTATTATGCTGTATCAAAGAGGGAGAAAGCCTTCCAAAAGAGGGACAGAAATTGCCATCTTCTGTGGTGTGATGGGGAAAATTCATACGAGTCTCAAATTCTCTTCCCATTACGCAGTTAAGTAATTACTCAATGGTTCTTTTTACTCCCTAAAATTAAACTTTGTTTGCTTTGACTTCTGAAAAATCAGGGGAGGAGAAAAACAACCTGTCAATGTTGAATGTATCTTTCTGGGAGAAGATCTGAAAATGAGAAGTTGAGGTCTTCTATGAAAGTGACTGGGAAACCAAGCCAATATTACTAGTAATTATACTCCCAGATCTATAGAATACCAAGTGATAATGGGAAAAAATATGGCAGTTATTAGTTAATTTTCTCCCTGTGTTCATGTGGACCTTTATTCTAGCAAATGTGATTAAGTTACTTAGCTTCTCTGTATTTCATGGTGTTTCAGAATAGCTTGTTCACTCTACAGAATCCTTTCTTATTAAGAAAGAATTATTTCTTTCTTATTTAGCTATTAGCTAAATTAAATAGAAAGCAAGTTATTGAAGGTAGATAGAAAAAATATTAAAACCATTTTAGATGCTAAAAAGGACAAATATAATTTTTTAAAGCTACATAATTATCACCTAATAGTCTTCAAGAGGCTATTCTAGCCTTTCTTGCAGGAATACAAATTGCAAATATCTAGTTTGAAATTATTGAGGGTTAAAATGTTATGAGTGGCACTTTAACTATAGGGTGAAATAATCAGTTATTTAGAGTGTTCTTTATCTTTTAACTTTCTCAAAAACTTTGTATTTTATGCCTGTATTATCTCAGTATAGCTTTTTCTGTGAGGTCTTATCTGACTGAAGTTGTATGGAGTGGAGGATGCATGTTTCGATAAGTAACCTTTGTGCCATATTTATATCTCAGTGTAGTACATAGCAAGTTTTGCCTTCTCCGCGTACTGTAATTTGTTTGTCATAAACTTCATGAAAAATCAAGGGAGACTATTGCAGCTGACAGAAACGGGTGCTGCACCACTGATTTAAGTGGATTTGTGCTTGCCTACTTCCATCATAGATTTAGTTGTCTTCCAAAATATTTTTTCTGTCAGAAATGACAATTTCAGCCTGTTCCACTGGTAATATTGCTAGAATTAATGGTGCTATTATGCAGTGAAATGTAACTGGCCAGATTCTGCCAATTGGTTTTCTTATTAGGCAACCTTATTTTTGCTTATATTGCAATGCTTCTATTTTATGACCAATGCAGTTTTTTTTAAATTAATTCCAATGCAGAGAAAAAATAAAACCTTTCTGTTTTGATGGTCTTACCCAACCTTCATTACTGTGTAGATAAGCATAGAGACTGCTGCTGCAAACAACACTTTGCTAGCCAGTCATTCTGACAATATTGTTTTCCCTTTGCTGCATCAGATGTTAAATTGTCTCTGCTTTCAAGGCCCTTCACAATATCACTCCTCCCTGCTTATTTCCCACTTGGTATCAAATGCCTCACTCCTGCTCCCCAACAGCTTCTGGTGTCATCATCTTCCCCGCTTCCCACTATGTGTTTCAGCAAACCCTCCTTTCTCTTGCACCGTCCCCAGATTTTTGTAAATGCCTGTTGGGCTACTTCATTATCCCCATCAAATCCCTCCTTAACTCTCCTTTGTTCTGATGCCTACAGGGATCGTGCTGACAGTTAGCTTGGTGATGTGTTATGACTACTGCCAATATGGTCCCACGGTTTCTGTGTGCTCCCCTGTCTGCATCCATATGTTCTCTCTCCTCTTGCACTCAGGATATGCTTATGTGGCTGTCGCTGTTGCTGGGGGAATGACAGGAGAACTGAAGTAACTTCACATTAGCTACTGAGGACACAAGCAACCGGGAGGTCAGGATGGGTGGACGTCGCCTGGTCTCAGGGTGCAGCACAGCTCTAGCCCTGGCCCTAGGGAGCAGGCGCTCTTCATCAGCTGTCCTTCCTAAATGTGTATGCAGGGATCCTGCCCTATGGTCAGGGTTCAGTACCGAACTTTGCCCCCTCTCCAGGAAACTCTCATCCAGCTTCAAAAATCTAACTTGTATAAGACAGTCATCTGAAATTTAGGAAGTGGTAAACAAAACAGAAGGGAATATACTTTTTTTAATCACTAAATTGCTACTGAATTTCTGATAAATCATAGAGGCACACAAAGTGAAAAGGATGTGCAACTCCAATACATATGAAATAGAAATCAGAAGCTTTCAAGTCCAAGCTAGCAATATTGACTAAAGACTGCAAAGAAAAAATTCCATGTGTCGGTGCTGACAAGTAATCTCAGTAAATGAGAAAAGATAATTTCACAAAATCAGCAACACTTTGACATAACCAAATTGTTGATGTTTTAAAAAGTTGTGCACAAATAGAAATAGAATAAATAATAAATAGATGATACAAAGACCAAGTTCTACATCACCGAAGATATTTTAATACCTACTGTACTGGGTAGCATGTCTTGGCTGTGATCTGGGCATGATCGAGCCTGCTTTAGGAGCCTCTACTACAGTCGTGCTTATAGCCTAGTATTTTCAGACTATAAAGTAATCCTGTACATTCTTGGAAGTTAGGTGTTCCAGTATCTTTACCTGTGCTTAGGAGCCCTAAGCAGCTATTTAATATCAGTACAATGTGGATTTATTTTGAAGATTTAAGGAATAGATATCCTAAAGTCACAGAGCTTATATGACTCTCCCTAATTGCATAAGCAGTTAACTTTTAGATAGACACTGTTTAGAGAGTTTTAGTTTAGGAGGGCTGGGTTCAAGGCTTTCCATGGATTTAGCTGGATTACATTTTGTTCAAAAGGTTTTGGATGTATTGCGAAACATTTATTTTACTGATTTTCTAGAAAAGAAAGATTTTTATTTAGAAAATGTGTTTGACCTTCAGAGTCATTTCACCTAATATTGGCCAATTTGTTTTTATAGAATCTTTTGGTATATAGGGGACTAAAAATAATTTCTAGACAGATAGCTTTGGAGTTTTCAGGAGGAAGTAAATTATTATCCATGCCTAGCTTTAATAAAACTAACAAACAAAACCAACCAACCAAACAAAACTCCTCAAAACACCCCCCTGCTCAACTTTAATACTTGAGTATAATTTAATATCTTTGGCCTTCTCTGGGGAGGGTAAGAATATTTTTTTCCCCTTGAGTAATTCTGAAGTTCTGTGATGTTTATATGACCATCTCAATTAGGAATGGAAAGAAGTTGCAATCAAGTACTGCTTCAAATGAGAGCTAGACAAGACAATAGATAAATTATTCTCTAGAAAGATTATGAAATATCTAGACAACTGAAGTGTTACATAAATTCGATAGGTAACCCTTATTCTTAGCATGAATCATAAGAGGAATCTATTTTAAGATCATTAGTCTGAAATCTGGATGTAACTGATACTGGTGTTATTACCAATTAGTAACTTGTGACATATGGTGGTAGCATCATTAGAGATAATAATAGGTAAGGCTCTTAAATGATACTTGCAGTTCTGCAGTGCTAACTTCTGACTCAAGTAGACCAAGAAATTGTTCCTAACAGAGTTAAGCATTTTGCCTAGGAGAATAAAATCAGTGAAGTGTAGGGATATGGGCCTTTGTCTTAATCTGACAGCAATGTTGTCATTACTGATGTATTGGCTTCCACACTTGCTTATTTAAATAAAGTTTTAGAAAAGTCACTACAGTTGGTACTGCATAACTTCAAGCTGTTCAAATAAAAGCAAGTTTTGAATGCCTTCACCTGTATTTTTCAGTGGGACGTGGATGTTTGTCTTATTAGTTGCAGGGCTTTTGGGGAAAAGTAATGTATTAGGTGGAAGATTAGGACACTAGTAACAAGAGGGAGAGCTGAATATATCTGACTACAGACATAAATACTTCCCAGGAATGCTTATTAAATATGAACTATTGCTGGAGTTAAATTAAGCACACAATTCTCTGAAGATGGAAGTCTAAAATGGGGAAGTCTTTCTAAACTTGAGGTGGTGAAAGGGGCAGTATCAGTACAGCAGGTGCAGTGATGACTTGTAAAAAGACCCTGTTCTCAGATGGTCCCTGCTTGCCCATCCCTCAGTCCTTGTCTCAGAACATGTATAACCAAGAAGTTATTTTTCAAGGGATAACACAAGTCAGTGCTTAGCTGACTTCACTGTCACATTGGGAATACTTACTTACACATGTCAACTTATCTCCTCTGCAGTTTAATTAATAAACAGAGACTTCCACAGGTCATAATAGTACCCTTTAACACCTATTTTACTACTTAGTCTCATGCTTTTTTTAATTAATTGTTTTCCCCCAGCAAGTACAAAAATAACCTGCATATAATATTCCACCTCAACTTTGTTTCTGGGCAGTATCTAGAAATGACATGGACATCTCCAGCTACTATGTCTTATTACTTGATGATTTCAAAACGAATTTTTGGGATATTGCACACATGTAAACATGGAAACAGAAAATTAAAAGCAAGGTTTTTAAAATTTGTTATTGCTTTTGGTTTGCTTTTAAACAAAAGGGGTTTTTTTTGAGAAAAGTAGAAAAAGGACCAATTCTTATTTGAAGTCAAGTAGTCCTATAATTTTTTCTACTTTTTCCTGTTACTTACCAATAACCTCCAGAAGTGGTTCATAACTAGTCATCATAAAATCCAAACATTAAATACACTTACATTCCCACTGAGATCTTTCATTTTTCCTTACAAGCAAACAGTGTACTTACCTCTTACATGAAGCACTTGATTTTAAGGGCCTGATCCAAGACCCATTTATGCTAATGTGAGTCTTTCCATTGACTTCTGTCAAATTTCAGATGGTCTTGGACATTTAATTAGTATGAGAGGTTACTTATAATTTTTGATAACTTAGTCATGCTGAGGACCTAAATATATAGTGCTGATATGCTTTTCAGTACAATATTTATCGGCATAATATAGACTATTACTCTAATACTGAAAAATACCATCTACACTGTCTGAATGGAAAAGCAGGCTGCACAATGTTTCTGAATCTCTAGATTCAGTTATGCTATGTTATAATGCTGTTTCTGGGGAAATACATGCCTAGAAAAACATGATCTGAAGGGAACTTAAGAAACTATTCAAGATGATCATGTCAGGAAAGAGTATCCACTTTCTCCATTAATTATTTCAAATGGCCGTTGTGGCTTCCTGAAAAGCATTCTTGTGAGCAGAGCAGTTTCAGTCACTTAAAACAACTTAAAACATGGTCAGTTTTTGGGAGGGGCACATCTCAGAAGTAGTGTGGGGGAGAAATGACCTGCTGCTGCAGTCAGAGGTGGCTCTGACCACCTGTAGCTCAGGGCAGCCAGAAAGCACTACGGTCCTCTTAGGATTGACAGCTATCCACTAAAGGTCCACATCTTTGAACAGGCCTTCAGCTGACACAGGATTTGTCATAGTGACGTTGGCTATAGATTTGCTTCTAGCATTGCTCACCTGCCAAACCCCCATGTAACTAATATTTGTTCTTTGTTGACATTTGACATCCTCATGAATATTTTTGTTAACTCCTCTGGCTCCTTCTGCTTTTGTTAGACTGATGATGGTACCTTAAATGCTGTTTTACTGCTATAAATAACTTTTTGTTTTACTGCATAAAGAACACTTTATAGATGACAGTAACAGATAATCAAGTAGCCTTACCATAATTGGTATAATTTTTACTGTATACTTTGGACTTCATACCTAGGAACCTTTTGGCATTGGGGTTCCCAACAGAATACCTTCAGCTGCTTCTGGCCTATGTTGGTGATTTCCACTGGGTAATCTATTGTTGTATAAGATAGCTATGTATTCAGAATGTATTCAAGAGTATGAATAGTGAAGTAATTCAGTAATCATGAAAAAACTTTCATTTAGGGAAAGAACACTGTGGTCTTGCCTCTGGTCTAGCTGTGGTCTTGCCTCTAAGAGCTTAGGTCTTCAAAACTGTAGCTAAAAATCATTAACAGTTTCATAAAAACGTGCAATACTTTTCTTCAGAACATTAAGATTTTAAAAGTCAAACTTGATTCTAAAACAGATTTTTTTTTTGAGTGAAGCATAGATTAAAGGAGTGATGGAAAAACACTTGATACACTTGAAGGGAAAATGACTGTACAATATGTGTAATACTTGTTGGTCTGACTGCCTGTACAACAGCTTTGCCATGATTGTAACTGGAGAGAAGGTGCTTCAGTGTTGGAAGGTTGAGGTGTGGATAGTTCTGGTCTGGAGTTGCAGAGTCAAGGAGGGACCATAGGAAGTTTACCTGCCATAAGGTTTTTCTCCAAAATACATCATAATAAACCAGTGACTGACAGAGGGGAGGAATATTTCCTTCTCCTCCTTTCTCCTTCCCTACCCCAAGTTCCACATCACAAACATGGCTCTATATTTGTATCCCGAAATACAAACTGCCTGGAAAGCTGCAAAGACCATCCAAATCCCGTAATGATTTGGATGGTCTGATCTTGCTATAGCATGGTAGCTTGAAGGAAGAATCTGTGCCTTGGGGCACTATACACATCCTTGAATCACCATCTTTGTATACCCTAAACATACTACCCCCTATTTTATAGAGACTACCAAAGTTTAAACCTTTGGGGCCAAAGTAGTTTCTGTAACTCTGTGTAATTTAAAAGACTTGAACCCATCTGGAACAACAAATTAGAGTTTCTGATATCAAAGAATGACATTTCAAGGACAGATAGAATTCCCAGTTATTGTGGTTTGGGTTTTTTTGGTGGGTTGTTTTTTTTTTTTTTGGGGGGGGGGGTAAGGGTGGTAAGCTTAATTTGGAGAATGTGTGATTAGCAACAACTAATTGAATGCACACAGAGCTGGCTCATAGGAGTAGTCTATGTGGAGCTGACAAAATATTTTTCAGTAGTAAAATTTTCATGTATGGAGAATGTCTTTAAAATGTGGGGAAAATATATTTTGAAATTATTCATCAAAAATAAATGTTTATTTTTAAGGATTTTTCTTCCCAGAAAAAAAATGATATTTTAGGGTTTTGTGCCTAACTAGACAATGCAGTACAAACTGTTCATGTGATGTCAATGGAAAAAACTAGTTCCTACAGCTTGTCTTTCTTAATGGACTGTTACTGCAGCAGTTTTCTGCAAAGGTCTGATCATTGCTGATTCAAAAATCTTAATTATAACAAAGTCTTAATCTTTTTATTACAATTTTTAAAAGACTTGATGTAGATTGGCAGTTTACAAACTTGAACTGACAGTTTCTGTAACACTTTCAGCACCACCGTGAATAAGATGCAGGTTCTGTTCCCATTAGTTATTTCCACAGAAGTGCCTGTGTCATTCACTAGGGAGGAATTCAGTTCTGCACAATGTCATTGATGAAAATGAAATTTGTTTTAATAAAGCTCTGTCTTAAATATTAACAGGTAAGGGCTTTTATGTTTCTATCATGTTAAGTTTTTGTCCAAAGGAAATCCCTGCTCCTCTTTCTAGTTCTTCTGATTTTTTTTTCCTTCCTAAATGATACATTATTCAATAAATTACAATAAAATTCTAATAGCAGAACTTCAAACAGAAGGATAGAGAGATTCACTTCTGTCCTAATGATTTACCCATAATTTACTGAAGGTTTTGTACCTAGCCTCTCCTCACTCTGATTCATAAATTGTTTAAGAACATAAAATCTAGCATCAAGACAATAAGCTAAAGCTTGTGATAAATTGAGAAGTATGATAACTTGAGTGTTATGTCATGTCCTATTTTATCTTAAAATACTTTTATTTCTCCAAATTCAAGGAAATGTAGATACCCAAATTTTCAATGTCGCACTCATTTGGCTTATCGTAATCTTAGATCTCTTCAGATAACTTTTATGGGATTACAACAGAACTTATAAGATTTTCACATTAAGATTTGAGACGAACATGTAAGAAACGCACTACTCGGTTACAAAGTGGTGTGACCTTACTGCAATGTGTGTGAAATAGGCTTTTCTGATGGGTCCCTTCCCTTGTTGCTTCTGCTTCAGGGATGACATAGTAGTGCTGAGTTTCTCTGATTTCCTGGTGTATTTCTGGTAGCTCTGCATGAATGGTGCTGGATGAGCAAGTGTTGCCCTGCTCTCTGAATTGGATAAATAAGAAGCATTGCCAAACCTGAAGCGGGTCTGTAAGCTCAGGCAGAGAGCTGTACCCTTCTGCGCCTGTAGGGCATTCAGAGCGGAGCTGCCTTTGGAATTCGGTTGCTTTGTTTCTGGTCAGCTCCAAAAGTGGGACACAGGACCTCTCTGTGTCCAAGGATTAACTTTTTAAGGGCCTTCATCATCTTCAGGGCTATGTTTTATAGGATGAATTTAAATTCCCAATGTTAAGTACTAATTTAAATCAGAATGTAATAAATCTTACCTTAAATAATTGATTTTTAATTTTTTATAATATTGGTTATTTTTCTTAAACAGCTATAAAAACCCCTCTGTTTTAGAACAGTGTATTGTAGCACAATACAGTGCTGGAACTGAGTACACTACTGCTTTCAAATGACCAGGAAAAGATAATGTATTGTAGCTGGAATAAACACTTTCACCTGAAGAAGCTATTCTTTCATCACATGCCAGCTAAACTGAAACTAAAAGTATATAAGCTGAAGCTTTCATGTGCCACCACATGCATACACACATGTGCACACACATGCATATACATACACTATATATATTTTTTTTTCACATGTAAAATATCAGCACTCACTCCACTGGAAATATAAAGTTATAAGAAGTGTTGCAATCAGCTCAGAGATCAGGGCCAGTACTTAAATCCTTTTGGAGAACACTGATATTTTCCCAGAACACTGTCCTTATTTCTACATCAATGGTATAGATGCATATAAATTATACTATGTTGGCATTTCCAGTGTTTCAGTTAGTTAAAAAAATAATATTTTTGTAGCACTTGACCTGTACTATTTTAGGTGGAATTTCTGAAGACCTTTTTAATATTATGTAGTTACTTCAACAATGTAAAATCTATTTGAAAAAAAAAGATTTATTTAAAACACAGTTGGATGTTAATATATGTTTTAATCAATTCCACCTAGCCATGTTCTTCAGAAAATTATCAGGTATCATTCTGCTGCTGAATCAAAGTCATTCTTAGAGAAAACTGTCTCATCTTTTTGGAACACTAAATAACACAAATCATTATGCAAAGTACATAAAGATTCAGCCTGTTGCTGAATATACTGCTATGGACAGGAACAAACACTTTACCTGTCTCAAAAAATGGGCCAGGTGTTTCACTTCTTGATGACTATAGGTTATCACATTTGCCTTTCATTTGTTGATGTGTTTTGCTGTGGTGTGCATTCTGGAGAGAAAATTTAGATTAATGAAAATAGATCAGATATTCAGAAAATGTGAAATATCAAGGAAAAAGATGCTGGGTTTCACTTTGGTGAACAGTAGTGCATATGATGCACTTAAAACACATAATTTAGCTCAGAATTAATTTGAATCAGAAATATGTTGAATAAATGCACTGGAATTATAATGTTTAGTAAAGAACTTCACATGTACAGGTTTTTTTAAAAGCTTACATAGAATACATAGTATGTTCACCGTATGTTTTCCTTTCTGAAGAAAAAGACAACAGAACCAAATTAACACAAACAATATTTTGAAGGCCCTTGAGCCACTTGAAACAGAGTATTAGTTTCTAAATTTTCCCATAGAATCATAGAATCATTAAGGTTGGAAAAGACCTCTAAGATCATCGAGTCCAACTGTCGACCCAACACCACCATGCCCACTAAACCATGTCCCTAAGCACCACGTCTACACATCTTTTAAATACTTCCAAGGATGGTGACTCAACCACTTCCCTGGGCAGCCTGGTCCAATGTTTAACCACTCTTTCAGTAAAGACATTTCTCCTCACGTCCAATCTAAACCTCCCCTGGCGCAACTTGAGGCCCTTTTGCTCTCGTCCTATCGCTTGTTACTTGGGAGAAGAGACCGACACCCACCTCGCTACAACCTCCTTTCAGGTAGTTGTAGAGAGCAATGAGGTCTCCCCTCAGCCTCCTTTTCTGCAGGCTAAACAACCCCAGTTCCCTCAGCCGCTCCTCAGAAGACTTGTTCTCCAGACCCCTCACCAGCCTCGTTGCCCTTCCCTGGACACGCTCCAGCACCTCAATGTCCTTCTTGTAGTGAGGGGCCCAAAACTGAACACAGTATTCGAGGTGCGGCCTCACCAGGGCCGAGTACAGGGGCACCATCACTTCCCTGCTCCTGCTGGCCACATTATTTCTGATACAGGCCAGGATGCCATTGGCTTTCTTGGCCGTCTGGGCACACTGCCGGCTCATGTTCAGCCGGCTGTCGACCAACACCCCCAGGTCCTTTTCCGACAGGCAGCTTTCCAGCCACTCTTCCCCAAGCCTGTAGCGCTGCATGGGGTTGTTGTGGCCCAAGTGCAGGACCCGGCACTTGGCCTTGTTGAACCTCATACAGCTGGCCTCGGCCCATCGATCCAGCCTGTCCAGGTCCCTCTGCAGAGCCTTCCTACCCTCAAGCAGATCAACACTCCCACCCAACTTGGTGTCATCTGCAAACTTACTGAGGGTGCACTCGATCCCCTCCTCCAGATCATTGATAAAGATATTGAACAAGACCAGCCCCAAAACTGAGCCCTGGGGAACACTGCTCGTGACCGGCCGCCAACTGGATGTAACTCCATTCACCACAACTCTCTGGGCCCGGCCGTCCAGCCAGTTTTTGACCCAGCGCAGAGTACACCTGTCTAAGCCGTGAGCCGCCAGCTTCTCTAGGAGAATGCTGTGGGAGACAGTGTCAAAGGCCTTGCTGAAGTCCAGGTAGACCACATCCACAGCCTTTCCCTCATCCACTAGGCGGGTCACCTGGTCATAGAAGGAGATCAGGTTGGTCAAGCAGGACCTGCCTCTCATGAACCCATGCTGGCTGGGCCTGATCCCCTGGTTGTCCCGCTCATGCCTTGTGAGCACCCTCAAGATGAACCGCTCCACAATCTTCCCCGGCACCGAGGTCAGGCTGACAGGCCTGTAGTTCCCCGGATCCTCCTTCCGGCCCTTCTTGTCGATGGGCATCACATTGGCAAGCCTCCAGTCGTCCGGGACCTCCCCCGTTAACCAGGACTGCTGATAGATAATGGAGAGTGGCTTGGCGAGCACCTCCGCCAGCTCCCTCAGCACTCTCGGGTGGATCCCATCCAGCCCCATAGACTTGTGAGCGTCCAGGTGGCGTAGCAGGTCATTGACTGCTTCCTCTTGGATTATGGGGGGTTCATCCTGCTCGCTGTCCCTGTCTTCCAGCTCGTGGGGCTGAGTACCCTGAGGATAACTGGTCTGCCTGTTAAAGACTGAGGCAAAGAAGGCATTGAGTACCTCAGCCTTTTCCTCATCCTCGGTGACAATGTTCCCCCCCGCATCCAATAAAGGATGGAGATTCTCCTTGGCTCTCTTCTTGTCATTAATATATTTGTAAAAACATTTTTTGTTGTCTCTAACAGCAGCGGCCAGATTGCGTTCTAGCTGGGTTTTTGCCTTTCTCATTTCTTCTCTGCATGACCTAATGAGATCCCTGTACTCTTCTTGAATCACCTGCCCCTTCTTCCACAAGTGGTAAACTCTCCTTTTTTTCCCGAGTCCCAGCAAAAGCTCCCTGTTCAGCCAGGCCGGTCATCTTCCCCGCCCGTTCTTCTTACGGCGTACAGGGACAGCCTGCTCCTGCGCCTTTCAGACTTCCTTCTTGAAGATCGTCCAGCCTTCCTGGACCCCTTTGCCCTTCAGGACTGTCTCCCAGGGGACTGTCTCAACCAGCATCCTGAACAGGCCAAAGTCCGCCCTCCGGAAGTCCATGGTTGCGGTTTTGCTGGCCCCCCTCCTTACTTCACCAAGAATCGAGAATTCTACCATTTCATGGTCGCTAAGCCCAAGACAGCCTCCAGCCACCACATCTCCCACCAGTCCTTCTCTGTTAGTAAACAGCAGGTTGAGCGAGGCACCTCCCCTGGTAGGCTCACTTACCAGCTGCGTCAGGAAGTTGTCTTCCACACACTCCAGGAACCTCCTAGACTGCTTCCTCTCTGCCGTGTTGTATTTCCAGCAGATGTCCGGGAAGTTGAAGTCTCCCACGAGAACAAGGGCTAGCGATTGAGAGACTTCTGCCAGCCGCTTGTAGAACGCTTCATGCTCCTCTTCATCCTGGTTGGGTGGTCTATAACAGACTCCCAGCAGGATATCTGCCTTGTTGGCCTTCCCCCTCATCCTTACCCATAAACACTCGACCGTATCATCATCATAACCGTTGAGCTCTAGACAATCGAAACACTCCCTAACATACAGAGCCATATATATATGTGTGTGTGTGTGAAATGACAAAATATTGTGCATCTCTTTCTCAAAACTTAAACAGCAGTAATCCAGCCAATGAAATGAATAGAAATGACAATTTTTTTTTATTTTACTGTGTCTTTCAGTCTCATCAGAACATAAAGATTTTAAAGGAAAAGCTCCTAATTTTGATTCATCCAAATGGCTTTCTGTTCTCCTTTAAAAATTCAGAGAATTGTTTTAAAAAAAACCTTGAGTGGATGCAATTTTCATTAGATGGATTGATTTTTTTTTCCTTAAATTACTTTTATTTTTTTCCTAATCTTAACAAAATTAGGCTCAAGATTTATGGTTAATGTTTAATTTATATAATAAACATGTGTTGCTTTTTTTAAAACTCTAGGGTGCTAGGTTATGATTTCTTAATATTTTTCCTACTTCTAGTTGTTAGTTAGATTTGATCTTGGGTATATGTCAATTTAACCAATATGAAATATAACAAAAGCTAGGTATCAATGTCACTGGCAGCCTGTTCCAATTCCATTCATATTTGATGACTGGATTCCAGTACCATGTTTAGGCATAAAATTCCTTCTTGATTGCCACTTAGATGTTACGTCATTCAGATCTAGTTACGTGGTTCATGTAAAAAATTATGGTAGTACTGTGCAAACAACATAAATTATCTTCACTTACTTGTAAATACCCATCTTTGTTTATCAGCTGGTATATACCTTCTTGAATTTAAATCTATCTTATATTATCCAGCATGCCATGTTGTTCTACTCTGGTAATAATAATAACTTTAATGGGAGAAAATAAAACAAATCCACAGAAACATATGATATTATAGTTATCTCCATTTACTAAAGTCTCTAGTTCTTTAAAGAAGGAGAAGGTTTTGGTGGAATATAATTGTTAAAGTAACTCCAGTAGAATACAACCAGTCTAAAGAATCCATGCCAAGAAAATAGTTTTTTTGTTTTTGCTCTAAGATATTACACAGTAAAGTGAACAAAATCTTTTTTTGTGTATGTTCAGCCTGAATAAGATGGCTGAGCAGCAACTGGGAGCTATATGACCAAAAAGGAGTGAGATCAGGATCCTGTGGCTTGGATACCAATATATCCTATGGTTCATACAATAAGGAATTGTGAGAAAATGTGTAGCTTATCGCTTTGTGCTTCGGGTAGGAACCCACAAATGCTGGAGAGGGTTTTATTCTAATGCTTTTAGCCTTTCTTGCTGTGATATCTCTCACTGCACTGCAGAATTCTCCATGCTAGTCTATCTCCCCTGCACTTTATCCTGTTACTCCTTTCATTCTCATATTCCCAGCCAGAAGGTGGAAAGCTTTGTTTGGGTGAATCTGTGTTAGGAAGAAAGTGTTCTGGCAGCAGCCTGGAATTGAAAGATATACATACATGTGTATGTGTATATAAATACATAGCAGTTGACTCATGGATAGGCAGAAGGTAAAGGAATAGGTGTGGAAGACAGAAGGCAGAACTTAGAATAGCTGTGAACTTAGAATAGGAGTGTGAGAGGGAGGTAGATTGGTGGAGCCGCACCCTACCATCCCTGAGGCAAAGGCAGCAGATGGAGGCTCCATGAGAAGCAGGGGATCCCCTGCCTTCTTGCCACCAGGTAGAAAGAGGGGACCTAAGCAATGGGGGGGAATGGAAACAGGTCCCTGCTCGGGGTGCCAGGCGAACCCCTACCTGGCCTCCCTCACCTTCCCGGTTGTCTTTACACAACAGATATGGGGCCCTGGAACTTGAGGGCCTGGCAAACGAGGACGTAAACGAAGGTCCGTCCAGGAGGTTGCCTAGGGTGAGGCAGTCAGCCCCACACATTACGACTGCCGCTGCTAAGAAAAAAAGGAGGGTAATTGTCATAGGCGATTCCCTTCTGAGAGGAACAGAGGGCCCTATACGCCGACCGGACCCATCCCACAGGGAAGTCTGCTGCCTCCCTGGGGCCCGGGTCAGAGACATTACCAGGAAGCTCCCTGGTCTGGTACAGCCTTCCGACTACTACCCGCTGCTGGTTATACAGGCTGGCAGTGATGAGGTTCCAGAGAGAAGTCCTGCAGTGATCAAAAAGGACTTCAGGGCACTGGGGCGACTGGTTCAAGGATCGGGAGCACAGGTAGTGTTTTCCTCAATCCCTACAGTGGCAGGGAAGAATACTGAAAGGAGCAGGAAAACACACCTGAACAACACGTGGCTCAGGGGCTGGTGCCATCGGAGGAATTTTGGCTTTTTTGATCACGGGGAGGTTTACATGGCACCGGGCCTGCTGGTGACAGATGGAGTTCAGCTGTCTCACAGGGGTAAAAGGATCATGGCTCATGAATTGGCAGGGCTCATTGAGAGGGCTTTAAACTAGGTTCGAAGGGGGAAGGGGATAAAACCAGGCTCACTAGAGATGAGCCTAGGGGTGGCGTGCCGATGCTGGGGGCAAAATCGATAGCCCAGCTCAAGTGCATCTACAGCAATGCACGCAGCATGGGCGGCAAACAGGAGGAGCTGGAAGCCATTGTGCAGCGGGAGAGATATGACTTAGTCGCCATCACAGAAACATGGTGGGGTGACTCTCACGACTGGAGTGCTGCAATGGATGGCTATAGACTCTTCAGAAGGGACAGGCGAGGAAGGAGAGGCAGTGGGGTGGCCCTGTATGTTAGGGAGTGTTTCGATTGTATAGAGCTCAACGACTGTGATGATGATACGGTCGAGTGTTTATGGGTAAGGATGAGGGGGAAGGCCAACAAGGCAGATATCCTGCTGGGAGTCTGTTATAGACCACCCAACCAGGATGAAGAGGAGCATGAAGCGTTCTACAAGCGGCTGGCAGAAGTCTCTCAATCGCTAGCCCTTGTTCTCGTGGGAGACTTCAACTTCCCGGACATCTGCTGGAAATACAACACGGCAGAGAGGAAGCAGTCTAGGAGGTTCCTGGAGTGTGTGGAAGACAACTTCCTGACGCAGCTGGTAAGTGAGCCTACCAGGGGAGGTGCCTCGCTCAACCTGCTGTTTACTAACAGAGAAGGACTGGTGGTGATGTGGTGGAGATGTGGTGGCTGGAGGCTGTCTTGGGCTTAGCGACCATGAAATGGTAGAATTCTCGATTCTTGGTGAAGTAAGGAGGGGGGCCAGCAAAACCGCAACCATGGACTTCCGGAGGGCGGACTTTGGCCTGTTCAGGATGCTGGTTGAGACAGTCCCCTGGGAGACAGTCCTGAAGGGCAAAGGGGTCCAGGAAGGCTGGACGATCTTCAAGAAGGAAGTCTGAAAGGCGCAGGAGCAGGCTGTCCCTGTACGCCGTAAGAAGAATGGGCGGGGAAGACGACCGGCCTGGCTGAACGGGGAGCTCTTGCTGGGACTCAGGAAAAAAAGGAGAGTTTACCGCTTGTGGAAGAAGGGGCAGGTGATTCAAGAAGAGTACAGGGATCTCATTAGGTCATGCAGAGAAGAAATGAGAAAGGCAAAAACCCAGCTAGAACGCAATCTGGCCACTGTTGTTAAAGACAACAAAAAAAAGTTTTTACAAATATATTAATGACAAGAAGAGAGCCAAGGAGAATCTCCATCCTTTATTGGATGCAGGGGGGAACATTGTCACCGAGTATGAGGAAAAGGCTGAGGTACTCAATGCCTTCTTTGCCTCAGTCTTTAACAGGCAGACCAGTTATCCTCAGGGTACTCAGCCCCACGAGCTGGAAGACAGGGACGGTGAGCAGGATGAACCCCCCATAATCCAAGAGGAAGCAGTCAATGACCTGCTACGCCACCTGGACACTCACAAGTCTATGGGGCCGGATGGGATCCACCCGAGAGTGCTGAGGGAGCTGGCGGAGGTGCTCGCCAAGCCACTCTCCATTATCTATCAGCAGTCCTGGTTAACGGGGGAGGTCCCGGACGACTGGAGGCTTGCCAATGTGATGCCCATCGACAAGAAGGGCCGGAAGGAGGATCTGGGGAACTACAGGCCTGTCAGCCTGACCTCGGTGCCGGGGAAGATTGTGGAGCGGTTCATCTTGAGGGTGCTCACAAGGCATGAGCGGGACAACCAGGGGATCAGGCCCAGCCAGCATGGGTTCATGAGAGGCAGGTCCTGCTTGACCAACCTGATCTCCTTCTATGACCAGGTGACCCGCCTAGTGGATGAGGGAAAGGCTGTGGATGTGGTCTACCTGGACTTCAGCAAGGCCTTTGACACTGTCTCCCACAGCATTCTCCTAGAGAAGCTGGCGGCTCACGGCTTAGACAGGTGTACTCTGCGCTGGGTCAAAAACTGGCTGGACAGCCGGGCCCAGAGAGTTGTGGTGAATGGAGTTACATCCAGTTGGCGGCCGGTCACGAGCGGTGTTCCCCAGGGCTCAGTTTTGGGGCTGGTCTTGTTCAATATCTTTATCAATGATCTGGAGGAGGGGATCGAGTGCACCCTCAGTAAGTTTGCAGACGACACCAAGCTGGGCGGGAGTGTTGATCTGCTCGAGGGTAGGAAGGCCCTGCAGAGGGACCTGGACAGGCTGGATCGATGGGCCGAGGCCAGCTGTATGAGGTTCAACAAGGCCAAGTGCCGGGTCCTGCACTTGGGCCACAACAACCCCATGCAGCGCTACAGGCTTGGGGAAGAGTGGCTGGAAAGCTGCCTGTCGGAAAAGGACCTGGGGGTGTTGGTCGACAGCCGGCTGAACATGAGCCGGCAGTGTGCCCAGACGGCCAAGAAAGCCAATGGCATCCTGGCCTGTATCAGAAATAATGTGGCCAGCAGGAGGAGGGAAGTGATCGTGCCCCTGTACTCGGCACTGGTGAGGCCGCACCTCGAAGACTGTGTTCAGTTTTGGGCCCCTCACTACAGGAAGGACATTGAGGTACTGGAGCGTGTCCAGGGAAGGGCAACGAGGCTGGTGAGGGGTCTAGAGAACAAGTCTTATGAGGAGAGGCTGAGGGAACTGGGACTGTTTAACCTGGAGAAGAGGAGGCTGAGGGGAGACCTCATCGCTCTCTACAAGTCCCTGAAAGGCGGTTGTAGCGAGGTGGGTGTCGGTCTCTTCTCCCAAGTAACTAGCGATAGGACGAGAGGAAATGGCCTCAAGTTGCGGCAGGGGAGGTTTAGATTGGACGTGAGGAAAAATGTCTTTACTGAAAGAGTGGTTAAACATTGGACCAGGCTGCCCAGGGAAGTGGTTGAGTCCCCATCCCTGGAGGTATTTAAAAGATGTGTAGACGTGGTGCTTAGGGACATGGTTTAGTGGGCATGGTGGTGTTGGGTCGACAGTTGGACTCGATGATCTTAGAGGTCTTTTCCAACCTCAATGATTCTATAATTCTATGATTAGTGATTTAAGGAATTGGCCAGGAACTAGAGTATTTAAGGATGCATCTGCTCCATAACCTCCTTAATTTTTTTGGTTTTAGGGATAAACTGACTAATTGCTGTCTGTAACTAAAGCCTTTATTGGAAGCTGCTATTAAGATCCATTTAAGAACATGATTGTAAAAGTTTCAATATTATCTGTAAATGGATGGCTTTTAAAAAATACAACAGTACTTTCTGTGAATAGTGTCAAGACTTTGGGAAAGCTGTTCCAACTGAAGTTCAGAGGACATAAAAGTTATATACACTTTCTGCTTATCTCTGGATGCAAATAACAGTGTAAGCACATAGAATAGGTAACATAGAGAACTTTGTAATTAACAGACTTTGTTGCTGGACCTCAGTTTGTAAGACCTGGGAGGCACAAAGAGATACAGAGGGTTTCTAAGTTATATAAGAGAGAAATTCACATAGATCCATACTTTGCACTTTAAATCAAGGATCTTCTATAGCTACTGAGTTTTCCAGTTGAAGGAATAGCTTCTTACAAATCTCCTAAGGTTTCTAAAAGAATTTTTGTATGCAATTTTTCCTGCTACACCAGATGTGATGCATGTTTCAGTGCTGTGCATCTCTCTATATATGAAGAAATATTGGATAAAATTCTGATACTATTGAAGTTGATGGGAAGTATTCCCACTGGTTTCAGCAGGTAAAGGTTTTCATTTCTTTAGTCTATGTTGAAGAAAAAGAAGTCAGTGAACCAAATCGTTTGACATTTTCATCTTTGGAACTCCAAGCAGTACATTAACATGCCTTGTTTGACAAGTCTCTTACTCTCTTTTAAAATAAGTCTCCAGAGCTTGAGCCCTTTTAAGATTATGGGATCAGCCTTAAAGAAAACAAACTTTACGGCTGCAACACTGGTAAAACAAAAAGCAGCTGAGATTTTGGTCCTAAGAAGAACACCTTTTAACTGCAGTGTCCACATCAGTCAGCCTCTGTGCTCAGATGAACAAGTATTCAGTTATTTCCCGTGCTGCACTGCAAATCCAACTTTAATTGATAGCCATTGGCTGACTTATCTTCCCCTCTGTCTAACATTGGTTTTACATCTTTCAACAACTCTTCTCTCATGATCCTTCTCCTGAAAGTGAAATCTTTTACACTGCAAATGTTATTTGCATTGCCAGCTTTCCTCTACAGGAAAACAGATAGGATCTGACTGCAAACAATGGCTTGTCACTTATTGTCTCTCAGCTCCCTTATAAAAATACTGAAGGGCACCGCAGAAAGTGGGGAGTGTGCTATCCTCATAACTTTCCAGTGTTCTTGCTGGAGGCATAGTAAGGTCTGCAATATATTTAGGCCACCAGTCTGAGGACAGCTACTTCAAAAAAAACCAATCAAAAATAAAACCTATGTAAGGAGGAATAGGAGGTAAAAATAAACATACACTCAAAAGCACTCTTTAAATAATTCTGAGGCTAGGAAAACTGATGGGATATAATAGCCATGAAAATGTTCTCTCTTCCCAATGAAATGCCACAAATTAGGTTTTAATAAATGCTGATATTTACTAGGCAAAAATTCTGGCTAGCATTATAAAATTCTTACTACATGGATGGCCTTATTTGGTAAGGTGTGGTTGCAAATCTACTGTGTTTGAAAACAGAAAGCCTGCCCTGAAGCTTTTTGGCATGCACAGACAGCCTTACAAAATATGTACATTTTTGGTAGACGAGAGGGAAAGACATTGTCTATTTCAGCTAGCAGGTTTTTATTTAAACTATTAAATTTTTAGCGTTTATTTGTTTAATATGTATAATAATAATAATAATTTATTTAATAGTTAATATTTAAACTATTTAAACCTTAGGATGAAGAGAGAAGTCCCTGTTATTGATTTAAAACCTTACGTAAAGGTTACTGAATTGACTGTATTGGCAGTTCTATATGCAACCTGTTTAACCTGTAATTTGAAATATGATCTAAAAGCCTGGAAAGAGCAAGAATTGAGCAGACACAAGATGGCAAAAATAAAAATGGATTTATAAGTCTTATTCACACAACCATAACACTGTAGCTGTGATTGTAATCTTTGCAGTTTGATTGGGAAACATAATGTATTCTGCAACAAAGCGAGCAGGAAGCTTTGTATGTCTGGTCTGTCCAGCATTTCATCCTAACTCCTCCCCTCCTACTGAATACCATTTTCTCCAAAACTAACAGACACTGATCACCATGTAGGAAACTTCTAAATTTCCATGTCACTAAGGTTGATTGAACAGACTATTAAAGACCAAGGAGCACTCTTTAAAAAATTAGGGTATACTTGAAACTTAAAAGCTGAAAAATCATTACAAGGGATGAAAAAAAAAATCTTTATAGGTTTTATAGTCATTGGACTGACAAACAGAAGGCGTTTTTGGTGTTCTGGTCCAAAATATAACTAAGCAGCAGGATCAATGAAATCCAAGGCTTTACAAATACTTGGGCTCTTCATTCTTTTAATGCTTGAGAGGTTAGATTCTAGTTTTTAGAAATATCAAGTAATGCATATAATAACAATGATCTAATTTTTCCTTACTCAAATTAGCTATAGAGTTGTTATAGAAAACATGTATTAGGTAAACATAAGAACATTAGCGATGTTCACAGACAAAATGCATCTTCAGAAAGCACTATGTCCATGATTATAATGGTTTTCTATTTCACAATTTATCATATCAAAAGTTTTCAATTTGCCAAACCCCATACATCATGCATACAGATGAACAGAGAGAATGCATTAATGAGGCAGATCACCCTGAAATATATAGAATTGGCAACACCTGTAAGCTCAAGTTTTCAGTGATACTGAATTTAAGAGTTATCACATGAATCATACATAATTTATTTGGGTCTTTAGTAAATAATAAAATCTAAGAAGGTAAAATGTACATACAGCTTTACATTAGAAGAATTACCAGTTCACTTTAATGCGTCTCAAAATCAGTGGTCTCCCAGTGAATCGTAGATTTTCCAATACACACGATTGGTAAAATAGTTGTTGTGGGTCTTCTGAAACTACAGCTGATGAGACAAAACAATTTTTTTATATATGGGTTTAAACCTCTAAACCATGAAATATGCAGGGACTGTAATATTTAAACAGTGTGTTTTACTGTGGATCAGTAAAAGATCAAAAAATTTTTAGAAAGCTTAGAAATAAAGTTTAATAAAATCATTATTAAACTTGAATGCAGAGGTAGAATATCATTGTCACTACCAGAATTTGTTTTGCAATGGCAGCCCTGAGATCAAGAGTGGGAGTTCAGACCTTGCTCTTTTTTAAATCTTCACAGATTTGCAGGAAATGGGAACAAATAAATTAACATCTCTTGCTTTGAATTACGCGCCTATATGTATGGATAGATTTCTGCCCTGAAGGGTTTTATGGCACATGAGTCATTCACGTGAAGTGTTGGGGGGGAGAAGGAGGAATGTTTCAGAAGGGCAAAGTGCTTTGTGTTGAAGCACTCTCATAAATGGATTATACTGTTATCCGCTTGAAAGTGGTCTTTGTTTCTAAGGTAATTTCATTTGGTATTCTAATCCTTTCAGGTGTTGATGTTTGCTTTGCCTTATTGAATCTGGAATAGGATTTTTGCATGCTTTCTTGATTTTTCTAGCCATTAAAGCAGTCTGTGCCAGCGAACTGGCATAAAACTAGTGTTATCCTTCCATGCCGTTCCTTGTGTATTCCTGTGAAGCTCAGCAGATGCCTTCTGTAGTTTGCTTAAAGCGTGGCTGCAGTTGTAAAAGTGTCTCCATGTGGAAGAGCTGTTTGGGAACCAGTTTCCATAAACAAGGGGTGAAAAGGTGATAAAACTGGCTCTTTGGCTTATTCACACTGATTCCGGGCAAAACAGGCTGATAAACTGGGTGTCCAAAAAAGGTTACTTGTTATTTACACTACTCATGTGAAATGTATGCAATAACTGGAGAGGAGCGTGGATTTTGTACATATTGCATAGACTATTAGAGAACTCTGTTCTTTCATGTTGGTGACTTAATTGAAATTTGCTAAAGTTATTTCTAACCCTTTTTTTGATTTGTTTAATAACATGGACTGAAGATGCAGAAGCCAAATCTTGAAATGCATTTCAATGATCACTTAGAGCATTAACAAAGGAGGTGAGTTGTGACAACCAAACAACCTTTAATGCTGTATCTACAGCAAAAGCAATATGATAAATAAACAGTAAAGATTGAAAGCTAACAGCCAGCAAAATTATTCATCTTTCCTGGGGAAAGGCTTTTCCAGAAGAAAAAGAGCTATGAACGGAGGGTGGATGGCACTGTTTTTCTGCTTTTGTTCACCTAGGCTTGCCCTTGTTATTCTCTGAAGACATTTTATGTTGTTTAGCAGAGTTTTGAGCACAATAGTCTTTTTAAGTAGCTTGCTGCCCTTGGCCCTTAAAGCATAGCTACTTGGTGAGTTATGCTTGCCTCTCTGCCCAGAGCAAGACATAGCAGGAGCCTCCCTTTGCAAGAGTTCAGTCCAGTATGTGGGAGACTTCCCATATCACAAACTGGACAGGAAGGAGTGAAAAGTAGCAGTATGCAGAGCATTTTCTGAATTGGCTTATAAAGGGTACATTAGTGAGCATCTCCTACTAGAATGCAAAGTAGATTCACAAATGCATCCCTTTGTCACCCTACCATAGGCGATAGAAATTACTAGCACAGGCTGGATAATTTGAGTGGTTGCATTTTTATTTTAAAGGAGGTAAGTGGTGTGTGTTGGGGGAGCAGAGGTGAGGGTGTCAAATTAGAAATCAAAATTATCAGAAGTTAGTCAGATTTTCTTCTTCTTCCCCTTTCTCTCAAGCAAAGTCCAAGGATAACATAATTCATCCCTTGTCTACCAGAACTGCGCTCTTAGTGATGTTCTGACCGTCTTCTGCATTGGGTTTGGTTGCTGCTGGGAATAGCAATCCCTTTATATCGGGAGTTAATCATGGAGGGTGGGAAAGGAAATGGTGATAATATGACTCCTTCAGGACAGTAGCATAAGCAAAATGGAGATGCAGTCCTTCCTCAGCTGTCTGACATTATTCCCACCTCATAGAATCATATTTAGTTCTCTATTTGATAGACCTCAGAGCATAGACTGGATTCTTAGTGTGAGACTTTTTTGGTGTCAGCACTGATGTTAATTTTTCTTGGCCTGCACCAACATGGATGAAAGCTTTGCTGTAATAATTGAGGGGTTTTTTGGCCCTTACTCTTTGAACAGATGGTTTGCCTACATTGGCATAAGACTTGCAGATTTTGACAGGTGTGGGGACAGATTCATTTTTGGTCCATCCCCATCTCATAGTTATTCCTCAGTCAAGATGAATTCAACTACCTTTCCTACCCTGGAGTCCTAGAGAAAGAGTACTCCTCTCTTGCTTTGACCCTAGGACTGCCAGCTAACTTTTACTATCTCAGCAGAGGGAGCAGAGACACGTTTCAATTTTGTGTATGTAATGTTAATTCTACCCAAATGTCTGAAAAGTAGGGGGTAAAAGTTCCTAAAATTATCTTAAAATGAACATGTTAATCCATAGGTAGCACTACTAAGATATATCACAAAATACCTCCTTGATGCTAACAAGGAATGTTTTGCCAAATTATTGTTATTTGTATCTGGTACTGAACAATTTCATAGTCTTTCTGTGTTTAAAATGCTTGTCTCTGAACAGTATTATTTACTATGGAAACTATGTGAATTTTTCTCAAAGGTATCTGTAGTCCCTATTAACAGATGTATGGGAAGACTCCTTATCCTTTCACCATTTTGCGAAATACAAATAAGAGTGGGGAAATAAGACCTGAAAAAATTAAGTGACTTGCCTTATGAAAATCTTTGATCTGAAAACTGAATTTAGATGCCCCAAACCTGAGATGTCTTATGCAGAAACTTGTCCTCTTTCTACAGAATAAAGCAGACTGCTGCATGTATTTCAGTGTCAAATTGCAACGCTAATAAGTGAACAATTTTCATACATTAATACTGTAAATGTATACAAAAGTGTTAACTACTTTGCTTTACTACAGTTGAGTCAGATGGAAATAATATGTACTTCAAAATTGAAAAATTCTTCTTTTCAAGTATGCCTTTGTAGTAAGTAGTACTATATATCTACACCTTCATTAGTGTTGTCTAGGAGAATACCTGTTTCTAAGAGATTTTTATCACAGGTATACTACTCTGCAAAAGTCAGATTTATGCTCTTATTATTGAGATAGAAATATACTTTTACTCAGCAGTCCAATTTATGAAGGAATGCTGTTTTTTCAGTGTGTAAAATAGGAAAAAAAAAAGAAGAAAAAAAAAATTTTGCATAGACCGTCTCAAGTATGTGGTCCTACACCACAAAACTTGAATGACTTATTCCTATTAGTTTAAAGTAATCAGATTGTCCATGCACTGATGTTGTTAATCAGTAACACAGAAGAATTAACTCATTGTTTACCAGCAATGCAGAAGAACTTTGATTGAAGACACCAATTTCCTTAAATTTCTGAAAGTTAGTGCTATTGCTGAATTTTTAATTCACACTCTCTCTCTCTCCTCTTCACATTTTTGTGGATAAGTGGTTAAAATGCACCAAATTCAGAATAAGTCAGTGGCTGGCTTAGAAAGCAGATGATATTTGATGATAGTGCTGGCTTGTCACTGATATCCCAGACAAATCAACCAAGCATTTTAGTAGTATCTATTTTACAGAGATGATTTGCTGAAACAGGAAAATACAAAACCTTGCTTCCCACAGTGAAATGACCAGCTATGATACATAATAAGTGATTCTTTTGCCTCGTCCTTAAGAGCTGAAAAATTCTTGTTAGGTAAGTGCCATCTTAACACCAGCCCTGCGTTCAGTGCATTTTCTTGACTTTCATACTTTATTCTAATTGAATTGCAGCTTATTATAGCTATTTTAAGGATCAATACTTCTTCACAGGGGCAGGATGAATAAGAATCAATCTGAACACTTCAAATTCTTCGTCAGGAATTGCTTCAAATAGCAGCCCTTTCTCTACAGTAATCTGTGCGATTCTGTTAGCAGCATCAGTCACTGACAACAAGACACCTGAACTGTGTTTCTTTTCTTGTTCATTGGGATCTTTCATTGTTACAGAGACTGATATTCTTTCTTATAAGGTTAGAAAAGATCCATAATAGCTTTTATACCATTATATTTGAAACTCTAGACTTCATTAAAATACTCTTCAGCTCCTTTGCTTCCAGCGTCCTTGCTGCTTATGAATTATTCAGGGTAGATTTCACTTGAGGTAAATAGTTTGATTTGAAGGTTTTTGTATCTGGATTTAGATGCATCGAGAAGTGTTAAACGCTCAGAATTTTAAGTGAGGAGAATTGCAGAGTCTCAGCTATTAAGATGGAAGACATTTGCCGTTAGTGCTCTGGGGCTGCCATTGAGATCTCAGCGCAGTGCTATTTGTCATTCTGAAGTAGGTAGGCATTATGATGCCTGGAGTATAAATCAGCCTTTACATGGTGTCGAGTCCTGAAGCACTTTGAACACTCTAATCCACTTCTGAGTTAACAGAACATTTTTGGTTTTACAAGCTTTAAAGTTTCCCTTTCCATCTAACCCTGTCATCATGTTATTAATCATTATTATTTTCTAGAATTTTATATACCTCCCCAAATACAGTTCTTAATGTTTTGCTTCAAAGTTGTGGCGATGTCACTGAGATGAGCTTTAGATTCAATCATCTAGAGGAGATGCAGTTTCAGCAAAATTAATTTTATTAATTCTCCTCACATAAAGAGGAATACTGGCTTTTCCTACTAGCAGGCTGGGCAGGCCAGCATTATTTGGCTGCTGTACCGAAGGATGCTGTCTGTGCTTTGTCTCCTTCACCCACTTCTGTGTAGTATCATGTTAGTGTTACCTCCTGGACAAAGTTGAAATGGAAAAGTAGCAGTTTCCATGTGGCTGTTTTTACCATATGTCTGCAGTCCAGTAGTCAATATTAGCTCAGCACAGCAAAGCAAACTCTTTTAAATGCTGATTACCTTCTTTCATCTGGGCAGCTAGCCCGCATACAAAGGGTCAGTTCAGAAACTATACATACTGTAGGATGTCAGTTCATTGAATTTCAGTTTCTGTTCTTGCACTGGCTGACTAAATGTTTTAACCATCGGAGAGCATTTTGTTTCTTGCATATTGCTATATATAGTATTATATAGACTTTAGTCAGTACAATTGTGCAGTCAGTTGAACTTACAGTGTTTTTACAGGTGGAGTTGTTATCATTAATGAAGTCCATTAAAATCACTTTATTTTCCTGCCAGGCAGCACAGTCTGCATGCGCTGGCTGCATGCCTTCAATTGCTAAAATGCAGCGAAGGAGTCAGTGCTATGAAACAGCCAGTTACTCCCCGTGAACTGACAGTAACCCCAGTTCACCTGGATATGTTAGTACCAACCTACTTCTGTGCTATGCACTAAGACCCCACTCTGGTGCAGTGGTGTTAGGAACTCTCTGCCACACCAGTCAGCTTGGGTGGAGGGAGAAGAGCTAGACTCACTCAGTTCAAGGTATTACCACTCACTTTGGAGCAATGCAAGTTATGCTTTCAATTCTTTAGTCTGTGGAATGGAGACTCCTGAGAAGGCAGGAGATCATTGAGGACAGTGTTGTCAGATTTATTTATTTGTGTATTTAGTTAATGCTGCTTCTTAACATTCATACGGTGGAACATAAATGTTCCAGATCTGATTAATCTAAATGATTGTAGCCCAAAGTTAAGTCACTGCTATCTCTGCTAAAAAGCTTATTTTCCTATACAGCCACTTAAAGTTGTTTTCATTAAAGTGCTCATGCTCAGTAAGGAAGTATAATAGTTCAGCGGCAGAGTGATTGCTTGTGTTAGCAGTAGCACATTGAAGTTACATGACCTCTCATTAATCTGCACTTTGATAAGGTCCTGGAGTGGTAGGATTAATGACATTCTACTGTAAATTATTCAAATCTCTGCCTGTGCACTGACTAGCTCTTTGGAGAAACACGCAAGTGATACTGAATCTTTTACTGCCTTAGAGAATAACAACAGTGGTCCAGAGACAGAAATTTGCTCATCTGTATTGTGGGTCATGTGAATCTGTCTAACAGTAGGCAGACTTTCTTTTTTTTATTTTTCTGCCCATGATTTTACTTCTGAAAGTATTCTACTCATACAAAGTCTGTTTTTCCTATTCCCCCATCCTTTTCATTTCAGCTTTTGGGCCCCATACAGCATGCTGAGAGCTAAGTACCTAGACTAGCTTGGTGACATTAACTTCATTTGGTCCACAAGGCTTTCCTGGCTGCTTATGTTTCCCTTGTGCCACGTCAGCCTGATCAAATCCTATTTTTCCTCTTGGCTCCTTTCTGTCAGCCTGCATTCTTCTGAGCGTTGCCTCTTCAGCCATATCTCATCCCACGCAGTGCTTTCAATTCTTGTTACCAACATTACCTCCCCTGTGAGGATTATAAACCCTGCTCCTGGTGCAGCAAAACTATGTGGATTTCATGGCCAGGACAACCTTTCTCTATGGAAAAGAAAAATGAGCATGTCCCTCTCACATTTTAAGATCTCTTCCAGAAATTCATGGACCTGAATGTCAGAGGGACTATTAGTATTTCTGGTACAGTCCTATAGAACAGCTCACAGAATTACTTCCTCAGTCATCCATCTATCCAGCTGAGTAAGCTGTGATTAAAAGCTATCCTAGATCAATTTACAGGAAACAATACATCTAGCAATGGAGAGTGTTCCAAATCCTTTAACCTTCATTGATTAAATGTTTATCAAGTGTTCAGCTGGGAGTCTAACTCCTACTCGTGACTTTCATAGCTGTTTCTTAGACATAAGAAAAATAATATTCTAGTTTCAAGTAGTACTCTTCTGTGTACTACTGTGTACCATATTCATGTCACTTGGAAATTTTTGTCAGGTCAAAAGCAAATCCTTATGCATGACAAGTTAACTCTAATCTCCTTCAAATTTTCCATCTTTTAAGTGTAGAAACTGAATACAGAACAGACCATTGTCTCAGTGTTGTACACAGAGTCATCCTGCCTGAAAATTTCTGTTCTGTATATTGAGGAATTGTGTTAATCATTGTTGCAGTAGCTTTCCCTTGAGACTTAATATTCAATAGAGGAAAGCTCAAGTAAAGCCAATTGGAAATATTGTCGGAAGGTGAACTTCCTGCAGCAGAATGCAGTGTCTAGCAGCATCAGCTGATAGACCTCCCTGGTTAAGGGGTGTTTTCTCCTCAGCATGGTACCATGCTCAAGTTCTACTGATAATTTCTACTGATAGGAGTCATCCTTTAATTTAGTTGTGTATGGCCCTAAGGCTGCTGTGCTGCTCTAGACGTGAGTGAGTATCACTGCACTAGAAGGGATGGCTCCCCAGGGACTCTACCTCACCTATCATCACTAACTACGTGGACGTGTCTGCCCCATACTTTAGTAAACATTATGGAGTAATCCTGTGCTGAGCTGCATTTTGGTATATACTTACATATACTTATATATAAGACTGCTTCTCAGCAGTTTGCAAAGCACTGCTATCCCTTTTTCCAGTCCATAGCAGAGTGACGCTAATGAAGAGGTTCACAAACCTTATCTCTACTCCTCTCCTTCCCACAACTTTTAGACTGTTACTAATGGAAAGAGAAGCTCACTTTTTATTCTTGATGGTCCATTGCTACTGGAAAAAGTGATCAAAACTTTTCATTTTGCTGTCACAAAACAATCTTTAGAATTAACCATTTATGTATCTAGAAGTTGTTGGTAGACTTGCTATACCAGTGCCTTTGGAGTGCTCAGTGTTCTGCAGCCCATGAGAGTACTGCTGTTTGCTGAGCTCATACTTCTCAAATTACATTAGCCTGTTTTAACAATACAAAAACAGATTTCAGGGACTTCGCTTAAAATCTTTTACGGCAGTTTGCCTTTGAAACTGCTACAAAATTGTAATGGCTTTTCATTTTGATTTGCTGGCAAGAAACAAGTTGACTGCCCTTTCTTTGGAAAACTTAAAGGTTGAACAGAAAATTATTTTGCTGACACACCAAATGCTTTTTGTAATCGAACTGATTTTGTTCAGTAATAAAAGTTGATTGGTATAATGAAAGAATGTTTTATGCAAGCATCACACCACTGCAGGGCCCCAGCCTTCACTGAGACACTCAGGCCACACTCTGAACCCATTTGAATCAACAGGCTTATCCACATGGTACATACTGCAGAACAGAAAGCTCAGAACAGAAAATGTCAGCCTCCAATTATTTCTCTTTTAATTTTTTTATATGTCTAAATTAGGTAACATGCTGTTCCCTTCCATCCTCTCTGAAATGTATGCATGTGTATATATTTATGTAGAGAGATGTATATATTTACATATAAACACACATATAGGTATGTACATATGTATTATTTGTATGCTTTCAATCTATTTTCAGCAGTCTAGTTCCTGTTTGGCTGTGTACCTGTGGCTGCTATCTCACTGTTAACTTAGCGTTGCCCAGAAGACAACATTGTCCAAACTGAAATCTCCTTTCTTCTTTCTATTCCCCAGATGGTTACCGGAGTACCCTAGAGAAGAAAGCCTGAGAACTGCTAGCATGTTAGCGGCTGGTAGTTTCTAAGCAAGCTTTCTGAGAAGCAAAAAAAAAAGGCACTGTTATACTTCCCAGAGTAAGGCAGGAGAAGAGGGAGCCATTACACAAACTATTGTTGTTTTCTTAGTGAAACTCAAGAAATCACTGACGTTTTATATTGCCATCTCTGTTCCAACTAATATAAGTTTAAGCTAAAGATAGATGCCTTAATAACTGCCTGTTCACTAGTGGTTTCTACTCTTGCAGTTTAAGATTGCTATTCATTTGTTCATTTAGACGCTTCTCTCTTTTCTACAGCCTTCTTTGTCTTCTGTTACTGAAGCATTTAAATCTAAGAACTTGTATTCCCATAAACCATAATTGAGTTTAAATGTTAATTTTCCCAATTTCCTGAAATGTATGGTTAACAGGAGTTTCATATCTTAAGGAATAACAATATTTTTTTGCACTGGAACAATAGAAAATGCTCATCCAGTTTCTGTTTCGGGTAATGGAAGCTACCCTCTTTGCTTAGCTACTAACACACCCCTCATTTTTTCTATCAACCTGATGAAATTCTTCTGAAATCCCCACATAGCTTTATAGAAGTTCCCGTTGCGTGATGCTGTTGACCGCAGAGGTACCTGACACTTCTCTTAATCGTTACTCTCTCAGTTTCTCTTTTGTTTGAAATTTATCTTAGATTATTAGAGCCTTCTTTTTTTTTCTTAGATTATTATTAAAAATCATTTCTACTCAGTTTGTCAGCTTAGAAACACAGAAATGAAAGGATCTCTGGGCTAACCAAGTCTAGTCCCTTGTTGCTGTTGTAAGAACCAGCTCGTATAACACTCTTAACTAGCCAAAGAAGCTGCTAAAATCAGTATCTCTTTTGCTCAAGGAGTTTTGATTTATTCGGGATTCCAGTCATGCAAGTGACTGCACTTCCCTTGTCCATGTATACTCTCTTTTGGAGTTGTTCCTGATTGCAGCTAGTTTCTGGCTTCACAGAAGAAAGGAAAAATGTCTGCATGAGCTTAAGAAGGTTTCCTGATGCAGGACTCTAAGTCTTATGAATTTATCACAAGAAACAGATTCTACTCAGAGGACCCTGCTTTTCATAAACTTATTTACTCCTTCCACCTGTTGTGACGGGCCAGATGTGCCACTGTTGCTATTTCACCCTTTCTAGGGGACAGCAGTTCCGACATTCTTTGTAAATGCACAGTGGATCTGTTTGGTTTTCATGCTGGTCACACACAGTAGAAGGCTCCTTTAAATAGGGCTGGCAGAAGTCCATGCTGTCCCGCACTGTGGGAGCAATTAACTCTATTATATAGATAACCAAGCTCATATAAATGAGGTATGGGTACCATTACATGCCCCTGCAACATTTGTTTAATTGCTAAAGCACTTGTTTATGCACTGCTTTGCTGGAAGAAAATGTATTAAATTATAAAACAATGATCTGTCAGGTATAAAGCCTGCAACCTTGGGGGGATCATTACAGGGCTCAGATCAGAAGAATTTAAGAAACTTTGTCATATATCAAACGTCTGAGACCTAAGCTTCATCTTGCCATTAGCTATAAGGCAGTTTTATGGACTGTCAGTATGAAGAGAGTATTTACATATTTTCATCAGCCAGTAATTGGGTTTTTTATCATTTGTGTTTTCTGTCTTCTTGAATTACACTATATCATGTTGTTCATAAGAAACTGCAGCATTGTCATGTTAACAGGCATTGCTATGTTACCTCTAAGCATCTGATTTACTTCCTTGTAGTTGTTTGGTAGAACAATGAAATTAATGAATTGTGTTCAGGCCAGTAGCAGCTTTGATGCTTTTCAGCTGACAGAGATATCAACAGAAAATTTTATGGTAGATGTGAGTATGCAAATATATATAATGCAACGGAAGTTTAACAGATCAATATCGTACAAAAAAGGAATAGCATATGTTATTCATTATCAAGCTAAAACTAACTACAGAAGAATAGGTAAGTGCTATACACAGGTAAAGATGAAAAATGATCAATACCTTGTAGCTTTCTCCTATATGTTTCTTTCCGAGCTAGCCTCGTTTGCCACATGCCTGTTTCTGCAGGTTTGGATATAGCCAGTGAAATCACTGCTGAAGGCTACTGCTCAGGTGTACACGGAAATTCAAATATAAAACTTGTTGCATGTTGTGATACTTGCATTTCACAATTATTTCTGGAGACAAGTAGTAGAAAGTTGCAAGGTCCTTTCAAGGTAATGGCCATTCTTCATCATTCCACAGAACAAATTTTAACAGGGTTTATGAAGTTTTAGGGGTGATTGAAACTACTGTACCCTAGATAAGAGCCATCTCTGGTTGAAGCCGTATTAAATTAAAAGATACTCATTCTTGCAAATGTGTGCCAAACTTGCATCTTAAATTTTGTGTGTGCAAAATGTAATAGCCTACGTATGTATTCGTAGTGAGATACACTGGTCTGCCTTACTTTTATTGGGTTAGCCACATAATTTTTATTGGTGCAAGGTAAACTGAATAAATTTACTGCTTTATGAGTTCTGATAAAACTTTGTGGAGCATAAGCTGCTGTACTCAAAAGATCTGGCCCCCATTATTGCATTTGCTTTAGCATAAGCTGTTGTTTAAGGCTGAAAGTTCTTTATTAGTAGTCTGTTATGTTTACCGTGTGTTACCTTTATTATCGTGTATTTAGATGCCAAAATTCAAAAAAGTGGAAAAAGTAGCATACTTTCTGTCCCTATGGGCTTGTTAGAGTAATTATGACTCTGTAAGTAAGTTCAAGCTTCTGGAAAATAAAACATGATCTTAAGTCTAAACAAATTGTCTAAATTATGATTTTTTTATTTAAGAATATTTTATTATGTGATTTTTTAATACTGATTGTTCTTGGGAAAGTCAATGCAGAAGTTACTTCTACTGAATACCAATGGTATTCATTTCTCCTAGTCCTCTTAAGGTGTTAGACTGAAATCTGTCAGTCCTTGAGGGTTAAGTATAAAATACCATTTTCAAGCTATCTAAAGACAGCTATTGATGTTAATGATCTTTGAAATGGAAGAAGGTGGTACAATCACTTATAGAGGAAAGCAAAAGATGAGAATATCTGTTTTAAATTATGGTATGTTCTGTTTTAGAATCTGTTGTTTTAAATCTCATCTGAAGACTCTAAGCTTGTTGTTGAAATTCCAGTACACTTCTGAAACATCCAGATCATTTTCCATGTTGGTCTGTCACTCAAGTATTGATCCTGGCTGCCTCCAACACTTTGAAATCTAATGAGCTCACAGCCCAAGGTCTTGTAGCTGCAGGCTATTTCTTCCTATAGCTCATAATTTTCCTCTTGTTTTTAAAACTACCTATATCTATTTCTCATTTTAGGTCAGATGACCTTGGACCATCAAACTATAAGCTGTTGTTAAAATGAATAGTCCTTGGACTTGCACAGTGACTTTCTCAGAACTTTCAGCACTGATGATATGCCACTTTGCTCACTGTGACTAACTCTGACTGTATGTTTCAATTGCGCAGATACAGGCTTTAAACATTCATTACAGACTTTCTTCAATCCAAAAAATAAAAATCTACATACACAACCCTAGTTCTGAATTTTTTACCATCTTTTCCTCCTCCACCCACAGTACTTTTTTTAGAGAAGGTAAAACTCTCCAGAAATAGCAATAGTCGGTATTGGTATAAACTGTCACTTTTGGGCTGATAAATGATCCCAGATATTCCTTACAGTCGGGTATCTCAGAACACCTCATTCAAACACCTTTGGGAGGTAAAATGATAACTGGGGAATACTATCACATGTACCTGAGGCTTTTCTGGTTCTATAAGCTTCTTGCTATGCTTTTATAACAGCCACAGATGCATTGAGCTGTTTCTGTTAGCAGAAATCTCTCTCTGCTGCCTGGGAGCCACTTGGACTTCATGGCTTCTGAGAGCTCTCTGACACAGAAATTGGAGATGCTTTGTCCACTATAAAAGCTTCTGACTGAAGTGCTGCAGCTACAGGGCAAACCTCTAGACATGCATGCATGGTTTTGGCGCAGGAGAATAAGTGCTTCTCAGTGAGGTCATACCTGATCTGTGTAACAGGGACTTCCTTATACAGAAACAGACCCTTTTGGATCTGTGTGAACAAACTTTTTCTGTGTCACAATACGAGCTTCCAGAAACAGGCTGCTCTGTACACAAAACTACTTCCTCCAGACTGCTCATCATTGCAGTGGAGAAAGTAAATTTTTAGGCTGACCTAGAGAAGTTGGGATGTAGGTTTTAAGTGGCATAGGCTGAGAAAATGAGCAAATACACCTGAATAATAGATGTTTTTTATATTAGTGGGATTTTGAGCTATTCTAGGAAAACTCATGCACCATCCCTCCATAGCTTGTTCTGAGGTAATTGATCGAGTATGACATGAGTGCTGCTCCCTAAATTCTGCATGCTTCGGTGGCCACAAAGGATAGATGAAATTAGACATCATACTTAGACATTTGTACAGGACATTGCTGGTTAATGACATTTTAACCAACAAGATATCAGTGGCCATTGTTTTGGATTACCCCTCCCAGGCTGTCCTACCATGATCAATCAAGCCATGACCTGAACACATAACCATTAGGAAAACAGAACTTAATTACTCACCTATTAGTTACAGATTTTTAGGTGGAGTGAGCTGTTAGGAGGCCAAAGGCAATAAAGAATTGCTCATACTATTGTTTGGATGTCAATAGCACAAATGTCACAGTGCAAGCGTGTGCAAGACTGCGCAGGCCAGCGTGTGATCGGAGTATTTTTCTCAGGGAGGGGATCTTCAGCATTGCTGCCTTCCAGAATCAGTTTCCACAGTGACGAAGCAGTCCTTCAGAACAGGCATACGGAAGCCAGCCCAGGGCATGGCCCTTTTCCTATACTGCCAAAAATGCAATACTTGCTTAAATATCCTTGTGAAGGGCATCATCTATGCTTTGATATTTTTACCTTTCAAACTGAGTCAGGAAGTAAATCGTGACTGATATTTTGTTATGTATTGATCGGTAGCCTCTACTGATTTCTATATCTGTCCTTATGGCAATTCATGTTTGAACATTTTTAGATCATGGGATTCTGTTCAACTAGAAGCAATTGTTTTTTCCGATGTTTGGTTTTTTTCATCTAGACTTTAGTACATTAACAATCAAGCTATCTTCTATTATGTGAATGGGTATTTCAAAAACAACAGACATTTTAGGAAGCTCATATCTCTGTAATCACTTTTCAAAGTATTTGCTTAGAAGTATAATGCAGTGCAAAACCAATAACCATCATCATCATAAAACACAATATATTGAGGAAGAGAGTCCATCCATATAGGCTGATGAACTAACAGCTATGGTTGCTGTTCTGCTTGTTACCTTGATAGTCTTGCACATGTGGTATAGTTTACAGAGGTTAATGCAATAATTTCTTCCTCCAAATGAATAGAAACTAGTAAATGTTTGACTTAGGGATTTACTTTCCCAGTGTGCTAAGAAAGCAATTCTAAATACCTGTGGTCACTGCTGCATTTTTACCTCTTTAGACTAATTTAAAAAATCCCCACCTCTTCCATGAAAAATGCTGTGAAACACACAAATGTCCATATTGACCTCACTTAGGTCTTTGACCTGACCTTGCTGAATTCACATTCATTAATGAGAGAAAATAAAAAACTTGAAAATGTTAAGGTCTATTAAACTAGACCAGCCTAATAAGGTTGTGTGTAGATTACAGAAGATTGAAACCCACAACTAGTGAGAAGTTAAAATCACTGGCAGAGCAACATTTGCCTGTGGCAAATTTTCAGATAAAAACTCTACTCTTTTTTATTGTTATAACCTATACTAACAGAAAGTGGAAAGATATAGTTTCTCATAGCTTAAAGGAAAGCTTGTGTATTGTCACAGACCCTTCATGGAAAAGAAAATTAGCAAACTATTCATATAGCATAAGAAAAATGAATTATCCTGTGCCAAGTAAATGATTAATTTCCCAATAATTTACTGCTTTTTATTTAAAAACAAACATCTTGCTGTTCATCAAGCAGAATTGAGAAAATCTATTAATGCAAAATGGTTCTAGGGAATTGTTTGCTTCTTCGGGGGTCCAAGTCCTCTTGCACAAACAAAAGAAAAAAAGAAAAAGAAAAAAAAAACCAACGGTCAGATGTCTGACTGTGCTGAGAGAGAAGGAGAGGATAAATTTCAGCATAAATCTGTCCTGCATGCCGTCTGTGTAATGTCTGGACCATAGATGTAAGGAATAAATAAATAATTTTTCCCAGACACTTTGTACTTCTATCTACTGCTCTCAAACCAAACAAGAAAGTATGGTGGAATAAAAATCTGATCTTAAAATACTTTCATAAAGTTGTGTAGTCTTATCCATGCTACAAGATTAATTGCATAAATATATATATTGTATATTTATTCAGACTCTAGGAATACAAAAAACATGACTGCTCTCAGCCTTCCTATGCAGTACAGAGTAGAAAGAACCAATGTAATAAAATGGTATTAACAAATGACTTAATTTCCACAGAGTGAGTGTAACTAAGGCCTTAGGCATTTTTGTTTATTTCCCATTTCTAGGATTAGCCAGTTCTAGAGCAGGAGGAGAGAAATTAATATCAAAACCAGCTCTTATGTTTTTATCTTCATTTTACTGATCCTAAATAAGCTCAGTATATTTGGAGGATGAATTCTATTAAGCAGAACAAGTCAAGGGTTTAGAAAGGCACTCTTGGAAAAATCTCACCTTTTGACTAATAATTCATAGTCAGCATGGAGGTTACTGAAGCAATCATAAGAGATACGAATATTCCTTACACAGGAGGAGAAACAAGAGAGGACCTTGAGCTTAAATTTTCATGAAGTCATGGTATTTATTAGAGAAAGTATTTCAGTTTTTCTAAGACAGAGGAAAAAAAGATGTTACTATGTTTTGCTGGTTTTCTCACTTCACGGGATAGAAGGGAGATGAGAGAGAAAAGAGGAAGAAGTGATAAAGGAGAAAGAAAACTCATATAGGGAAGAAACAGATCCTTCTTTTTCATTGTTTAATAATCTGACATTGAAGGCTTGGAGAAGATGACCTCCAGAGGTCCCTTCCACCCTCAAGCATTCTGTGACTTTCTGTTTAAAAGTGAGGGGCAGAAAATGAGATATATAATTTTCATTTTATATACCAATTTCTTTTAAACTGAATTTTTCCTTTACAATATATTGGTTTGATCAATAAGTATTCCAAGTTAAAGACATGGCACACATTTGGGGATACTGAAAATATTTCTAACATATTTTCTGGAATGTCTCAATTCAACAGAATATGAGTAGCCTACTATAACGATGTATTTTAATCTGTTTCAGAAACATCTGCTATTAGCTAGTCTTGGCTACTGGAATAGGCAAGGCAGTGGTCTAAATCAATACAGCAATTTTATTAGGACCCTGCAATATAGAAGCAAGGTGAGAGCTGACGTCCTTCAGATTAGGTTACTTTTTGAATGTATTAACTTCTTCCCTATCTCCTGACTATGATAAATTATAGCATAGAGATGTTTATTTAAAGGTTTTAAAGATGACAATGAAATAAACCAAGTATATTTTAGTGCAACGTGAGGGGGATAGAGCTCATAAAGGTATATTCTGCCTTTTGTCATGTATAAAAAAGGAGCAAGAAGATATGGGATGAATTGCGTTATTCTTGTGGGGACGAGAAAAATCTCATTTCTAAGTCCATATATATAGACTTTATTTTTCCTCTGAGTCAGGGAACAATGCAAGCTGGCTATTGAAGGGAGTTTATGCACATGTGTTTATATTGTTTAATAAACAATATTATATGGAGAGGAAGCTAGCAGCTGTCCTTTTTTCCTTTCTATCCATAAATCTGCCACGTCACTGAATCTAACAAAGTGAAACTCTCTAGCTTTCAGTTTGTGCATAACACTGTTGCCAAACTTCATAAAGATATTTTATGGCCTGTTGAAGTGCTAAGATGATAGACTTCATGAAAAATGAAGTCTCTAAATGGATTGGAGCTATATCACTTGATGAGTCTAAAAATTATCACTGAGATTCACAGCTATTAGTGACAGCACTGTGGAGAAATCTCACCCTACTTATGACATAGCTCTGTTATAAAATATCCAAGCACACGGTGCCACTAATGATGAATAATTTTCACCCAGACACCGAATTATGGTATCTAGAGCCAGGCTGCTTGGGTCATTTAAGCTTCCTTTGTATGGCAAAAATAGTAGTGGCAAGGGCTTTCTCACTGCCTTGGTCTGTGTGAAAGGTAGGGTACGAGGTATAGTTATCCATCAGCACAAATTCACCAAAGCAGAAGCTGTTGTAGTCTCATGCTTTCTACTGCTCTCACTCAGGCATTTCTGTTTTTTGCTTGTGTCCTGTTTTTGGCTGGGATAGAGTTAATTTTCTTCCTAGTAGCTGGTACAGTGCTGTGTTTTGGATTTAGGATGAGAACAAAGTTGATAACACACCGATGTTTTAGTTGTTGCTCGGTAATGCTTACACTAGTCAAGGACTTTTCAGCTTCACATGCTTTACTGACTGAGAAGGCTGGAGGTGCACAAGAAGCTGGGAGGGGGCACAGCCAGGACAGCTGACCCAAACTGGCCAAAGGGATATTCCATACCATGTGACGTCATGCTCAGTACATAAACTGGGGAAAGCTGGCCGGGGGGGCCGCTGCTCAGGGACTGGCTGGGCATCTGTCGGTGGGTGGTGGGCAAATGCATTGTACATCACTAGTTTTGTATATTATTATTACTATTATTATTATTATTATTTTATTTCAATTATTAAACTGTTTTTATCTCAACCCACAAGTTTTCTCACTTCTACTCTTCCAATTCTCTCCCCGATCCCACCGGGAGGGGGTGGGCGGGGGAGTGAGCGAGTGGCTGTGTGGTGCTCAGTTGCCGACTGAGGTTAAACCACGACAGCTTGTACAGATACTGGTTCTGCACCACCAAGCGATGAGCTACTTCAGAAAGATATGATCAAAAGGTCAAATCACCTTTTTCTTGAATTAGCTTCTGAAATTTCCTTGTCTGCAATCACATGAGTATCAGGCCTTTCACAAGGGAAGGGGTGAAAATGCACATTTGGGGAGGCAGTACTGTGACAGTCCCAGTATATAGTACCTTAAGCACTGTAAAACCTCACTAGTAGTATCTCTGTTGCTATTTCGCAGTCTCATAACCTCATGTCCCATCAGTCCAAGTCATCCAGCACTGATTTCCGCCTCTCCATCCCCCAGGTACATGTTGCCAACATATAACCACTGCCAGAACTCCAACTTTGTAGGAAGTTCATTTAGAGTTCACCTCTTCAGGAACACACACAAAGCAAAAAAACCCTCTGCACTCAGACCTAGCAAAAGAATACACTGATCCAACAAAACAAAATGTATGTGTTCATTTATTTTTTTCACTCAAAGTACTTTTTGGTTCAAGTCAGTTCTCCAGTGTGCACGAGTCTAATTCTTTCCTTACTTTCCTGTAGGGAGATTTCTATTCTAGGATGTGGATTCAGCCAATCTTAAATTTACCACCCAGCTAAAACATATTTTTCCATCCTTGCCTCCATTCTATCCTGTAACTGGTTGCAGACAACTTTGTTCTAGATTCTTTAGTAATCTGTCAAATAACAATGTTGCTGAGGTGATCAAAGCTCCATTATGAGGTGATACGTTGCCGCTTTACCTGGAATTCAGGATGTGAGTTAGTAGCTACCCCTGAGTCCTTTCATGCATCCCTGGGGGGAGATTGTCTGCCAATTTTAACGTCTTAGTTTCTTGGCCTGTATCAAACTTCTTAGGAAGCTGACTTTCATCTGGCGCAGATATTCTTATATTAAAAAGAATATTTTTTTTCTATTAATTTGATCTTGTTTTAAGAAGTCATCTGTTTAAGTGGTTGATTGTGGTGGGTTGACCTTGGCTGGTTGTAAGGTGCCCACCAACAGGCTCTATCATTCTCCCTCCGTCAAGAGGACAGGGAGAGAAAATATGATGAAAAGCTCATGGGTCGAGATAAGGACAAGGAGATCACTCAGTAATCACCATCACGGGCAAAACAGACTTGATTTGGGGAAGATTAATTTATTGCCAGTTAATAACATATTAGGATAATGAGAAATACGAACAAATCTAAAACCACCATCCCCCCACCCTCTCCCTTCTTCTCGACCATCTTGGAGCCAGCTAGAACTGTGTCTGTCCAACATGGGGGCAGCTTCTGGTGCCTTCTCACAGAAGCTGCCCCTGCAGCCCCCTCCCATTACCAAAACCTTGCCACTTAAACTCAGTACATTGATCCAAGAAATTGTAACAAGAATAATAGAAAATTACTTTCAGTAAAATCAAAAAGAAAAAAACTAAAATAGTATTCCAGAAGCCCTTCAATTTGGTTTAGGATCAATGGGTCATTTAAATTTAACATTAACTGACGCCATCATGCTTTTTATTTTTGCCAAAGTACTAGAACTATGAAAAGTCTTTGGAATACAGTTCTGTTCCCTTCCCAATTAGATGAGCATCTAGGTCCACCCTAAATAGTTGTCTACTCCCCCAGCATCCTTCATCTTAGGTCTGTGCAGCAACCTAAGAAATAATAAAAAGTATGTGTATATGTTCTGGAGAGCCAAGGCAAAAGTGTTTGAATTACTCCTGAAAGACAAATCTAAAACTTCTTCTTCCTTTCCCACTGTCTCAAAACAGGTTGCTGCTAGGTTCAGCTGAGGAAGAGTGGAAATTCTGCATAAGGCATTGGCTCTGGTAGAGGGTGACAGAAGTTCATCTAAACACGTGAGCTGTTCATACTCTGTCTGCTAGAAGCTGGTCTCCTAATAGCCATGACAGCCTAAATGGACATTGTCAGTGCATGTCAGTCCTTGAAAACATCAGCTGATAGGGTGGTAAAGCCTCAGGAGGGGCAGACTTGAGGGGCAATAGAGTTCAAAGGAAACTTAAATCTGAAGCTCTAGCAGGGTTGTTACTGGCAACTTCCACAGAGCAGTGATGGCTGATGCAATGTATTCTCTGCATGGTTTAATGTTTAAGCAAGAAAAATCCTCACATAAATGATAATATTTCAGGTGTCCAAGCCTCTAAGCATAGTCCTGTGTAAAGAATTCTGCAGTACTCTAAGCTCAAGGCAGTAGTTGCTATGACCATAAGCCAATGCAATTGGGGGTACTTCACAATAATGTTGCAACTCTTGCTCAGGCATGGTGGTGAAAATGTTTCTCCATCACTGCTGTCTGTCTACCAGTCAGAGGACCAAAAGAAATAGTCACGTTGTGGATTGGGCTTCTCAGAGGTTTTCGTTTACCTTCTGGGGGTGTGGGTTCTTTTATTTTCTCTCTTCTGTCATCATCCTGTTTTTATTTTCACCAGACTAGCTGTCACATCAACATTTGAAAATTTTGATTCTTTGGAGCAGCTGTGTTAACTTGGCTCATCACCAATGGCTGAGTTATGAGGGAGCCTTTGGAGATGACAGATTAAAGAGGAGCAAACAGTGAGGATATTTTGTTCATTTTTTTTTTTTCTGTCTGGCTTAACTTCCAAAGTCCTCTTATTTCCTCTTTTTTTTCCTGCTGCCTAGATTTTGCTCTGCAAATATCAGTGTATCATAGAATCTTTCCATATACATTTTTTTTCTCCTTACCTGAAGAGAAATAAATTGCTCTTCAACTTCAAACTTTTGAACAGGCTCGTATGAAGCTACATGCAGTGCTTTTAACTTGTATTTTTCTTCAGTGGGACAGAAACTCCTCAGGTTGCTTCTGCTTGCTCTCCACCTAGGGTTTAAAACCTACTTCTTTCCTATGTATTAGGCTTTCCTTCTCATCACACTTGATTCTTGTGTGAGGATTTTTTTCCCATTTATTCCCTTTTAATTACTATTTTAACAGGATGTTTATACTAAAATTAAAGGTAATTATTCTGCTGTTTTCTATTAACTCATTCCTTAAGCTGATTTCAGCTGTTCCAAATTGGATTAAAAAACTGAAAGAAATATCAGCTGTCATGCTTCCAGGCATTTGGTGACTTTGCAGGATTAGGAATACACTTATCTCATAAGTGGTTTTTTCCATAAAACTGTCTGATACAGCAGTTCAAAACTTGCCTGGAAGCAGCTATTATTAGCCAATGTTGAAAAGAGGATAACCACGCTTCATATAACATTGATATAATCAACATCGCAAATCCCCTCTTCTATGACTCTGTTTCTTGTGCCTATGCCATTGCATATCGCAGCGGTACAGTTCTTCATTTATACTTGTGCTGTAAGGATATTTGAGAAAAATCACCTGCTTTAAACTTGTCTTTTGGTTTCTTAAATTTGCCAGCAGGTAGTAAGCACAAGCCAGGCTTGTCTTAACATAGCTCTGAAATGGAGAAGAAAATCAAGAAACATTAACACAGACAGTAAATGGGTATTTAATAATTTGTTATAATGATGATGCATACTATAGTAGTCAGTATAATGCTCATTATCCAGTGTAGAGAGTGATTTATATTCATTAATAAATTCACAGGTTCATATTCCAACATCTCCATGAGCTGGGAAAGTTAATGTACAAATGAAATAATAAAAATATATATTTAGAAGAAATCCTGTTAGGGGTAAGAAATAAAAACTACTTGAGGGAAGGTAGCATGATTTTTAAAATTAATTTTAACTGTTTGAGACTAAGCTGCTATGTTACACGTGCTAAATCAAGGGGACTTTTTACTGAGTAGAAATGGAGACAGTGATTGATGATGATGATCTGCAGCAATAGTAATCACTATCAATTATTAAATTTGTATGATGAAATTAAGAAACTAGTTATCATAGAGGGAGAGGTAGAGTAGCCTTTAAAATAAATAAATAAAAGACAAAGTACTGGAACCAGTAGAGTGTCTCAGTTTGCATTAGCTACCAACACAGACTCAGCACTTCAGAAAGACTGGGCCACCATGGCAAGGACGTTTTTTCTTTTTCTGTCTCCAACCTTTCTTTTCTCCTCCCTTTCCCAACCCCCCTTAAGTTGGAGGGCAAAGAAAAGGCTTCGATGACCTTGATACATTTCCATGCCTCTTCTTTAGAGATGAGAACAGACCTTATAAAGTTCACATGTGCATATTAAGCCTATAACCATCTGCTGCAATTATGAACAGTGTGGTGGTTAAGTTTAGCATTTGGAGAGGAGGTCTGAAGGTCAGCTGTGTTTCAACTGTAGTGAAGTATCTTAGGTTGACTTGAATCAGTGAAAAATAACAGCAATAAATGAGCAGCGAATTTTTTAAGTGGGTTAGCTTGTGGGGTATTTAAGATCAGGAATAGCACCAGAGGATATAGTGAGGTATGCACATATCTCAGATATAACAGGAACTAGAACGTTCTTAATGTCCTTAGGATGCTGAACTAGCTTCTTGACAGTTTTTTTTTTTCTTTTTAAATTGTGATGCTGTAAAAAGAGTAGACTCATGCCTCAGCATACATTTGCTGTATTTTGAGCAGAACTCTGTTATTTAGTTGTTTTTTGGAACCAGTCGTTTCCTTTCCTGCGTGAGAAGATGGAATACATTAAGTAGCAAGCACTCCTGGTGGGTTGTGAGAACAACCAGCTCTCCGGAATATGAGTGCCTGTTGTGTAAACTCTGGGTGTTTATGGCTCATATCTTAGTATTCTGTGAAAGCATGCATCTAGGTAGCTCTGTGGGCTTCAAATGTTTGTTTTCTTTATTTAGTTGCTCATTGCCTAGATGCTAACAATTTTTTGTGAAGTTTCAACTCTGAGAGGTGCCACTGCATGTTTTTTCTAGAAGCCATAATCATGATATCAGTATCAGAGTACATTCTTTCTGAGAATGTTTCAGTTACTTAGATTAAAAGGATTTCAAGAATTAGAAAGTAGTCTCCTTATGGAAATTCCCTGTTTGGCCAGGGTTTGCTGTGTTCAATGTGAATGTTTAGTGTATCCACTCAGTTTTGGCAAATTTGGGGAAAGTAAGTCTAGCTCGATCACGACCTGATAAACAGTTCTTTTAAAGTGTTCTGTGCTTTTGTGAACAGGCGACCAAAGTCTGGGCATGCAGCCCAGGGACTCTGGGGGATGGGGAAAAGTATTATAAGTACAAACAAGTGAAAGAATGATTCGGTACAGTGTTTAGACTCGTTCTGTTGTGTGCCCAGTACAAGAAAGAAACAGGCAAGGGGCAACGTATAGCAGGTCATTATCCTGAACAGTTTTGGAGTATCTAAAGTACAGTAGAGAAACTAATACTGCGGCAATAGCTTCTCAGACTTGCCAATAGTGTTCACTGGCATAGTGTGAAGGAGTACAGAAAGGCGGAGGACTTGGAGGAACAGCCTCACTTATAATTTGTAGGCAATGTTTCTTTTATGAAATAGAATATTTAGAAATTAACAAAAACTTTACTGAAGTGTTATTAAAACCTGCTAAAGTTCACTGGAAAATATTTTGACTGTAAATGCCCTTGGTTTTTTCTGGAAGGTGGGGGAAGGTGTGAGGAAGAGAGAGTGGTTTGAATTGTTACCCCAGCCCTCCTGATGCCCATTCAACTTGCACTCAGCTCCTGATCTCTTCATAAGTCAGGACAATCACAGATTGTTAATAACTTCAAGATATTGTTTTTATATGAGTTTGCCACTTGGTTGTTCAACGAGTGTGATTTTGCAGATGTTGCTTCTTGTTTTGCTTTTATTTACTTACATATAGAACTGTGTAAATATGACTCAATGTGTAGTGTTTTGTCCAGGATTTAGAGAACTTTGGATACTTTGAAACTGATGGGTTTCCAAGACTGCCCTTCTAGAAACTTGGTTCAATTCAACTCAAGCAATTGAGTTACTACATTGTTTCATGTGCCTTCAAATTGAAAAATATAAAAATAACCTTAAATTTCTGATTATGTAAAAAACGCACTTGAAATAAACTTTTAATACAAAATGAGAAAATGCATTTAGAAATCCTATTCTATGCTATTTGTTCAATACTGAAACATACTTACAGTCTTGTTTTATATCTTCATGAATGATTCTGTATGTTTATAAGAAGTTTCCTTTTTTTTAAAAAAAACCCGTTAAGTACTTGATGCTTCTACGCATTTTCAGAAGTCCTTTTCAAACTATGATTTAAAGAGAGTACAGGCATTCATCTTGGCTATTTTATGTTTACAAAATTATTTAATTCTCAGTGGATGCTATTCTGGTCTTTTATAGGTTTTAGATGGCCTTAGTTCTGATGTGAAGAGTAAATGAGATAATCAGACTCTAAGTTCTAAGTATATAACTTGGAAAATATTGCTTAGTTTATTAATATTGGGGGTTTTAGTGCTTCTAGAATGAGTTCCAACTCTGTCATAATCCATAGCAAAAACTTCCTAATAATTAGTTTCAGCTTGCTTGCTGAAGTTTAGTTTCAGTGCTTGCTTCTTTATTGAATATTAATCTCCATCTCAGCTGAGGTCTTTGTGTTGATCTCAAAGGAACAAAGCTTTCAGACCATTACTTCATAGTTTTTATTTCTTTCAGTATAAAGATTTAAGGCCTAATGCCAAAATAATGCTCCATGAATCCTCATTAGAATGCTTTACTCAGCTGGTCCCTCCCACAGTCGTGCTACTTTTGTGCATTAATCTGCTGTGCACATTTAAACTGATCAAATACTGTATTAGCTCTGGAGGAGACTGTGGACTGCTCCAGACCTGGAACTGAATTGGAGCTGTGTTTGACAGACAGGTCTGCTCTGTTCTGTCTCAGCACCAAGACACTCACCTAATTTATCCTTAAAAAAAAAAAAAAAATCTGTCTGTGTAATGATCAAAAAAAGATTAAATTAAGAAGTAAATGTTAATATATATGAATAACAAATATTACTCTAATATTCCATGTTTAACATTAAATAGTGGCTTATGTTATCTGGAGCTGAGAAGAGGAGGAAGAGGGAGGGTCAGTCTATGTATTAATGGGCATTAGGTTATATATGTGACGTCAATCCCATAGAAATTGTAACAACTTTTCTGCAATCCTCACAGGTACACTGCTGGCTTATGTGAGCAGCTGACAGTATATATCATGAATAGTTACACAACTTTCCTAGAAGAGCAAGCTACTGTATTGATTATAAATGAGCTATTGCACTCTAAATTATTCTCTAGCTGTGTAAACCAATAGGTGTGTGTGGACTGAGGCTGGGAGGCTGCTCATTTTTACAGTTCTGAGGATTTGGTATTTCTTCTGCTGGGGACGGGTACTGTCTTCATATAAAAGGGAGCAAAAGAGAGTCAGCTGAAATAATGCAATGAACTATTTGTATGTTCTCGGTCCATTATTTAATGGTGAATTTAACTCACGGAATTGTTTCTGAAAGATTGCAGCTATTTCAACTCCTTAAGTAACCTGGGAGTAATGATCATTGTTAGAACAGTTAAAAAGGTAACAGACTTAAAACTTATCCTGTAATATTTACACTTCCCTGCTTACTTTGTGATTCTGCAGGTATTAAATGAGTGACATCTTAACCTTCTCAAAGTGTCGATTTTGCACTTCTCAAAGTGAGCAGAGAAATCCACCCATGCCTTTTAGCTGTGACTTCAGTGATGTCTGCAATGTGTCATTTCAGGATTGTACCCTTTGTAAACAAGCTGACTTCTTCTAAACTTATTTTAGTTTCTGCTCTGCGTTACTGACCTACATGCTTTTCTATTGCATGATTTCAAAATAATAACAGCAACAACAACAACAGTAATAATAATAATAAATGGAGAGTGTTCTTCACAAGGCCTTCAAAACTGTGCTTTGTATTTGGCATATGGTGTTTCTTAATTAATCAATGTTCTAATTAGCCAGTTCAGTGCTTGAAAACATAGGTATACTTTTTATTCAGCTATAAACTACTCCTTGGACTTCAGATTGCTGAAGTTTTTTGTGCGGCATCCATTGCCATTCTGCTAGTTTTGTCTTGGAGGAAAACCTGTAAGTAACTTAAATGCCACATGAAACATGCATCAGAAATATAACCTGGTGGGGTTTTGCTGTTCAAAGTAATAGATAAACCCTCCCAGTAGTTAGAAATAGCAACAGACTGTAAATTGAATATTGTCTAGTGCTGTAAGGCTTTCTGCTTGTTTGAGCATATGACTGGAAATGTTAAGTGGGGAGAGGTGAATCTTCTGCATATTTTGTGTACAGTTACAAAGAAAACAGAACGGGGAGTAAAAAAGCTCTGTAGGTGATCCCAAACAGGAGTCATACCTTGAATGTTCACCACCTTCATGGATGATGTGTGTGCTCTGTTTAATATGGGACTAGAAAAATGAAATAGTGTGAGGCAAAACTGCAGTTTTGCCTGACTTCAACTCTCAAAATATTACGTATTCTCAAATTGTGAAACTTTAAAGTGCTACTTTTTCAGATGTTTCAACTTGTAGATATTTCCTTTCAACCATGAGACCTAAAAACATCAGTAAGATTTTTGGTTAAAAAACCTGTGATTGTCAATGGCTCATGAAGGAAGGAAAATTTCAATAATTCAAATGCCATCATTTTCCAATAAAGTGCGTGTATCTAATATTCTGTGATTTGAGTATTTTTGAGTAACAAACTTCTGACAATTGTGGTTAGTGTATTAATTTTTGTAAATATTGCTCCTTTTTCTATCTGTCCATCTATTTCAATTAAATTATAGTGATTTGCTCAGAGATGGAAAATGAAAGTAGTCAATTTGTTTTGGAGAAGAATTCTTCAGCTGATTTTCAGCCGTAGCCATCTTATCTACTCCTTTGAAACTTCCTTTACATATTATCATAGAGGTAGTTATTAAAAAAAAAAAAAAAAATTAAAAAAACCCAAACTGAAACATCAGTGTAGTTCTGTAGAACGCTGCAGTATTAAGTTTATACACACACATATGATTGTTTGTTTGTATATGTGGGAATGGAATGCTGAGGAATTTTCTTCAGAAAGAAGTCCTGCAAAAGTGTCTGTCTATCTTTCATGCATATCAATTCCCAGTTCTGTAATTAGAGTTCATAGATATATGAAGTTTTCACTAATTCCTCAGTTCTTATAAACCAAAATCACACTGATATATCAGTTGGGTTTTTATACATATTTTTTTATTCCAGAACTACCAAATGCAATGATCTGGACCTTGCAATGCACCATCTTTTTCAGCTTGTTGAATCTGATACTTGAACTTTCTGCAAAATTAAACTCAAGTTCTAATAATAGCTACTCTTTAGCTATTCTTTTCTAAATCTATTGTAAGAGTTATTGTAATGAATATTGAAGTGTCCACTGGAGACAGGATTCTGAGGTTATGGTCAAGGACAAGTAGACAATCCATCATTTTCAAAACTTCTGGTAGGTCAAGTTGTATACAAATGCTTTTTTCCTTTGGGGAAGACATCTGAACATTTTTCCCCTTATCAGAAATGAGCTTGCAATATATCTTTCCAAGAGAGAAGTTGTCTGGTGTTTTAGGATAATCTAACTCTATTCATAAAAGCATAATTACCCACTGATCATCTTTGACTTTGATTACTTAGTTAGGAAAATATTTGGATTTTTCTTCTTTTTGTACTAATTATTTTTTGTCAGCAGTCAGTGCTGCAGACAGCCATTATAACACTTGTCTCCTGAAGCTTTAACACCATAATGTTTGCCCATGCTAGACATGTTATACTGGATATGAGACTGCTATCTCTGCCAGCAAGCCTTACTGTCTTGGAGACTGTTTCCTTGATTTATGCCGAACTGGCTTCTCCGAAAATAGCTTGCTTGTGCAAGCTTTGATCCTCTCTGGAATGCTTTTGGTGTAAAAAAGAAGGCAGAGATATGGGAAGAAACTGTACAGTGGCAATGTTGATGTTGCAAATTTCTGATAAATTTCTGCTAAACCTAAACAGGGAAGCCGTAGATCCCATAGAGGTAGGTGACCACTGAAATACATGGCTACAGCAGTATGCTGAACTGCTAAGTTGATGTACATGTCAGTAGCTCAAAGCTGTTCAATGCTCTTTCTGTGAGTATTGTGCTGTTTTTGTCTAACCCTTTGAAATAAGATTTTATCAAAACTCCCTAGCCCAGGAAGCTTGATAGTTCTGGTCCTGTTCATAAGTGAAAACTTCATAAACTAGTAAAGTTAACTGAGAACAGTTCTCCCTTTAGAAGCGTGTGCTCTTTTACCTGCTGAGACTTTAGCTGCAATTCCATCTTCTCTTTTACAGAATATACTCAAACAAAAAAAACCCCAAACAACAAAACAAACATTACTTCTGTCTAGGTTTCACTGTATCATTTTGCTTATGTTTTTACTAACAAAATAAGAATCTGAGGTTCTAATGAATAAGTATAGAATTATTTGTATTTAGAAGCCTTACTAACTGTTTCTGTGTCTTTGCTCTGTATTTAGTACAAATATACATGAAGTGAATATTTACTTTCTAAAACCTGAAAAAAGAATGCTGTGAAAACAAACTTTAATCAGATTTGTGTCTATTTTTTATTGTGATCGTCCATTTTGAAAAGGAGCAGGTACACAAAGACTTTTTCTTTGAAGTATTTTGAAGTTGGAAATGGTGCTGAAAGAAAACATTTCAAACAAGTATACTGAGTTTTTCTGCAGTGCCTGATACTTCTGCATGTTGTCATTAGAAAATGCATACATTATAACTTTTGAAGGATAGTTGTTCAACCAAATGAATGTGCAGTCAAATGTTGAACTTGAGAAAGCAGATGTCAATCTTTGAAGCAATGCTGCCATCACGATGTTTGGAATAATAACAATAATTGAGTTCAGAGTTGGATTTAGGTGTGTTTTAAAGCAAATGTAGTGTCTATCATAAAATGACAATAACTGAAGTCTTCATGCAAGCTTTTCTGTTTCTTTCTGCAAATTAAAATATAAATAGCAGGTAAATTTATGTATTTTGTTTAAGCAGCAGTTGAAATCAAATGAAATGAGGTTTTATATGGAATATGTGTGAATCTTCATTGCTAAATACAATAGATTTTAATTTATTAAGATTTTAAAACCAGCCTAGAAAAGGGCAGAGTTACAGTGCTGGAAGGAATGCAAAGTTAGAAACTTCAGAGTTTTTGCATAACAAATATTGTATTCTGATGCTGAGAATATGAAAGCTTGGTGGCATGGTGGTAATTTCTAGACCTCTTAGTGAGAATAGCCTCCTTAAATTATTCCAAAACAAATCATTGTGGCAGAAAGAATTATATTTTAAGCTGTTTATACTTTTACAAAGTAAAAATAGCATGAAGAGCAATGGTTAACTATAGATTCAAAAGCTAGTATGCTTCATAGCTGAAAATTTCACCCATAATCTGTTTTTACTAACTCAAAAAGTATAAGCAGTGCAGAATGGTAAAAATAAGTGCTATTTACCTCCAATATAGGAAAGGAAATTTATTAGCTTTATCTAGAGAACTGGAGAAAAGCTTTTGTTGAATTTTATGTTATATGCAATATATATTTATGTTAAGAATATTTTACTGTAAGAAGCTGGATTCTAATCTAGTAGATGCAGCTGCTGCTCTGTCAGCTTTGGTACTGTGCCCCCTTAGCATCAGGTTTAGATGTGACCCCCTTGAAGGTTATGAGACTGTCCTTTTACTTCTTAAGGGCAAATTCTGCCTTCAAAACATGTGCTGGACTCCAGCTGCTGAAGTGTATCTGAGGGCATAATTTCTGTCTTAATTTCTGTCTTAAATGTTTGTCATTGGAACTACATATTTAAAACCTGGGAGGAATTCTGCTTTCAGTTACAATCATGTAGCTAAGTTTAGTCCAGGAGGGGACTTTAGGAATACAGATGCTTTTTAAAGGTGTACTTCTAAAAGTGCCTTCTGTTGTTCCTTTCATTATTTTTGTGCTGGGAGATAAACTAGATGTGACATGTACCAGTTTTAGACAAAGAATAAAACCTGATGACATTTAGAAAAGATTTTTACAGAAACTTTGGAACTTTGAAAACGTGTCTTAAAATGTGACATCAAAGTAGTCAGGTTAACTTTTCCAAACTAACATTGGTTTCTGTCAGTTATTTTAATCTCAGAAAGTTAATTTGTGGTCCTTTTATCTGATTTCTGTTCTATAAGAACCTTTTCTTTGTAATTGTATATAATGTATGATTTCAAGATTCAGTATAGGATAACTCAAGGTCTCTATCTCCAAAAAATTTCCATCACCTTCAAAGAAGAATATGGTTTTCTTCCTTTTCCCTTTCTGCTCCCAGAAAGCAATGGGACAGAACAAGCTGCATCTAAAAAGACATCAATTCTGCCTTTTTTTTTTTTCCCCCACACAAAATGGGAACTTCACTTAGTAGGAATTACACTTCCAAGATTGCTCGCATAAGTTATGGTATGTTGCTCTTAGAGCAATATAATCACAGGTTTCATGTACCCAATGTTCTTGGGTGTCAAAACACCCAAAAAGATCAGGTTTGCTCTCAATGAAAGGCTGAGTACCTTATCACCTGAGGTTTACATATTTACATAAAAAATGGTTAAATGCATGGAAATAGATGAGAAAATGGTTACCAACAGACCTGTGTGATCAGTGATTGGAGTAACATTTAAAGACTGATTAGATAATAATCTTGGGAATCGAGACAGCTGGTTTTATCACAGTGATATTTTGCTGTAGTTGTGGTGGCATAAGGATGTGTGTAAGGGAACCCATGGTTTCAACATGAAATTTAACCCAGTTCCATGTCAGGTTAGAACCAACAACTGCTGGAGTGTGGAAACAGAAAGCAAGAAACATTTATCTTGTTCAGCTTTAATGAATCTCAAAGTTTAATTTGATATCTGAATAAAGGTTACGGCTGTGCCTTAAATGATAGTGTATAAAATGAAGTTTACACTTAGGAACAATATTTAAGAAGAAACATTTACTTTCATTTATGCCCTTTCCGGCTGCTTTATACAAAGGTGCATCTAGAGTGCAATAAACTATAGTAATTGATGCTTTGCAGGATTAAGAGAGGCTACAGGCAACAGAACAATTAAGGGAGAGTATCTTGTTGGCAGGACCAGACTGGATGCAGAGGCGTCAGTCAAGCCTCACACAGTTCTGGTGAAACCACAGGAGTAGAACCAGAACTAGAGCTCATACATTTCCATATTCTAGAGTATTTCTATATTAACTTGCTTCTGCTAAGACAGTTAAAACATAAAAACTTCCTTAACTTCGGTGGATTTGTGTTTGTGTGTACACATTTTGTAAATAAGTGTGCATATAACACCTTTTTAAACTTTTTTTCAGGGTACCGTTTGTCCAAGTTTAAATTGCAAGTCAGTGTTTCTTCTTAATGCAACCAAGTCTGACCTTTTCAAATAAGTATGTTCAACTGGGGAAAAATAGCTTTTGGTTAGAAATGTGTTGTGACATAGCTGTCAGGTATGAAATCTACTATCAGTTGATTGAACTGAAAATAATTTTAATAGAAAATTTGTAGAATAAATGAAGATACAGACTGATTAAATCTTCATACTCACAGAATGTGAAAACATGTAGATTTTACATAGTAGAAATAGATCAGTTGCCAGAGATATGGAAGAGTTGATAATGAGGAAGCATCAACTGCCAAGTAAGAGGAAATCTGAATGCAGTTAGTGAATGTTAGCACTCTACCTCCATTTGTTCAAGGCCAGCCTTGCAGGATGTGCTCCTGGGAATGGTCCTATTCTCACCAATTTCAGTGAAACAGCCAATGGCTGCAGGACTCAGATCTTAGGAAGGAGTTCTTTGATCAGGAGGTTTGAGAGGTTTTTAGGAGATCAAAGTGGAAAAGCTTTAACCCATCTGTGTGATGTGCATTTTGAATCAAAATGCCCTAATTCTCCTTTTGATAACAAAAAGAGAAGGCAGGATGAAGTGAGGAGATGAAGAAAAAAGAAAACAGGGAGCTTCATATTTCTTGAAAGAATATTAGCTTTCATAGTGACCACTTGACATCAAAGAAGAATGCTATAAATCATTCTGTGGAAGGATTACATAAAGATGAAATTGCAGTGAGAATAAAGGCTTGACTTTCATGGCTGCACAAATTCAAAAAAATTGTCCAGTGAGGAGAATCAGTACAAGTATAATCACAAATTTAATCTGTGATCCATTTGAAACTTGTTTCTGGACATCTGCCTTAACCTAATCCTTTACTAATTCTACCTTGTTAATATGTTTTTTAAACAGAGAGCAAAATTTGGATGCTTGGGAAATGCAATAAGCAAAAATACACAAGTAAGGTTGAATTTATAATGTTCCCTAAAGATGTGCATGGTAATATGGAAGTCATAATTACTCCAAATAAAAATGATATAGTAGTTAGCAATCCTAAACTTGGTTTATTATTTGCAGCATCTTGCTAAAGAGAAATTTCAGTAACCTGCTAAAAATCATATTTATTTTTTTTAATGAGGTTGAAGAAAAATTATGTTAATTCAAAGTTCCTTCTTTCTATGACTAATAACAACCTAGTTAAAACTACCTGCTTTCTGAAGTGTAATGTATTTGTTTCATAAAGATAGCTAATAATCCAGTTTATTTTGAATTCTGTATATGCATCTGCTTAGCTTCAATGAATGTATTCAGGACTAGGGCACTTGCATCTTAGATACTATCTAAATGTAAAAACCAATATAAATCCAAAGTCCAAAGCTGTGAAACTGGTAGTTACAATGCAAGGAAGCTGCTGTCATAACTCCTGAAGACCTTAATTCAAATGCAATACATCTGCAGGAGTACTTGACAAAAAAGAAAAGAAAATAAACTCTTTTCAGCCTACCATACCAATATGCACATTTAGATGTTTGGGGGTGAGCAGTATCTTGAGGGTGGGATTTTTTTCAAATAAAAGTAACAGATTCTGGAAACTAGTGGAACAGACTCAGATTTGGCTTGAGTAGACACTTTATCAGTCTATTCAGGGAGGGGCTACTACTAACACGTTGGATACTGACTAAAAAGTAGATGCAACTCATAAAATCTCTGTTCTGCTTTTTAAATGGAGCAGCCCTGATGTTGCAGTCAGTGTTTGCTCAGCCACAAATGCTAATTTGGCACTAAATCATGTTGATCTGTTTTTGGGAATGTGGACCAAACTGTTATATGCCAAATCCTGGCCTTTGTAGAAGCACAAAAATAAGCAAGTAAATGATGTGATGAAGAGCCGGTCCAAAGGCAGGCTGGTCAATAACCCTGCACTGCAATTCTCCCTTTCCTTCCACCACAACAGCAAACATTAGTGTAACTGCAAGTTTCAAAAGAAAAAAGTTCATGTGGGGGGAAAGGGGCTCTACTCATGCTGATATGTAAGTTACACTATATTTAGTGAGGAGATATCTTCTTGAAAATAGTTTCTGCATTGCAAGAATTTCTGCATGCAATGATTTCTGCATTGTTGCCATATTGTGTCAACTCATTGCAAGGAGTTCAACCTTGGTAGCTTGGTATTAGCCCAGATCCCTACAAGTAAGGACTTGGTCACTCCATAAAAACTTGATAAACAGCCAGAGCCTTTGACAGTTGATGGAGGGCAGAGGAAAATTTTGCCTGAAGTTGCAAATGATGAAAGAAAATTTGAATATTAATACCTAATCACTTATTAGTGAAAATTTTTTATCATTATATCTAATAGTAACATAATATAATAAATTTATAATATTTAAAACTCTAGAGTTTTCATATCAGAGTAGTACTTCCTTCACTACAGCATTCTGCTTCCACCAGTTTTCATAGGTGATCAGCTTCTCTACTGATGCATAATACTAGATGGTCCTTGAACTGTGCTGCAAAAATGCAAGGATATTGGTAGAATCTGGCTTTCATAAAGAGGTGTTCTACCGAACCCTGTGATATATTCTTGAGTATGTGCATGTCCAAAAACTTTGAGCAAAATAAGAGGCCATCAGTAATGTGAAGCTTATGACAATAAGACATTGTCTGGCTGAAAATAAACTTTTGTAATCAAAGACAAAATTAAAACAGACCCCAAACAGAATGTATTAACTGAGGAATCTGGATTCTCTGTGCTATATTTTTTCCACATAAAAGCAACACTTGCTTGTTTTTTGTAGTTTTTATTCTTTGTTGTGAAGTGTGGGTGTTGAACTCACTGGAAAAAATGGGTTTTCTCCAAACTACCTTTGATCAACAGCATACATGGGTTTGCACCTTCTTATCTGAAAGGTCAACATTAACGGTCGAACTCCCCTCTATCGCCTCTGGATATACAGTTTTATGCAAGTCCGCCATTTTACACTGTATAATGTCCAAGTGCTATAGAAAACATGAACTATCTATAAGATGCAGCATATGTTCACAGACAGGAATACAATGAAAATAATAAGAGCCATGTAATTTGATTACATTACAGTTTACATTTATGCTAAGGCCAAGGAAGAAACTGTGAAGATGGTACCTGCTTAAAAGGACCCAGGAGATCAGGCAAAACTTTGACAGGAGAAATCAGAAGTGTGCAGTCCAGTGAAGAATTAAACTACTGGGAGTAATAATATGGGCTGATGCACTCAATATAACAGTAATGCCCTCTGAGAAGGGTAGGAAATAATTCAGTTCCTCTAGGCTGCACAGAAGCTAAATACAGTATGACAAGAAATAGTAGCAGTACTCATTATGTCTGATTGCTAATTACCCCTTTGAATGATTCAGTTATGCCTGCTACTAGATAATTAGTTTAGTAATTTATGGCTGCAGCACAAACTAGTATTTTAATTTTCACTGCACAGTTTTCACAACACCTACAGTTCAGATAATATCTCCCTTTTTATTCAGTTTCAAATCGCTTTTTTGATAGCCGATGGAGGGGAAAAATCAAGCAATACTTTCAATTTCCTAGCATAGCTTTAATGTTAAATTACGTGTTTTTATGTAATTTTATTCAAATGTAAACTATATAAATGTAGAAAACAACTTTACCTGAGCTCTTAACATGGTTTCTTTATAGATTTGGGAACTGATCCTGGAAACACTTGCACAGGAATATTTGCTGTAGTAAAGTTATTCATTGTCTCTGCTCAGACTGGAATAAAACTACTCCTGTGTATGACTGTTGCCAGGATTAGACCCCTGGGGTAAAGTAAGTTTATTTTTTGCATTGTTTTTATAATTGCACAGATATTTCTGCACTCCCCGATTATTTTGCTTACAGGGGATGATTCTTCTAGGTAAGGAAGGTACAGACTGCAATTGGTGACATTTAGAGTGCTGCTTCTAGCGTACGGGTTGGTGGGATTTAAAAGGTTCAGCAATTTTCAGGAATAGCTTTATATTTCTTATAAAATCAACTACTTCTTAGTTCACTCAAGCATGAAAGCTAATTCTAAAAGGTATTCAGAGGTATATGTTTGGTAATTCGTGAGCTGTGTTGTTTTTCTAATAAAGCTAACTCATGGTAATTTGGACTGCCAGTGGAAGATATGTGTCTGAGTACCACTGAGGATTAAGGTAATATTTTAATTATTTGTAAAATGTTTTAAACCTCAATCTCACTTCAGTGGTTTAATCAAAACACTTTTGTCATTATGTGACTTTGTGTGTGATTCATGTGACAGTTTCCTCCCATCTTGTGAACAGACCTACATATGTTTGATTCACACCATCAGTTATTATCCATAGGTTTATTTTGTTCATATTTCAAAAAGTGTAATAAAATCTTTCATATAGACAGGACACAGTCTGATTGATTTTTTTTTTCTTTTAAAAAAAAAAAAGCTTTCTATACTCTTTTTACCTGTGTCTTTGGAGAGACATACTCTGGTAGTGCCTAGGGATTAGTTAAAATGAGGCTATCTTGTGTGGAGCAGTTCATAAAGTAACAGGCAGTTTACCCAAGACACTTTCAATCTAAATGAACTAGATAAGTATAAGATTTGTTTTCAGGTGTGGAAGGGGCAGCAACTGAGTCATGGGGAAGCTGTATGGCTTGTCCAACTGGGTGTGACACAGCAGCAGCAAAGGTTGCGTGGGTAACATAACATGAGGAGTAAATGGAGGGAGGGAGCAAACAGCCAACCAAAAGAGTAAAGAAAGTCTACTCAAAATCACATATGGCTTTGCATGGCTGAAATATCTGTTTTTTTCAGAGATCTCAGCAATCTTTGGTTGCTGTTGCTCCTTCTCCTGTTGCAGTCACCTTAGCTGTAAGTAAGCTGCTGCTGCTTCACTTCAGCAGACACAGTTTTTCCTCCTGTATATCTCTCTTTTTTCCGGTGACCATTTTTCTTTCTCTACCAAGAGAACCAGATTGAACCAAACAAGTTTGTTCTTAAATTACCTATTAATCTCTGTGCTAGCTAAGGAATGGGTGTATAGAGAAATGAAAGATGGTTCTGTAGCATGCACCTCTTCTCTTTTCAAAGGGCACAACAATTTGTATGCTTCTCCTGGCCTCGGAAGAAATTGGCAAAGCTTTTCTCATCCCCAGTGATGTTATATTTCAATGGCATTTTGTTGTCCTTCGGAGGTAGATTTCAGGGCCAGCTCTCTTCTTTTGAGGAACAGCTTTCTGCACAGAGCAATGTTGGTTAACTTTCAGAGGCAATTCGGGAAAGACATCCTTGAACTTGACCTGTAAGGTCGTACTTTTCAAAGAGAGCACTGCTTTTAGAGATTTCTTCCCACAATGCCCAAGGAGCCATACACAGGGCCATGGCAGAGTCTCAAGCACAGCCACAAAACAGTCAGGACTGCTTAGTCTACGGCATGTGCCCTGCTGTGCTGTGTCCTGCGCCAACCAACATCTCATCACTGGGTGCAGCCTGCAAGCAGCACAAGGCAGGGATGGTGGAACATAACTGCCTCATTTTGGGAAGGGAAGGGAAGAGAAGGAAGGAAGGAGTTTAGCCAGATGAATGAGAGCTGTGCAGTGCCTCTCTCCTTGAAGGTCAGAAGGCAAGCCTTGGCAACCTGTAATTTTAATATAGCTCTAACCAGCAATTCTTCAAGCATGAGGTAAAGCTGGCAAAAACATGTGCTCATGCAGGATTTGTCAATGAATTCTTAATTTTTTGTGCACAGCATGTATTCTTTGTTATGTTGGGATACTTGTTCCTTTTAAGTTTTTGCTTCTCATCCCTGCTTTATCATAACCTGTGTGTCCCATGAAGCTATGCTATTCTGTCTTGTTTTTTCTTGTTGCTAGCTGTTGAATCATGAGCAAAAACTGTGGTTATAAACAAATTAATCTTAACTCATCTCAAGCTCTATTTTATTGTCTGGCCTTTTATCTATTGTGTGGATCCCTTTCTTCACCTTTATTGTATAATGGGAAAGTTCACTTGCTGTATCAACTTTTGGTCTCACGAGGTTCAATGCTTTGTGGGAGGTGAAGAGCTTGGAAGGAGAAAGTAGTGAACCAAGGGGAAATTGGTGCTGAGAAATGGAGTTGTTCATGTTTGTTGATTTCATATAAGAGACCAAATAATTTGAATGGAGACCTTGAGGTAACCTATGCAAATGAAAAACTTAATAGGAAAGTCACACTGTTCAGCTTTCACATTCACATTTATCAATCTAAGAGGTGCATTAGCAGCCTATGATTTTGTCAGCACAAGACCATTTTTATTGAAAAATGTGTGCATTTGTTGGCTGTTTCCTATTGAGTTTAGCATTTCAGAGTTCACATTCTAAAGAAAGAAGAGGTCCGTACTAAACATTGGCTTATGACAAGCCTCTTTGCAGAAGTAATTATGTGATTTTCTTGTTCAGGGACAGCAACTGAGATGCCTGGAATATCAAAGGAAGCATAGAAGTGTGTTCGAAATCATTGCATTACCATTCCTAGCACATTAACACAGTTACTGACAAATCAGTTGGGACTAGCAGGCAAATATTTAGATTATCAAAATTACTTTTTCCTTATGGGCAGCAGTGCAGATTGTTTGCAGGTACTGTATTACTGAGAAAAATATTTGGCATTATGAGTTTATCAAGCTTGCTTTATTCATGTTATTTTGTTTTCACTGCAATTCGATAATGTCCATGGCTTGTACTTGCAGTAAGCTTTCTGTCCTCTTCCTGAAGTTTACCAGCACTGGATCAATGTTCTAAAGGGCAACTCTGACAGCATTATTTCTGTGAACATCAAGCTTGTGCTTATTATAGAATGAAACTACACCCTTTATAGCCAACAGTCTAACTTTTGAAATATGTATTCTCTGACCCATTTAATAAGTGGTTCCCTACAGACTGAATGCAGTGACTCTTCTCCATTACCAGTTACACAAAGAAGAGGCTGTTCCCTGTAAGGCAAGCTGTCTCAGTGTCAGCTTGACCTTTCCAACTTTGTTTGGAGCAACAGTTTAAGTTCTTTCTACCTGGCAGAGATTTCCACTTCCAGGGTCATAACAGCCTATCTGTCTGCTCTTTCTGTTAGCTGTCTGCTGCTAGCCATGAATATTGCATGCGAATAAATGTATATGCAAGTAGTCCAATTGGAATTTTCCTTGTTGGTGTCACATTGCCAGATGAAAGCACCCAAATAGCTTGTTGCAAAACTACATCCGTTGCATATTTTCTGTGATGGGGAGGGAGAAGGTAAAGCAACTGTGGCAAGTTCTGTGTTCTGAGGATGCTGTGGGCAAAAGCAGCTTGGGAAACATGATACTGGTAGATTGGACATAAGGAAAAAATTTTTTATGACCAGGGTGGTGAGACATTGGAACAGGTTGCCCAGAGAGGTTGTGGATGTCACATCATTGGAATTGTTAAAGGTCAGGTTGGACAAGGCTTTGAGCAACCTGATCTAGTGAAAGATGACCCTGCCCATGGCACGGGGTTTGGACTAGATGATCTTTAAAGGTCCCTTCCAACCCAAAGTATTCTGTGATTCTATGATTCTATATGGATGCTCCTTCCTAGTGTCTGTAGTAGCACCTTAGAAATCTTTGATGGGCAATGAAATTTAGAGCAGCCATAAAAGTAAAGTCAAGCTGGTGCACAGAAAACCTAAGGTGGTAAAATGTCAAAACATTTAAAGATGCTTCCATACTCCTGACTCATACTTAAGGATATTGTTGATTCATTCCTGCAAAAATGTAATAGAAATGTTTTAATGTTTTATTCCACAAAAGAAAAACACAGAAACTAGTGAACTGTGATTTCTAGGACTACAGTCTTCATTTTGGGTCATGTCTATATGCTTGGTAACCCTCTTTATTATGACAAGAAATTGTTTTGTTTGCTGGTATCTCAGCTAAAAAACAATGTTCTTGATGTTTCGTATTTGGAGAATAATCATGACAATGACTCTTGAACTCATAATTCCAGGCTGGATACTACCTCCACTGGAATGGTAGCTAACCTCGTGGTTAAGCTTATCTTCAGAGGTGTTTTAATGTAATTAATTAAAAGCAGTGTTTTGCTCTAAACTGAACTGTAGGCTGCTAGTGTGGGATTATTGGATCTACTGGCCCTTCAGCTGATTTAAGTGTGCTGCACCTTGATCCGCTGGAGGTGAGTGACTGAGATACACAGACTCTGGCAGTTCTGGACATGCTCCAAAGGCAAAACTTCATAGACAACCACCATACTCTGAGACATAAAGTGATTTAGGGGCTGGTGACTCACCATACCAACACATAGGAAGTCAGAGTAAAACACCAGAGAAATGCATAACTTTGTGCATATCAGCCCCAATTCTATCATTATGAGGAACAAACTGTAATAATTAGATTAGAAGTCACTGTAACTAGACTAATAACAAGTCTTTGATTTTTCTGTACTTGTATGGATGCAAGAATTAATTATTACTCTGCAAGATATTTCTGTAGCCTACGAGTTACATGATTGTATGGTTTAGTATGCTGCCCTTGAGGTTCAGTTATAATTTGGATGCATAATTAACTATGTCTATACTGTTATACTTGCCTTGCATACACCTCTGAGCGTGGGCTTGCCTCATGGTGCCACTTTTGTGTGAACTTTGGATCATAGCTACGTTGGTGTGGAAATAAGTACCACCTACCCCTTCATTTAAGCTAAGCACTCTCTTTCCTTGTGTGCTCTCAGTGCCTTCTGACAGGGTACTATAGGAGTACTGCAGCACAAAGGAATGGTTGTTTTGTAATTTGTCTGCTTATGTTATTCTAGAGTAGACACAAGTAAGAAAGCTTTCTCAAGACTGTGTTGCTGGGCCAATATAGGCATTTGGCCAAGAGAGAAGCCAAAGAGAGAACTTTTTTAGAATGTGGGATGGAATTTTTCTACTGCAGTTTTGTGCTGAAACACATATATCATTTGTAAATCCTGTTTTCTGAGTTATGTGGCTCTGGGCCAGATCGAAAGGGTAGTCCTAAATCGGTGACTGCTTCTACAGAAAAATGTAAATTAGAGGGGAAAAAAAAAGTAGTATGATACAGACAGGCTTCAAAATTCTGTTGTTTTTTCTTTTGTCATGCTTATAGGAGGAGGTTGCACAGTAATAGATAGCAAAGTGGGTGGTTCTGAGTAACCTGTGATGAATTCCAAATTGTTTTATTTTTTGGCAGTGGCCCAATCAGATAAACATTGCCAGGGATTGTCTAAAATATCCTAATAAGTCAACTGGCATACAGAATACCTAGATTAAAAATGTTTTCAGTTCTTGTCTTGGGAAAAACCTTTGTATCAATATTCTATTGTCTTTTAGCTGTGGGAACAAAAGCCTTAATTTTATGGCCATTAAAATGTTTGCCATGAACATTTAGGGCTGAGAAATTTTTTTCACAGTCAGAAATTTCACTGAATTTTAATTTCCTCCTGTTGAGTTTAGATGCAAACACTGTAGTGAAAGGTAAACACAGCCAGTAAATGGCGTTAAAGTGATCCTGGTTGGTCATGTGGCTGCTGGAGCAAGAGGGAAAAACAAAACTGTATACAGAGAGGAGAGTGTGACCCTCTGTCCTGGCTGACTGGAGCTCAGAAAGCCTCTGGGGACCATTGCCATGTGTTTTGCGGTTGACTTGCTGTTGCTTTATGGATAATAAACAAGCCCCAAGGAGAGATCTCTCAAAGGATTACAGCTTGGAGCCTTGTGCCGCTTCCCTTGCTGTTGCGAGTGCCCACCAGCATGCAGCAGCAGCACCAGAACTGCCCTTGTGGTCCCACTCGGCACGTGGAGAGCTTCTCACCCCAGTGGCTAATCAGGGAGTAGGGAAAACCAATTAGGCTGAAGGATCAGGGCCTGAGGAGGAATCGGGTCAGAGATAAAGATAAGAGAGAGGTGTAAGAAAAAATGGCAGTGTTCTGTGTAATCCTGCAGAACAGGGATGCTTCAGCCTCAGAGGCCTATCTAAGATGCCCACTTACATGTCTTCAAAATTGAATTAATGTATGTGCCCTCTTCGTTCAGCTAAATTGTTCTCTTTATTATCTCAAAAGACTGTTTACATTTGCAGTACCTTTGTTCCGTAATATGCTGAAAATAGTTGGAAAGAGCTGATAACAGCGAAAGCTTCTGAGGTGAGGGCTACCGAGGCATTTTTGAATTCACCAGTGGGCAATGGAGTCATCCAGCCTTTCATGCTGTCTCAGCTCTTCTTGGGAATCAGGCAGGTCTGTTTTAATGAGTATTTCAGGATCATGTAAAAGGCAGTGAAAAGAAACACGTAAAATTAGTTGATGTTGTTGTTACATCCGTAACAGAATACACTTTCTGCATATCATGTAATCTTAGAGTGGTAACAGAGATGGTTTTAACATTGAGTCAAAGATTTTATTTTCTAAGCACAACTCTTAAGGGCATTTGTTTTTCAATGTCAATTACTCTAAGAATGTAAAATGGAATGATGATTCCTTTATATGATTAATATTTCCAACTTGCTTTTGTTCAACCTGCATTATTCTTCATTATATTTTTACTTGTAGCACTATCTCTACAATATTCATTTAATTTAGATCAGTGAATACAAGTTATCTATGTTTTCAAACAAAATATCTCAGTAAGTCAGTCTGTCAGCAGACCAGTCTTTTGGAAAAATGAAAGGTGCAGTGGAAACAGAATCTACATTTATATTTATTACATCTTTATTGCACACAGTTTATAGCCAGTGATATTTGTGTGTGTGTGTGTCTGTGTCTGTGTGTGTGTAAGAGAGAGAGAGAGAGAGAGAGAGAGAAACTACTATGCAGTGACATTTTGTTAAAAGCATTTAAAAAAATACAAAAAGGAAGGAATGGTTTGGAATTTAACTAAACTGGAATTATTTTAAATTACTAAGAATTAGAGTGAATTCAGCTGGAAGTATATTTTGATTTGACATTTGATTTTGGGTATTAGGACTGTTTGTTCCCTCTTCATCTACATCGTGGAAGGGAGCAAAAGGAGAGAACTGGCAAAAAATGGAAAGTAATGTAAAAAATAAAGAAGGAAAAAGGGTAGTAAAGTCACTATTTATTTTATTCCATGGTAAAGGTTCTGTAAGCAAGCACTAGTATAAAGGAACTTCAATCAGAAGTTAAAGATCAGCCAGTCTGCAGAAAGGGTGCCAGTCACAGGGAGCAAACCTGGAAAAAAGCTAGGGAGTTTACACTAAATTTAAAATTCTTGTCCTCTGAATCCCAAGCAGAGGGTGTGCTCCCAGCTGCGGTAATGCGTAGTCCTTCTGTCGAGGACTGGGAGCATCTGGGGTACAGGTTTTATATCATGTGCTGTGGACATGTCTGTGCTCGGTGTGTTCCTATGCCCTGGATGCCCACCTTAACTGTGCCCATGGCTGGAACTGTAAATATGGTGATTCTCGAAAGCAGAGGTCTGTACCGCTCCAGTTTTAAGTTTCTTTTTATGCAATAATTGCAGCGCCCGTTCTGTCATTTTGGGGGGATTTAATGACCCAGCATGGAACCACTTAGACTGTATTTTATGCAGTAAATGGTTCTCTCTGTGATTTTCTAATCCAGACAGAAGAAACCAACCTGCTGAACTATGGATACCAGTGATGCCCTTCACCTGAGCTCGTTGTACTGACAAGCAGGGCAAAGCTGGGCCTTTTCTGTTACCAACTTCAAGTCTGGTGGATTTCCATTCTGAAATACGTTAGAAGATTGTTGTTACAGACTTTCTATTTCATCATCAACAAATTAATTTAATGTCTGAAGACTCCTGTGAATAGAGGGTTTTTTTCATCTGCTCTGATTGATGGTCAGTGTCTCTGTCATCCAGTTTCCATTGGCATAAGGTTCTGATACAGGACTGAGGATTGCTCTGAGACCGTGGTTGGATTTTAAATGGTAATACCTCTCTGTGGCCTTCAGGCAAGGACTTTGAATGGCTACTTCTTTCCACTAGTGTCCAATTAGCGATGCAAAGTACAATGGTGGAATCTGTGCCCAGGAAAGTTTTTACATGTTTTGTTCTTTCATTCACATGTTAAAAGAAAATGCTATCCCCTTCAAAGGTGACACACTGAAAATGGATTCACTTATCAAGTGTCTCTCTACAAGAATGCAGAATTTTGCCTGTGTAGGTGCATTTAATCTTATACATCTTTTATTTCTGAAACTCCCAAAAGAGCAGAGTTTAATTTCTGCAAATATATTCCCAAAGCGAAGACAGGAAGACAGCTTTCTTATTAGAAAAATCCACACACTTGTATTCATCTCAAAATATTGATATAAAGGTATCTGAAAAATGTAGGCACAACATTATTTGTAGCAAGGCTCTACTTTGGACATTGATTACTGCACATTAACTGCCAGTTTCTAAGCAAATAACAATGAGACATTTACAATGTAAACTTAAACAAGCAAGTCTGGAATTTAACTGATGGCTTTAAGATGAACACTGTATAAAAAGAGATACATGGAATAAAATCTTAATTGATTATTTCTAGTAGAGTTATAGCCGGTATTTGAGAGGTGTTCACCTACATCACCTCTCCCCATAAAGGAGCTTTAAGTTATAGATCTTCTAACTCTGTGGTTTTGTTTTAATTTAATGCAGAATTTCAGGCAGAATTTGCCCTGCTTATTGCTTTTGGATATAATTCTCCAGACACTAAATCAAAAGTATTTCAGACTTTGACAGAGTCAAAGACATTTCAGTTAATACTTCTGACATTGCAAGCTTTTCTAATTTTCTAATATACATTCTGATTGATTATTGTATGCTTCTATACTTATATTTACAAAAAAACACATGCACACACATGCGCACATGACTTACTGCATTAGAGATTCACTAGAATTTAACCTTCTATTTAAAACAAGCCAACAGGAAAATAAAAACACAACTACTTTCATTCTACGTGTAGGAAAACCGAACTTGAACACATAACCTTGTGACCCAATACAGAAAATAAATAAAATAAATATGTTCTAAAATAGTCCTGGAGCTTTTAAGACAATTTATCATTTCTGTGGTTTGACTTCTGACTTTTTGACTATTTTGTGGTGACTTTGCTATTTTAACTGTATCATATTGAGACAGAATTCTGGAGAAAATGGTTAAAAGTCTGGATTAGTCTCTTTGAAGATTACTGTTCTTCCATCTTAAAATAAAGATTTCTTTGAAGTTAATTTTAAAATATACAACAAATTAGCAGCAAATACATGTATTTATCTCAGTAGTGAAACAGAATATTTTCCTCCATTGTTGTATTTAAGTAAACTTCTGGAGAGTTTGAAGGTTGCCTCCTGGTTAATACTGTGTACCAGTTGTAACAATCGCCCTACTACTCTAGTACTTTGTCCATAACTGAGGTTGGGCAACATGTCATCCTCCTACCTGTATAGGTCCATTGCACAAAATATCAGCCTGGGACTTGGGTTGCATCTTGTTCCATTTACGTTTATAAACAGCTGAGTCTTCCTGAGTGGAGCAATTTTCTTTATATCTCAATTCTTCTTAGCGGTATCTGTTTAGGGGGAACCATCTTTACCAAAATGGAAAGTAAAATATGTCAAATATTAACTGCAATTCACAATTGCAATTTTCTCACTGTTTTCTTTTCCCTAGAGAATCAGATATGATGGTAATGAGTAATCTTAAAAATAAAATGTACCAGTTTTATTCTTTTTTACAGGACTTTCCTTCTTTTATTCTAATTAACACTTCTCTAAGGCATCTAACTTATCAAAAGGTATGAATGTAGAGAATCAATAACAGTCTTTCAAATACGTCCTACCATAGGTTATGGGAACTCCAGAGATACAGATATGTAACCGTTTTTCTCCCTTTTCTACAATAGAAAAATAATTTATTCTGTTGACTGCATGTATAGACATTGTTCTGAACGAATTAAAGAAAAATTATGTCCAGTGCACTCAACTCTGTACCCTTAATTGGAGAATGAACATGGATTGTCTTTGCTCTAAATAGATTATGAAAAACTCCATTTGAAAGTAAAGCTTTTAATGCCAATTTTTATATTTTTTATTTTCAAATTAATTTCACAGTTTATTCATACAGATTATACATTTCTACTTTGAACTGCTAATTGTCTCTCTCTTTTCTGGTTTTGGGCCAAACAAACCCAAATAGTCCACATTTATAAATTACATGTGTCAAAGTTATAGATCCATCCTACAATATATACTGCATAGACTTAAAAGTAATTGTGTTCTTATCTGCAGGGTGGTCTTCTTTTACAGAATTTGACAATAATGAAATCAGTTGATCCCTGTAATCCTGATAGCTATCTCTGAGAAGATGATACCACTCTTTACAAAAATACAATCTGAAGCTTGTGACAGACCAGCTTTTATATAGAAGAGAAACTAAAGTCAAAGTATATGGCAAACATAGGTTGCAAAAACTTCATTGGTTAGAGTATTTTAGTGTGTGTATATAACCAAATGTGTATATTTAATATATATATATTTAGTATGTATATATCTGTAACCAAACTTTGTTGGTTATAGTTTCTTAGTTGCAGTAATTCAGGAATGTTTCTTTACTTTGGAAAACACCTTTGGAAAAAGCTAATATGTTAGCATGGCAGCTCTAACGACTTCATAATACCAGGACTCCACAATGAAATGCAAATCAAACCTCTCTCATATTTTTATGGAAATAGGACTGCATGCCTGTGTCTACTCACCTGGTCTGGTGACCCAGGTGAAGCTCCACTGTGTAGCTGCACTCAAGGGGGAGCAAGGCATTAAAAAGCAAAATGCTTTTCCTTCTCTGCCATATGTTTATGGTTCTCTCTTCTTGACAGCTTTTCTGTTATTCCTCTAAGCAATTCAAGTAAATAAACTGGCAGTTTTCTGGTTCACCCCATGGGACCACCGTTATGCTCAAAGAAAGGCATTTTCCTTCTGAGTTTGCCTGTCCTCAGGGACAATCTGAGTTATCTCATATTGGTTTTGATTCTTATCCAGGCATTTTTTGAGTGTGTGCATCAATGTGTGGCCACTTTGGAAGCCATTTCTATGTCCAGTCTTGCGACAAGGGTAATACTGCTCTGACAGAAGGTCTCTGACAGGGCTGTCCAGGGTACTGAGCAATGTCTCATGGCTTGCTGGTGCTCCCTAGTTCTCCTGCCAAACGTGCAGAGTTCAATGAGAGCCTGGTCTACGGTTCAGAATCAGAACCATTGTAGCCATGCAATAAATGTGAGCATGACTAGAGAAAACATTCATTAAAAAATGAGTTTTGAGCACAAGAGTGCTGCAAAATCTCTGTCCTACCACTGGAGATAAGTATTAGCAGAATTGGATAGGTAGTTATTCAAGATAAGGGACACAGGTGATGATCTGATGTATTTATGTCAGATGACTGTGGGAAGTTTTTCCTTTTGATGTGTGTGTATATGTGGTGGTGCTGGGAAATTACTGTTTTAAGGTCAGTATTTTTGCACTTTAAAAAAAAAAAAGCAAAAAAAAAAAAAAGCTGTTTAGAGGTTTGACACCCTTTCCTGAAGTTAATATATATCCTAAATAAGAATGTGTATTTTTGGGTGAGGAGTATGAAGAGGGGAGTGTTGAGCTAGCAAGAGAGATTAAAGGGGGAAAAAAAATAAATTAAAAAAGAAATAGAGAAGTATTTCTTTTTCCACAGGCTGTTAGAGAAGCAGGGAGTGATGGAGTGGGTGTTGAAGAAAAGCATCAAATTGGCAGAATAGAAGCTAATCAGGCAGGAAGGAGAAGATTATGGATGATTAGGGACCTAGGCAAAAGCTGCTTATGTTGCTGGAGAAGGGGGCTAGAGAGCAGATGTGGCCTATAAATGGCCACTTCTTTAACGCTCCTATTTGACACAAAGCAGCAAGACTGTAGGTGCACTGGATAGAAGAGCAAGTCACAATGGCGTGCGCATGAAACAGCTATGGGAGGGAAGTGAGCCGAGTGCTGTTGGAAGGAGTGGAGGTGGGGGATGCTCCAGGCCTGTGTGGAGCAGGGAGCTGCTTTGAGTAGCACTCTAAAAAGCAGCAGCTCTGGCCGAGCTGCCTGTCTTGCCTGTGGCAGAGCCATGCAAAAGCAGCCTGGTGACAGCTTCTCTTTCTGAGAGTCAGGAAATACGGAGGAGGTTGCAAATCTGGGGGGGACATTCCTCCCTGTCCCACCTACTCTGCTAGCAGTGGGTGTAGCAAACCAGACTCCACGTCTCGCACTGTACTTTTCTGCCTTGCTGCATCTTCAGCTTCTTTTCTGTCTCAGGACAGCAGCAGCAAGGTCTGTCCCCAAGGCAGAAAAATTCAATGTTGCCTTGCTCTGGGTCTTGCAGAATGAAAAGATGGGGGGAAAACCAGATTTGGTGCAAGATATAGCATGGGAAAGGGTTGAAAAGGGAGCTGTAAGACTGGAGACAGAATCATTGTCAAATGAGCAATAGCCCTATTTTGGGACTGAGAAGAAATGTACGATTCAGGGGGAACATTTTGACTCTCCTAGGCTAAATATTCCACTCTTTTCCTTAAATCCTTCAAATGCAAGTTTGACTGTGCTGTTTGCTTTGAAAGCTCAGAAGGAAATTGATAAACTTATTTTACTAGAGTTATTTTACAAGAGTTAAATGTATGGTTTCTAATTTGTGTGTGGTGAGACCTCAGTTATAGGCTACTTGTCACAGAGGAACAGAAATTATTAGCAACTATGAGGTACTGACATCTGTTTCTTAAACATTCTTTAAACAGATGAATCAAGAGTATTAATTTAATAATTAATCTTTTTGCTGTCTCACATCTTTTAAAAAACATCCCCTTGTGTCTTCATTGCAAGCAAGGCTAATTTTCTGCTGAAAAACCTGTTTTTTGGCCATCGGTATTCTTCTTCCTCCTTTCTCAACAAAATTAACCTGGGCTTAAAGATTTCAATGGAACTTTATATAGTTTTTAAGCCTTGCTTATTACAGCTTTAGATCAAGTCGAAAGCGAAGGCAAGAGCACATCTGTTGTGAGTGGGCACAAGTGAAAGTAGTCATTCAACACTTAGCTATCAGCAAAAGAAATAAGGCATGAGGTAAAGTCAAAATTTTCCATAGTTCACAATTCTGTTGCAAAATCAAATGGTTATGGCTTTTTTTTCTGAAATTATACTCTGCTTGCCTTCCTATTTAATGTAAGTTATGTTCCTGACATGTTCCTCATTTTTTTTCCCAGTAACTCTTCAAATTGTCATTTCCTTTGATCTTTTTATGGTATATCAGCAATATTACAATGAATCACAGTTCTCGCCAATCATCTCACCTTTGGCTTGTGTTCAATAGCCTGCTTTTCCAAGTCTGAAAGTTATTTCATGTTCTTTTTCTTTGCTTCTAATTCAACACACATTGTGTATAATTGCAGGGTAGAGTGATGATTACTCTCCAAAGAATTACAATCAAACTTGGCTTGTTAGTGTATAAAGCTCTGGCTGTTAATCACAATCATTTAAGCAGTAGCTAACCCTCACTAAAACACAGATGGCATGTTGTTAGCATTTCAAGCTCCCCAACTCAGACATTGTTGATGTATCCCAGAGAGGACTTTGTTATGCTTTTCAATACTGCTTCTCTTCTGTAACACTGAACAGTATCTGCTGGGTTTGATACCCTCTCAGACACTTAGGATGAACACATGAATACTGTACAGCTGTAGCAGCTCATGCAAATAAAAATGCATAATTTTTTTTTCCACTGAAAATGAAGAATTTAACCATACAACCCAGAATGAATACAAAAAGGAAGTCTATGAAAGAAAAAAAAATATAAACAGGAAGTTGTCTTGATTAAAACTAGTAAGTAAGTTAAAATATGTGCATATTTGACTTAAGAAAACCTTGGCAAGCTTGATCAGTAATGGTAATTTGAGAAAGTCCCATGTTTGCTGACTGAGAGTCCTAAGGTCTGGTGATTTTCAACAAGCCATAAAATAAATAGATAACTATTTTTTCAAGTGCTGCTGACCTAAATAAAAACTCAAACACTGTATATCAAAGAGCAGAACAAATCATAACATCAGTGCCAAGCCCCTAAGCAAGGATTTTTAATAAGAATGATGAAATGCTTGATACAATATGACAATCCACTTTATAAAATCTTGTATTTCTTCAAAAACATGTGTTTTGCAAAGGTCTAAAATGACTACATGCAGAAAAGTTGAATTCCCACACTGTAGAAAAAGATTCTCTGAAAGGCCAGGATACAGTGATGTGAGCAAAAAACAGAAGACAGACTAAGATTCTTGCTACTACACAGACTCAGGACATGTTTGTCTGTCACCCTGTCTCCTTTCAAAAGCTTCCCTATCAGTAAAATAAAGATTAAAAATGCCTTATTCATAAGATACCTTTGGGAATTGAGTTGCAGTTTTGAAAAAAATCTATTGTTTTAGATAAACTCTGGGGAATAGAAAAAATCACGGTTCTTGACTGAAGAATTTATTATTTAACTGGAACTAACTGTGCATGACTTTTCATGAGTATGCATCAAGTTAAGAGTTCAGAGGTCTGGGTATATGTGTTCCAGTGCTGCCAGAGTATGTGAGCATTTGCACCTTGTATCTCCCAGGGTGCTGTGAAAGGGGTAGGCTTCACCGAGGAGCACAATCATGGAGATATCCCTACTTGAAGACTCAGCCATGTATTAGGTCATGGCAGGAGAAGTTTTGTTTCTGAAATTAATAAAGCTTTTCTCCTTACCTTGTACCAAGGTTGTTGTTTTGTCTACATAGAAGTCATTCCATGGTGAAATATGGCTTTATCAAATCAGAATTTCAGAAAAAAAGTATGATTATTATATTCTCTTTGACACGTAGTTTGATAAGAGGCAACTAGTCTCTGCCCATGCTCAACTTCCTTCCACCACCTGCATCCTTTGTGTATCCTTCCCTAGAGACCACTGCTTAGTTTGAGCGGGCAGAGGAGAGATTTGAACTGGCATCTAGACCTAGATGTATCTTTGTTGTTGACCAGACACATTTTCTAGTAGGTGGCATCTCTGCTACAAGAGTGGGAGAAATTGAAATTTTCATGATTAACTCCTTTAGAACTTAAAATTTCAGAGACATCATTCACTTAGCACAAAATGTAGTGAAGCTTAAGGTAAACTGGATTTCCAGAGCAGTCATTCTGTGTTCTTATTAGCCATTCTCCAAAATATTGTTCATATCAATGAAATTCTTTACCAAGTTTTAATTAAAGTATTTTATAAAGACCCATCTAAGTAATTTCTTTGCAAAGATTTCAAAATCAGATGCCATCTTCTACTTTTCTTTCGTCTTTAAGTTTTGGATAAATGTGACTTGTCCATAGTGTATGGACAAGCACTGAAAGAAATGTTTGCCAGCTCTGTAATTGTGTAGTTATTTGGGTTTGCTACATAGGCACAAAAACTTGCTCTCTTTTTGTTCTGGAGTGCTATGTATGCAGCAAAAAGTCACATTTACCGAGAAGCTGTGGTTCCTGGTCCTGTATCTTATGATTCTTCAATGGCAGTGGAATAGGTTAAAAAGTTGTCACAGAGGCCTTACTGATGAAATCCACATTCCAGCCATGTTACATATATGGTTCAGGGACTTTTGTCTCAATACAGCTGCACAGTACAATGCACACAAACATCCTTCTGTTGTTTCCCAGAGCTGATATGCTTTCAGATTATTCTTTATAGCACTGAGCATCAGAAGTACACCTTTATTTAATTTCAAATAAGGTGTAGTACCCACATAGTTACCTACAAAGAATATACTCCATGTCATATATAGCTGCTTTTCCACCTGCCACAGGCTTATCGTTTCTCTGTTGTGCTCAATGTTCATCTTGATTTCTTTGATCTGAAATAAGGGGTGATTTGAATATAATAGGATTTTAATCCAGCATCCTCATACCACTCAGGACAAAGGTATGGCTTGTCTTACCTCAGCAATCAGGGAACTGAAATTTTGAGACAAATTCTGACCTTCTTGCATCATGGGTTTCTGCATCAAACACCTTGAAATTGAGTTTATTTGTACAGCAGCAAGTTTAATGTCAAGTGCTCAGATGAAAATTGAATTAATTTGTTGCTTTCATTAATTGACCTCCTTTAATTTTCAAACTTTACATGTTTGTTTAATCTTAATACCTTTTGATTTATTCATGAAATGTTGCTCTTCTGCACTTTGTAATAATATCTGTCTATTCAAGCATTTTCAATGTAATATTCTCCATCCCAATTTTTTAATGAGGTTTCTTATGTACGTATTTTTTAAATAAAAATCATGGAGGTTCTTTTTTATTCATTAACTGAATATTAGAAACCATGGCTGGTTAGGAAAATCTCATCAATTTAAGGTTCCAGAATAGGTCACCAAGTGTCATTCCAATAAAAATGAAATTTGCATGCAATGCTTCATTTGCAAGGAGTGCTTGTTTATCTTCTCTGGCATTTATTACAGTGATCAAGCAACTGAAATAATCTGCATATTATGCAAACCAGTCCTTTTCCCAGGAAAGTTTTCAGGCTTTTTATATTGAGAAAAGAATTTATGCAAGGGCTTGTTGTAAGATAGCATGAGAAAAGAATTGGATCTTGTCACAAGAAATTCTTGTTATTGTCATTGCAGGTGACTAACCTATTTTGGGAAATTAAAGGTTCTCATATTATGGGTTACATCTTAGAAATGTTTTATTGTGAGTGTTCTTAGCAGCATGAAAGATTCCTCTGTTTGCTTCCTGCCTAATTGGGTTATTGCCCATTCTACCAGTGTAACCACAAAGATGACTAAAAGAATTGGAGCTTTAGAAAATGGAGATTTGACACTGAAGTGAGTTCTTAGCCAGAGAGAATTTCAGTGGAAAAGGTTAGATCAGTGGGAAAAGAAAGCTAACAGTACCTGTGTCTTTACAGTCAAGAGCGTGAAGATACTGAAGGAGGAAAAGGTTGTTTGTAGCAAAGTGTTGAAAATCACTGTCTATAAACATATAAAAGGCTCTTTTTAATCTTGATTTGGGGACATCTTTTGAAAAAGATTTTCCTACCAGGTAAAATTATTAGCTTTAGCTTTATTAAAAAAAAAAAAACCTCACAAGCCTATCAGAAATAAGTAAACTGTTCCCAAATTACATGTTTTGATATGGATGTTTAGGTGGTGGAAAGCACTTTGGGCAAGCTTTCTGGAATCAGGCTCCTTTTTGTACAGTGCTTGCTGCAGAATCCTTTCTACATGAGAATTGTGAGTCATGGTGGCAAGTCGTCCATAATAGAAGGAAACTTTGCAAAGAAACAGGCCTTTACTATGTAAAAAATATACTTTTTAACAAAATGCACGGTTCATATGGCTTTAATTACAACCTGGGAAAGAACAACCTTCTTGAAGTCGAACTTTAACCAATACTGAAAAACTCATTGTAATTCTCTTAGTTTATCCATTTAGTCTCCGTGACTTCTCTATGGAGAGGGAGAGTCCCCTCCAGAGCGCAATCTGGAGCATTAGAATTGAGCTTCTGATCCAAGCTGCCCTCAGGACTGGGTAAGGAGCTCGGGGGATACCAGCTAGATATGTAAGGTGTGGATGTGTGAGAAGGAAGAGCAGGCATATTTCTGCCTATCATGATATTACAGCAGAGACTGAATGGAAAGTATTTCCTTCTGCTGTTCCACACTCCTCAAGCTAACAGGCCTATTTGTCACAATAGGCGCTACCTACATGGATTTTGCCAGAGTAACCCATCACTCAGAGGTACATGGCTGGCAGATCAATGGCTGTCTAATTCATGAAACCATCTTTTTTTAAGAGCTTTTACATGATTAAAAGCACAAATTGCACTTTGAAAATAACAAACTGTAAAGTTGCTGTCTGTCACTGTTGTGCCATCCACCATTCCTTCAGCTGTTATAACCTCTCCTTGTGTCTTATCTGAAATGAGATCATAAATTTTCCAAGGAAGGATTTGTCTCTTAAAATAGCACCTGTACAGCAATTAGCACTTTGGGATGCTGAACTTTAATGGAGTTTTCTGATCTTGCCATAACATAACAAATAATCACCAAAATATGGAAAACAGATCCAGAAGGGATTTTGAGACCATAAAATCTGTTCCCCTCTGAAACAAGGTTAAAATATAGCTGTCAAGATTGATATTGATATACGTTTAACCTTAAAGACCTCCAGTGGTGGAGATCCCACAACCTCACAAGACAGATATATTCAGTGGCTTTAGTGTACATTTACATTGTCTTTACTATACACATTTTGCTAATGTTATTACCTGCATTCCTTGCTGTAATTTAGCATTTTTTGTCCTTTCCACTGGGGACATGGAGAGTACATTATTTCCTTCTGTAGCAGAAACCTTTTATGTATTTGAAGTCTGACCATCTTCCCACTTGGTGGTCTTGATTTGACTGTGTATTAAGTGCAAATAGCAAATAAAACCCCCATGATGCTTAAAAAAAAAAAAAAAAAAAGCCTGTTAGAAGATGAGACACTGAAATTCTGACCCAGCAAACTCCAGAGCCACAAACTGTGTGGGTAATTGTTTCACTTGCACAGTTACAATAGAAGGGGCCTGACAGTGCTTTGTGGACTACAGCGGGCGTGATCTCAAGGGCTTTAGCACTAATGTGGATGTTTCCACTTCATTACTTTCAATGGACCAGTCTTATCTGTCTGCATTAATGAATGGTTACCCCTCTGGAAGACATGCTACTGGTTATATTCTAATGATGACATAATTAGAAAGCAGAAATAGATCTCTGTGACAGGACTGCCTGTAGCCATGACCCACGGGCTCCTTGGTTTGATTGTGCACAAATCCAGGATTGCTGAAGCATGGAAAGATAAACTGTATGATGTTAGAGAAAGTGTCAGAGCGATAAAAATGATTATCTCTTTTTTTTTTTAATAAACTCTTGTGTTGCAGTTTTGGAAGGAATACAAATTTTTGGATGCTGATTTTTTACAACATTGTCATTTTAAGATGATGTCTGGAATGTAGGCTGGAGATCAGTGCGGCAAGCTACATGAGTAACTCTAGCATTAGAAATATTTCCTTGGATTATTCCAAATTATATTTAAAAGAGAAATTTTATTAAAGTATTTTACTAATAGAAAAATAATGAATTGCAGTATAGTGTAAAGAAGAGTGGGTGGGTTTTTCTGGGAGTGAAGTTATGAATAGAAAACCAGTATCTCTGGATAGTAAAAATGGAGCTGAAAGCAAAGTGTTGGCTTGAGTAGGACTTACCAATAAGCATTAGAATAATGCTGTGGTTGACAGAACAAATCAGATAACAGGAATAATACATTAAATATCTTCTACACTGGCTGTTAAGAATTTGGCCAACAAGAAAACAAATGTAAGGCAATTGTACAGACCACACCATATCTCCTGTCTTTTTGTTTGCATGGCTGTGCCAACCTGCTTGCAGTCATTACTGTTTACAAAAAAAATAAATCCCAAAACCAGAAAATGTACCCAGCACAATGCTAAACCTTGAGACTCAAATGCCCTGCTGTGTGTTATCATCTTAGTTTCAGATGTAGTAGATCATAATTCATGAATTGTCTCAGATTATATGTATCCATATTCTAGTTTAATGCAGTAATCCAACAGCAATTTAACTGACACTATGGGAAGTCTAAAATATGCTAATTCAGTAAACTAGCCAGGTCTTTGATTCTGAGATTATTTTTTATTATTATTTCTATTATGGTAACAAGTTTCATATATTTGCAGCTAGACATGTCTGAAACAAGTTAGTCTTTCTTCTGCTCAGACACTTGGACTTTTCTGCTCTATATGGGAGTAAGTGGACTATATTTCACCAATCTTTGTGAGTACCAGGAACCACAGAATTGAGCTGCTTATGCGATAAGATGTGTTAAAATGCATTATCCAGAATAATTAGCACTGCTAGTTGTATAATTATGATTAAATGTGATTTAAATGGCTGTTTAAAAGTAAGCAACAGAAGGTTCCTACCAGAAGTAACCTTCTAATAAAAGCCGCACAGAACAGAATGTTATACCAAATTGCCAGTTCTTTTCAGATCCATGTGCAAACTAGATGTCCTGACTAGCTATCCCATTTGTCACAAATAACATATTTGCTTTGGATTTGAAGTTTTTATTTTTTATATTTATAGATCCAATACCATTAGTTGAATAATGTCAGTAGAATAAATGTAATGCTTTCATCTCTGCCTTTATCTTTAGAAGTTATCAATGTCAAAAATACAATTTTGTTTTTTGCTGTGATCTCTGTGTTCACGTATGATACAGAAGTGTCCAAATTATTTATTGCAGTTTGTGAATTACTGTGGAAGTCCTCCCTCCGCAACTTGAAGGTTGCTGTTTGTAACTGACTATTTGCTTTTTTAATTGTTTACTGTAGTCACATCATATTGTGTTTGCTGCTCACTATCCCCCAGATCCCTGAGCAATTTCCGAGCAGGATGCTGTACACCGCCAGCACAGATCCTCAGACCAGTGCACATTCATACATATATTTATGAAGTTTTTTTGGTGAAGAATGATCACCAAATAAAATTGTTTTTCATCCAGTTTTGAAAAAGCAAAATAATATTAACACATCTTTATGAAAGAACAACTTGATTTTTGTAAATTTCATTAAATTCTAGGATGTTATTATGTTGTGGCTGTTTTGTATTTTCTGTTACCACAGCTCCACATAGTGCCTTAGGATCTTGTATGTTTTAATCAAAAGAAATATTCTTTCACCTTCCTTTAATCCTCCACTACCCAGCCCCAGTTCTTAGACTCAAGTAATTCAGCTAGATCCTGCAGCTTGTACCCAGTTTAAGTACCGTCATACTCCATGGTCCCATTGAAATAACAGGGATTACTTGTGCAGTAAGCTTTGATTCAGCTTTACTGAAGGTAGCAGAACTGATCTCCTAGTTTTTATGGGAAAGGCAAATTCACCTATGGATGCACTGGATTTAGTGATAGCCTATAGAAGTTATTATTATCCCTTGCTATTTGCAGGTAGAATTTGGTACTTGCAGTATCCATTTGGGACACTTAACCTGAGACTGAGACAGTGTTTAAAGTAGAGGAGGGTGGTATTGCCATCGTCCAGGGTAAGTTGCACAGGGCATTAAGTGGCCCACAGGCTGAACAGAGACTAGAAACTGGATCTCCTGCCTCTTGGAAGAGGGCTTTAATCCACATCCTGTTGCTCAAAGGACTGGTGGCACCACCAATATCATGTCAGCTAGTTTCAGTCACTGTCCCATTGTAGCTACTCTGCGGTCATGGTATGAGATAGGCACCCATCTCTCCAGAGCAGGCACTTCTGGCAGGTCTAGGAGACTATTTGTTTGTGACTGCATAGCTGTGTTTTTGTAACTTGTCTCCATTCTTTTTTTTATAAAAGTATTGTAATAGCTCTTCTACAGATTTACAGGTACCATTCTGTTTACTATATACATATGTGTGTGTCCATTACTTCATTTTTTTTAACACTCTAAACCCCAAATTATTCCTATTTCCCCTATTTTTCTAGTATAAACAATGAAGCTGGGGAAAGGGAATTTCATTCTCTTCCTTTTGGAGTATAAAATTAAGACAGATGAAAAGCGAAGTACTTTCTGTGATGACTTCTATGATTTTGGGTAATACCTAAGCAGTCTTGGTTTTATCATCAAGGTATGTATATGTAAATTTGGCATAACTTCAGATACAGAGGCAAAAGCCCAGTAAGAATAAGTGTACTTTCTTCCAATTACAGATGAGTAGCTCTAGTCGGTTCCTACAAATGTCTTAGAGAGGGTATGCACTTTATTCTTTCCCAATTCACACTTTCCCTTACTTGGCAGGGTAAATTTCCCAATAATAGGGATTCTTCTGAAATAGAGATCTTTAATTTTTTGTTACTTTTTTAAGTAACAAAAATGAGAAATTTATTAATATTCATGCCTGAAATCTAAACTGTGTACTAATTTTTGAACCTAATTCTGTTATTGCTAAAAATGTAGTGATCACCAAAGTTATGAAACCAGTAAGAATAATTGTGAAATTGATTTTTATGTGACTGAGAATATGAATGTGACTGACTGTGGTCTAAAGTCAAATTGTGAACTGTTTTCAACTTCCCATAAGGTGCTGTTTTAAAGTGCAAACTAAAATAGAATTTAAGCTGCCTATGTAATTATTCTAATCTGCAATACTAAAGTGCAGTTTTCAAAGAAGCAATTGCCTGTCCTAAACTATGTAATCTAGACTAGGAGCCCAAGCTGCCTTCCCTGCTAGCTGACCTCAATTACCTCTGAACTCCTTCGACTGGCAGGGGACTCTCTGCCCACCTCCGAGTAGCTAAGCTGGGACTCATTTCAAAGAGGTGCAAAGCAACATGGAATATCTCATTCTGTCATATACATTTCAATGTATTCACTCATTTTAGTCTTGATTGTCCTCCTCTGAATTCGGCTTTATTCAGTATTTCGAATTTGTACATGTAATAAGCTGTCTGATTCTTTATGAAAGCAACAGATGTAAAAAGCATATTGCAGGTTATTCTCTAATTGTGGTTTGCTTGTTGGTCATTCTCAGAAGAATAAACTCTGGAGATATATATGCTTTTGCCACAGTTTTAAACAGTTATTTCTGTAGTTTGTTGCTCTTTCAATGATGCAACTGATAGAAGCTAGAGCACAAATCAAGGACGCTTTTTTCAGGAGAAAGGAATTTGGAGTAATATCAAGATTTGAGGGAATTTATTTAGGACCTATATTCAAAAATCACACCCAGGTGTTTGTAAAACCTCAACCTCTATGGTGAAAATTTTTCTGATGTTTTCATGGCAAAAAACTTCTTTCCAGTGCACTGATATACAATATCTTAAGAGTACCTTTCCAGCTCAGTCTCATTTTCCAGTGACATAAACTAAAAATAAAAATATAAACTAAAAGTATTTCAGGGACACTGCTTTGTAAGTACTGGCCAGATTTCTAGTATATGTTTTCATTTATTTCTCTGTGGAACAATAGGTAGGAGAGGTAGGAACATGGAAGGAGTTAGAGGCTGAGCTTCTGAAAGGAACTTCGGGGAGGTTTAGGTAGGTAAGTGAAGCTTAAAAATAATTCTTTTACTATGTAACTTGATTCTCCAAATCTTCAACTTGCTGCAGTGCAGATCCTCCGTCCTCTGCAAAAGTATTATAAAGTTTGAAGATTTTCTGTTTGACATCTATCATGAACACTAAATTTACTTAGCTTTTATTAATTACCAGAGAAAGGTCAAAGTCCACTACATAGTTTTTTCAAACTAACAAGGTTTATTTTGACCCTTGTTAGCATACATAAACCATGATCTGGAAGATTTAATTACTGTAGGTCTTTCTATGATTGTCTTCTATTGCTGAGAAATACAAACCTTATCAAAAGTTTAATAATATCTTCTTAAAGACTTTTTTTTCTTTGTACCTCAGCTTACAGTATGATATGATTATGTGAAAATATTGGGTTTTTCTTTTGACTTTTTTTTCCTTAATCTAAGTTTCCAGTCCTAGATGTCATGGGGAAAAAAAAAAACCTAAACAACCAAAACCAACCAAAATTGAAATTGCAATTTGTAAAGTTTCAAACTCTGAGAGACACATGCAAGGGTCTCTGAAATGTTTAAATACACTGTCATATTTGAATAATTTCCTTTTAATGAACAGCTCAGAAAACTTGGATTCTTACAGTTGTCATACCTTTTAAAACCTGTTAGAATAAGAATTTTCATCCAAAACCACTAATATAAACAACAAGAAAAGTTCTTTTGATTTCAGAAATACAGAATCCTTCTTGTAGAGATGTTGTACTGTAAACATTGGTCAGGATCTGTGTATGCGAAACATGTTTATATTATTCATCTTTGGGTACCAGTGATGGTGGTATCTAGACAAAGGTTTAAATGGGATCACTTTTAAGAAATTCTGCCCAACTTCAGCCTTAAGAAAAATTTCAAAAAATGTTTGTATGTGTTTATAAATCATATGTGACTATAGAAAATACCTAGAAAAAATTGCTAAGTACAGCTGCCAGTGAGAAGCTTTGAGAATACATTTATTTTGTAGGGAATTGATATCAGTGTTATTGTTTGAAGTAATTGTGTCTTCAGAGATCTATCAGAGGAGAGGACCATGTTGCGAAATATTCCTGACCTGATGGATTTATACTTGTTGAGTATTCATATGGATGGCAGCGGCAGTGTGATGAATAGCTATCTTTCTTTTTTTCTTTTTTTTTTTTTTTCAGTGAGGGGGGTGGATTGATTTGTTTCATTAGAGTTTCTTTGCCAAACAAAAGTTTGTTTGGTTTTTTTTTTCTGGTTAGGATGCAAAGTCAACCTCAGAAGTTGGGAAATGACAGCTTTTTCACTGTACACTTTTAATTCTAATTTACCCTGCTTTGGGATATGTGTCATCAATCAGAATTTGGATTAAATTATTCCATACAGTCTTTTTTCCACAGGATCACTGCTTCATTCAGTTCCCAAGATAGATGACAGCATTCACTTAATTATCAGTAGTCAATTGCTTTTTCTAATTTGTTCAAAAAGTGGCTTTTTTGCATTCAAAACATGTTTTGCATGTAGAATTTTTCATTTCCTCATGAGCTTTCCCATGGCACTGGCCACTATATTACCTGAGTTCTCATGCCATATTGCTGGGGGAAGACATTATTCTATTTTTCTAGGGAAACAGTTTCAGAAATATTAGAGATCAGAAGCATCTGCTGATTTTGAGGTATTTAGGACTAGATTCTTCAAGATATGTAATATTATCCAAAATTTTTTATGTTCTAAGAGATGTTGATTGTGCTAACGTGTTTGACCTGGAGAAGGAGGAAAAACTCTTCAACACAAAAGCCCATTGGCCCACCAGCAAATTAGGACAAGACTAATCTTTACTGTATATGAAATGAGAAGCAGAGAAATGGAGATTATGTTCCAAGAGAAATTTGGCTTAAGTACTACATTTTGCATCACAATGGAACAAGAGGGGGAAGAAATAGATTTTCTGGAGTGGCATTACTTTTATTCTGAGTGTCCACACTCATACTGCAGCCTCTTATTTACACTGCTGGTTCCAGCAAAGGAGAAGAGAATCACAAAAGCAATGATTTTTATTATAAAACCTGATCCACTCAACCACAGACACATACAATGCACTCCATGCAGATGAAGCAGTGGTTTTACTGTCTTTACTGCTTTTCCAACTTAGAATTTTGTTTGTACATAATGAATGTTTACAAATGGGTAATATTTCTCACCATAAATGTAAAGTGAAGCTTCTGAATCTATTAAAATAACTTTTTCTTGGGCAGGGAGAGAGCACCTAAGACTCTTCTTGTGAGAGGCAATTCTTGTTTTCGCACTCCTGAGAGAAAAATTACTCCATCTATAAATGTTTTTTCCTGAATTCAACTTGTTTTTCTACTGTGCTTTTTAACCATTTTGATACTCCCTGGGCTAAGCATTCTGTTTCCTTTCAAAGTTAGACCCCTAGTGTTTCAAAGCTTAAATTCAGTAGATCGTGTTTTTGCAGTTTCTTGTTTGAAGTCCAGAGCTTGTGCTGGTGACATTACACAATAGAAACCAGAGAAGTTTCTGATGAGGTCTACCGAGTCTAAGGCTGCTTTCATAGTCTAGTAGATGTCATAGTGACATCTTTCTACTATTTAGTAAGAAGAGTTGCTGGGCTGCAGCAAATTCTCTTGCTTGTTAACTGCCTTGTTTTGTTGGGTCCCCGGATGGCAGTCAACTGAAGGGGAAAACATCTTTAGATAAAGAGGTTATGCCTGTTTCCAATGGGAGAATAGAGATCATAAAGGAAAATTAGAGAAAGAAGATATTACATCTGTTTAAAACATGAGGAGGGAATGTAGGAAGTGACAATAAGAGATCAAAAAGTTGAATCTCATTTGATTTTCAGAAATCTTGTTAAACCAACTATTTCTACCAAATATGGTTATGTTTCTCTGTGTTTATCTTAATTCTTTTATACTTACCAGGCAGCATCCCAAAGCCTCACAGAAATCTATAGGAGCTTTGGTTATAAGGAGACTGCCCAACCATGACTTTACTAACAGCCTTTTTCCTCTGGGTGCCCATGGTTGACACTGTGCTCGTGGGTTTGCGAAGAGCTCCTGCTCCACTCTTCTCTGTCAGGATGGGCAAGGGGAATGAAAAGAGGGAATGAGAGCCCAAAATGTCAGTGGTGAGAGCCTGTAGAGCAATCATGATAGAGCTACTTTCTGCACTGTAGGTACATGCTCAAGTGGACTCATTTTCAGTGTTTTCTCTCTTATATCCCCTAAATGACATATTTGGCAATATCAGCCTCATGAAATCACAGACATTCCCTGAAAACATTAGTGGAAACATTGGAGGGAAAATAATTCATTTGAAACTTGGGAGAGGCTGGACAATGAGGCAAGTCATGTAGATACGTTTTCTACTTTTTAGTTTTTCCCCACTGGTCTGTCATGAAAGATTGTGACAGCAAAAAGGAAGGCTGTGTGCTGCACTGAGTGCTGTTAGAAGGAAAAAAAATATCAAAAATGAAATATGCAGTGGGTGCAATTCATTGCACTATTTCAGTCAGAAATTGCTGCCACATGGACTCAGACTTTCTAATGGTTTTTCACAATCAGCCATAGGTAAGCCTCCAATTGGTATGGTGCCTGCAGTATTTGTTTTGAAATACTGTATAACCTCACAGCATCTGGAAATACCCACAGTACATACTGTGCAACTGTAAACCATATAAATGTTGGGGAAAATTCAGCTGACTTCTATAAAAAAAAATATTGTTAAAGCAAGGTTCGTCCAAGTGTAGGTGACATTGTGTGCATTCTTTTAAAATTGCCCTATCATTGTGGACATTCTTGTTCTTTGAGAAATAATAATAAAAAGTCTTGCTGATAAATTTAATTAACAAATATTAAAATGGAATAAAACAAAATATTCATAAGAGAGGTTTTGCGAGAAGATGTAATGGAATAATGTCATCATAGTGTTCTCCATTCTCATTTAAGTCTTTCTGTTAACCAATTTGGCTATATTTCAAATGGAACTACATATTATGTGTATAAGTACTTGATCAGGACTTAAGGCTGAGTCCATGTGTCTATAAAGATATTTTGAGAAAACTATTTAAATTTTAGAACTTTGTTAGTTTGCTGTTATGCTGGGATAGAGAACCTCCTTCCCAGCAGGAGACATTGTGAAAGCAAATTCGTTAATGTTTGTGAGGTGATGCCACTTTGTAAATGTGGAACAATCACTGAAAAACTGCAAAATTTTCAAGCAGCTGTGCTTAACATTATGTCAAATTTATCATATTATTTCAGCATGAAAAATGGAGAGAGAATAAAAATGAACGCATTTTAGATGGACACTTCCTAAAATAGCTTTGAATTTTCCCATATACTGATGTTTTAAAATGTCTGTCTTCCTGTCTTGTTTTGTCTTATAGGTTTTACGCAAGACAATATATCTCCCCTGTTTTTTCACTTTGGTTTGAGAGGGGGAAAATATTTTTGTTTTAAATTGACCTGAAACATTTCTTTTTTCCCTTCAATCAACAGCAAATTGAAAAGTCTACTGTCTACAGCTTTTTCCTGGAGCAGATTCTGTTAAAAACAGGTGGAACAGGTATTCTCTGGCACCCTTTATGTCAGTTAGTTGGTTCTATAATTACAGACTAATTAAAAATGTACCTCAATTTGCAAATTATGTTAGTTTCTAAAGATTCTTTAGATCTTACTAGCTGGAAAAAAGTTTGTTATGCATCTCTTCAACATTTGTATAGTGAAGTCTTTAAAGTGTATATATTTGACTTCATAAACTATACATTGAGAGAGAGAAGGAGGATGTGTATTTGAATTTAGAGGATCATTAACCAAGCTCGTAACAGTTGCTTTATAATCCTTACAGTTGAGTTGTCTGAGAGACTGCTAATATTTTCAGATTCTCAGTAGAATTTTTCTGCTATTTACCTTAAAGATTTAGTGAATTTGTAGCACAGAGAAGGAAAAAAAAAAAATAAAAAGGTCTCGAGATCTTTCTGAAAACGTAGCTAGATAGTTGTTCAGTTAGGTGGCATGGAAGTATGCTTTTCTTTTCTATTTTTGGACAAAGTTTGGATTACAGAAAAATATGACTGTGTGTGGATCTATTTCTTCATTCTTTACTTACTGAAGTGTAGGGTGAAGGCAAAAGCCGTGGAAGTATTTATGGTAGCACTAACACCAAGAATCAGGAGATGATTTTTATACATATATGGCATGCTTTTGTCAATGATGCTTTGTGAAGAAGTTCACTATATAGTTCATAACAAATTCTGTCATCAAACTTAATTTATGATAACTTTTATAAAGTAGAACTTTTCATACAAACAGGGATACAGAGGCAGATATAAATGTTTTTCTAGCATCTAAGATACTTTACTTAGTGGAAATGCCCTGGTTCCTGAGAAATGAAATAAATACAATTTAATATAGACATAAGTAATTCTATAAAAGTATGTAAACAACCATTTGATAAGTCACCTTAACTGTAGGTCAAAAGTTACATTGTCAGCAGTATTGTTTAAAAAAATCAGAGTAAATCATTGAACACATTTTAAATTAGTGCAAAATCTGTCTGAATAAAAGATACATTATTTTTACTCGTGAAAATTCAAGGCTAAAAGTAAAAATACAATGTAATATAATAGCTTAGTGATTGCAATAAAAATACACTTTAGAAAGAATCTCTTTGAATTCTATAAAATGTTTCATAAACTTTGATTAAATGGAGCCTGAATTCCTCATAATAACTTCAGTCTTGCATTGCATATGCCGTTAGATACATCAGCCTGGCTTACCAAGAGAGCTGAGGAAAGTCCTTTGTCTGAGACTGACACCTATACAAATAGACCATGTCTACAGCTTTCTTCTCAGTAGCATTTAGAATCCTGCGAGTTATAAAATCTTGGCAGATTCATTCAGCTCTCTCAAACACAAATGTAATAAAGGCATCTCATTTGTTTTAATCATATTCTTTCTTTTTTTAGTCTGTCTAGACTATTTTAACAACCATAGAGCTGTGCTTTGCTCATGGTGGATAGCATGCTTATATTTGCAGATTGCTATTTCAGGTTCAGTTTCTAATTTGGAGTGTACCAGAACCTGGATGCAAACATCTGCTTGACTTTGTGCTACAGCACATTTTTCTATAGAAAATATGCAGTTAGAAACTGTCACTACCCCAGAATTAAAGACCTACTTTTCCCTTTCAGTTAAGGTTCCTTTAACTGAAAAAGCAGTATGCCTTTCACTTGTAGCAGTGAATTGTAATACCTGAATGAGTCCCTGGAAAAAATGTATAAATGTCTATTTATGTGTATTAGATATAGAACATGATAAGATATTTTAGGATGTCAACATCACTTCATTAAATATTGATGGAAAATTATTTAGAACTATGTTTTAAAATGAGAAGTCTAATAATCCCAACCTATTTATCCTTAACTTTACAGAACTAAAATATATAAAAAAAAAAAAAAGCAAGTAAAATGGAAGGAATTACTTCTGCATATTTTACAAAGATAGAACAGTACATATACAGATAGGAAAGATGAATACACCTTGCATTCCCACCCTGTGTTGTAGCAATCACCCTTTAAGTTGTCAGGGGTTGTTTCTCTGTTCTTAATTATTATTTTCAATTCCTCCTTCCTACCATAATTCCCAAAAATAAAACCTTCCTGGGAAAAGGCTCGTGGAAATGAATTGTTCTTTAAACCTTCAGTATATGAGGAAAAAGCTTGATTTCCCAAAATGCCACTGTTGTTAATAAAAGTCCTTTCTACCTAGTCACACTATATTTTGCTCTTCCAAACCCTTCAATATTTGAGAATTTCACATCAAGGAGATTAGAATATGAATTGTTTCTGAATACTTCAAACCGTCCTTCTTCCTAAACCAAGGACACGACTAAAGACATAGTTTCTACTGTTCTGAAGGTATTAATCTTCAGTTCTCAGACCATTTAAGTTTTGTTGGGGAACAAAGTTACAGAGACATAAAAAAACAGAGAAAGAAGGTGTGATACACTTTCACAGAGCTCTGGTGGTCAGGGAATAAATTTAATTATTATTCACGACATTATATTTTTAAAGCTATTGTGCATGGTATTTAAAATTAAACCATAATTTAGCAGGCTATTCATAGAGTGAGAGGACAGTATTTTCTCCATTTGGAGAGATCTGCCAAGTTCTGCTTCCTATTCTGCAATTCTGCAATCCTATTCTTTACAGAATAGGACTTGTCTCGAGTTTTTATGTTGTAGTTTTCTTTCCAAGACAAGTTCTGAGGGTGAGAGATAATTTTATACATCCAACATAAGAACTGATTGACAATGTTACATTAGATATTTTCCCATTTTTCTATGGAACTTCTTGGAGAGATTCTCTTGGTAGCCAGAGACTGAACTGTGCAGAAACACTTCTAAAGGTTTATGCTTTGCAAAGCAATTGTTCTTCTGGACAAGGTTATTTCCAATCTCTGCTTTAGCTATTGTAACTAGACTGCCTGTATTACTCATACTTTCATGTAGATTAATGTATCCCTTCACATTCATGTCAAGCAGTCCAAATGTGTAAGTTACACACCTGAGGATTTATAGGTCAGACAGCAACAAACAAAAGGAGAACAAGGTTTTTGACTCTGTCAGACATCTTTACTGTCCTTAGATCCTACAGTCTCCACTTTACCTTTGGTATTAGTCACAGCATTTTGTAGGTCTCTGGTATACTGCTGCAGCAAGGAAAGCAAGAATTAGTGTAGATCTACATAATTTGTTGCTGTTCAGAAGATGTATGCACACACAGAACTCCTAATTCATCTTGGACTGGTAGTAAAGACCTCAATTTCCAAAAGAACTTCAGCATTGCAGAGTGGGTGGCTTGTTCAGAGCATTTTCCAAATATTCAGAAGACAGGAAAATGCATCAAATAGTAAGTTGTTATTTTTAGATTACCAATATATAAAAACCAGAGATGGCTGTAATTTTCTACTCTTTCTTAAATACGTTTCTTTACACTTATTTTTTTATTATACCCTTTAGAGGACTTGACAGACAGAAATAGAAATAGCTCAATAAAAACTACTGGAAACATCTAAGGAAATCACTTTTGAGAAATACCTATGTGGTGAAATTTCAGACAGATCCTTCTCCTAACCATGACAAGCATTTTTGTTGTGAAGGTACTTTTCCTTTTATAGAAGCTGATAGCACTTAACTTTCTTTTATGTAAATATTAAAGATAGGGGTGAAAGTCACATATTGATTAAAGCGAAAGAAATAAGGGACTAGTAACCATCTCCTCAAACACTTTTTCTTCTTAACGGTCCTAGCTCTTTCTACAATGAAAAATATAAAAATAGAACCAGTAAAAAGCATTAAATTAGTACCTTTTTGCTGTAAATATACAGATAATTTTAAAAGCAAATTCTTACAGAAATTGAAGGTGAGCTAGCTTAAAAGATTTAATTTACAGAAGTGCATTCCAGTTTCTCTTCAAAATGTTACCTGTACCTATTGATCTGCCATTCTGGTTTATTGCCATTCATTATATGCCATTCATACTTCACAACATCTGGTAAATTTTCCCAATAATCAGGAGCTGAACAACTTATCAGAACATCTGTAATCAACATGTAATCAGTTTCAGAGAAAACATTGCAAGGTTGGTTAAAAATAATAAAAGGCTATTTTAAGTGGCACAACTTAATGATGACAATGGTGATGTTACTCAGCTACAGCTTACTCTTAGAATTTAAAATAATTCTAGTGATGTTTTTCTTCAAAGGGATTGATGTAACATATGCAAGAATCGACAAGCAGTTCCTTCCTTACATGACAGTTCTCATCACTTACACACCTGAGATATGTATGAATTGGTGTTGTACTGTTAACGAAGCAGCTATACACTTTTGAAAAGGAATAAGATGCTCTTTAGTAGGATTTTTTTTTTTTTCCAAAAGGAATATAAGAATACATAATCACATTAGGAGAATAACTAACAATATTAACGGAAATCAAAGACTGTATGTTGTATGCAATGTTGTTGGGGAACCGAGACTTGCATGTTAAAAGACCAGTGTGGTCCCTGCTGAGTATATTTTAGTTTCAAAATAATTAGTTCTGTCAAATAATTAATATTTGTTGACAAGACCAAGTTAAGCGCATGCAGCATCACATGTGTTGTAATTCGTTGGGATGATAAAATAATATGGACTGAAAAAAATCAATTTGAGCTGCCAAAGCTGATCACTTAAGCCAAGTGAAATAACACAAGCAACTTTCTTCCATAGATTTCATACACACTTATAATTAGCTTTGCCTGCTTCTGTGGTCTTTTTATATTTCAGCTCTGAGTAGGCAAGTTTCATTGGTGCGAATATTTTTGAACATTTATTTGAGAGCTTCCTGAGCAAACTTGGTGGAAGAAACACACTAAAAGTCAATTGGAAGCAAATGATAATGTTGGACATACTAGATCAAACTAAATCTAGGTAAACTAGATAAAATTAAAGAATATTTAGAATACTTAATATTGAAATTCAAGTGCTATCAAAGAGCTCTTTGAAACTGATCTATATTTACAAGAAAAAAAATCCTTACTCATTGCAAACTGTTGTATAACAAAACTTAAAGTGCAGATTCACTTAGGAGGATAACATAAAAACAACAGCAAACCCCCTCTCCTTTCAATTTATACCCTTTCCTGTCCCAGTTAAGTCAATGAAAGCTACACTTTGGTTTAAAGCAGACTTACTTTAATAATGAATCCTTCTAATAATGTCATCCATTAGACCAGAGGTTAGATATTATGACAGCGAGAGCTATAAAAAAAACTTTAAAGGGTAGAAAATTTGAGGGATAAATTATTCATTGTAAATTATTTTCTCTAACCAGTTTTTACTGCACTCCTATCAGATACTTTACAGCTCTACAGCATGATGTCGGAGATTGAGTATAATCAATAGAATAAATTATTTAAATGTAAGATTCATAGGGAGGTTTCTTTACACTCAAATTTGTCCAATCTCCTGTGATACAGGGAGAAAATATGAAGTATATTTACATTAAATATTCTGGATTTTAATGATTTCTACTGAGGTTGCTAAAAATTTTCTTTGCAGACTTGTATTTTTTGGCTTAAAAATAAATCATGATCCACTTTGCATTTTGAAAATTTACTGGAAATGTTTTCCTTTTTCCTTTTTTTTGTCCTGTCCCATATGTATCTACAGTGTGGAAAGAAAGAGAAAAAGCAATGTACTGCATACTCAGTGTTACAAGAATCATTCTTTTATAGTCTTTAAAAATGCTATGCAGCTGAAAGATCTAGTGTTGTTCCTTCTGAAGCACATTAAGAGGCAAAAATTCAGTTTAATTGCAGTTAAAATCCTACTTTTTTGCCACTGACTTTGGCAGGGCCACAGTTTCACTCAGAGTAGTAATACAGTCGGCTCATGATAGAGAATGACAGATTATGTTCGCTTCAGGTGCTGCTGGTCCCAGTGCTTACAAGACCACACTCTTTTAGGTACAATATAGAGTCATACCAAGCAAAAAAAAGCTTCTGATACAAATAAATTAACCAGTCACTGGATAGGCCCATAGGAAGAGAAAACAAAAGCAGTGTGACGAACTTCATACCAGTGTCGCTCTTCTAAGGTTGAGGAGGAGGAAAATCTGTAGGAAGGACTCAGCAGAATGGAAGAAACAAAGTGGACCTGAGTAAGAAATAGTGTGAATGGACTTGAGCAGAGTAAGGTAGATGTGGGAAGAAGTAGAGAATATATGAGACAGGTGATATGAGAGTAAGGCAATGAAAATACGACATTTATGATACGAGGAGTCAGTACAAGAGAAGAGAATGATACTTTAGACTTATATGTGAATGTAAACTGATTTTTTTCTGAGCTGTCTCTTTGCAAAGGGTTAACCAAAACCAGGAATATGCAGCCAGCACCAAATTCTAGAGCATTCAAATGTACACAGATTTGGATCCCAGAGGCTGAGTTACCTGCTGACATTAAATTATTTGCTCAAATAACATACTGCTAGAGAAGATATGTTGGCAACAGGTTTTGTATGGTTTGCATCAAAAAAATCTGTATTAATGTGGTTGATTAATGTTCAGATAATGTTTTTAGGAAAGCATCTTTGGCATATTATTATTTCATTGTGTTTGCTTAAATGAGCCTCTAAAAGAGCATTAAATAAATAAAACAATTATCTGAATAGGGAATATTATCATTGTATTTGGGCATCAGATGTCTGCTAGAGTAAAATCACAGCTTCACTAAGACTTACTACTATCCCAGACTAAATTAAAATCTCACTTGTATCTACTTGCTGCAGCAAAAAGTTACTGCTGAGACTACAAAGATTGAGAAATATTGGAAAAATTTTCTCATCCAATTTTTGTGTGGCTTTTCACAAAATGGTAAAGAGGGAACAGATGAGACTTTGTGTGTGTAAATACAATGATTTTTAAAGAGAAAAATGAAAGTAGAGTATCATTTCAGAGATTCTCAATGATACAGACAGTATTTCAACACATTGCTTTTAAAGTTTCTTAAACTATCTAACAGATTTTTTATATGGTATGGAGCATAGTGTAGGAACTGCAGGCTTTGTGATCTCTCAGTAACAATGACAGTGTTACTATGCTAAGGTTCATTTAATTCCCATGTCTCAGCACAGAACTGAAAAACAAACAGCCAGATATTAAAATTATTTTTGCATTAAAATATAAGTGCCTAGTAAGGCTTTGGCATGAAAATTCCAATAGATTTAACTACAAAGTAAATGTCAAATGCTTTTGAAGATAGTCTAGGAAGGGAGATGTAGGGGTAAGACACTGAAGCAGCCACACTACAGTGATTGCTAAGAGAGCCGAGGCACATGCTCAGGAGACCAAGAATACACATTCTAATTTTCAACAGCAGAGAATTGAATGAAGCTTTCCATTGTCCCAGAGAATGTCCTAAATGTCGAACTATCAGTTAAAACACTAGGAAAGGCACCACAACTGAGTTTTGTGTCCTTAATAGTTATGACAGAGGAAAATTACTGAAATAGTCTCTGCAGGCAAGACAGGTCAATGAATGTGAATTTGGGCAGTTTTAAACATGGTATATATATCAAGCCACTCAGTCTTGAAAAATTTTAAAGAGATTTCTGCAGAACATTAGACTACTTGTAAGCTTTAATGTCAGAAACTGAAGTGCAATTAAACTTCAGATGCCTTCAGGATGAGATGATAGAGGAAGAAGAGCTCCACAGATAGCTTTGGATTTGTGTTTATGAACTGGTAGAATCCCAGGAGAGTCTATGGATCTAGTTTATAAGGACCTTGCTCGTGGTTGCATGACTGTGGAGGAAAAAGGAGCTGAAATAAGACCCAGTACAAGACTGAATTTAAGACATGAAATCATCATTAGATCCATTTTCAAATTTTCTTTAAGTTTTTTTTCTTTAAGTTTTTCTTCATCAGATATCTGTATACTGTATATATAGATGATGGAAACTTTCATAATCCCATGCGGAAAATTCCATTGCCACATGGTGGACACAACTAACTGTAAGGTTTATCAAGGAAAGGAATTTCAGATGTCTTGTTGCATATCCTCAGCGGTGAGACTATCTCTTGTTTCTTGACTACCTTTCTAATCTTATATTTTGATATATGCACATGATATTCAGCATGTGAAAAGATAGACTAGACTTTCTAGATAGAATAGAAAGGCATTCAGGTGTTTTGCGGTGAATGATAGACTATTACCTTGGCTTCCTGACTTGGAATATACTGTATAGGCTAACGAATAAACCCAAGGCTCTGCAGGGATGTAGCAGTCTACCACATGTTGCCTGCAGATGTGCTTGGGTTTTAAAGATGCAGTTCACCCATGACCGATACAAAAATCTAGCCAGGCTGAATAAATGGGGTAAAAGAATGGGATGGATAAAACAAAAGCACAATATGCCAGTGATTTACTGCATCATTTTGCGAAAGTTACTGGCAGAGCTAGAGTTAGATATCAGGATTACTTGGTTGTCAGTACTAGCTTTTCTTCCTGTAAATCAGATGCACAATATGGTCATCTGGTATAAATCCCCAAGCCAGACATCTGAGAAGGACATTATGGAGCAAATGCAAGAGCAAATGTGATCTAATTTGCCTCTGATTGTGAAAGTCAAGTATTCTTAAATACATCTCTCCATTATGAAACATCAAATAATGATTTTGATCAACTAATATGGGAGATACATTGTAAAAAAAACCCCATGAACAGAAAATACAGGAAAATACTTAGAAATATATAGGTATAAGTTGTATGGACAGGAAAAACAAAAGTATCACTAATCCTCAAAACAAAGTCATATGTTTTCTATTAGACTGTATATTTTCTATTAAACTTCCTAGTGCCACAGCATTTTTGTGGTGTTTTGCATTCTTTCATTTCATTCATGCAACAAGCCACTGAGCTGGAATATCATCAGTATTATTGCCAGTTTCTGAAGAAAGAGGACAAGGTGGAGATATTAAGTGACTTGCATAAGGCCTCTTATCAAATCTGTACCAGAGCTAGGATTACAATTTGGAAGCTCTTGACTTCTTGTTTGGCATTTGGCAGCCTAGACCATGACATACCTCAAATCCAATTTCAAACTCTTATAAAATAATAGAGGGAACATAAGGGAGCAAAATTCTAATCGAAATAATGTTACTGAAAGTTTTCTTGGAGGCTTCGGTAGAATAAAATCGGCTGAAATAGTTCATCTGAGAGTCGCTTATAGCGATTCCACAAACATTAAAGATCGGATGCCACTTTGAAAAAGCATGACAAATTTGCCAAAAGAATCTTATTCGCTTAAGAATAATTTGAAAAATTAATTTATATTGGCCTAGTTATGTTTAATGCCATGTGTCCCAAAAAACAGCTTAGTACATAACAGAGAAGGTTTCCAGTGAGAATTGTGTTGTAGGGGAAACATCTAACCATGCCACAGGTATCATTATTAGACCTGGTTTTAAATATTGGCTTTAAATTCTAAAGCCTTAAAACAATTCACTGATTAAACTTTCAGCAGACATTGTACTTTGAAACTGTATACTCCCTTGAGAACACAGAAAACTGGTGAAGTCTATTAGGAAGGCTAGAAATATAAAAATGATAGTAGGAGACTGTCTTACTTGCCAAGGCTCATTTAATCCTCACAGTGATATGAAGCTGAAGAGAAAGCAAAAACACAGATGAAGCAACACTGCCAAATGAGACCAAGCAATCCTAGTGAACACGAGATTAGCTTGAAATGTCATATGACAGCAAATATAGCTAAGATTGTTTGTAGGAAATCCATAGTACCATCAAGTCACCAAGTGAAGAGAAAGACAGCAGTCCTGCAACTTTTACTGTCACTATACCTAAAACTGAAGATTGAAAACAGATTTAGGCCACAGAAACTGTAAAAGTCAGAAATGCATTAAAAATTATTAAGAAGCCAGCAGGAATGACTGATGAGGGAAGATTAAAATAGCTTGCTGTATAAATGATAAATGATGACTCAGAGGAGATGAGATAGTTGGCTACAAATAGATCTGGTCAAAATATTGGAAGTGAAGGGAAAAGTCACCAACTTTAGTTTGCCTTTTTCGTAAAAAAAAATAATATAATCTTGTTCAGTTCTATATCCAAGAGCCTGACTGACAGCACATAAAAGCAGTGCACCCCAAGATGAAAAGTTTCCATTATTAGTTTCCTGGATAGACATATGCAATGCATAGATTGCAACCACGACATGTTAAAGAAAAGTTTGAAAGTTAACCCTTTATTTGACTGCCTTGCGTTAGTGTCAAAATATCCTGATTGTACTCTCTCTCCTGGAGACATTTTAATAGGTGAGACATTACCTGAGGGATAATACCAAAGGTCCCGTTCTGGAATTTGCTAAGTCACCTTAATTTCCAGGTCTCTTGGGTATTCCCTGGAAGGGTATATCTCTTTATGGGATTAGACAGTTAGGTATTATAACATTTTTACCCTATTTCAAACTCCACTTAGAATCCCAAATAAGTTTAATTTTATTTTTTTTTTTTTTTTTAGATTTGGATTTAATATTTTTCTCCTGAATTCACTGTGTTATTTACACAGTTATACTGATATGTGTTATCATAATTACTTTCTTATCCTAGTCAACAGGATTATGGTTTGATTTTACAACTGATAAATAGAGAAATCCTTGTATTTAACAGGGGTTAAGTATGATGGTGGAAAGGGACCCATATCTGAGTGCTCATAAAAATTTATATTAAGGATCGGTATTTCTTTACATGATCACATAGGGTTATTTTCTATATCCTGAGAACAAAGAGCGTGTGAATGGGAGAGAAAATCCCCATAACTCTCTGCTGACAGGTTTCGTTTTCTTCTGCCCATTTGGGTGGGAGAAGGTCCCAGCACCATGAGCTATAGAGCAATATAGGGCAATAAGAAGCTGTAGCTTCTGTCCACCTGTACAGACCTCAGACCTCCTCCTCTTTCCCTCCTTGGAGGTGGTGCTGCTCCTGAGACAGGGTGTGCATGTCCCCCTCACTCTTTCAAATGTTTAAACAACTAACCCAAAATAATGTATTCTTAAAAGTGTTTTATGATATTTGTCTGTATGGTATTATTAATATCTAGTTTGTTGTTTTTTTTTTTAAAGTAGATACATTTTCTTCGCCTTCCACAAAGAGAAAGTCTTTGTCTCTTTGAGAAGAGTGACAACAGAAGATGAAGTGTGATCTGCTACATCATTTTATTTTTTAGTCCTTCGTTTTCTACAAGATATGGCATAGCAAGTATTGATGCATTTTGTCATTTATATGGCTCAAGAAATGCCAGCTTGAAGGGAGAATTGTCTGTGTTATAGACATGGTGTGTCAACCCCTTCTTAAAAATAATTGAAAGGAAAACTTAAAGTTAAACTGTAAAAAATAAAATAAAAATATACGTAAAAGGCAGGATATCTTGGGGGAGAGAGGGGAAACAGATTCTTTGACTTTAATGAGAACTGGAAAAGCCCAGAATATTTTGATGTGGATTTAACTAACCATCTTATGAATAATTTTTTTCTTTTTTTGTGTGACCTACATAAAGTAATTCATTAAAAATGAATTTAAAATATAAAGAAGAAAGGATTTTCCAAGACAAAATATATTTTATCTGACAGCTTTCTGTTCTCTCTCTTCTCTTCTTACCTCCCTCCCCCCATGATATGTCCAATATTCTTACTTCCAACAGGTATGTAAAATTTTATAGGGTTTGTCAAGGACTGATTTTAGCTGAGATAAAATAGTTTTTAATGACTGCTGATTAAAGGAATTAACATGAATATTGAATTTTCTCCATAACATATTAGTATCAATGCAAGATAAAGCTATGTTGTAGGACATTTCACCCACAGAAGGACACTCCCAATGTTTAAACATCTTAAATTTGTATGCAACACTACAAAAGTATTAATGTTGTCACTGTTGCTAAAAAGTAATTCAAAAGGAGAGAAAATATATTATGGCCTTAAATTTTTTCATGATAAACATATTAATATTTATTGATTCTTGAACCTTAAAGACATTAAGTCACAGAAAAGCTTAACTATTAAAGCAAGGATTGAATCTTGATATTTACAAAAGTTCAGCTATTAACTGAGGCTGGATAACAGAAGGGCAAATATAAATTGCTTGGAAATGCCAAAGAGAGCACCATGTGTTTTAGGTCAGAGACTGACCACGTGTTATAGTGCTGCATTTTGTCCATCTAAGGACCAATACCATGATGTTTGATTTTTGCCAGAATGCCCATGTTCACCTCGACCCCCAAACATCCTAGCAATTAATTTTTTACAGGCTGTATTTTTTTACTGTGGATTTCATTGTGGAGACAGACTTCACTGTCTAACCACGTGTCTGTTCAGGTCTTTCTCTGTCTTTTTTGGAAGGATTTGTAATTATCAAATGTGTACTATGCATCTTACTGTGTAAACTTTATTATTGTAAATAGTAAAACTTAAGATTTGGTATTTAATGGTGCTTAGAATAAGCTGCCAATGATGGGAATTTTCATATCTAAAAATCTTTCTCCACAGAATTAGTCTTTTATTATCACATAGATTTAATACAGAGTGTTGATTATTTCCTGGCTCAGCTCTAGACATGATCTCAAACTAAATTTGTGTTTTTTTCAGGGAAATGAAAGTGTGTTTCATTTTTCCTAACATTTTCTTTATAAAAATAATAAGTACATAGAAGTGTGGTATTAAATCTCTCTACATATAACTAACATGGTTCTAATCTATTTTCAGAAAACATTTCATTTTTCTTTAAAGATTTTCAGTTTTCCTGTTTCAGTTTTTCCTCAGTAGACCTTAATTCTTCCTAAAATCACTGCGAGTAATATTTAGTTCATTCAAATATACAGACTTTTTCTATTTGGTTAAAAGAAGCAAATGTTTTATTTACAAAAGGAAAGAAAATAGCTCCAAGATAAAAGCACATAAATATGTAGAAGCTCCTGAAAGTATTACTAAACTTGTTGAAGGCAATTTTTTAAAAAGTGAAACTAAGTATCTATCTTACTAAAAAAAATTCCCCAAACCATAAATGTAAATCTTTCCTAACCTCTTTTAAAAAGATTTATCTAGGATTTTTATTCTAACAGAATTGTTACAGGTTGGCCTCATTGGTCTATTCAGCATAGGAAAATGCATAAGGATAATTTCAGAGACAAATTTTCAGTATTCAGTAGAAATTTAACTGGGCTGATGAGTTCCAATCAATCTTTTAAGATGAGAAACAGTTCTATGACTAGGAACATGCTGAAGTGAATTGCTCTCAAAATTCCTTTAAACAGCTTAGGTCCTCAAGTTTCCGTATGTCCCAAATTGTTTTGCAGGTTGACCAAAAGGCTGTCTCTTCAAAGGCAAATTTTGCATTTTGCTGTAAAGAATCATTGGTAAAATGTGTAAGCAGCATTGGGAGCAGAGGTCCAACAAGACTATCATGGTTCCTTCTTGCGCCCACCCCCCAAAGAAATGCCTGGGAGTTACTGGGATGTACAACTGGACAACTTACTCCCTTTCCCTTTGCTTCAGGTCCTGTGCTCTTCCCTGCACTGGGACACAGCCCGACTCTAAAAGGGATCATTGTCTTCACTATTCTGGTGTTAGCCACAGAGCCCTAGGAGGAACACCTCCTATGAAATGTGAGATGTGGGTTGAAACGTTCATCTTATGGACTGAAGATGAGTTTCACAGCCACAAAGCAATGCTTTGTCATGTTGGTGCTTAACTGAACTTCATCAGAAAATGATAGAAAATTGAAGGAAGCCAGGGCTTAAAATCTGCCCCCCTCTTCAGCACTTCAAATTGACTGGTTTAGACTTATCCCATTTATGTGCTGGACAATAGGAATCTCATTTTAGTCATTTACATTTTCATTCCTGTTTAACATATTAGATATTTTAATGTTTAAAACAGGTTTGCAAACTTTACTGTTCGAACCAGAGATCTATGCAGTAATGGAAACAGTCTGATTTATAACTTTTATGTTCAAGTATACCAAGACTTAAACTAGTTAGTCCTGGGTAGAATAATTAAATCAGCTACAGCATAAAGCAATGCTGTATATAATGAAGTGTATTGAATAAATAACTATAATGAAGTGTATTGACAGCTAGATGCTATTCATAAAGCATTTCTTAAAATATGTTTGGCATATAGAGGATATTTATTACCAAAAAGAGTCACTGCAATAATAGGAAATTAACAAGATACCTTATTAAAGGCTGCAAGGAAATGAGATGATTTTAGATATGTTTCTCTCACTGTTTCATTTATTTCTGTGGTTGTATGAGTTATAGTGTTTGTGATTTTGCTGATAGCTCAAAGAAGATAGGTATAATTCAATATTCACAAAGGTAAATTGTAAGTGATGTGTAAAACTTACCATAAGTTCTTTCTCATTGTAATGAAGATCCCATGTATCTTTGATTTTTATGAAATATTCATAATAGTATTGTACATCGACCAGCAAGGCAATCAAATCTTAATTATTCACATGTTAATATTATTCTCACCCTTTGAATTTCTGCAGCACGTTTTCCTGACTGCTCATTTGAATATGAGAGAACCCACCAGACAACTACTTTTCTTTGTGTTATAAAAATATTGTAAATTTGCATTGCAAAGAACAACTACAAGAGAGGAACATTCGATGTCCTATTCAAAGTCTATTTAAATTAGTGCATAGCAAAACTGGGTAAAAATAAAATGAGGATTTTTATGAAATAAAAAAAGGAATAGTTCACTAAATTCCATGTTAAATGGCTAAACAATAGAGGAAATACAGAATGTAGTACTCTGGTGTTTTGAAAACAGTTGTGATGGTAATAATTAAAGAGTTTTGTTGTGTATAATTTTCATGCAAGTCTTGTCTGGCAGAAGATTTTCTGTGGAGTTTGTCCCCTTGTCATTTTTATTATTAGTGTGTCGGTTGTGCCCAAACGTACCAACTGAGATCACATCAGTGTGTTAGAAGCTATATAAAAATACATGAAACAACAGCTCTTAGTCAAAAAAAATGTAAGTCTGAAATCTAAAAAGTGGAAATAGAGGCACAAAAAGTGTCTTGCTGATAGTCATACAGCAGGCTAGTGGAAAAGACAGGTCTACCAGCCGAGTCTACTGCTTTCTAGACCAGTGGTCTTACTTGTGAGACACTACCTCTGTGAGTTTAGTAAAATCAGTTCAGCTACACAGCTGATAAACGTACACAGACAACATTAACAAGATGCTAAGAATTATATAAGGACAGATACAGCTTTTTTGCTGGATCCTCACAAAGATGAATACAATACTGTCCGTGTTAATTTTTCCCAACAGAAGTGGTATTTGCACACCGAAGTGGTGTGCATTTTGGCAGCAGCAGGGGATACCAGTGGTTCCCTGTTCACCAGCTACTTGACTGCCGTAACTTTTGTCTTTATACATACCACTCTGCCGTGTTACCTCTTCAGTTTGGGTCATTAGGGCTCTTTAAGCTAACATGGCTATGCTATTGTCACTTTGACTCCTGTGTAAATACAGGTATATCTAAGATGGGTTTAAACTCGTTACTTCTCAGATAATATCAGCAGTCTACTTTATGCCAACACGGATCTCAATGTGCATTATATTTATGTTTTGTAGGTGGTTTGTCTTCAAACTATTATGGTACCAAGTGTACTATTATGACTGTTCAAAATATTCAGGTTAAATATATCTAGACATGACTTCAACATGCATGATCTGCACAGCAATCTAGAAATATACAGTATTGAGTCTGTCATATGATAAAGCTCAGAGGCTTTTGGTCAAGGCAGTTTTCCTGGTTTTCCATGATGAAATTTGTGCATGTATACAGTATCTTGTGTTTCCAGAATGTATTTAAAATTGATAAACTTACAAGAAAACATATTTTTTTCTTGTTTTCTACAGTGTTTTCTCTAAATGTTGTAATATGAAGCTGTCATGTTAAGTTGTTAAGCAAGTGAAAGCTATTTGACTGATAGCTCCACTGCACACGTTCTTTTAATAAAGCAGACCGTTTGCTAGGACCCAGGAGGACTGTCCACACACCTCCATTGTGCGTTTTTACCTGAAGGGTGGGGTTTGGATCCTGTGTGATGGAGACGGTCAAAGTGCTGATGGCTGTGGCTGTGACCGTTTTGTTCACCAGGAATTGTGCGGAGTTCAGTAACAATGGTTTCTTTTTTCGTCAGTCTAGCTTAATATATGGTAGCTATTGATTTAAAATATGAAACTTCTGCTAGTTAGTGTCAAGCTTTAGGTGTCCAGAATAGAGGTCGTTATTCCTTTTCATCTTAAGAAATGAACTGAGCTTTGACTGTGAGCAGTATTTAACTGGATTCTCTTCTTGCCTGAGCTGTTACTGTGATATGATCAGAAATATGAACAGGTTAAAAAATAGTAACATAATTCTTAGCTGTAAGACATGGCTTATATTTGACTGCTGTCTAAATGACCTCCTTCTTACAAAATAAGTTTTCACTATTTAGAGGTATGCATATTTTTGACATTTCTGTTGTCTAATATAGCTAAAGAAAACCCAGCAGTGACATGGGACAACCTCTTTCATTTCACCCCCATCTAAGTAAATTGATGTAAATGGATGACCTGCTGGCAGGTGGAATTTGCATACATATTAAGAAAATCAGGTGCACTTCAGAAGTGTGAAGCTAGATGAACACACGAAGTGCTGTTTTTTTTTCTTTTGTCAAATGTTTCCCAGGAATAATGTGGATATTTCCATTTGAGATATGCCAGGATGCCGTTAGACTTGTGACCCCAGAGGAAAGAACAAAGCAGCAAGCAAATCTGTGTTCCTATAATTAAGGAAGTTTGGTTTCATACTTTTGAATTCTAGGAACATAAGCCACTTGTGCTTTCCCTGTCTTTTCACTTTTCTTTTTTGTACTGAATTAATAAGGAAAATTGTTCTGATAGAAACATATTGATTGCAGTAAAGAACTGTATGTTACTTGTCCCGCACTCCTCACAATGGTCAATGATATTTAACTGGTGAGAAATGTGCTCTGGCTGACGCAGCAAACAAAAGCAGAGTTGTCTTTCATTTTTAGAGTTTGTTCTCTACATGGCCTTGAATGTTCATTTATTTGACATAAGAAATGATTCGTTCTCTTGCTTTGTAGTATCTAGATGGCTAGGTACTTAAAAAGTCAATACTGAATTTCTAAGCAGAAATCCACATATGATTACAGTAAAGCTCCACTATCACAACTTTGTATTAAGAGATGTATTGGTATATTTTATATCTATAAAAATAAGAAGTTTTAATTTGACTTATGGGCAGTATTTTAAAATGTGCTACCTCGGGTTTATTGATAATTTTTAGAAAGTATAACTCTTCTGAGTCTAGATTCACCCTAAGTGAAATATGAAAAGTGAATTATTGCTGGAAAAATCATCCAAAGTCAGGGGTAACTGTATGCTTTGAAACATAATTCTCTTTGTGCTTTCTTTAAGGGTTAAAGCCAAGTGATCCAACCATGACCGGCAAAACACAGACCAGCAACGTGACCAATAAGAACGACCCAAAGTCCATCAACTCCAGAGTCTTCATCGGCAATCTGAACACAGCCATTGTCAAAAAAGGCGACATTGAAGCGATCTTTGCAAAGTATGGGAAAATAGTTGGCTGCTCAGTGCATAAAGGCTATGCGTTTGTACAGTACATGAGCGAGAGGCATGCGAGGGCTGCAGTGGCAGGAGAGAATGCCAGGATCATCGCAGGGCAGCCACTAGGTAAGGGTTTGCTCATATCATTGAAATATTGTTTTCTCTTCCCTTTCCTTTTGAAATATCATCTGCTGCTGGTGCCTTGGGGACTAGTCAGTTTGTTCTGCCATTGTTCCATCTAAGTGCATTTCCAGGATGTTGGATCTGGCAGAATTTTCAAAGTATGAGATGTTACCTAGATATTAAAAAATTTTTAGTGCTATAAACTGCTGATTTATTAAATACATCGCTTCTGACTGCTTTATACTTCTCTGTGTAATCTCATTGTAGTGAACGTGATTACTCATGTGGAAAATGTAAGTATTTTCTCTTAGACTCTAGTTAGTAAATTTAATGTAATATAACAAGACTTGTCTAATAGATGTTGTTATCTTGCATTTAATGAATCTACAGTAATATCCAGCCCAGTGGTGTGTCAGATTTTCTACAGAAGCAAAAGAATGAGTTTTGTTAGTCCTTGAAATTGTACCAAATCAAACTGTAATGCTGTTACTCATTTAGAGAAGTTTATTATTAAAACTTAGGTTGAAGTTATTCCCACATAATATTGTGGACACTGTTCATTTGAACTCCAAATTAAAAAAAAGTGTAATATTTTTGTTTTCTAGTGCTTTGTCATGAATGCTTATGTAAGATCTGTTGTTTCTTATTGCAAGTGTTACCTCTGAAAGCTATTTGCAATTAGATATGGAGGCTGTCAATGATAAAATCATCTGGAGTACAGTACTAAACCCAAATGTTGTATGTATAGTAATGTTGGACAGTACAGCAAGATGTTTGGTAGGAGCCAGGGATCTTTCACTAGACCTCTGAACTATGTTGCTCAGATCCAAACCCATGTGTTCAATGGCTATGTCAGGAAAAGGTAAAGTGTAGCTAGTGCTTTGGCTGTAACAAGTTATAAAGAACGGATATGGCTTATTCATTTTCAATTTCTCAGGCTGTAGAAATCTGTTTTTCTGATTATTTGTAGAAATTGAGATATTTATGTTAGATGGGTTCTTGTTTTGTCACAGTTGCTCAACAGTAATTTTTAGTTTTATAACCCCTGTATTTTGGTTTCAAAAGAAAAACAGATTAAAGATATCCAATTACATTTTAGGGGAGATTACTTTACAACTCTTTCAGGAAAAGTTATAGATATGAGTGAAATAAAAGAACTCAAGTGATAAAGCAAGGCAGCAAAGTCAGTCTGTGGGATGGCATTGTTAGAAGGTTCTTCCTGGAGCGGTGGTCTCCGAGCAATAAGCCATGTAATGCCATCAGTGCATTATTTACAGCTCCTTGCACACTGGTCTGACCAGATTTTTTAAACTGTGTTTTCCTAAGGCAATAGATCTGTTATTACTATGACTACTGTTGCTAGCCTCTTTTAGTATTTCTTGTGGCACCTATAATATGCCAAGTGCTTTGTACAAGGAGACGTCCTTGCTCTACTCAGAGTACTTTTGTGCTTTGTATAGAAGGTAAGTGAAGTTGTTGTAAAAGAAATTAAGGGATCAATAATTACTTGAATTGTTCAAATCTTTTAATAATAACAGAAAGGTTATTCAATACTGTTTCAACTGTATAATATTAAAATACTTTGATTATTCTGCAAAGCCTTGTGATGGCATATTTCATGCCTCAATTCCTGATGTATCAAGGAATATAAAGAATAAGCAAGGTGAAATTTTCTTTTAGCTGTTCCAAACCTCATTTACTCTTTCTGTATAAAAAATACAGTTGTCATTGGTATTCTTTGATGAAGAAAAAGACTTTGTAAAAGCGGTACTTCATAGAATCATAGAATCATAGAATCATAGAATGGTTTGGGTTGGAAGCAACCTTAAAGATCATCTGGTTCCAACCCCCCTGCCGTGGGCAGGGACACCTTCCACTAGACCAAGTTGCTCAAAGCCCCATCCAACCTGGCCTTGAACACTTCCAGGGATGGGTGTTGTGGTTTAATCTCAGTTGGCAACTAAGCACCACGCAGCCGCTCGCTCACTCCCCCCTGGTGGGATGGGGGAGACAATCAGAAGGGTAAAAGTGAGAAAACTCATGGGTTGAGATAAAGACAGTTTAATAGGTAAAGTAAAAGCTGCGCACGCAAGCAAAGCAAAACAAGGAATTCATTCACTACTTCCCATCGGCAGGCAGGTGTTCAGCCATCTCCAGGAAAGCAGGGCTCCATCACGCGTAACGGTTACTTGGGAAGACAAACACCATCACTCCAAATGTCCCCCCCTTCCTTCTTCTTCCCCCAGCTTTATATGCTGAGCATGACGTCCTATGGTATGGAATATCCCTTTGGTCAGTTGGGGTCAGCTGTCCCAGCTGTGCCCCCTCCCAGCTTCTTGTGCACCTCCAGCTTTCTCAGTTGGTAGAGCATGGGAAGCTGAAAAGTCCTTGACTAGTGTAAACACTACCTAGCAACAACTAAAACCTCGGTGTGTTATCAACATTGTTCTCACCCTAAATCCAAAACACAGCACTGTACCAGCTACTAGGAAGGAAATTAACTCTATCCCTGCCGAAACCAGGACAATGGGGCATCCACAACTTCTCTGGGCAACCTGTTCCAGTGCCTCACCACCCTCATAGTGAAAAATTTCTTCCTTATATCTAATCTAAAGCTACCCTCTTTCAGTTTAAAGCCATTACCCCTTGTCCTATCACTACATGCCCTTGTAAAAAGTCCCTCTCCAGCTTTCTTGTAGGCCCCCTTCAGGTACTGGCAGGCTGCTACAAGGTCTCCCCGGAGCCTTCTCTTCTCCAGGCTGAACCACCCCTAACTCTCTCAGCCTGTTGTCATAGGAGGTGCTCCAGCCCTCTGATCATCTTCATGGCCCTCCTCTGGACTCAATCCAACAGGTCCATGTTCTTCTTATGTTGGGGGCCCCAGAGCTGAACGCAGTACTCCAGGTGGGGTCTCACCAGAGCAGAGTAGAGGGGGAGAATCACCTCCCTTGACCTGCTGGCCACGCTTCTTTTGATGCAGCCCAGGATACGGTTGGCTTTCTGGGCTGCAAGCACACATTGCCAGCTCGTGTTGAGCTTCTCATCAACCAACACCCCCAAGTCCTTCTCCTCAGGGCTGCTCTCAATCCATTCTCTGCCCAGCCTGTGTTTGCACTCTTTGAGTGCGACCATCCAGCCAATTCCTTATCCACTGAGTGCTCCATCCATCAAATGCATGTCTCTCCAATTTAGAGGCAAGGATGTCATGCAGGACAGTGTCAAATGCTTTGCACAAGTCTAGGTAGATGACGTCAGTTGCTCTTCCCTTATCCACCAAAGCTGTAACCCCATTGTAGAAGGCCGCCAGATTTGTCAGGCATGATTTTCCCTTAGTGAAGCCATGTTGGCTGTCACCAATCACCTCCTTATTTTCCATATACCTTAGCATAGTTTCCAGGAGGATCTGCTCCATGATCTTGCCGGGCACAGATGTGAGACTGACTGGCCTGTAGTTCCCCGGGGCTTCCTTTTTCCCTTTTTGAAAATGGGAGTTATGTTTCCCCTTTTCCAGTCAGTGGGAACTTCACCGGACTGCCACGACTTCTCAAATATGATGGATAGTGGTTTAGCAACTTCATCTGCCAGTTCCCTCAGGACCCGTGGATGCATCTCATCAGGTCCCATGGACTTGTGTACCTTCAGGTTCCTTAGATCGTCTTGAACCTGATGTTCTCCCACAGTGGGAGGTTCTTCATTCTCCCAGTCCCTGCCTTTGCCTTCTGCAACTTGGACAATTTCTCATTAGACAAACTGTTTCTATGATTTCTTTTTATTAGCAGTAGACATTAACAGTGACCTCAAAATAATGAGGAGCTGATAGCTAAAATTTGCTTGGCATTATGACCCAGAAGAATAACTTATGTGAAAATTGTGCATTTGAAGGGAAGGAAGTAACAGGTTGACTGATTACTGTGAAACAACTCAGTGAAAAAAGACTTTGTTCTCTGTCCTGAGAGCCTTGCATTCTGAAAAAAACAGAACACATGATTTTATATCAACAGTCAAGGTATGGAAAGGGGACAAGAAAAGTCTTTTACAAATGTACAAATAAACTTGGTTAGCATAGCTGAATTCTCTTTTAAATGGAATTAGAATATATTAGTAATATAATGAGGGCTGGATGGTAATCCATTTTGGAAAGCTGTTTGAACAAAGGAATATTTGAAAAAGATTATCCCATAGTACATGCCTGATACTACCATACACTCTATAGTACTCAATACCTCACAAAAGAAGGAATCATTTAATTTAGACTGCATTATTAATCTACATTAGTTCCTTCATGGTTTTGGAAAACTGACCATTTATGTTAGCTCCTGTCTTCTATGGAGTCCTGCCATTCAAAATTATGATATCCTCTACAGCAGCTTTACCCGTGGGTTAGAAACTGTTCACTTGTATGTAACTGGAATTAAAAATTGAACCTGTAAATTCCTATAGTGGTATACAGTGCTGCATAATTCACTGAAGTTACTGCTGCAATTCCCACTCAGTTGTAGGCAATGGAATCGCATCAATGGTGTGCATTAGAGTCCTGTCTAAATGTTTCTTCTGAGGTGGAGTCCCGAAGTGTTAGGCTCCATAGGTACATAACAAGGCATTTTGTTTAACAGATTCCTCAGAAGTACAAATCTAAAGCATTGGTAGAGCCCTCAGTCTTGCCAGATTCCTGTGGGTCATTATAATTGGCCTGCTGGTCTCCTTGGACAACTCTCAATGTGTTTGGTGGCCAGTGATGTGTAATGGCTATGCCTTGGATATTGTAACTTCAAGGAAGTGGATTTCACGAGCTGTGTGGTTATTTCCAAGTTTTCTGTTCCATGAAGTGCTACATGCTCTGAAAAGCTGTGGGGAAGAGATCATAAAGAAACACAAAAAAAACATGTTTAAGAAATGTATTGTTATTATTGGGAAGTTCACTGTACTTTCTTGAAGTGATGATATATCTTCATGGGAATAGCATGTTTTCCTGGCCCACAGCAGGGCAGGGACAGGTCAGTATTGGGCACAGGAGTCTGCTTCAAAATAATTATTTTGTGAATTGCTTCAAGCTGGAGCCAAGAAAATGTTCAAGTTGATCTAGGACAAAACTGCCAGTTATGTTCCCAGTTGTGGGAACACACCCACATAATCCCCTCTGCTGTATCACATCAAAAGTTTTTCATCCATTTTAAACACATCTACGAGTTAGAGAACATTTGTCCATATTCATCTCCTTGACACATAGGACAAAGAGACGGGGTGAATAGGAATTATTCTGAGGAAATACCGAGTCTGTCCGTGAGCTTTACCAAGGGTGATTTCACTCCTCTGTGGTGAGAGGAGGACTAGAGACCTGTTAGCTCCAAAGCAAATGGTCCAAGTCCCTCATTGCAGCTGTGGGTTGAGGAGCGAGCTGCAGCAAGAATGAAACTTTTGGGAACATGATAGAGAATGCAGTTCTTCACCTGATGTTTTCTCCTGCCTTTGTAGTTCTTCACAAGGGTCACAGCAGCACTATTTAACTTTTTTATCCATTCCAACACACATGAATTCTGTGAAACCAAATACCACATAAAAGGCATTTAATGTTCCATAACTTTATATTATATATTCCTGTTTACCTTACGCATTTGGCAAATATATGTAACAGCTTCCATCTAAAATTCTGGTATAGCTATCATAGCAACTTCTACATCATAATGTCCCTTTGTTTTGCTTGGTTTATAGTTCATAGCCTTATCTTTTATAATTATATGACCTAATTTTTTTCCTCTTTCACGCACATTTTTAAACCAGCATAATTCCTTTAACCTCAGAATATGTTTTGATTTGAAGCAGAATAAGAGCTGAGCCACCTCACAGGCACCTCAAGAAAGCACATTATATGCTGCAAGGTTAGTACTTTTGGTGTCTTCTGTTGCTTTCTTTAAGACACCATGGAATTTCATTCTCGAACGCTGAGAAAAAGGAAAAAGATTACAGTACCAAGAGTATGAAAGACACTGTAGTTCTTCAGTTGATGCCCTTTTTAACTAATAAATTAGTTCCACTGTAGCTTCAATCCTGTTTTGTTGCTGTAAGTATTATTCACGTATGTCTGCCTTCAGGTCTAAATTAGATGCAGTCTCTGAGTACCAAGTGAGTGCATATTGACATGTAGCCTAAGGTAAGATGGTGGTTGCAGATAATTATTTTGGGTGACATATTCTATTGCACATCCTTTTGAGAAGCACAGAAGCCCTGCAGGGGCTTTCTAAATGATGACTACCCAGTGGAAAACATCCAAGGAGAAGAGCAGGTAATAAAGATAGCCTTTAGAGAGATTCAACATATACCTTTGTTGTAAATTGAATTGATGTGACAATAGGGCTGGTTTTCCTTTTGTTTCCCTTGCCTTTACTCAAAACAGATCTTCTCTATTTTATATTTGTAATGTCTAGCAACACTGAAAGACTTAACTATGTATTTGCAGAACTAGGACTTTCCAGAGTGAATCAATTCTTCACCTCAATCTGAAAACCAGACAACATTAATTATGTCATGAATGTTTGTATTTACAAAGAATAAATACTTATGCTGCTTTAGTGAACTCATTTGTGAAAAATGCACTTTGGCTTGAAAAATGACACATCTATACAAATTTCCTTTAAACCAATAGTACACTACAAAAGGAAATTCAAAACTGAATTAGTGATTGTTCAGTTTTAACTTTGCTATCAGCCTTCAGTCAGTAGCATGCAAGTACAACAATCCTAAAAGACATTCATTTGTATGAACATAACTCATGACTTATTGAAGCAATCCTGATACTCTTACCCACCTACCTCTAGCTACCGATAGCAAGATATACCTCTACAGGATAACAGGAAAGCAATGCTATCTTGTTTTAAAGTGTATAGTGGATGAGCAACTGGAAAGGTTTCTTATTTTGCTTCTGGCAAGTCTGTAAAGACTGGAGTTTTAGTGTGGGACAAAACATTCCAGCCAAGGACAATGACTGCCTTAGAGAAACTCCAGAAACTGTATCGATATCAATGAAAAAAGTGGGAATGTTTTGGTATTTTAACATATATTTTAATGAGACATTAAAAATATCATATATTACATACACATAATAATTAATTATATATTCAAACTATATTTCAAGTCATACTTTTAAGAGATTGGATATTGCATGTTCACATTACTGTACCAGAAAGAGCAATACACTTCATAGAAAAATCTTTGGCCTGTCATAACTTTTGCAGATACACATTTTAATGTTTTGTACTTATCAGCATTGCACCATGAGTAAATAATCTGAGAGCTGTAACTCCATAGTATACATGTAATTATCTATCCAAGTGAGCCTTAGACAGCAAGGTATTTAGGTCTTGATAAGTCATAATAACTATATATTGTATGGTTTTCAACACGTAAACGTTGTACGTCAAAGAATATTTCATTCTTCTGGTGTAATAATCCACTTTTTTCTGAACAGCGTTTAAGCAAAAGCAAAAACACATGTGAAATGCTGTATAAGGAATTATCATTATCGTGTAAGTTTAAACAAAAAAATATGTTTAAATAAGCAAATACTTGAATCAGCAGAAATTATTTATCCATAAACCTATAAAACCCGTGAGATGCCATAAATGTTGGCTTATTGTGGGGATGACTTTTAAATTTGCTGAACTCATAAAACTATTGCTGAATAATTCCTCAATCGAGATCAATTACTATTGTAAAATAGCTGTCATCATCAGGGCTAGGTTTCAAGAAAATTTCTTTGATCTAATATTTTTTATGTTGAACAAAACGTAAAGTAATGATAAAAAAAAAAATTAAATACTAAGTGGTCTTCGAATCATAGAATCATAGAATCGTAGAATCATTAAGGTTGGAAAAGACCTCTAAGATCATTGAGTCCAACCGTCAACCCAACACCACCATGCCCACTAAACCATGTCCCTAAGTGCCTCATCTACACGTCTTTTAAATACCTCCAGGGATGGGGACTCAACCACTTCCCTGGGCAGCCTCTTCCAATGTTTAACCACTCTTTCAGTAAAGACATTTTTCCTCATGTCCAATCTAAACCTCCCCTGGCGCAACTTGAGGCCATTTCCTCTCGTCCTATCGCTAGTTACTTGGGAGAAGAGACCGACACCCACCTCGCTACAACCTCCTTTCAGGGAGTTGTAGAGCGCGATGAGGTCTCCCCTCAGCCTCCTTTTCTCCAGGCTAAACAACCCCAGTTCCCTCAGCCACTCTTCATAAGACTTGTTCTCCAGACCCCTCACCAGCCTCGTTGCCCTTCTCTGGACATGCTCCAGCACCTCAATGTCCTTCTTGTAGTGAGGGGCGCAAAACTGAACACAGTGTTCGAGGTGCGGCCTCACCAGTGCCGAGTACAGGGGCACGATCACTTCCCTACTCCTGCTGGCCACACTACTTCTGATACAGGCCAGGATGCCATTGGCCTTCTTGGCCGCCTGGGCACACTGCCGGCTCATGTTCAGCCGGCTGTCGACCAACACCCCCAGGTCCTTTTCCGCCAGGCAGCTTTCCAGCCACTCTTCCCCAAGCCTGTAGCGCTGCATGGGGTTGTTGTGGCCCAAGTGCAGGACCCGGCACTTGGCCTTGTTGAACCTCATACAATTGGTCTGGGCCCATCGATCCAGCCTGTGCAGGTCCCTCTGCAGAGCCTTCCTACCCTCGAGCACATCAACACTCCCGCCCAACTTGGTGTCGTCTGCAAACTTACTGAGGGTGCACTCAATCCCCTCCTCCAGATCATCGATAAAGATATTGAACAAGACCAGCCCCAACACTGAGCCCTGGGGAACACCGCTCGTGACCGGCCGCCAACTGGATTGAACTCCATTCACCACAACTCTCTGGGCCCGGCCATCCATCCAGTTTTTGACCCAGCGCAGAGTCCACCTGTCTAAGCCGTGAGCCGCCAGCTTCTCTAGGAGAATGCTGTGGGAGACGATGTCAAAGGCCTTGCTGAAGTCCAGGTAGACCACATCCACAGCCTTTCCCTCATCCACTAGGCGGGTCACCTGGTCATAGAAGGAGATCAGGTTGGTCAAGCAGGACCTGCCTCTCATGAACCCATGCTGGCTGGGCCTGAGCCCCTGGTTGTCCCGCTCATGCCTTGTGAGCACCCTCAAGATGAACTGCTCCATAATCTTCCCCGGCACCGAGGTCAGGCTGACAGGCCTGTAGTTCCCCGGATCCTCCTTCCGGCCCTTCTTGTCAATGGGCGTCACATTGGCAAGCCTCCAGTCGTCCGGGACCTCCCCCGTTAACCAGGACTGCTGATAAATGATGGAATGGCTTGGCGAGCTCCTCCGCCAGCTCCCTCAGCACTCTCGGGTGGATCCCATCCAGCCCCATAGACTTGTGAGCGTCCAGGTGGCGTAGCAGGTCATTGACTGCTTCCTCTTGGATTATGGGAGGTTCATCCTGCTCGCCGTCCCTGTCTTCCAGCTCGTGGGGCTGAGTACCCTGAGGATAACCGGTCTGCCTGTTAAAGACTGAGGCAAAGAAGGCATTGAGTACCTCAGCCTTTTCCTCATCCTCGGTGACAATGTTCCCCCTCCCGCATCCAATAAAGGATGGAGATTCTCCTTGGCTCTCTTCTTGTCATTAATATATTCCTAAAAACATTTTTTGTTGTCTCTAACAGCAGCGGCCAGATTGCGTTCTAACTGGGTTTTTGCCTTTCTCATTTCCTCTCTGCATGACCTAACGAGATCCCTGTACTCTTCTTGAGTCACCTGCCCCTTCTTCCACAAGCAGTAAACTCTCCTTTTTTTCCTGAGTCCCAGCAAGAGCTCCCCGTTCAGCCAGGCCGGTCATCTTCCCCGCCCGTTCTTCTTACAGCGTATGGGGACAGCCTGCTCCTGCGCCTTTCAGACTTCCTTCTTGAAGATCGTCCAGCCTTCCTGGACCCCTTTGCCCTTCAGGACTGTCTCCCAAGGGACTCTCTCAACCAGCGTCCTGAACAGGCCAAAGTCCGCCCTCCGGAAGTCCATGGTTGCGGTTTTGCTGGCCCCCCTCCTTACTTCACCAAGAATGGAGAATTCTACCATTTCATGGTCGCTAAGCCCAAGACAGCCTCCAGCCACCACATCTCCCACCAGTCCTTCTCTGTTAGTAAACAGCAGGTTGAGCGAGGCACCTCCCCTGGTAGGCTCACTTACCAGCTGTGTCAGGAAGTTGTCTTCCACACACTCCAGGAACCTCCTAGACTGCTTCCTCTCTGCCATGTTGTATTTCCAGCAGATGTCCGGGAAGTTGAAGTCTCCCACGAGAACAAGGGCTAGCGATTGAGAGACTTCTGCCAGCCGCTTGTAGAACGCTTCATGCTCCTCTTCATCCTGGTTGGGTGGTCTATAACAGACTCCCAGCAGGATGTCTGCCTTGTTGGCCTTCCCCCTCATCCTTACCCATAAACACTCGACCGTATCATCATCACAATCATTGAGCTCTAGACGATCAAAACACTCCCTAACATACAGGGCCACCCCACTGCCTCTCCTTCCTCGCCTGTCCCTTCTGAAGAGTCTATAGCCATCCATTGCAGCACTCCAGTCATGAGAGTCACCCCACCATGTTTCTGTGATGGCGACTAAGTCATATCTCTCCCGCTGCACAATGGCTTCCAGCTCCTCCTGTTTGCCGCCCATGCTGTGTGCATTGGTGTATATGCACTTGAGCTGGGCTATCGATTTTGCCCCCAGCATTGGCATGCCACCCCTAGGCTCATCTCTAGTGAGCCTGGTTTTATCCCCTTCCCCCTTCGAACCTAGTTTAAAGCCCTCTCAATGAGCCCCGCCAATTCATGAGCAATGATCCTTTTACCCCTGTGAGACAGCTGAACTCCGTCTGTCACCAGCAGGCCCAGTGCCATGTAGACCTCCCCATGATCAAAAAAGCCAAAATTCCTCCGATGGCACCAGCCCCTGAGCCACGTGTTGTTCAGGTGTGTTTTCCTGTTCCTTTCAGTATTCTTCCCTGCCACTGTAGGGATTGAGGAAAACATTACTTGTGCTCCTGATCCTTCAACCAGTCACCCCAGTGCCCTGAAGTCTTCTTACAAAAGCAAACAAACAAACAAACAAAACCCACAAGAATTGTGTATATGTAGTCATGATGAAAGTAATGCCTTTGAAGTCCCAGGAACCTAGAGTGAAACTAAAGATATCAACTTGTGCTGTCTTTATTAAAGTCTGTCCCACTAAATCACATCTTAGTCTATGCTCTCATCATCCAGCCCTCAGACATGAACAGAATATTACAGAACTTCTGAAAAATTATTAATTAGCCTTCCACAGCTTATTTCAGAAGTTGTTAAATTTTACCCACTGGAACTGACTCTTTAATCCTATGTCAATTTGTTCCTGTATTTGGGAAGCTGTGTAATCTGTCTCAGCCTACTCCTGCATGCAGGAACAGGGACCCTGTCTAAATCTATCGCATAGGTCTCCACCTTGATGCCTACCCATGCCCTTTTGGTCTTGGTGCAGCCTGCATAACAGCAGACACTGGTGTCAAGTCTCATTGTAGGGAACCTTGGATATGACCACTGATCATTGTTCCTGGGGGTCTTCTGATAATGGATAATTTCCATTCGTCCATTCCCATTGCACACTTTGGTGTTTCCCAATACTTTTATACAGCCTGTTGTTGCATCAGTAAGATTCATTGTAGCTATAGTCTACAGCCATAGCAGCAGACTATTCTACAGCAGTATAACACAGTTGTCTTTCCTTATACACTTGAACTTGAAAAGATGATTAACTCTTATAGTCACTCCATAGTCCTGTTTGTTGTAGATTTTTTTAATCAGTATTTTCTCATCCTATAGTCACTGGCGTGAACCATTTCAGATACTATCCATGCATATAAAGCAACTCATATAAAGGAAGGAAGGGTTATTTTTAACAATCATCGCTCCATCCACGGTTCAGGGCAGGACACCATTGCACAATTGATGTATGCCTGTTCCAGAAGAGCAAGCTGAATTTTTCATGGCATAACAAAAATCCATATTTTAATGGAATGAGCCATTTCATTAGACTGAGCATACCTAGAATAAGAATGAGTTTTACTCCCTATATCTTACAAAATCTTCTGTTTCCCTCTTAATGGGACTTGGTCACTCTAACTCATTATGAAAACTGAAACTACAATTTGTGTCTGACTTTCTGGCAGAACCAAAAATTTTTCATGTTCAGAAAAGTACCAATGGTATATTAAGAAAATAGTTTAGCTACAAGGTGAACTCATGAGAGCAAAGCTTTACTTTTTGATTGCTTGGGGTCTCCTCCTGTGAAATTCTTCATATATTCTTAAACTATGATAAACTAAAATTTGCAAAGTTGTGCCTGGCACAAGATTTTGTACTCTGAATAGCCTCATGTCAGCTCATGCAAATGTTAAGTATCTCCTCCATCATAATGCCAAGAATAATGATCTGTTCGCTTGCCATCAGCAAGTGTTATTATAAGAAAAACTGTCCTTCAAGGCTGTATACAGATGCATATTGGGATTCACTTAGTCTTCTGCATGGCCAGCTCATCTTTAAAATCATGGACAAGGTGTTATTATGGGATCTTTCTGTGTTCTTCTCTGCTGCTTGGCATGTCTGTATATAGCATAGGGTCTCATCTGCATTAAATGTTACTTTGTTCATCATTTCATCCTCAGGTTTCGTAACGCACTACACTTTAAGTTCCTCAAATCTGCTTGCAACAAATGTTTATATGTTCATGGGTCTGATATATCCATTGTAATTTTGTAAGTGCTTTTCAAAACCTTTAGGCAATGTTACTTCAAAGTTCCCAGTACTTCAGCCTTTATTCCATGCATATCTTTATGAGATTATTTTTTAGCAAACAATATCCAGTAGTTCCTTCTTGATTTGAACAAAACTGTGCTTTATTTCTGTTGCAGCTGTGTAAGAAGTTACAAAAATAATTTTCCTTTGTGGCAGACAAAATCCTGTGCCTTTTCTTAAACATACTTGCTTTGATTAGTGACTGCTGGGATCATTAAAATTTGTATAGCTATTCTATGTTTCATTCTGAACTGGCATAGCATCTTGTAGTGATAAAACCACTGTCATGATAGGTTCTCTCATAGCATTTGTCTCAGTGTCTCATGTGGGATGTACTGTATAAAAAGAATTATCTCTAGGATGCTCTGCATTTTTTGGTTTTGTTGTTCTAGGAGGTCTCATGTTGTCTACAGCTTCACTTCTTTGCTTCATCTAGCTTGATTCAATTTGATAGACTATCTTCCATGCATTTGGCTTCTTTCACTTCAAACAGAATCTTATCTGGACTGAGTTTGATATTTTTTTCTTGATCATTTGACAATACTTTCTTCACTATCTCATCACGTACTGCTGGAGCTGTGCTGCTAATATCATGTCACTTGGGTTTGTATGTGTGCCTGCCATAACTCTGTGTTTTCTCATTCTTTTGTTAAAACATTTCACTTGCTGACCTTGTTCTAAAAGGCATATGGAGAAATTCGTATCTGCTCCAGGGTGTATGGAAAGTGCACAGGTCAGATTATTTCTCATCTAAATCTGACTTGCCAATATTTATCTTTCTAATCTGCAATTGGAAGTATGCGGGGGTTTTTACCAGGTATTCAACACTGAATTGGTGACAGGACAGACTAATGATATTTTAGTGTATTGCAGAATCCAGGCAAATCCCAGCCCTGCTATTTGTCTTTTGGACTACAACTGTTAAACCCATGAAATAGCTTTCCCTCTCAAGACATCACTCAGCTGTTTGGAGAAGAAAGTATAGCAAATATTCCTCCTACCAGAATACTGATGTAGTAGACAAAAATCCTTCACCCAATCATAGTCTCAGTTCATGAAGGCAGCTCTTTAGCGTGATGAAATTTTAGGATCACTCTTCCTCTCTTTCTTTCCCTTCTTAATAGCAAGGTCAGCTAAAATGCAAATGTTCATTTTTTGTTTAGCTTAACTGAGACAAGAAATGTTTGTGAAGGCATATTTGCTTCCTCAGATTTGATTTCATGTCTTAAGCCTACTTTCATTTCACACCTAAGGAAAATACAGTGGAGGAAATCTGTTTCTTTCTCATCAAGGGTCTACTTCAGGTTTCACACTTAATCGTACAGTTCTTTCAAGGATAGACAACTTCATCAGCAAAACTGTGTAAATCATGTATATGGGGAAAAAAATAATATTGACACTTTATTAATAACTCAATTATTTTTCAGCACTTCATACAAAGTGAAATTCACAGCCAAAAAAAGGGAAATTTGACAAATGAGGTGCTCAAATTCTATACTACTGCTCCTCCCTCCCCCAAAAGAGAATCTAGTATTACTGAGCTCCACCATGCTAACGAAGTTTTGAGTAAAAGTCATTTTCTAGGTATTTTAGTGACTCAGAACTGAACATTGTTCATGTTCGTGATCATTACAACTGTTTAAGTGATTGACTTTAGTCTCGTCTAGAAAATTCATGGTAGCTGAATCAGAGCATTTTTTTCATGGCAAGACTTGTCATTTTCAAAAGGCCTACTGAAAAAGGAGTAGTCTGTTTTTAAGTATAAAGCTGGATATTTCCGCTTCTATTCTAAGTTGTGTAAAGTCCTTCTATACCTTGCAGAATACCTCATATTACTTACAAAATGATAATGGATTTGTAAGAAGACACTGATCATGTTCAAACCCAGCCTGGAATTTCTTATTTGACATATATGTAAGCTTAGATACATGAGTCCTGAGCTTTCTCCCACCAGACGATAACAGCCAGACAGCAGAAAGCTGAGAACATACACTAGCTTGTTCCAGAAAGAAGTACAATCATTTCCACAACTAATCCACACTAGAGCTAACTAAAACTTGTCTCCCAGCTACCAATGAAGCTGTCCTGCTTCATGTTTCTTAACCAGCCTGATGACAGTTAGCTTCCTTTATGCCACACTTTGTTGCACAGCACAGACATCTTTTATTACACTTTTAAAAACATTTTTTAAAAAGACACATTTTATTTTATGTATCTATGAAAGCTGGATAGAACTTGCTTGAATGTCTCTGCTACCATAAGTAAGATCTCTTTTCTTTTTCTTTCTTTTTTTTTGAGGTGTGAGATGGTGTGCTTAAACATTTAAAGTACTTCATTTTTATTTGTGTCAATCTCAGTATTTAATACTTTTTTTTTAGTCTACTTCTTTTGCTTGTTTTTCTAGTCTTCTCCCTGATAGAAGTGTTCATTAGTTTATCCAAACACTTTTGTTATGAGCACAGTCTTTCCTAAGTGTTGTTAAAATCTCATTGAAAAGAGAACGTTTCCAATTCAATGCTGTGGTAATTTGTTGTAGACATCTGTGCCACCTCTCCTACCGTTTGCAGTTAAATGGCAAATTTTAAGTCTCTTGTGCTTTCTTTCAGTGTGCTCATGGTGCTTCATACAAATATGAAAGAGAGAGGAACAGAACTTAATGAGTTTAAAGTGTGGTCATAACTTTCAAGTATTGAAATTAATTTGGGAAGTGTATAATGTTTTCTAGGTCTTCTATTCTATTTCTACCTTAAGTTTTCTGGACTCAAGGTCACTGCTCACTTTGTGAAATCTATGTCTGTTTAATTAGTCTTTCAGGTGAGGAACACAAAATTTGACTGAAAATAGCAAGTGTGAAACAAACAGTAGATAACAAACAAATAGATACTAAATTACAGGAAAACCTGTGCTTGGCAAAATCTGAAGCCATTTCAGGATGTGATTCACTTCTCAGCTGCACACTATGTAATAATTCAACATCTTTAATTTTAAAGAAACACTTAAAAATACTTCCTTTTTATGATTTCTTCAGCTAAGCTTTATCCCTTGATTTGATACTGTCATAGAATTGTTGAATTATGGAATAATTTAGGTTTGAAGGGACTTCTAAAGGTCATCTAGTCCAACTTCCTGCTCAAAGCAGGGTTGACTCAAAGCAATGACAGTCCAGGTTATTTTTCAGCCACTTTATAATCCACCCATGCAGTCCATACCTCCCAGTCTTTGGCTGCAAGGATGCTATGGGAGATTGTGTCAAAGACCTTGCTAAAGTGAAGGTGAAGAGCACTTACACCACCTCTTCCCCCATCCGCTAAGCCATTCATCTCATCATAGAAAGCTCATTAGGTTTGTCAGGCATAATTTGCCTCAGTAAATCTGCTGGCTGCTCCTAGTCATTTTGTTTTTCATGAGGCTGGACATGACTCCCAGGATGATTCGCTTGTAATTGTCCAGTCTGTCTTATCTGGTTGGTCCCTCTTCACCACTAAAGTCCATCCTGACCACAGAAGTAAGTCAGACACATATGTGTTGGAGCAGCAACAGATTTATTGTCCTGCTCCAAGCCACATAGATCAGGCACAGGGCTCCTGAATAGGTATCCCAAAAAAACCTTAAGGACATGATTTTCTTCTCCTTATAGTCCCTTTTTACCCCTCAACCTTTCCCAAGTTCTGTTCCTTTACCTACCTTATTTCCTGTTAAAAAAGAGTGTCCATGTCTACCCTTAACCCGTTTTTCCTGGTTTTGTTAACTTTACAAGTTTATTTAATATTTATAAGAGATTGTCCTGGAAATTACTCCCTTATTCATGAATTCTGTTAAGCTTATACCACCCCACCTTTGCTTTTTACATCTTCAGTGTTTTGCCATGTTCATGTTATTACCTTTTAATGATGCCAGAGGCTGGGATAAACCACCTACATGCAAACCTTAATGTTTAGCCATCCTGACCTCAATTAAAATGAAATTCTAATAATGTTTTCAAAAGACCATGAAAACTGAGGTTATGGAAACACTTCCGTGCCACCACTTTTGTGGAAGACAGGTTAGTTGTGTGGCTAAGAGGATGGTTGCTGTTCTAGTTTTTTACTTTTTGAGAATTTGTTTTGTTTCTTGGACAGGTTTTGTTCAAAATTATTAGAGGAAAGTTAAATGCAAACATTCAAATTACAACAAGACAAAATCAACACTCATACTACCATTGCAGCAGCTGGAAAAGCAGTCATGAATTTTTACAGCCTGACTTTAAAGGTCTTTATTTTCTGTTAATTGGCACTTACTGCTGCTTTATTTGTTTCCTAGTCTTAAATTTTTGTTTTGATGTATTTAAATCCACAGGCAGATGAGGAAGAAAAGGCAGAAAAAGATGGGATTTTTTAGATGTAACTTATCAAAGTGGTTATGATTTTTTTCTTTGGTCTTGTGTTGTGCAAAATGAGGTAGCAATTTCAATCTAATTTGCTGGAATTTTAAAACTAGTTTGATCCTAGATAAAGTCCTTGTGCGTAAGAACGTCTTCAAAAAAAAAAAAAAAAAAGAAAGAAAAAAAAGGAAAGACTATTTCTATAAGGAACATATTGACCATAACATAGTGGACAATAACAATACCAGCTTCACCACAAAATCCTGCTCTTTTTTTTCTGCCAACAGTAGAACAGAAATACATTAATAGCAACAAATTTAATTTATGAACAGAATGTTCCCATTGCATCAGTTTTTCTCCTTTTTCCTTTCCTTTTCATCCTGACATCCTTGATTTTTATCAACACTTGTCATACTTATGAAGAATAACTTCTTTGTTCCTTACACTGATATCGCTTTTCTCATCATACATTCACTCAGTCCAAAAACATATTCTGACCCTGTCAATAAATTCCTCCATTTCCATTTTTTATTTACCTCTCCCAGAAAAATCTACTTTCTTACCCTACTAAGTATCTATTTAATCAACAGTTCTTACTCCCTCGCTATTTGCCTTGTTCCTCAGAGCTGTTTTCTTCAGCTTCTAATGGGGAGCTTTGGCAATTCTGCGTACTTTCAATTCCCACTGAGGGATCAGCATCCCGGTAAGGACGGAAGGTGCAGGACTGCATGGTCATACCAGGTGTGGCAAAAGCTCTGATGCAGGATCCCATGGCATGTTTTGCTGAAAGACAGAAAAAGGGTTGGCAGTTCCTCATTGAGTTGCTTATCCAAAGCATGACAAAAGACACATTAAATCCAATTTTCTTGTAGGAAGAGTGTCATAAGTTCTATCATTTTACAAAAGCAAAAATGTGATTCGTTCGGTTGTGTTCGGACAATATGACTAAAGCACATAAGCTACTGGACAGGAATGTTTTGTAAAAAGCCGAACTACAGGAGTTTATGTCCCCATTATTCATATTCAGTTAACTGGAAGAGTGCACAGAGCAGAAAGGTGAAGCATCATAATCTCTTGTAACTTCATGTCTTTTCTCTCTGAAATTGTACACTGCCTTGAAAGCAATGCCTGAAAGGGAGACAGGTTCAGGGCCTGGCCTGGTGTCACAGGTACTAATGGATTTAATCACAGTCTCAGGAGCAAGACAGCAGCTTTAGCTCTTGCAAGGATCATGTATTCTCCCAGTTCAGGTCCACGTGCTCCATGAATTCTGTGAAAGGGCAGTCCTGGGACAGTAATTCACAGGGAATGTAATCTTTTTTTTTTTTTTAAGTGACTATGTAAAATTACCAATAGTAGTCCAAGTCATCTGTTTTAAATTTTGATGGTAAGCAGTATATCTGTAGTGAGATACTTTGATAGTGAACTGCATCACCACTGTACACAATATATTTATTCCAGTAAAAGTTCATCAGTATTCACAGGAATCCTCTGGCTCGGTGATACAAGCAGAAAATGTCAAATTGTTCTTAGAATTTATAAGAAGGTATAAAATTCATGAGCTGAGACAATGAAAATCCCAAAGAAATGATGGCTACCGTATTTTGTACTCATTTTGGCATATGATTTCTTTATGTCTACAGAAATGAAGGCTAGTCACCTAACCTTTCATCGAGTCAGCATTTTCTGAAATGCAAAGACATGAAAAGTGCTTACTAATGATTGCTTGGCACTCATCCTAGTCTATCTAGAATGAGAACAGCAAGGAAAAAAAATACAGCAAGTTCCATAGTATGGCATTCAGATCCCAGTTTATTCACTTCAATAAAGCTTTATTCAGACTACATACCATTATGCTCTTGGCATCTTGGTAAGAGGATAATATCTTAGTGACTTTCAAGAATCTAGAAATTTAACTTGGATTTTTATTTTTTTAAATAAAGTGGATAAAGTAATGGGAAAAAAAGAAGGGTACCAAATCTGTGTAAAAGGACAGAAAACAGAGTCTTCTTGTGCTTAATTTGAACTCAGGCCAAATGTCTGTCTATTACAAAATGCAATTTCCTAATTTCAGAACCTGTTGCAGAAGAAATCAGTATTGATAGATAGAGAAGAACCAATTATGGAAAAAAAATACAGTGGTTGCTTAGGTACAAATGGTCACAAGTTGCTCTTACTTAGTATACTTGCTGCTCATAAAGGTCAATTTTATAAACCTTGAAAGTAGACGTGTGCAAGCTCAATTTGGAGAAAGTGCTGAAATGCGCAAATATGAATCTGATCAGGAATGATTAAACTACTTTAATTGTTGCCAAAAGAGAAATAATCATGAAAAGAAGCTAGTCTGCTTAAAAACACACCATAAAAAACTCACAATCTGAGAAAGCTGTAGGTAACTGAAATAATAGAATATGTAGAAAGATTAAATTATATTAGATTTATGAGTATTTTAAGTATAAAGAACAAAGAGAATTTGAAAGAAGGGTATCAATGCATTCCTGGTAAGAAATGGGGGGGATTGTTGTTTTGGTTTCAAAATAGTTCTATAAAAGTTTTTTTTTCCTGTATTTGGAAATTGTCAGATACATTCCGATCACAGAATGATGATGATATGGTTTCCATTCCAGAATTCATTACAGATCTATGAAATAAGTTATCTTTAATTCCTGAAAATTAATTTTCATCCCAAAGTTTCTAAAGAACTAGCAGGGATATTCTACAGGGAGGTTCTCAGTTGCTAACATTTGAGGGGTTACCTTCACTAAGCCTTGAACTGGAGTAAGAATTTCAGAAGGGTAGAATTTTCACAGGGAGAAATTGCTCAGTTCACACAGTTTAAACCAAATCAGGATTGAAGCCGTTTATTGATTTATTAATGACACAAAATTAATTGGAAGTCATGACCCATAACGATAACAGAAGATCAACCTCAACGCTAGGCACTTGCAAAATTTTAATAAAATGCTTCCAAAATTTCTAAATCCTATTCTAGAAGTAATCCCAACAGAGCATACCCCTGCTGTGGGAGATGTGTGCCCCGGCTGACCCCCACATCCCCTTGGGGGTGGGTGGCAGCCCTTGGGAGGTGACCCTGCACCTCCAGCGTGCAGGTCCCTGTGTGCCCCCATGCTGGCTGTGCACTAGCTGGGGGCAGCAGTTGGGGGTGCCCATGGTGAGGCCATGCTGCCAGACCCAGGCAGAGCCCCTGGGCCATGGGGCTACATCTGGAAGGGTCATCCCATTCCCCCTCTGCCTTGCTACCCTCTTCTCCCGCCCACTACAAAACTTTGTGTTTCACTTGCATTTTTGTTTAGCTGACTTTTTTTTCCCCCAGAAGTCTCCTGGTAATTCCCCAGTTACTGTTTAATCTGTCCAATGGTTGTCTTCCTCTTTACCTAGATCAGTTTTGGGCAAATGCCATCTTGGGCAGTTTGAACATCCCACTCAATCATAACCTTACACTCACTCCTGTCTTGTCAGCTGCTGTTATCCCAGCCTATTTGCCAAGGGTGGTTCCTGTGAGCACACCCACTAGAAAAAAATGAACATTATGTAAATAATTTAAAATTGTAAAAGGGCCAGGCTGTGTAACAATAGTCCTGTCATAATTGGTTTAAATTGCAGGGAAAATACAGCGAAATCACTGGCACGGGGCTTGACTGATCAGGAATGAACATGGGGATAATGTTACTAATGTCAGCATGACTTTACTGAAAATAGGGCTTGAGAAATTAATTATGTATCCTTTTTTATCTTTTAGCGCCATATAGTAAGGTTGAACAGATGTAACATACTTCTGCAAGGCACTTGATTCATTCCAAGTGGAAATTTGATTAAGAAACTGTCTTATGGCATTTGTATGGTGCACACCAAATGGATTAAAAACTAGTCTCAAAAGACTGGGACATGGGAAGTAATCGTAGAGCAGGTGTATGTCTTTTGTGCAGTTCATGGTAGAATCAGGTTTTTAATCATTCTTTCACCCAATCTGAAAGACAACAAAAATCACTGATAATTTGTGTAGATAGCACAAAGATGCTTGGGCTCATGAATGATGAAGAAAACAGGACATTTATATCAAAATAGAAAATAAATACCAAAATAGGGAGTCAGAGTAAAAGTGTGACTGCTCTATGTATAACATCTAACACATTGATGATTAGCTCTTCAGCATGGGAGAGAAAGGTGTAACAAAATCTGAAGGCTGGAAGCTGAAGTGAGAACAAGCAAACCTCAAAATAGAGCACATTTTTAACATTGAGGCCATTAGGAACAGTTTACCAAAAGTTTAAATCAAAATTTCTAAAGTAAGCATTGGATGTTATTATAAAGGATATGTCCTAGTTCAGCCCAGAATTAATTCAAGGAAGTTCTGTGATCTGTTATACCAAACCAGACTGGAATTTTTTGTCTGGAACAGCCATGGAAACCTCCAAAGACAGAGATTCTACAGTCTCTTTGGATAAGCACAATAAATCAAGAAGAAAAAATGAAAGGCTTTTGATTTTATTAAGGTCCCTAGTGATTTATGTCTGATATTAATAACAAATCTATAGAAATTACACAAATGGTCTTGTTGTATCAGCACCTTTGGAAATTAGATTAGCAATATCCACCTAAAGACAAGCTTGGCTTGATTTAGCCAACAGAAATAAGTGGCTTTTTCCCAGTGACATTTACAATTAAATAAATGAGGGGTTGAATGGAATTTAGAGAACTGAGTTTTCTACACTACAGAATGTCTTTTTTTTAATTTTTGTTACAAGGTCTTTTTTATATTTAGGTAGATATTAACAACACTGGTAATAATCTGTAAGAAAATTAAAAAATTGTGACTAAGATCAATCTTGTTTTAGCTTTCTGCACTACAGAAGCAAAGGATTTCCCCATCAGGCCCACAACTTGTATTTTGTTGCAACCTACTTTTTCATTCCAGACAGGCAGAGACATATTTGCACCCGATTTTCTGACCATCATAGCCATAAAGTTATTTTTCCTTAGGAAAAAAAAGACAGACAACATAATAATGCCATTAGCTTAATACCATCTTAATGTCTTAAGTGTTTTTTTCTTAGGATGATATTAAACCCTGTGCAAAGGGCTACAGTCAAATTCGTTTGGAGAAAGTGCACTGTTCTTGCTAGAATCACTGCTTCTTGAAACTTCCATTAGTGATCTCATTCTTCTTCTGTAGCTATGTTCTACTTTAAATTACCACAGTATGTCAAATGATGATCACACATCCACCACATTCCCGAATGTTTTCTCTTCAGAGAAGTCTTGCAAAATTTAGCAGAGAATACGATAACTCTTCCTGAATTCCTTCCTCAAATGATTAATCCCTGATGGTTCTTTATTGTGTGTCTGGGCCGACATCAGGTCAGAAAAGATTAGGGTTTTACTGCCCTCATATTTCAGATCCTTATTTTAGTAGTTGCAGCCAGGATTCTTTCTTTTTCTCTTATATCAGAGTGTAGCAATTACAGTCCTCTCACATTACCCTGAAATGCGGTTCCCCTTATGGGCATCCTGTAATTTCTCTTCCCAAGCAGCACGTCTTGCCAGATCAGAGCTCAGCCACACAGAGGTCTTTGAATAATTTGAAAAGTTTCATTACTGTATTTTTTTCAGTTACTTATTTAGCCCAATACGTGTTTATAAAAGCATATGTGGAAAACGAGATGCTTTTGTACGCATCTGAATAAAAAGTATTTTTAATATGGAATTTTACAAACTATAATATTTGAAAATATATAACTTTTACCTTCTTCACCCAATTCTAGTCAGGCTGTAGCTGCAGAAAGAATTTGTTTTACAGTGCAGGCACATCTCTGTCAATATCTTATGGCACAAAAACCCCAGTAGATTTTTAATTTGCATTACATTACACATATTTGCATAAAATATTGCCCAGTGGTACTAAGAGCACCACTTTCTCCCTAAGCCCCAATTAATTAATCTGTGTCCCTCCAGACCTGCAGCAATTTATTATGCATTCTTAGTATAGCAACATCAATTAATTATATGCTTGCCAGCCCCACATCAATCATTTTGTGCCCTCCAGACAGTTTTGCACCTCTCCCAGCCCCACATCTGGATGAAAACACACCCTCTTCTTTTTCCATAGCTGAAGAGGCCTCTCAGCAGTTTTGCCAGTCAGCAGAGAGCTCTAAGAGCTCCCTGCTCTTGCTGTAGCCCATCAAGGCCTGAAGTTTTGGGGATGGTAGGGTAAAACTTCAGCAGCTATACTGCTGTCTGTCCAAGAACTGGGAGAGGAGACTAGTGCAACTCATTTTTTGTCCCGTCCTTTTCTCCCATCCCTTTTTGTGAACTGAACAGAAATGCTTGCACATTGCTGGTATTGACACATATTCATTTGGTTTTGGTGTTATTTTGCTCCTGTTCCTAGTACATTTGGTCCAAAAGTTTGGGCTCTGACTGTGTTGCGTACTGAAGGTGTTGTGAGAGTAGCCCATCAACTTCACGCTCGGAAAAGGCGGGAGAATCTTAACTTTTTAGTTTGATCCTTCCCCACATCCCACATGCCCAGCTGCAGTCACAGGTGGGAGCAAGAACTTCAGTCAGCCTCAAATGATCCAAACATTCAAACCATGATCCAGACATTGGTTCAGGTTGAATGGCATTTGCTTAAGTGTAGGGAATGAAAATGTGACGAGAGGATAAGAGGACATATGCAAAATGCAGTATATAAGTGGTGACTGGAGAAAAATGGTGGATGAGGAATTCCTGATTATTTTGCATCAACCTCTGTACAGAATTGGCTTGTTTATTTATTTCTTTATTTATTATTTATAGTCTATGTGAAACTACACCCTTTGCACTTGGGGAAAAACAGAAGTTCATGTCACACGTTCATCAGAGTGTTCTTGGACTAGATTACAAATTTTAGCTGTCAATCAATCTTATTCAATGAGGTTTGTAGGAAAGGTGAGGCTTTCCAAAGATTTTCCTTTTTCCTCTACTGTCAGTACAAAGGTCAAGCTCATGGTTGCAGAAAAGGAGTAGGAGGCAACCAAAACTATGGCTTCTTTCCCAGGGCATCCCTTGGCTGAGTAAGGTTAATACACCAAGGAGCAGCACGCTGACCTGACTGAAATATTTAACAGTATTCTTCTGTCCTTCTTCTTTACTTAGCTTCTAGAACAACTTTAAGTCCTTCTGTATGGCATCCATTACTTGTGTGGCATTTCTAGGCCCCTTTAAGTGCACCATACATCATCCTTCAGTTATGTTCATTAAATTTAAAATGTGCTTGCCATAAAGTAGTTATAGATTTTAAGTTTGCAGGGGGAATATACCTACTTTTTCCCTGCAACACTCTTTATATGTTGAATATTTATATCCATTTGTGTTTGTTCTGGCATAAGAAGGGTAGGCCTGCCAAGGGTCCCCTTGTGACTATAAACTCAAGCTTTAAAAAAAGTAGCTTAGCTAAGTTTTTTATTAACTGCTACCTATCACTGTTGCATTGTCCTTATGCCCCCAGGGCTGAATCAGCACCTTCAAAGCATTCCTCTGTCCCTCATTGAGAGATGCGTATTTCTTCCATGAATCCTGATGCAGCATGGCAGGAACAGGGCAGTGATTGGCCATGACTTGCACAGCCAGGGCAGATCACGGAGTTATATTTAAAGAGCATGAAAGTATATATTAAAAACTGTAGGCAAGACAACTTGATGGGGATGGGGGAGAACAGATATTTTCTGCCTTAACTTGATACTCTGCCTCTTCTTTATCTCTTTTTACTCCTTACACATTGTCATAAAAACAGAGACCTGATATGTACATATGAAAATCCAGGTGTTCAGCTCCATTAATCTTGCGCAACTCAGTAACTGATTTTGCTAAATCTGCACCTTTTACAGAAAATCAATTGCTTATTTTCATTGTCAGCAAAAATAATACTTTTTTTCTGATTCATCAAGTACTGTTTTATGGTTTTGCTACTAGATAGTATTCATTAGGAGCTGTATTAAGAATCTGTTTCCCTTTGTCTTCTCTGTGTGGTCCACTCCAGCATCAGTGATGGTCCTTCTTATTTTAAGAGGGAAAAATAACTTAAGTCATAGATATCCTTGAATTTCAACAATATAAACTGATCTTTTATTTCCCCTAGATTCCCCTCCAAGAAACTTATTTCACTTAAGTGTAGGAGATTTCTGTAGAGTACATCTTTCCCTATAAACAACATTTAAAATCTGGCTTGTTCAGTATGTGGCTTCTGGATCACATCCAGTCGATGAGGCTGGAATAGATGATCTGCCAACTGAGCCACAGGAGGAAAAAAAAAAAAGAAAGTGTTTCTAGCTGAAGAGGCCTGTCTATTGTTTGTCTTGTAAAGTAGAAGCAGTGGAAGCCTTGCTGGCTGCTGGAGGCTTCCCTGAGACTACTGCTTTGTGTGGGAAAGCAGGCATGGCTTCCAAGAAAAGCAATAAGAGACCAGACATTATGTGGGGAGGGAAACAGAGTCTCAGGCAGCCTAGCAGGTTAGGAAGAGGTGAGAATTATGTGGATAGCAGGGGAGTGAGGCGTGTGGGCCGGAGAGATTGAGCAGCCGTGCTTGGAGAAGAGTGGAGCAAAGAGAAACTGGGGAAACTGGGAGCCTGGGGCACTGAGAGAGAGGTGCGGTTGCAGCTGGGGGACTAGTGGCAAAAGCACAGGAATCTCAAATCTTGGTTTCTTTCCAGAATCGGAAATGGAGAAAAGCAAGGCTGTCCTCAAGGAAGCTGTGGGATTGCATGGATCACTGGGAGGTAGTTGCAAAAAGATCTAGAAGATATTGCTGAAAACAAGGCATGAAATAGCAAATATTAGATCTATGATGAAAATGAGGGGGAAATAATTTGGAAACGGTATGCTTTAGAAAAGCTAATTGAACAGCTGGCAGGCACTAACAACATCTCAATGGTGGTGTTATCTGCCCTTCCTTGCTGAGTTTCAGGCAGTTGTGGGGATCCAGGATAACAGACATAAAGCTGAATAATGATAGGCAACACTTAAACCCTTTCAGTCTAGGAATACTTTCAGAGAGATGTTAAGGATTCACAAGGTTGCTAAGATCCATTCAAACACTCCCTGTCATATTAAAACATGATAACTTCTTCCAAAAACTCTCTGCTTTCACAGCTGGACCTGTCCTCCTTCTCTATATGAAGTCCGGCGATACTGCTGAAGGAGAGTACCACTAAAAGTATATGGTCAATGTCTAGTGTTACTGCACTCAATATTGCTCTCAAATTAGACTAAATAATCTTTCCCCTCAGTTCAAGGTCTTCTGAAAGATCAGCAAGTGAGTGAAGATAAACTTTTTAACAGTGAAGAGAAGGTTGATTTTGGCAAAAGGGAAAGACTTTTAAAAATTCATAACCTTGAGATTTCATTCTCCACTGAACACATCTGCCTTTAGATGATAGAGCCAGTCAACAGTCTTGCTATTTTACTGAACTTCTGCTGCTTCAAGAGTTACTGTTGCTTTTGGACACTGAAATAGGCAGGGATCCAAAAAGCACTTATTTCCCACTATGGTTAGAAGGGCGCTCTACCCTGTCACATTGGATTTAAACTTGTCCACAGTGATGCACACCTCTCTGACCTGCAGGCATGATTACATGCTGCACCCATGAATGAAATCACCATGCAAAAATAAGTGTTCTAGCTGGTTCAGAGTTCATGAAGAGCACATCACAGTGTGTCTCTGCTCTCTGTGCATGCTCCTCACAAAGAGAGGAGGCTTTGTCCCCATCAGGGCCTTCTTTAGCACCGTCTTCTTTTTTAAAGTAATTGGATCCTCCTGCAATTGTTAGAACTTGCTGAAGCAACAGGATGATTGGTTCAAGAGATGTGCATAGGTTTCGGAGGTGGGTGTTTCAAAGATTGGCTGAAGAGCCTAGTTGGAGAGGAGGTCTGCATGGCAGTGATTCTCCGACAGAACAGAATGCAAATACTGCATTTTGGTCAGAGTATCCCACAGAATCACAGGATCACAAAATTGTTCTGACATTATCTAATCCAAACCCCCTGCTCAAGCATGCCTTCAAAATAATTGCTTTTTAGGGAGGGGGAGACAGGAACTTGGAGTTACTTGAAAAAAGGAAGGTTAGATGATGCTTATTGATGTTACTAAACAGAAATAAATAAATACGGTAAGGCAAGGCTGTCTACTTGGGTTGTCAAATTTGACCAGCTGCACAGTACGCTACCATCACGTCCAGGCCAAGTGCTCTAATCTGCTCATATTTTATTTTAGTTTCTATTCTTATGATAGTTGTTACTTCCTTGCTTTACTTCAGATTATTGCCTCAGTGGCACTTGCTCTGGTCAAAGTTGCTGTTGCATTAGTTTCCCTACCCACTTAAAGCTCAAAGCATTGTCAGGACAGTGGTAGAGGAAAATTTGACAGCATGTGTGCACAAAGTCCAACACATTTGGGAACATTCAGATTTATGCATACACCCTGCAAGGGACATTCTGACCAAATGGTAGAAGTACTAAATCATTTGGTTTTATTGTAGAACCATCTGTGAAACACAAATAAAGTTGGGCTGATACATCCCACGCACATCAGACTCATTACACATGCTCTCTCCTAGGAATAAATACGGCCCACCCAAAACTTGCATACATCTGACAGAATATGTCTTGATCTCATGTAACTTTAATTTGCTGAAAGGATTTGCCATTTAATAAGCGTAGGATTGGACAGATCTGATAAATATTTTTTTATTGTAAGTACTGAGTGCAGCAAATAATTCTGTATCGTGTTCTGGATTTTTTTATTCTTAAGCCTACCACACAAAACTTAATTTGTCTTCATTTATTAATTTATTTATTTTTGCTTTTGTGCCAGGTGCTACAATTCTGGTTTATTGTTGATATTTATTATTTACATGCAATTATGTTTCTAAATCTACTGTAAAAAAAAATCTATTCCTTAATCCAGGAGATGTGGTTTAGGAACAATGGGTGGGATTTATTCCATTCTTATCAGCAAGCAAGGCTTTTTCTTTTCCTGAATGATAAAAAAACCTGTGTTGGGCAGGTTGCAAACTGATTTTTCTGGTGCTTGAAATTTTTTAGTAGTCTGTTTAAGAGCGTTACCTGAGATTTAGAAAGTCCTACCAGTTATCTCTCTACACCATAATACAGGTAATGTAATTGCTTTGGCTGTTCTTTTAATGGTGGCAAATAATGTAGAAAATTAAATATGTTTTCTGGATATTCTGAACATCTCAGCCACTGCCTCTGAGTAAAGAATGGTTCAAAGTTTCTATCAAAATTAATCAACTCCAGTTCTTATTTGAAACACCAGCTACAGGAATCAAAGCAAAGAGGTTTGTACCATTATTTGACTGATGGATCATTTCAACTACAAAACCCACAAAATCTGCTACTTGTTCTAGATAATTAATTTTCTCTTTTAAAGTACAGCTAGAGCTGGTGATTACTAATGTTTATTTTCTACATTTTAGTACATGAGCTTACTTAAAAAAGATTTTGTAATAGAAGGCATCTCTAGATCACAAAACTCATTCACATGAGGATCAATTTTCCTTTCATGTCCACAGAACCTGTGAATGTGTGTTAGCATTAGGAAGTCAATCTCCTTAGCAAAACCACATTTGATTTCAGGGAGTTCAAGAATAAACCTGATTACGCCACACACTCTCAGGTATTGCGTCACTTTACCAAACAAATGAAAAAATAAGAAGTGTCTGAAATCACACAGAGGCTATAATCCCTTTTGCACACCTTTGTGGCTTTTCCGCTTTGGAATAGTTATACAATCTACCTCTTTAAGCCAGCAGTAAGGACAGCCACACACACAAAAAAAACATACCCTTGAAGCTTCCCTGAACAATGTCTGGAGCCAGGAGCCCAGCTGCCGTGCACAGCCCCGTCTCCGCTCATATGCGAAATGATGCCACCATTGGGTTGAGGCAATCTTGCAGGGTGCAATTGCAGTTAAATAGAGAAATGTAACTCTCAGAAGGTTTTCTGATGTGATTAGGCCAAAATAAGTGTAATTAGGCCATCCATAAGAGTTAAAATGAATATTTGCTAAAGTAATTCCTGGTGAAATACCTTAATGCACCTCTACTGCCAACTGTGTAATTTGACTGTACTCAATTCAGATCTTTATTTAGATATAAGTAGCTTTAGATTTTTTCATTCTTCGTGACCTTTATATCTCATTTGGTCTGAAAATTTACTACTGCTCAGCATATTTCTTCTATACTAAAAGGTATGACTCTGCAGGGCTCATATTTAAAGGGTGCTAAAGAGCTATTTCCTGGGAAGCAGGAAAAAGGGTTGCCAATCAAGCTACTTACAGGCTATTTTTACTATAGCAGTTGATTTGCAAGTTGTCAAATATTTTAGTAGACAACTTGTTTGCACGTTTGTGGGGTAGAACAGGGAGAACTTTACAGGTAAAATTGTATTTGTCTGGGCTGCTGCTTTTTAATCTAGATCTTTAAACGTGGATTTACAGAATAAGGAACAAGAGACCTACTTTATATATTTTTGCATTTCTACATGTTTACACAGATGTGGTTTTTACCTGTGCAAGAACTATGCTTGAACAAAAAAGTAGTATTCATGGACTCTGTGCTTTATACCAAAATCTGTAGTTCTAATATCACACCATTTTTTTAGGTTATACCTCCACACAATCATTGACTCAGAAGACACTGCAGAAAGCTTCTTCTGAGAAGAGAAGCTACTACGAAAAATGTTTTTTGTGGGTTTTTAAGTTGTAAAACACTGACATTAAAGCTGAGGCTTTTCTGCAGTATTGTAACAGCTGCAATGAAACCTTCCCCATAAAGGTCATCTTGGATCTAGACAGGTTCTCTGCTGTGACCACCATCACCTCCATTCCCCCCTGAAATAAGAAAGACACCCATTTTTGGGAAGAAAGAGAGACTTATGCTGCAAAGCAAAGCAACAGAGTCTGCTATTTAGGGCACTGACCTGGATTGAAGTCCCCGATCAGGCTGATACAAGAGACCTGAATCTGGCTTTCTCAATTTTCAAGTGAATGCCCTAATTACAAGGCTGTTAGCTTCTCTGCAGTCAGAATCACTCCTTTTCATTAGAGAAAGTGTCTGATTCCCATTATGGATTTTGAAATGCAAACATTATTTGCAATATTGAAATGGAATGACATGTTGTTTTTCAGTCAATAAGAAAAAAAAAAGAAAAAAGAAAAAAAAACCAAAACACCACAACCTCAAATATGACAGAAAGGTAAAGGACAAAATTACTTGGTTATCTTTTCTACCATGACATTTCAATATAATTCATTAGAAGGTTTTAAGGGTTATTTTTGTTTTGTTTTACTTTTATGTGTGTGTATGTTTGTTTTGTATTCTACTTCAGCATTTAAATCAAAGACCATTAAAATAATATCCTGTTTTGAACTTCCGTTTCTTGCAATAGATTGGTCAGCATCTTGAATATGTGGGGTGTCAGAAACAGATAGAAATAGTCAGGTGTTAAACTGAAAAGGAGGAAAAGAATGTAAAAAAGGAATTATCTTTTACTGCAGTTCTAGTAAACTACGCTACCATTTAAAGTTTATATATTTGGTCTTGACACAAATACTTTTTAAAAATGCATTCAACTTCTGTCACTTATAATAGAGTTCTGAAAGAGAGAGTGAAAGATGCCCTAATATGCCAGGACTTTCACATTTAAAGATGTTCAATCTCTGAAACAAGCAAAAAGAGGAACACTCATAAATATGTATCTGCTATGTTAATTGGTAAGTATAGAAAACTGGATGCTAAAGAAATTATTTTCTTAGGATTGGAATACTTCTGGACAGCAAATTACACAACCAAATTGAGAACATATCAACAGTCAAGAAACAAATTCCACTTTCCACATATTTTAAGGAGAGAAAGGTCCAATAATTTAGGCAGAGCTCTGAATAATACAGACTATAAGACTTCCTAGAAATAATTCTTGCCATAAGCCTGACAGCTGTAACCAGCCACAGAGCACATCTTTTCTAATAAACATGCATCTTGAATTAAAAAGAGAACAAACCTGAGGTTAGACGCTTAGCCATTGAAATAATAAGTTCTACCATGTTGTCTACAGATAAAATGTGTTTCTCGAGCCTGAGTTTTGTGCAGTGTCAACTTCCAGCTGCTGAATCTTGTTATGCTTTTGTTTGCCATGCCCTCTTGTCATATTATATATTATTATATCCATATTATATGGGAGAGACTCCATTCAGAAATTTTAAGGGGAAGAAACCAACTGCTCTGCTATAGAAACTTTCTCTGGTTCAAGTGCACCTACTGACTCCTTTTTGGGTACATCCAGTGCTATATTCTGCACCTTATTCATTATTTCTGAGTGAGAGAAATGAATTTAAATGAGGGATATATTAAAATAAATAGTATGAGATCCAAGTCATTAGTTTTTCTGTTGAGCTCAATAGGACCTGGTGAAGAACTATTATATCAAGATGGCATCTATGTGTTTGGGGATTTCATGTCTCCAGGTTGATTTGCAAACAGACACTGAGACCTGTAAGCACTTGTTTTTGCACCAAGGGACAGTCTCCCCAAAAAGGGCATCTTTTTGGTTTATAATAACAAACTGCAGTAGCGGGACAGGAGGGAATGTTGCAGATAAGGTATTTTGCCATAATCAGAGAAGGTGAAAAAATTCTATATAGACAAATATAGTAACACCTCAAGACGACCAGAATTCCTACTCACACTGCTACTGGAAAGGATGGAAAAGCCACCTGAGCCCAGACAGATTTTTAAATTCTCGTGCCTTGTATTTGGAGGATACTGTGTTCTTTTAGCTCTCTAAAAATGAGATTATAAAGGCTTGGGGCAGAAATGTTTTGCTACTTAGTACTTAGTCATGCATTTGACCTTGGTGAGTCCATCTTCTTACCTGCTTTTCTAGTCAAGGACTGTATTTACATATTCCCATAGAGGAAAATCTTTATACCTGTTTCATCTTTTCTGAATCTTTTTTTCCCTGATTTCTACCTTTAGGGACTCAAAAGCTTCCTTTTCTTTTCTTTTCCTTTCTTTTCCTTTCTTTTCTTTTCTTTTCTTTTCTTTTCTTTTCTTTTCTTTTCTTTTCTTTTCTTTTCTTTTCTTTTCTTTTCTTTTCTTTTCTTTTCTTTTCTTTTCTTTTCTTTTCTTTTCTTTTCTTTTCTTTTCTTTTCTTTTCTTTTCTTTTCTTTTCTTTTCTTTTCTTTTCTTTTCTTTTCTTTTCTTTTCTTTTCTTTTCTTTTCCTTTCTTTTCCTTTCTTTTCCTTTCCTTTCTTTTCCTTTCTTTTCCTTTCTTTTCCTTTCTTTTCTTTTCTTTTCTTTTCTTTTCTTTTCTTTTCTTTTCTTTTCTTTTCTTTTCTTTTCTTTTCTTTTCTTTTCTTTTCTTTTCTTTTCTTTTCTTTTCTTTTCTTTTCTTTTCTTTTCTTTTCTTTTCTCTTTTCTTTTCTTTTCTCTTTTCTTTTCTTTTCTTTTCCTTTCTTTTCTTTTCTTTTCTTTTCTTTTCTTTTCTTTTCTTTTCTTTTCTTTTCTTTTCTTTTTTTTAATGAACAGAAGGAAGCTATTAGAACTGTAGGTACATATTTAGGGCTTGGGAGAGGGATTGTTATATCTTCTTTTCCCCACCCCAGTTTTTAAACCAGTATATAGACATTCATATTAACCTACTAAAAATTCATAAACAGTTGTAGTCAGTACTATTAGTATAGAAATATACATGATCACAGTTCAAAGTGAATTACTTATTTTAAGTAGGACTTGCTTACAAACCAGATGTTCAAAGGTCTTTTGTACAAGGAGGAATTTATTCTTTTGTCAGGATCTGAACTAAGTTCTGTACTCAGGATAAATGTAGGCTGAAGACTTGTTAGTGTTCCTTGTCTCTCTGGAGCAACAGGTTTGATGGGCAGGTGAAGAGGGACAGGGCTTCTTTTCGTCATTTACGTATAGGCATGTATGAGTCCATCATTTTACATTTTTTTATAAAAAGTAACTGCAGCCCTGAGGAAAAAAAAATAAGTTCTGTTGGGGCACTAATATCAATAGCTGTCACCAGGAAATTATGCAATACAGGTCTTAGAGGTTATCTCATGCTGGTCTCTTACTCATTTCATCAGTGAACAAGTTACTTTACACGTTTTCTTTCTTGCTAGTTACAGAGGGAGTGTAATATCACTTACAAAAAAAACCCCATACTTTTTCCTTGTTATGAAATTGGTTGTGCTAAAATTCCTTCTTGTCATGTTACCATTCTTTGTAGTTTAAGATTTCTTATATCTAAATATGAAGATAACCAAATTACACAGATATACAATGCATAAGTATTAGCATGTATGTTGTCTGTATGTTTATATATTACTTCCATAATTCTGTGACTTCTAATTCCATTACTTCTATTGTAAACTTAGGCGGCTAGAGGTAAGACTTATGAAATATGAATGTATGAAAGGAAATAAGAAAAGTGTCCCAGCCAGACCCTGGAAGTATATATGATATGCATTTAGATCATGTTTTAAGTGGTGTTAGTAATTTATTTTTATTAAGATGAAATGTTAAGTTGATAAAAATGACTACAGACAAGATTTCAGCAGCTACGGAGGTTAATCAAAAGCTTCATATTTAACTTCATCTTAACTGAAATATTTTGCAATAAATGTTTTACTACATCTTCAATTGTACATTCTTCCCACTTTCTTCCTGCACCCCAGAATAGGAGAACTGTATGATGGAAAACATATGCTAATGGTGCCTTGGATGAGCATTATCAGTGGAATAGTTTCCTTCAATGTTTTTATACTTGCTTGACTGTTGAGTTGCTTTTGCAAAAGTGTTTCCCTGGCTGCTGCCCTTAGAACTTGATTAGCATTCCCTAGCACAAGACTTTCTGCTTACGTGGCATTTTTAACTAAGAGTTTTGCTGATCTCTTTATATTTATGCAAAAAATATTGTAATAAAGTTTCAAAAAAACTAAAGATTAGATACTAGGTAACATTTTAAGATAATGACATTTTAATTGCAAAATTACTGAGTAACTCTTGTAAATTATGTTACATATCACACATAACTGTAAAGTGAATTAATTTATCATGATTAATGTTACAGTGAAAACCACATGAATTAATGATGACTGGCCGCCTACTTTAGAATGTTTCCAAACTAAGGTAATATTGTTGTGCCTATTAACTAATTCTGAATCACATTGTAACTTCTAAAGAAGAGTAAGCTCATTAACAAGTGACTGAAAGCCAAATGAATTAGATACTAGACGTCTGGCCAAATGGGCGGAAAACCAATTTATTGAGAAAGGTAACTTTAAAAACTCAGCTACTGCTTTCAGGCCTCATCAACAACATATGTATCATAGGTGTCCTGCTAAACGACTGCATTAAACATTTTACATGCAGGATATTCCTCCATTAGAGCTGGATGAGTGCTTTCCTTTCCTGACGGGAGGAGGGTCTGCTGCTCAGGCCTTCTCACTGCGCCTGATGTGGCCAGGGAATTTCTTGACTCCAATATCCCCGAGTCTTCTCTTGAAGATCTTGTAACAGTGCTCTGCTGTCTGCACTATAGCACAGAGGTACAGCATGTAGTACAAAACATAGTGTGTCTTAGCACTGAGAAAGGGAAAGTATGCCCAACAGAGCAAAAGACACTTTCTGGTTCAAACTTATAATACCTGATAGCATGGGCTTCTACACAAGTTGACATGTCCTATATTTTGGGCCAAGGGTGTAACAGTTAGCAAGCAAAGCTAAGTCTTTGCCTCATCCAATTCCTCTGGTTACCTGAAACTCCTCCCTAAATACATTAAAACACAGATTAGGGTAAAACAGTCTTCTACATTTCTTGATTTAGAAAAAACAAATAAGCAAATCAGCATCCTTTTAACTTTTAGAAAGATTCATACACTTAGAAGTATGTTTTCTGTAACACAACAGATTCACCTATAGTGGATCAGAATTGAGAAATGATTTAGTGAACTTTTAGGTGTTTTTCCAAATGCCAGACTGTTTCTTCTTAAGCCACGTAGCAGGCCACATCTTCACCATTGGATAATAATGCTCATAGTTATTAACAAAATAGAGAATCTGAAGAGACAGCAATAACTAGTCTAAGGATATCATAAAGTGGGAAAGCATCACAAGAGCTTGTCTAGTTACCTTTTCAGTCCTAAGGCAAGATTTGTAATCCTGGATTATTCATGAGGGTTACTTTTAGGTCATTCTAAGCTAGTCTTAAACATCTTTAATGATTTGACAGAGTTAAGGATGGACAGCAGAGGGACTTCAAAACCTCCCTGAATGATCTATTGCAGTGTTTTGTTATGTTTCCAATTAAAAGGCTATTTCTAATAACGACTCTGAATCTTCTTGTCTGTGATTTGAACTCATGACTTCTTTTCCTGTCTACTATGGACACAGAAAACAAAAAATACCTTTCTCTGCAACAGCCCTTTGCTATTTGATGCCTGTTATTACTCTTTTCTTAATTTTCTCTGTAGAGTGAACACGTTTTTTTTCCTGATATAGTCATGTTTTCTCAGCAAGCATTGATTTAAGTATGAACTACCTTCCCTATGCATGATCACTTTCCCAAAGCATCGTTTCCATTCACCACCTGTAAAGTGTCTAGAACATGAAGAAAAGCCAGTTATTGATTAAAAATCAGGCTCTATTTAATAGATTCTCAAAAAACTACTATATCTTAAGTCAATATCCTATGAACTTATGACTGGACAAGGTGTGATGAGATAGACTTCTGCTTCCCTTGGTCAGCCAACAGCTTTGGAAGGTTTTGTCCTTTGAAAATGGCTATCAGTTCACTTTTCATGTATGAAACTGTATTCTTCTAGCCTATCAATCAACCAATATTCTCCCTAGTTGGAAAGCAGAGATATTCAGTTAATGATGCTCCCTACCATCTCCCACTTCACTTCCTTGGGGGCTAGCTCTGTCCTTGCCCTTTAGAAGATTGTATGTACTCAGCCTGTTCATTTGCACACATAGACCCTAACTGCAAAAGGTTCACAAATTAACAGTCTGCAAACTTCAGTCATGCTGGTTATGCTGCTGTAGCCAGAAGACCATTGCACTAGCAACTCGCTGATGAGTTCAATCAGTCATCTCCATTCTGAGCCCAAGAATAAGTATATTATATCCATCATGTAGGTTTATCAGTTCTGTGCACATAACTAAGGAGGTTGCTCAAATGTCTTAAATCTATTCAAAAACACATTGCAAAAATAGATTGAACTAGCATTCACTTATCAAAATTAAATATGTATTTGGAAGCCCAGGTGTAAACATTGCTTACAACAGCCTTAAAACAAGCCTCAGACTAGAATTCACCAGAAGACAATTACAGTTCTGATGCCAGGTTTTAAAATTATACTTTTGTTCAGTACAAAAGATTTATAACTTTCAGTATAAAAGATACTGGCAGATCCTAGTTCAAATCTCTGCTTCTGCTGGGTCGAAGACAAGTCTCTTAAATTTTGATCCTTAATCAGTCTAAATGAGGCTCAGAGAAAGCTGTAGACCAGTCCTTGAACCTTTCAGCTCTACAGATGCACTTTCTCTGAAAGCGTGTAACTAAAAACTCCTTTCAAATAAATCACAAAAAATATTTTCAATCAAAAATGTATTTGGATTAAATAAGACTTTATATAAGAGTGTTTATCTTATTTGAGTGCAGCAGTTACTTGGGTCACTTGTTTTTATACTAGCAGGAGTTGCCCTTATTTGCTTAATAAAAACAAAATCTTAAGAACAAGCTCTTCAGATATTTTTGTTATCAAGTAAAAATATTTTCCAGTTATTGTTGAACAAGAGGACTTATGCTAATTAGAAGTAGATGATTACCTCTTCTTCAACACCTCCTGAGTTCTGTTGACACTGAGTAGCCAGAACAGCAAAGGGCAAAAACTGATTTCTGCCAACAGTCATCGCAAGTTAATCATTAGGGCTTGTGGAAGCATAATCCAACATATTTGTTTCCACTATATCATTTTCTTCTTTTTGATCTCCCCAAGCTGTAAATGGTTGCTACTGCCTCTTTTTCTCCATATCTACCCTCATCAATTTACAGTAAATTGTCAGTTTTGGAATGTTTAAAGGTCTGTGGAAACTATGTACAAGTACAAGGGACTTCCTGCTCAATTTAGGTTGAAACACATGTAAATATCTATACAAGATATATAGTATTTCTAAAAAGAAAGGGAAACATGAATTTCTTTCCACAAGAACCCATCATCCTTTATCAGAGTGGCAGTTTTTCTGTGCTGTTCCAGGCACTAGCGCCAGTCTATAATTAGTTACTTCCTTGCAGCTGCAGCAATGGATGTGCACTTTCACTACGCAGATGTAGGCGGACAGCTCGGTCAATACCAGGCTCTCCCTTCTAGTGCCGGGCTCTCCAGCACAAGGAAGGGCTGCATTTGTCACACAGGTAAATAACAGAGAGAGCTGTCTGCCATGATAGATACAGACTTGGACATCTGCTCCTTCCCATTAATCAGTCAGGGGGACTGATAGGAAAATTTGTGACAGCCCAGTGTAAGTTGATGGTTGAAGGAAGGTGAAAGTGAGTTCTGCAGCCTGAAATATGCTGACTCTGTTTCAGCCAGAGAGAGAGAGAAATACGCCAAATTCTTTGATAGATGCAGGAAAAGAAAAAACAGGGATATCTTCAAATATTTCCAGTTTCAAGGTTGTTCAGAAACTTCTAATAGCTCTGTTTGGATGTGAGGCTGTTCCCCAAGGCAAATACCAGTGCTGTCTAGAGAGCAGAGGTTTGAAACTCTGCCCACCAGTTTATAATGTGGATTTCCTCAGTCACTTCCAGTTGACTTTCCTTGCTTGCCAAAGTTCCTCATAGTTATTTTCTTAGAGTGCACTGTGTAAGGCATGTGTATTTGGTGTACTTTAAAGGGAAGTACGGTGCAGTATAAAATCCTAGGAGTCCTCAGATAGCAAAGCTATGACTGCTATGGGTTTCTCTCCTTTGCGTTATTGTCCATAGGCATATTTGGACATGCAGGGGGTTATACACATTTACAGTGTCTTCAGGTGGAATCTGTTCACCTGAAGTGGTTTCCAGGGAGAGGATACTCATGTTTTTTTTCCCAGTGTTATGGAAGGTATAAAAAAAGGATGAATCCATGGGAGGCATTGTGTAATTTGCTGCTCTTTATTCAATGTTAGATGCAGGGGTGGCAGTATTTGATTTGAAGCTTTCTAGTTTGTCTTCAACATAGCATTTATTGTTTTTTTGGGATAGACTGGTTTCCTATGGCATTCCAGCTAAGCCTACTAATTTTAAAGTCCTGAGTAGCCTGTGAGGGTCCTCCCATTTACAGCCACATTCCCACCAGGGGAGGGAAGAATTGTTTTTTAACTTGGCTGATGACAGCACACAGGCTGAAGCACTGCTTCTGAAGCACTAATGCTGATACTTCTGACAAAGCACATGGAGGGAAATGGTCTTTGACTAAAGAGCCTGAGACCTACAGATGCTTAGGGTACCCATCGTGCAACAGTTTGTGCAACCTTGTTTATGAGCAAAAAAGACATACACCTTGTTTATGAAGCCAAGAAATTATTGTTAGTATAATTGAAATTTCAACAGTCTAATCATAGAATTGTTTTTTGTTTTCACTGAAAATCACTTTTATGTTTGCTAAAACATTTTTACTTGCTATTTCTTAATTGGTCTGCAACTCCATGTTACATCCAAATGTACTACATATAGAATCATAGAGTCATTAAGGTTGGAAAAGACCTCTAAGATCAGCCAGTCCAACCATCAACCCAACACCACCATGCCCACTAAACCATGTCCCTAAGTGCCTCATCTACACGTCTTTTAAATACCTCCAGGGATGGGGACTCCACCACTTCCCTGGGCAGCCTGTTCCAATGTTTCACCACTCTTTCAGTAAAGACATTTTTCCTCATGTCCAATCTAAACCTCCCCTGGCGCAACTTGAGGCCATTTCCTCTCGTCCTATCGCTAGTTTCTTGGGAGAAGAGACCGACAACCTCCTTTCAGGTAGTTGTAGAGCACTATAAGGTCTCCCCTGAGCCTCCTCTTTTCCAGACTAAACAACCCCAGTTCCCTCAGCCACTCCCCACAAGATTTGTTCTCCAGACCCTTTCAAATGGTGCCTTTCAAATATGTTAGACACTATGTTCTTGTTCTCTTTGTTACCCCTAAAATCAGATTTGCCCAGCTCCAGACCTGCATTTATTTATCTGACCAATGGTGAGCCTGCACCCTGTCTCTTATCATCCCATGCCTATACTCCTCTGCATGGCTTCTTATGCTCCCACTTCTCAAAGCATCTGCTATCATAATGGAACTGCATTTACTGATGTTGCATCGTTACATTAGAGTCTTAGGTTTCTCATTCTACACAGAGTAACTACTTCTTACTTATAACTGTATAAAACTGTAGTTGTGCCATACAAAAATAAACAAAAGTAAAAAAATAAAATAAAAAAGCCATAGCCATGTGTCTGGAATAAACCTGATATTAGAGCTAGGCCAAGCAAAAACAAAGTGCAGGCAGGCTGAGACAACTGCAGAGCGCAAGGCTGACAGTATCAGTTCTGAGGCCTTTCAAACTCAGTACCTTCAGCTTTAAGTTTTTATTACAAATCATGTAGAATTTGGAAATATACAGAAATACTACCTTTGCTTCTCTTTCTTTGTCAAGGAGGTTATAATTTACAGTCCACTCTCCTGTGTTACTGTCTAGAGCAGAGTCCTAGTAGACAAACACTGGAATTGAAGCTTCAAGGGATGGGGTTTCATTCGGTCTTTTATAAAATCTGCATTTGGAATGAAGGGAGGGACATGTCCATGCCCAAACCAAAACTCTTTCAGAGCATGATTGTGCACAAACCACAACATAAATATAAGCATGGACAACAAATCTCAAAGAAGTGTTACTTAAGGTAAGTAATCTTTCTGTATGCTCATGCTCTAAAGGAGTCTACCAAGAATTTAATCACGTACTCACTTTTCATCATAATAAGCTGCCTCTTGGCAGAGGCAGGAAGCTACTCTGCCCAAAATAACCTTAGGCATGGATGCTGCATTCTTTTTGCCCAGTGGAGCAAGCTGGTTTGTGTATATTGCTGCTGGGCAAGTGTTAAAATAAATCTAAGCCATGCACAGAAAGCTTCTCACAGGCACAAGTAACTACTTGGCTTATTAATGCATGTAAAGTGCCAAACATAAAACCCATGTATTTTTGAATCTTTAATGTAATATTTAAGGAAATGCCAGTTGATACCATTTTGCTAATGGCATTTGTAAGGAGGCAGGAGGACAAACATTTCCCAAATTTCAAATGTTTTTCCACAGCATGCTACTGTACCCCACTCTTTCCTACCCCGGCTCAAAATTTAGAAGACTTTAGAAAAGAGGTCTTTTTTGGATATTGAAGTTTCATATTAGAAAACAATTTGGCAAAACAGAAGTGGACCAGTAATCAAAGCAGTTGGCACTGTAATTCCTACATTTTCCCTGTATGTGATTCAGGGATTTACTCCAGCCAAGATTTAGTTTGGCATTGACAACACATGATTGAAGCCGTCTGAAGTACCTCTCTTTGGTTCAGTCTCTGTCCTCATTAGGTATGGGAGAACATTTGGTGCATGCTTGGAGTAGAGTTCCCATTTTAGTTTTCTCCAAAAGAGGCCTAGTTATCACGAACAAAAACAGTCTGTGAACTGAGCCAGCACACAGTAAGTGGGGACAATCAGGGCTTTCACTCTGAAACCATATCACTGTACCTAATGTAGCTGCAGCCAGAAATGCTCTGCACTGTAGAAGATAAGACAAAAAGGCCTAAATTTTAAAGTAGAAACAAATGTTTGTTTTCACCGTCCTAATGTTTGGTCACTTGAACTTTCTTTTTTGAAGAGGGGATAGGGAAGAGGGAGGTTGATGTTATCTGAAGCTCCCCAAGCAGCATCCTGTACTGGTACAGAGCACTTAGGTTACCTCAACATTCAGTTCAAGAAAGCTTCACCTGCTGCAAGCTTACTGCTTCCTAACAGCTCATTTGTCAGAAAAGCTCATGCTCAGCTTATTAGCAGCCCATTTTTGCGATCATTATCCATGCTTCCACAACATCTGGCTAAGTGTTGTACTCCAGATTGTGGCTGTTCTGGGAAGCAGTTTTAGTGACTTGAAAAGGCTGTTTAAGTCATGCTTATAATCCTCCCTCTGCCTCTTATCATGGGGTGATTCTGGGGAACTGGCTGTCTCTCTTCTACCTTTTGTATGCCCTTAACAGACCCTGAACTACTCTGAGTAAGGACCATTATTTTATTTGTTCCTGTAGTTTAGCTAAGTGGGTAGTCAACCTCAGATGAAAATTAATTCTTGTAAGAATTACTTAACGATATAGTTGTCCCTTTCTGAACTATTGTTACTCTGTAAGTGGTTTTGTAGTGCCTTAGATGATCTTGTAATGAACTGGAAAGGTTTTATTCATCAGTGTGCGTTCTTCATGCATGCCGTGGTTAGCAAATAACTTTCTCTTGTAGAAAATCTTCTGCAGAATTAGGACCATGCCCAAAGGTTAATTCTAGAAAAAACTTTTCCAGAACTTCTGGATATCAATTCTACATCACTGATTTGGGTTTATCTTTTTAATGCAAAAGACATAAAAACATTGTTTAAATTTTGAACTTTTTTTTCATCCCAGGAAAACAGTACCTTAATTTTCTGAATTCTGTGAATATGTAGCCTTTCTTATTTCTATTTATTATAATTTAACCTGTCTTTTGTTCTCATTTAAAACCTTTTCTCCTTTTTTTAATAAAGCAGATAGAGTGCTCAGTTATACCCATCTGCTCATTAGGATTTCCAAACTGCCCAGTAATGCTTTGTCATTTCTCACCCATCCATTCTTGGAAACAGCGTTCCTACAAATGACAGTACAGCAGCAAAAACGTGACTGAAGTCACTTGGCTCATAGAACATATCCCAGTCTACCAGCGACATGCATCTGAACAGTCCAAACACTAAACAACTGCCAATTGAGACACTGATTGGCACAGCTAGCAATGATTTCTGGCCGACCTGCTTTATGGCAGCCACAAACTAGTTTTCTTCTCTTGATTCTATTGCCTTCCTTGTCATCTTGCTTACTGAACTTTGGGCTGTACATAAGAGCTGACAGGTGTTTTCCCAGGGGTGATAAAAATGCCCTGGCTCAGCCATTATCTGACAGTTTTCAGGTCATCCCATACCAAGCGAGTGATAGGTAGGCTGTAAGACAAGTAGGCAAACAGTTACACTTGGCACAATTGCAGGCTTTCTGGAGGGAAAGGAACAGTCAATCTCACAATTGTAGTCTGCCTGACACTACCCAACTATTTCCAAAGTGCATTTGGAAAGTTCAGAAAAGGAATAGGGTTGACTGACAAAAGCTAAGCAGAAAAGGCTAAATGTCAGACTCTTTGCAGCAGCTCTGTAAAAGCCTGGCAGATGAAATGAAGTCTGGAATGCAGAATGACAGCAGAGTGATGAGTGGCAGAAAGCAGGATAACGATAGTGTTACAAAGGCTTATTTTTAAAAACTTTTATATTAGTTTTAATCAATACTGCCTTTTAAATCAGCCTTTAAGTTAACTACTATTATTAACATTGTTGAATTTTATTAAAAGCGTTAAGAACTTTTTGAATTGTTGCAGAATAGGACCTATACAGTTGGTTCTTTCATACTGAAGTTTTTTCAGCCTTTTTAAACTAAGGAAACGTGATTTCAACGCAGTTCAGTGGTAGAAGAAAACTGACTGCATGAGGGGGCCACATTTTATAGTAGTATGCAGGAAAATGCACAAGGAATGTGATATATTCACAAGTCTTACAGCACGATCTCCCACAGTATAGTTATATATCCAGATTGGTGACATCTGCATAAATGAAGTATAAAGTGGGTGAAAAATTGCCTAAACTGCCAGGCTCAAAGGATTGTGAACAGCGGTACAAAGTCCAGCTGGCGCTTGGTTACTAGTGACATATCTCAGGAATCAATAGTGTTCATGCTTTTATTTTTGACCCAGATGATGGAGTGGTGTGCCTTCTCAGCAAGCTTCCAGATGGCACCAAACTGGTGATCTGGGGTGATTGATACACTGGAAGCCAGGGCTGCTAGTCTGATGGACCTGGACAGCATGGAGAAATGACCTGGCAGGAACCTCATGAAGTTCAACAAAAGGGAGAATGAAATCCCATATCCTGTACCTGTATATACCCACACAACAGTACAGGCCAACTGGTTAGAGTGGAGCTTCTGGAGAAATGATCTGGAGGTCCTCATGACTAAATTCTGCCTCTGTGGCAAAGAAGGCTGGTGGGTGGCATACTGGGCTACATTAGGGAAAGTGTAGGCAGCAGGCAGAAGGAAGTGTTTTTTCCTTTCTATCTGGCATTTATGAGATGGCATCTGGAGTACCATTTGGGTCCAGTTTGGGGCTCCCTGGTACAAGAAAGATATTGGCGTACTGGAGAGTGCCTAGTGAAGAGTCACCATGAAAGTCATGGGGAAGTAGCATACATGACAGCACATAGTATACAAAGACAGACTGAGAAAGCTGTGTTTGTTCACCCTGAAGAGAAGGTTCAGGGAGATCTTATTCAGCTACCTAATGGGAGGGCATACAGAAGACAGAGCTATACTCTTCCCAGAGGTGCACACAGAGGAGGGGCAATGGACACAAATGTCCACATCAGAAATTGTGACCAGATAAAAGGAAACAAATATCATCATGAAAGTGATCAAACCATGGAATAGGTTGTCCAGAGAGCTGTGAGATCTCCTTCTTTGGAGATATTCAAAACTTTACTGAACAAGGTCCCAAGCAATCTAAACTAGTTGCCCTTTCTTTGAGTAGGGGATAGGACTAGATAACATCAAGAGGTTCCTTTTAACCTTAATTACTTTAAGAGTCCATATTACCATCAAAATTGGTGACAAAAAAATGCAGAAATGTTGATTAGGAGAATGGGAAAAATTCTTTAAAAGATAAAAGAAATTTCCTTTGTTTCATTAGTCTCTAAAGAAAAAAAAAAAATCCAGCTTTTAGAACTTTGAGTTATTTCCAGTGCAACAAAGGACAGCTTCTGTTTCCATGAAGATGTCTACAGTTAAAATATACACATATAAAAGCAGGAGATCAACACTGTAATAACAGCAAAAGTCCTCGGTCTAAGGTGCAAATACTGTTAGACAAAATCAAAGTTTAGAGTTCCAGTAATTATTTTCTTTAATACAGAATAGTTTTAGGGAAAATGAGGGAAGATTTGCCCAGCAGAATGTTTTTCAGTGAAGAGCACACACTTTGCAAAAGCTCATCACTGAACTGCAGGTCCCTAGGAATTTGCCTTGGGACAAGCCCTCTGCTTTCCTACTGCTTGTCTTTGGTGTGCAATTGGGATGGAGAAAGGAGTGAGGTAAATCTCTGGATACTTTCTCCTTATTACTGGGAGAAGGATAATGGCATCACAGATATTTTTAATTGACATGATCAACCCTGAAATGGTAATCTGGTTTTCTCTTCATTTCAATAAGAAGACAAACACATCAGGGGAATGACTTCCCTCAGGTGCTATGTGTGCATAGGCATATACATCTTGGCATTAAAAGTATGTATAGACACTTTAAGAGATTTTAATGCTTAACAGAGGTGTTTCATGGTTGTAAGGTAAGTTGTTGGGCTGGTTCTCAGAAGCTTTAAGCAGAAGTGTCGGTGCCAATATCAACAACTCTAGGAATCAGAACACAAATACCCTTTCTTTCTTATTTTGTTTTCAGGTTTTAATTTTTATCCACACTCCTAGATCTGTTTCTTTAGTATTATTTTCAAACATTTTCATATAATTTATTGAGCTGTTCTTTAAGTTGAAAAAGTGTTCATACTAAGCATCAGAATAATAAAAGGAGTAAAAATTAGAATAAGAAATTAACACCTGTACGATTAATAATTTAGAGATTTGGTCCTTAAAAGAATAAACCTTACTCATTACAATAATCCCATGAACTTCAGTGACTTTAACTAGGAGTAGGAGATGGTAGTATCAAACCTTGAAAAGATGGTATAATCCTACAATTTCAGATAAGACACAACTTGAAGAATTTCAAATTGATAACCTGGTTTCTGGGATGGAGAACAGAAATACTTCACCTAATACAGTGTAAATACCTAATACTTGTCTTACTGTTGGACTTTTAGACAAGAGTGAGGAATTCTGCTGGTTATCAATCCCCCAAAGAAGTTGCATTTGCCATTGGAATTTAAAATAAATTTTCTGAGAAGGCACAGGTTTACCTGTTAATTAGATTTTGTAAGATGCGCTTTTTTAGAAATTTAGCTTTTTTTTTTAGCTCTTTCATTATTTTATTATGGATTAACTAAAGTTTTTAAACTCCCAGTGAGTTTAAATTCTATATATAGAAAGTGAAGGTTTGTTACTATGCTAAATATAATCATGGCTGCATCTATCTAAAGATAGAAATGGTCTGAATTATTGGCTTGTCCCTAAATTGTATATTACAGGTAGCCTAATTCAATCTGAACAATGTCCCTTGCAGGCCAGTTTTCGTATTGTTATACTGGTTTCTCACCGTTAATGGTGAGTGACAGACTAATACAAGTATATACAGAGTCAGATCTAATAAAATAATATATATTTAAAAGTAAAGGTAAGAATTTTAAATGTGAGTTTACCAAACACCACCATGCTGAACGTGCTTCCTGAAGGTCTCTCCCTATTCTACATGCGGATATTTTGACCACTAATACTTCACATCAGGACACTTGGTGCTGAAAGTGAATTTGTCCACTTTGGGAAGGAGGGGAAGAGTGGGAGCTGCTTAAAAAGTAAGCACTGCATATCTTAAGTTCAGGATTTTAGTTTAACCAAAAATTATGTTTCTGAATCTGGCTCAAGTTCTTTTTGACATCTAGTACTTTACATCGTAAACTGATGGAAAAAGGAAGGAAGTCGCAGCATTCTACACTACCCACATGAAAAAATGTACAGAAGATAGTGGGAGAATTTAAGAAAGCTCATCAGTTATTAACTTAATAGCTCCAATTAGAAATAATACTGAATTATGAAACTGTGTATTCTGAGGCTCAAGCAGGAGATAAAAAGCTTGTGTTAATAGTTATTAAATAATAGAATTCTGAAGGAAATTTAAATGTCACGTAAATTAAAACAATAATTGAATTTAAAATCTAATCTCAGCTGAGAGTGGACAGTGTGTATAGATTAATGAATGATCTCAAACCATGGTCAAAGGTGAAATGCATTTATTGTAATTGTCACTTACCTCGGGTCAAGGAGGAAAGACTCTTTTATCACACTAATGTTAGTAAAGAAAATGTTTGTTTGAGCCATAATATTTAAATATTTTTCAGTTTCATGACCTAAAGTTCACAGAATAAAATGATCTCTATAAAAATCCAATTTTACACACATTTCTGCATATTTTACCTTCTCTTTTTAGTTTGGTCAGAATAGTAGTTACTTTTAGTTTATGATGAAAATCAAGAAGAGGGAGTATGTGGGAAGATACGGGAGGAGGGTGACAGGATTCTGTAACGTTAATGACTTAGAAGGGCAAACTCATCCTTCTCTGAGGTTCAGATCTTTTAGTAGGCTTTGAATGATTATGGTATTACAAATATGCTGTTAGTATATAATTAATTAATTATATATTTAATTTGGGCTATAAAGAAGATAAATTGTGCATTTACCTTTATCAGTCAATAGTACTCTAAGTCATTATATGATTTGAGTTTGATTTTTTTTTTATCAATGTTTGTAACAAAAAATTTTTAGATATCTTCCATATGAAAGTTTTTGACCTTGGTAAGACTTCCAGATAGGTTATGGCACTTGCAGAACATGAGCTAGTGCTGTCCTCTGCCGAGTCTTGCTTCCCTTAAAACTGTTTCCCTTTTCCAACTCCTGGCCTTGCTTTCAGTACCTTGGTGCTGCTGCTTTCTTCCCTCTCCTGGGCACAGGGACCAAAGAAAACAGCTGTGCCCCAGCTGCAGGGCTGCGAGTTTGGAATCCAGCTTTTCCTCACCATTCTCAGGACTCTGCTCTCTTCATGGAGGATTCTGTAGTTTCATCTCATCTCAATAATTCATACCTCATATTGTGCTGCCACCCTCACTATAACTATTTTTATAAGTTTAGAGCTGGAAGTCAAAAAAAGGTACGCCAATTAATGCTCAGTATTCTAAAACATTTATTCTAGGAAAACACCATCTTAGATATATGTGTTATAAGCATATTTCTTGCAGAAGGAAAGAAATTCTGCTCTTCCAGTGAGCAGAAAACTGATGCAATGGGAGTAAATGCTGTTTGTGATTTTGTATCATAAACTAGTGAAAAGACTTTACTAAGAAAACAACATCCTGAAATCAAATTAATTGGTAGTGATGCCTCTATAAGAAAATAGTTTTTATACAATGCTTTGCCTTAGGATGCAGTGTATTTTACAAAAAAAGCTGCATCTCTGTTTTATACGGAAAAAGAGAGAAAACACATGGCCATTTGTCTGTTACTCTCCAGTAAGTCAGTCTGCTTAGTAGGGCGTGGTCTCGTCAGTATTATTTCAGTGTACCACCCTTTAGGCAGCACTTGCTGAATTGTTATACAGGTATTTCATATTTCCTTGATTCAAAGGATGAAGGGCCTCTGCTGTACATTCTGAAATATAAAGGTACAGTAACATGTTTATTCATAAATGTTCCAGTTAAAATAAAAAAAAACATGAGAGGGTTGTTGTTTTGTTGGGTTTTTTTTCCCATTTATTATTATATTGGTTGGTTGGTTGGGTTTTTTAAATAAACATATATCCAGTCATTCATTCTTCTAAGGAAAAGGGAGAATAAAAAATGAAATTCTGATGACTTGATAAGACTATAGGTGGTAGTGCTAAGTAAAATATAAAATATTGCAAAATTATACAAATTGACCACCACTGTCACAAGGTCAATGAGAAGAACAAGAAATGTATAAAGATGTCACATTGCTGTTCTTGTTTTTAGAATGACATGATCTAGTACAAAATCAGTGTAGAAGAAGGAGGGTTTGGATGATGTAATTCCCAGACTGTAAGAAGTGTAGTATACAGAATACATACTAATTTTTAAAGTGAAGGGGATGTGTAGAGCAACCTTTCCTTGAAACACAGACAAATCAGAATTGCTGAATATCTTCCAGAAGAAGAAATGATTAGTTAAAATGTTCAACCCTAAGTTATTTTGCCTGTTTGTGAGTCTTTTTTTTTTCTTCTTACCTTTTTTTTTTTTCCTCCAAGAAGGGCAGGTTAGCCTTCTAAGAAAAAGACATAGTATTAAATATTAGGTCTTCTCTACCTGGAGAGCAAACCACACATAAGCCTTCAGCAAGGGACCCTGTAAACCATTGTAGGAAAACTGAATCATAAACACACTCATTGCAGAAAAAAGATAGGGAAAGATGGACAACCCTGTGATGTCACTGTCCTGATAGTGATATATAGATATTTTACTTGGAAAAATATGAAAACAGTAGATTCTTGCATTCCTCCTTTCTTTCCTCTTCACTTTTTTCATCTTCTCCAGAAAGTAGCAGATCAAGGCAGCGTTGGTGAGAGGTAAGAAGGGATCTGGACAGTGGGGTAAGTGTCCGAAGTCACAGGCCCAGTCGCACAAGCCCTCAGCTGAGCTGCAAGATGCAGGACCAGCTGATCATTTTACAGACACACTAACCATCCACCACGATCTTTACAAAGTATACAGTGCCAATGAATAATCCCTTGATATCAAAGGTAGCTATTCATCATACGCATGCAGGGACTAAAAATTTCTCTGTGCCCGGAGGTGGCAAGAGTCATCTCAACCCAACCTCTGGTGACAGGCAGCTCCCTGCTTAGTCTTCTTTTAAGAGAAGGCTCCAGCCAGACCCCATCTGCAGGACTCTGGGCAATAACTTTTCAAATGTTTGGTTGAATGTAGCTATATTGCCACTGGACAGAAAAACAGGGTGGCTGAGTCACCACCTTGAGGGATAAAATGGTCTTAAGCATACTATTTTCCAGTCTCCCTGGTGTGTTCTCTGACAGGAGCAACAGAGGATGTAAGGCAAATATTTTTTTGAGAGCATAACTGACAGTTTTGAAAGTCATATTCATACTGAGTTGAAAGAATTTGAAGGTGTTCTTGTACAACATATACATTTGGGGATACATTTGTGTCAAAATATCATTTCAAGTAGATCTTGCTGCAGTGAGGGCACAGGCCTTTGAGAGTGCTCTGTCACACAGGAGCCCCACCGATCCCCTGCTCCCTTGTAACTGCAAGTCCGTATCCATCACAAGAAATGGGTGCTCTAGAAAATGTCACAGTGAAATTTATGGTATCAGTCAATGGCAAAATGTCCAATTGTTTAAAAATCAGGGTTCATCATCTTGTAAGAGAGGCTAATCTTTCCCTCTTGGACAGAAAGCTAGAAGTCATGAAGAAGTCCTTGGAGAAAAGGGGAATCTTAAAACCTTAAAAATACATAGACAATCTAAAGGCTCAGAAGGAACTCTGCAGTAAATCTGAGTAAAATCGATCTATACAACTCTTGTTATTTCCACAAAGCAAAATCACTTTGTGCGTGTCAGGTGCTACTGAGTTTGAATCAGAAAAAAATAGAAGGAGGGGAAAGAGGGGAAGGGAGTAATTCATCAGTGGTCATGTTTGCATCTAGTCTACGGTGTTAATTTGTTTCTCCTTAATTTTATTCTTTAAATGTATTGAATATGCCATGCTGGGTAAAATGGGAGGAAACCAGGATGAATATCCTAACTTCTTTCTCCAATGCTGAAGGTCTGCTAGGCTATGGCACATGTTTTTATCTGTCATAAGAGACATTTCCTCGTGACTAGATCATTTGTCTCTGGAACTCCTCTATTAGACCTCAAAGATGTGACAAATGCGAAAGAGAGCTCTCCAGCTGTTTTACCTCTTTGTTTTCTCACCAGTTCCTGATCCAAATGAAAATTGCCAAGTTCCTTAAGTGCTGGGCTCTATAAAGTCATCCTCCTTTTCCTTCCCTTCTTCAGAATTAAGCATGCATTACCTATAGCCCTTCCCTGGGCTGGGGGCAGTGGCTGGCTCCCATGAGCTGCAGACTTCACTTCACTGGCTCCACACAGTCCTTGCATCTGTTCCTCACATTGCTGTAGGTGATAAAAACCAGCAGCAAAAGTAAGGTAAGAAGGAAATATAACATCTCCCCTAGCTGGTGGCAGGATTTTTCTAGTCTTTAGTAAATGTAAATATGTAGGGTCTTAATAACATGGAACATTTTAATGAACCTACTCATAGTAAAGACAATGTTTTACATCTATGCTGGAAACAAAATAATTGTATTTATAGAACTGCTATCCAAGTGTACTATGAAAATGCCAACAGAAAAAAAAAAAGCTTTATGCTGGATTGTTATTAAAATCATGTCTGTTTTGATAAGAGAGGGTCCAGTGGCCCTTCTGTGTTAATGTTACACGGCATGCTTATAGTGTGAGTGTTAAAGGGATTAAAACAACCATGCATGCATACCGTGTTTCATAAAAAATTAAAAAGTCACATATTTGCATATTGTACAGCTGGTTGCAAAGCCATCAATCATCATATTATCTGTACATTGAGGATGATAAATGGTTTTCATTCTAATGAGAGAATCTAATCACATGGAGAAATGAAGAGTGCATGCAGCATAAAAGCTTTGGCTCCAAAATCTATAGATTATTATTAATATTATACATTTCTCTCTGATTTGGAAACTTCTGCTCTTCATTTGTACACATGCCTTTCTACATTCATGACTTTGAGAAAAGATTAGGTCATTAATTTTTTTATTCTTAATAAAATAGCACTGGAAAAGCAGGAAAAGGCTAAAAATATTAAGCAACTTGAAATCAGCTTATGTGAATTTCTCTAAATTACCCAGGACAGACCATTTATTTTTCATCCCTAATTATGTGGCAACAGAAAAGCAGACAAAGATTAAAAATAGGAAGGTAGAAGCGTCTTACCTAGGTATTTTTGTAAACTATCTAACACAGCTCTATAGCAAATGACTATGCACTATATTGCTTGCCCGCTAAACAAGAAAGTGAGATACTTCTAAAAATGTTACAAAATGTAAACTCTTTCATATGTCAGTAGTTATAAGAACATAACTATTGTCATTAAAAGTAACACCAATTATTATGTTTAGGATTCTGACTCTTACAGTCCACTTGGGGGGTAAGATAACACAGTACCATGTGAAAGAAAAAAAGACTAATTTTCCAATGGGGTGCAATGGGTAGAGACACTTGTGTGGGAATGGAGAGGAAGAAGGCAGAGTAACAGAGATGCAGCTGTTAGCACACTGGCCAGCTGCCTGAGTGAGCAATCAAGAAGAAAAAACAAAAGAGTACTTTACAAAATACTTGTATTTCTATATGTATTTTTCAGAATTAGTTTGTGACTTTACATCATTCCTCAATGTATTTAATGCTATGTTGAATGCAGAAATTTAGAAAAAGCAAGTAAACAATCTTAATAATAAGGTCATACTAAATAACCCGCTATAAAAGTTTTCTCTAAGATGAGAAAAGCTTAAAGAGTACAGACCAGACTGGAGTGTGCGTTTCAGATGCAAATCAATGAAGTTTTGTAGGTTTAAATTTGTAAATAGAAGTAAACATGTACATTCCAGGATGTTGTTTGAAAACAAAATTTCTGAAGCTCTTGCTTGTTGCCATTAGGAAGTGATGCTGTGGCAATGATCTTTATTGATTGCTGCTCATCAGCTTTGTGCCAAACAGTATCTCTTCCTAGAATGTTTTAAATGTAACAGATTTGGTACGGTCAGCTACAAATAGGAGAATTCACATCCAGGAACTGAGTCTAATGTTGAACCAGTGATGGTCTGATATTTGATAACTGATGAGGTTTTAAACCTCACGAACATGCTTAATGGGATTTGGGGAATATTTCTTTCCTAGGAATAGGTGTGAGTGTGGGAGAGGGGGTGGGAGAAAAAGGAAAAAGCCTCTGGAAACAGTGTTCGTGAGGAGCAAATACTGGTTTTGATCAGCCTGCAGCACTTAGGTGTGGTCTGTCATGAAAACTCATATGGTACCTTTCCCGAGGGAGCACCAGATGCCCTTGTGTCAGGTGAGGGATGTGCACACTGGGTCAGAAGATGGGGCTCTGTGTGTCACTCATGTTCTGAAGTGGACAAGCCAGTTTTTGAGCATGAATCTGCACTGCTTCAGCTGGAGCAAAGGATGGCACTCCAGAAGGATGACTCTAGGACAGTATTTCCAGTTATAGATGGCAGACTGGACACGTTGTCATGCTCGCTGCAGTTCTCAGGTTACCTGTAGTTTTCACTCCATCACGATACCTTTGGGACAAACCAGTGGGATTCTCTTTAAGATGGATTCCAGTTATTTTTCCTTTGCAAACTCATCATTTTTTCCAGAGAAGGACTAAAAGAAAAGCTTTAAAGTGTGTGCATTGGTCTCACTTTGATCCAGAGTAAGAATGCAGCTGAGCAAGAACCTGGGCATAAGCACCTGGGCCAGACATAATCTGGGTCTTGGAGAACCTGGTAAGCTTCATATACTCTTATCTTCAGCTGGGAGCTTGTTTATTGGTCATAGCCTGTCAGAACTGTCATAGCATTTATTATGTCACATCATAACAGTGCCATCACTCTTTTTCCCCTTTCTTCTCTCACCCCCAACTCCTCACTGCTATTCAGTATGGCTTCAAGTCTTCTGATGTTTTAGACCCTGACTTGCAAAAAAAGAAATAATTTTCAGGAGAGAAGAAATTAGACGATATTCATATCAAATAAGCAGCTGTTATCTGACCACTATTACAAATTTGCCTTTAAATGTGGGGGAAATATTTTTTCTTTTTAGACATTTGTCCATGTATACATGTTTTAAAAGATATTTAGATAGTAAACAGAATTTGAATATCCCCTAATTTCTGTCACGACTTCCTCAAAAACTGTATATATTAAGTATAGAACTGGATCCTCATATAGCTGAATGTCTCCTTACAGAGACATCCTTATTCAGCCATGTGTCTTTCTAATGTATTTCTTGCCTCTTCAGTTATAATACTGCAGCTGTGAAACATTCATTAGTATACTGATGCTTTGCTGATGTGTTACTTTCAAAATATAAGATGTTGCAATGTATCTACAGTATTTCTTTTTCAGCTGCAAAGCTCAGCAATATTCAGTTCAGAGTATGTGCAGAAACACTCACTTCTGTTTTTTGTAGTCCCAAATACAGTTTTACCTGATATACTTTAGAGGTTTTTGTGGTTCAGAGTCTTCATTAAAGAGTGCAGTTATTGTTCAAGTGTCACATGATAGAATAAAGACGTGATTAATCCTCCTGATTAAACAAAAGATCACAAAAAAGTGCTAAAAAGTGGATTTGCACTACCATTCTTCAGGTTTAAAAGCAAAACACTATTTTGGTTGACTTGAACATAGTGAGGAGGCCAGGTATATAATAATGCATCCTGTCTGAAAAAAAAAATAAAAGGAATTTGCCCTGGCCTTAAAGTATTTTTTTGCTTGCAGAGGATCTGCATAGGATTTCTTATGTGGCTTGTCTGGGGAAAAGAAGAATATGAAACTTAAACTGAATTTTTTTTTTTAAAAAAACAACCACAAAAACATAAGTTGCCGAAGGATGCCGTTTTGTAAATCTGTTACTCCTGATTCAAACAGAAGCTTTGGTATTGAGGTTTCTTTATCCAGGAGTCATCCCATGTTTTTATGATCAGTCATCAGTTACACTGAGCTTCAGTACTTAATCTTTGTATTTCCACAGTTACCCAATAAGTTTCTGAACAGGAATTTGACTAGTTTACAAAAGGGATTAAGTGACGCCACCACACAGTGTAGCAAGGGACACTTTCATGGGGCAGGTTTCTCCAAGCACATACAGAAGTGCTTCTAGGTATGAAACATGAATCTGTAAATGACAACAAATCTGGAGAGTTAGAAGAGTTTCAATGTAATCAAGAGCTGGGGATTTGGAATAAGATCTGAAGCCTTTTCACTTAAGAATGGTTGTGACTTTTTAATACTGCTTGCACAAAATGTGTATGTTATTTAAGCTTGTAATACTCTCTGCTGAATTGATCAATACACCTCAAAAGCAGTTTTGTTAAAAAAGCCAAAAACCAAACCATGGAACCATTTAATTTCAGCAGTTTGACCATGGCTGGCTAACAACTGTTGGTTATAAAATAGAAAACTTTTTTTGCTTTTAAAGAATAACAAAGAGCTCAGCTATAACAATGTAATATTACAATGTAATGTAATACTTAAACCTGCTTGCATTGTCAGTAAGAAAAAAAGGGTAACCTTAACTAACCTTTCTTTCTCTGATGCAGTCTTTAAATCTGCAATTATATTACCTTCAGTATACATCTATCCAAGGTTATCCAAAACAGATGCATTGTGTAATACTTTATTATGTACTTCATAAATACGGTCTTGCATAATGTGCATATGTATTTGTATGTAGTCAACAGATTGATAGACATTTTAGCCATACCATAGCCAAATTGCTGAAGCTTTGCATTAAACTTAATCTGTATATGAAACCTTGTTTTTTTCAGAGCATTTTTTTTTTTTTAATATTGAATTACTTAGTGCCTTCGAGATCTATTTTTTATGCCTGTTTATCGCATGGCAATGTACATTAGCAGCAGAAATCAATTGGCGAAATGGAATAGAGTTTGAAAGTGAAGACAATAAAAGCACTGTGACCAAAACCACACATCTCCAGGCCTGTCACAGGTACCAATTTAATCAAGGGAATGTGGCACTGATAAGGCTTCCAAGTCACACTGAAGAATTAGCCTTCTGGCTTTATTAGTTGCTCCTATAACCCTTTTTATGCAAGTTTCCAGTCTATTTGACTCCAGATCCGAATCTACAGGCTGTAACCGATATATTTCATTCAAGTATAAGTAATAATTAAAACTAGTTTTCCAAATAGGATGAAATGTCTTTGTTTGGAACGTGACCTTACATGCACACTTTTTTATTAACCTGGATGTTTACAAGTAGATGACAGCACTAGAAGACTGAGCAATAATTGTTGTGATATCTGGTTCCTGTATGTTAACATACATAATAGTGGGAGAGAGATGTTGAAAATTTTATCAGTCTCCCTGTGTTTGAAAAAACTCTAAATTATTTCAGAGAAAAAAAAAGTGTGTTTGTGGAGAACAAAATAATTGAAATAATGTTCACTTACAACTCCACAATGAGTTGAAGGATATGGTAATAACAAGACCATTACATTTACTTTCAGGGTCAAAACCAGCCAATTCAGTTCTTGTTGTGCTCAAGGCAATAACATCCTGATGATGAGGCTGTGTTAACGAGCATGTGAAAGAGACTTCACAACCTTTCATTATATTTTTCCCTAAGTTCTTGTACATTTCAGTGTATAGTGTACCAAGAATGTCATTATTTCCTCATTGATTTGGCTATGAGGTTGTAGTTCTTAATAGAAAAGGTAATTTCTTTCAAAATTAGGATCTTATTTTAATCTATGCTTTCCTGCTTCACAAAAGTCAACCTTTTCTAGTAGGTGGTTAGTCCAATACTTCCAGCTGAAATCAATAACAATTAAATCATCAGTACCTGTCACTTCAAAGTTTGGGCTCACTGTGAATAATTCAATTTTAATGCTTACATTTAACAGCACATCACCGTACCGTTAAAGCACCTTCCAGTAGAGCAGTAAGTACTGTGGCTAATTTCTGTGCCATGTGGTCCTTCTTTCTAATCTCACCTTCTTAAAGGAAAACTAAATGTGCAAGCAGTGTACCATGTTTTGAGAGCTGGTAGTTTCTTTATAAACATACTGCCATACTTTGCTACTACTGAAAACAAGACCTTTTTGTACTTGGAATGGAAATCTATGAAATTTCTGATTATCCTGAGTTCTTATGGAAGTTTTCCATGGTGAAAGCGTGATCTTTGAGAAACCTGTCTTTTACACAAATGAATCTTCCATTTATGATGAAGAGTTTCAGTGTCCAGAACCGAAAATTGGTCTAAAACCCCAAGTCCCTATGTTGGTGTTACAGTCAGTCATTCAGCTGCTTCAGTCCCAAGCCATTCAATACCTTGAACAACCCTCCCTGTCTCCAAAAGGAAGAGTCTATCCCCATTACCTCTTTGGTTTTCAGTGTTTCTACACAACGTATATCACATCACTTTAAATTCAAAGGTTGTCAGATTAGGCCTGGTATATTCATTAAATGCAAAACAGGATTCAAAGATAGGCAGGATGAAATGCCACATGAGTAATTTGGCTGAGAAGTGATACACTGCCCAATTACAATAATATCACATATTCTTATGTGGTGCCTTGTTTTACAAAGATCACAATGCCGTCTGATTCCACCATGTTTCTGTCCAATTTCTCTAGCATGTGGGAGACTGCTAGCATGGAGACAGGCTGTGCACCCTTCTTTTTTCTATTAATGCCTGAAGAAGATAGCCCCTTTCCCAAGAAAAAGGCTGAAGCAGACCAGAGCCGTAATGTGTTATAGATGCGTAGGTCCCAGAGGGAATCCCAGACCATAGGAAAAGAAGGAGGAGAAGTGTCCCAGTTTAAATGGATTATCCTAACTGCTACGATCACAAACCTGGGCCTGGAAAGATTCTCAGGAGGTCCATTTTCCTACTCTGGGTCTGGATCAGTACTTTTGGTTCATCCTTGGCAGCTGTCCGGTTCATGTCTCAAACTTCCAATAAGGGGAATTGCATAATCTCCCTAGGAAATGCATTTAACAATAAACAAGCCTAAATATGTAATACAAAAATCTCTTTATGTACATTAAAATGTTTACTTCTTTTTATATTCTATGCAGGTTTAAATAACAATTGATCATTTTCATTTTTAATATTTGCGGTTTTTAATGTCCCCTTCTTTCTCTTTCTTTTTCTAAACTAAAGACACTAGATCTTTCAGTATTTCTCAGTACATCATGTTTTCTAAACTTTGGATCATTTTCATGTTCTGTGTTGTTTTCTTATAGTACCCCAAAAGTGGACACTATCGTAGTGGATGCCAGACTGTTGACTACTACAGAGAAATAATATGGAAAAACTTGCTCAAAAATTTTGTCTTCGTATGTGAAATTTAAAGAAACAACATTGAATGTAGTTAGAAATTTTTTTTTAATTTTTTAAATAACCTCTCAAACTTACTATTGCCTAGAATTTAACTTCTCGTGCAAATCCCACATGATCAGTGCTATCAGTGCAACACGAGTCGTTTACAACAGAAAATATCAGTTCCTTACAATAGCTAGTCTTTTGCAATGCTATCTTTAAGGAATAATTGTCAAAGAGCTTCGTTTATGCTACAGGTTGCAACTCAACCAGCTGCATGGAAAGATATATTAAAAATGAGTTTAACTGACAAGTACCACAATAACAAGGGAAAATCAATTCTCAGTGGTCTAAAATGATTTCCAACAAAATACTTATGGATTACTACTCAGAAATATTGGGTAGGCCCAAATACCAAGATTCACCAAAAGTGTTACGGTGATACTTTAGATTTAGCAAGCTCAGACACATTGTCACTGCTTGTACTTTTTCAATGAAGATGATAGCTCCAAGATGACCTTTACTGACTTTATTAGAGAAGCGTTTACACTTCACCTAAACCAGAAAGGCAGAAATAAAACACAGCCTTTTAAATGTGCAATAATGTATTTCAGCTAACTCTGATGAAACCCTTTGCTAGGCTGTCTCAGCCTGACCTCCTTTCTTGTGAAGGTGGTTTTTGTGACTTATAAAGAGCTTTTGTATTTAGGGCATTTCAAAGCCGCGACTCAGCAGGAGTCCGGTTAAGTGCTTCTGAAGCAGCTCTGTGAGGCACATGGACACAACTGGAGAAACTGTAGACTCCTTCAGAAGAGCCAACAAACCAGGCTACCATTTAACCAGCCATCTTTCCTCCAAAAAAAACTCCATGGCCTTTCCCAGTTGTTCATATCCTTAGTATCAGATAATCTGTTCTGCTCAGCATCGTGTGCGTACACTTGTGTTTCCAAAGAGATTCTTTTTCTTCACATTACTATGCTGAGACCCCCCATGTAGCAGCTATATGCAAAGCCTTCCATGAAGTGGGAAGGTCACTCCATGACCCCACTAAACATATGCTCAAATATTTTTAATGGATGTGTAATAATTCCAGATGGAATTTGTGTTATTGTGAAAATATTGCAGTGCTACCACTGCAATATATTCATGGGGAGAAATTAAGTGCAAGGTGGGAAAGCTCACAGGTAGCTAATGTGTAGTTCTATCATATCATACAATATATGACCTCCAAATGCATGGTTTCATCATTTTCTATCAATGTAAATTATTGCACAATTTTTACAGGAAAAAAGTGATATTTTTCATGTTACAGTTCATAGCTGTACCATCATCCCTCCAAACTTGGAGGAGATGCAAGACCTTCCTGGGAATGTTTAAGTTCTGGAAGAAAAAAACCTTGCAAGCCTGGGACCTACATATATACTGATATGATGGCATTAGAAATCTGCAGATTAATTGGCTGACACTTACTGATAATATGATTTCAGTGTGTTTGTGTGTGAGTCCACTTGCTACAGTTGTCTTACTAGTAAACTCCTGTATTTCCAAACATTTTTTGTCCAAAGATGCCCAGAATATTTACGTATATTTCCCAGACACTATTCATTTTCCATCCAGCTGTGAACAGTCATCCTTCCCTACAATCTCTACTTTCTTTCTGAAAGAACAGGCAGGCAGAGCAGCACCGATTCCTACTGCTGCTGCTGGCTATTCTTTCTCCCTCTCAATGACAGAAACCTTTCCAAGCTGCTCCCTTCCCATTAAAACTGAAATTTTGGCTCAAGGGATGGCCCCCTTCATGATGCAAAGCAGACCTCAGGTGTGCAGAGACCCCACTTCAGAACTGCCTATCGAGTACTGACAGTTGCTGTGATGGCATCAGACTGGAGGAATTTTCTGAGCTGCTGTCTGGTTTTGGCTGGGATAGAGTTAATTTTCTTCCTAGTAGCTGGTACAGTGCTGTGTTTTGGATTTAGGATGAGAATAATGTGATAACACACCGATGTTTTAGTTGTTGCTACGTAGTGCTTACACTAAGTCAAGGACTTTTCAGCTTCTCGTGCTCTACCGACTGAGAAGGCTGGAGATGCACAAGAAGCTGGGAGGGGGCTCAGCCAGGACAGCTGACCCAAACTGGCAAAGGGGATATTCCATACCATATGATGTCATGCTCAGTACATAAACTAGGAGAAAGCGGGCCAGGGGGCCACTGCTCGGGAACTGGCTGGGCATCGGTCAGTGGGCAGTGAGCAATTGCATTGTACATCACTTCTTTTGTATATTCTTTTATCATTATTATTATTATTATTATTTATTATTATTTTCCCTTCCTTTTCTGCCCTATTAAACTGTCTTTATCTCAACCCACAAATCTTACTTTTTTTTCCCCGATTCTCTCCCCACATCCCACCGGGGGGCAGGGGGGAGTGAACAAATGGCTGTGTGGTGTTTAGCTGCCTGCTGGGTTAAACCATGACAGCTGCCTAGGTATAGATTTAATACCAGGAAAGCAGAAAAGTAATTAAGCATTTGAACACCAAGGTGGATACCTACCTATTGCAATTATGAGTCTATTATTTCCTATTTTTCTAAAAGTCCTACTGAGACAAGTACATTGTTCCTAGTGGGAGCAGATTACACTGAATTAATTACTCACTAATTAGTAGACTATCCCCATGGTTTCTTGCCCCACACTTTCTCCTGCTGAATTGTTTAGCATAAAGCACGACATATCTTATAACACATTTGATGGGTACTGTTTGCGTCAGGAACTGGTTGCTTTTCCCTGCCTTTTCTTGCTTTCTAGCCAAAGCACTTATATGACCCTGCATTACTCTAGCATTCAAATATTTTGCAGTGTTTAGTGCATTTAGTTTCTTATTTGGGAAAACGGGAATGCAGCTACCTTCAAAAAATGGATGAATCAGATAGCATAGGAGCCAGATTCACAGAGAGAGTGGGGGCAACAAGGAATGTTTGTAATACCTGCATTTCAGCTGACTCCCATGGGGACTCTACAGTGCTGACTTGGGCACCTAACATTCCTCTACAACTTAGAGATAAAGTTAAGTGCATTGCTAAGGGATTTATAGCAGCTGGCATCCTGTGCTGGTGAATGTCTAAGGTAACCCACTGTTAATATCAAGGAGAGGCACAGATCTTAAATCTGGCCTTCCTGGGAGATTTGGTACTTCATTCAGAGTTACTGAAGACATGTCCTCCAGCAAGAACTCTGTCCTTCTGCACCCTGGTTGTTTCTGTCTGAACCGGATAAAGGTCAGTCTCTTTCTTGGAGCATTGTTGGAGGAAGGAATGTCCTTTTTCCACACTTTATCTACAAGATCAAGGTTGCAGTATCCATCCTATATAACGGAGATTCATTTTCAGTGCCACCTTGGGCTATTTGCTATTCTGATGAGGACAGAGAGGGCTCATTATTTGCCTGTGCAGAACTGATTAAAATCATTAACACCTCTGCAGAAACCTTTCCGGATTTATAAAGGTATAATAGACTTAACTGTGTATCTTGTAGATGACAGAAAATGACTTCATGTAAAGCATGGAAGGCTGCTATTAGATACGTTGTCGTTTACACTCATTGCTGACAATAATGCCTCATATATGTCCCACTCATGGCCAACAAGTCAGTACTTGGTCGTGTCTTAGGGAGTAGGCAGAGAAGTAAAAAGCCTTCCAGTCTCAGAGGAATAAATATCGTTAATACAGCTCTGTGAATTGTAAGTTGCTGCTTGGGTTTGAAAACAACAGTTGTGTGTTCTGTTTCTTCACAATACAGGTTTTAGGGTCTTTAGGATTTCTACTGCCAAACCTTTCTTAGTATCTCTTTTAAGTTTACCTTGCCTATAGCCACAGGACTCCTGAAGCTGAGATTTTAAAAATAGATAATCAAATAGATAAATAATCTTGCCATTCAAACTTTGAGTTACTGGTGTTAAGATTATGTTAATAAAATAAGGATGCCTTGAGGTGACTTATTTCTGCTAAGAGCTAATGGCAAATGTTGAAAGAAGTAGTGAGCATTTCAATGCCTTGGCAGAAAGCACCATGTAAGTTTCTCACTGCTCTAACAGTTTTAATAATTCCTCCTTTAACAGTTTTAAAGTTTATTGATCAAAAATGTTTTATAGAAATTTATCACTGAGGTAATGCAGCTTAGACTTCCCTTACTTTGTACATGCACATATACATATACATATTGTGTCAAAGACAAAGGAAAAGTCTCATTCAGAACATATGACCTTGAAGTCATGCACAAGATTTGGTCTGTAATAATTCAGAGCTATGCATATTTTCCTCATTGCAGCTGTGGGAAATTTGTCACTGTCTTGTTGCAGATTCTGCTCCTTAAATAGGAAAAATCTGAAATTTCCTTCAAATCTTCAAAAATAGAATGCTTATAATTATGCCACACCATTTAGTTGTCTGCCTTTACCCACAGAAAACAATCTCTTCTTTCTTGTGTAGAAAACACTTTCCATTCTTGCATTGTTTCTGCAATCATGCTAAGTTTGAGAAAGATGGAACACGCAGCACCAAGGAAAAAACAAAGCCATGTTTACAGAGAGCACAGCAGCTTTCAAAAAGAAAAAAAGGATTCTGTTCTCTTTCTTCCCGACTTTCTTTCCTGTTGAGGGCAGCTTGAAATCATCCTAGATTCTTGCAAAGATTTTTCATCCCTATTAGTCACTGTCTGCAAAGGTTCTCAGCAGTGCTTATTGCTGTAAAGAGTTTAATGACTCTCAGGTCATTCTTGGGTTGGAATTTAGTTATTACCTTGCAAACCTTTGCCAATTGCTGTTGATCGTTCTTAGTGACATGCAGACTTGTATGTTTTGCATGGTGTTTTATGACACTGTTTAACCTAATTATTTCTAAAGCCATATGGCCTAATTTAGGGACTCTAGATTAGTTCTATTTTTAGTTACCTATCAGATTTTAAGCTTTGTCTTCCCTCCAGCCCTGGAACATAAAACAGCCAATACAGTAATGGGTTACACTGCATCATCCAGGTGCAAGACTTCAGAGATCCCCAAATGTGACAGTTTTTTGAACCATGTAAAATTGTATCATTGGGTTCCATTAGTCGTGGCTGTGTTCTAGGATTTCTCCAGGGTATCTGAACTGTTTTAACTGTAGCTATCTGAAACACTTTGGTTCTTTTCTGTCTGAGTTGTTCCAGGTACTCACTGAGTGTGCTACTAACTTCCATTTCTGGTTTCTGTTTATTATACTTTAGTATTATTTTCTGTCCATAATATTTAAAAATACATGCAAATTTTATTTTTAGTGCCATTATCATTTCCTCATAGCTCCTTTACAATTTATTTTAATCTTGTTTGTTTCATGGTATGAACTACATATGCATAGCCTACACTTAGAATTTAAGAAAAGGCACGATTGCTTACACGGACCAATCTACTAGCATATGCAAAATAAAATGAAATAAGCTGGTGGTATAAGAAACATTAAGATGTAAAACATACTGGCCTTGGTGTTTATTGATTTTCATCAAGTCTGGATGTAATAACATGCTAGATAACACTGTTCATGTATATTTTCTTAATAAAATCCTGTGAAATGTCCTGTGCCACTATTATTTGGGAAGATTTCTTTAGTCTTGCTGAGGTCTTTGGTAAATCAGTAGGGTAGAAGAGAATGTTTTTTGCTTGATTTTCAAACGTTTGTTTTGCAGTTACGCATATTAATAACGAAAGAAAGATTGACACATTTCATTTCTGTGGTTTTAAACTTGCTGTTTGTGTTCAGAGTAGCTTGTTTCCTCACTAGTTTATTGATTTTCAGCAGAGCTGCCTTACACTAAGTTTAGGTGGAAGTTACCCCAGATGCCCTAGCACGTCAAAGGTGCTGTGCAAGGAGCACGGCTGCTCCCTGTGCAGATGGAGAAGCAGTGGGGTAATGGAGATGGAGGATGGGAATATTTCCTCTCAACATATTGGTTATTTGAGGTCACAGTGCAGAGGTTATTAAAGCTGCACCAGCTTAAAGGGAAGAAAAAAACCATTTGGATAGACTGCTTAGAGCTCAAAGAAGACACAGTGTCTGAATGAGAACTCAAGGTAGCACTTTTCATGGAGGGGACTGCATGGTGGCAGTTTAAAGTTGCCCATCTATAAGCTACAGAGAGATAATACTTGGTTCTATTCAACTGAATGGATCTATGCAAACACCTCTAGCCCACTTTCAGTTATAGGACAGTCGCATAGCTAGACAACCAAAGTTAGTTTTTGACAATTTGAATGCATTGCTCTGTTTGGATGCCATTTATGAATAACTGTATGCCTCACCAACTCCAAGGCGTATGGGAGTGGCATGAGCTACAGTGGGAAAGACCTTGATGATCTGGAAAAAATCTGAAATACAGAAGAGAAGACCACAAGGAATCATTTTTGTCTTGAATTGGCTTACCAGACCCAGCAACTACTGTAATTAGCTGTTTTGGTGTCATTGCCTATAGACCAAGGAACGAACTGGTGGCAGTTTTGCATGTCCAAGATAAAGATAATTAAGCTTTTTCCATCATCTCAGTCCTCTCAGAACAGCTGTCTGTGCTGATACCTTATATGACATTTTTCACTGAAAAAAAAATATAGGAATTGCAGAAACCCACTAAAATCCTGCCATAGACTCAGATACAGTATGGTGGAGGAGATAGGGACAACATTATGGAAGGCATGGACCAGCAGAAATATGCATGAGGTAGAGAAAGGAAAGTGAGGTAAATGGTGGTCCTAGAAATGGGTACTGGTAGTATTAGAGCAGCAGAGGTCTTGGGAATGAGACAGCACAGAGCCTTCATCAAGAGCATGTGTGGAGAGTGTCAGTGCATCCTTAAAATGCAGAGGATGAGAGGCAGGTAGGAGGTAGCGTTTGTGCTTGGGATGAAAAATTAGCAGACAGAGGGGTGCAGGCAACCCCCAATGGATCCAATGAGTTCAGCCTATGGAGGTGACAATGTCTTTTGACTCTTTATCAATAACTGGGTGGAATTTGCTGAGTGCAGGTAAACAGATTGTGTAATTGGGAAAGGGTATACACAATTTCTTGATTGATTAGGATATACTGTCTCATGCTTCTTCTGCATGACCCGGTGGGATGGGGGAGAGAATTGGAAGAGTAGAAGTGAGAAAAACTCGTGGGTTGAGATAAAAACAGTTTAATAATTGAAATAAAATAATAAGAACAATAATAATAATAATGATGTAATAATAATAATAATAATAATACACAAAGCAAGTGATGCACAGTGCAATTGCTCACCACCTGCTGACCAATGCCCAGCCAGTCCCCAAGCAGCAGCCCCCCCTGGGCCAACTTTCCCCATTTTATGTACTGAGCATGACGTCACATGGTATGGAATGTTTCTTTGGCCAGTTTGGCTGTGCCCCCTCCCAGCTTCTTGTGCACCTGCAGCCTTCTCAGTCGGTAGAGCATGGGAAGCTGAAAAGTCCTTGGCCAGTGTAAGCATTACCTAGCAACAACTAAAACATCGGTGTGTTATCAACATTGTTCTCATGCTAAATCCAAAACACAGCACTGTACCAGCTACTAGGAAGGAAATTAACTCTATCCTTGCCAAAACCAGGACAGACAGGAAAGCCTTTTGCAGAATCAGAGCTTTTTTCTGAAGTTTAAACTTCTCTCTCACACCCAATAGAGATTCAATTAAACTTAGCTAATGGTAAGCCAGTGATCTGGATAGTAACTGGAAAGGAATGCTCAAAACTAGTTTGGTGCAAGTTAGTGCAGTATGATATGAACTATATTCAGTTTTCAGTGTACCTAACAGCTTTCAGTGCTGTTTTTCTTCTCTTTTTTTTTTCTCTCTATTAATTTTTCAACTCTAATTTAATACTAATTTTCTTTTTCTTTTCTCTTCTCCTGCATCCATTTTCAAGTCTCTTCTAGGCAATATCTGACCTTGCTGTTAATTATTTGCCCACAGTTGTGCTAATGGAGCTGTAGCATAATGCAGAGCAATAGTACCAAACAGGGCCATCCATCTTCAGCCTCTTAAATTATGAAATCTCATCTACAAATAATGAAAATCTTCTATGTCCTACAGGTTCTAGATTCAGATTTGATTCTTTACTTGCAGCTGAGATCTAGCAAGTACACAAAAAGAGACCTGCTTGTTTTGTCATTGTAATTATTTTTATGTAAATGATACTGAGAAAAACGTTAGTTATGAAAATAATACTTATTATGTCAGTCTAGGTTAGAATTTCTTCTAACACCTAGACAAAAATAACCAAGGAATTTCTCACTGTCTGGGGGGTGACAGAGTTATTTCATCATTCTTTTATTTACTTATGTGTTTTGTTTGCTTTTATTTAGCCATTTGTTTTTTCTTCTATTTTATTTGACTCTGCTATAAGAGTTACATCCAATTTCAACAGCTTTTTTTCCTAGAAACAAGCAATAAACCATGTGCTTGCTATTTTTCCTCTTGCTGAAACAAATGCAGTGCAATGTTTACTCCTAATCATAGGTGGTACTTGAAAACAAAACACAGGATGAGCAGTGAGTATGCTGGATGCACACTGCTGAAGTCCAAACATTGGAAGGTCCTTTGCTGCCACCATCTGATACAATCTTCAGTTACATTTGCTCATATATTACCTAGTATTGAGAAATTCAGGGGTTAAGGAGGACCAGGTCTATGAAGGAATTCACGGATGATCCATTATTACAAATGTATCTGGAAGTGAGATTCAAAAATTAAGTTCGTGATAACAGAATTCCCAAGTTAGATCCCTTTATAATGAATAGCCCGGTTTGTCAGAAAGGGATTCACACACCCCCAGTAGCCAAAAGGGGGCTATGGAGGCTAACCAAGAAAAGACACTGGAGGGAGGATCCCAATTTCCATCTTAGATGCCACTCAGAGCTTGGGCTTCAGATCCTGCAACAGATTCTGGATTGAGGTGTGTCTTTGTGCACAAGCAATCACCTCATGTTTTCTCTGAAATAAATGGTTGGAGGAAGTTAGAAATTTCCCAGAAGGTGGGACATGTGGGATCAGTTCCCTCCTTGGCTGAGCAGCTTCAAAAAATATGCCTTCTCCTTTCAAGCATCACCAAATGTCAGGCAAGCCTGGGACAGCCTGCAGATGGGACTCCTCCTGCTGAAGCTGTCAAGAAAGAATGAGGCGTTCATGAGCCAAATTGCACCAGGGATTTTATTGCAATGGTTGAGACAATTTACATAATTTGTGTTAAAGCTTCAGAGGCAAGATTCAGGTACTCCATCACCTCTTCAAGTCACATATTTTAATATAGTCTGTGATCTTTAAAAGTCAGAGTTAAAAGTAAGCTCTTGAATTATTGTCTAGTTGTCGTGGTTTAACCTCAGTTGGCAACTGAGTACCACACAACCGCTCGCTCACTCCTCCTCCCCACCCCCCCGGTGGGATGGGGGAGAGAATTGGAAGAGTAGAAGTGAGAAAAACTCGTGGGTTGAGATAAAAACAGTTTAATAATTGAAATAAAATAATAAGAACAATAATAATAATAATGTAATAATAATAATAATAATAATATACAAAGCAAGTGATGCACAGTACAATTGCTCACCACCCACCGACCGATGCCCAGCCAGTCCCCGAGCAACGCCCCCCCCAGCCACCTTTCCCCTAGTTTATGTACTGAGCATGACATCACATGGTATGGAATATCCCTCTGGCCAGTTTGGGTCAGCTGTCCTGGCTGTGCCCCCTCCCAGCTTCTTGTGCACTTCCAGCCTTCTCAGTCGGTAGAACATGGGAAGCTGAAAAGTCCTTGACTTAGTGTAAGCACTACCTAGCAACAACTAAAACATCAGTGTGTTATCAACATTGTTCTCATGCTAAATCCAAAACACAGCACTGTACCAGCTACTAGGAAGGAAATTAACTCTATCTCTGCTGAAACCAGGACACTAGTTATGCAAAGAATTGATCTGTTTTTCATGTATATTGGACGCCTAAGATGTTCCATGGTAGGAAACAGTTATCCTCTGAGTTAAGTCTTCAGCACTCAAGTATAACACCCAAGGAAAGGTCATTTATTCCACAACAGAGTTTGTTTTTTCAATTCCAAATGCGAAAAATTTTCTTTGTAACTTTAAAACATCATTTCAGTCTTACTATTATAGGCCAGACTGCTTTACGCCTAAGTGATGTGTCCTTTCCTTGTGCTGTATGTGATGTGAAAGCAGAGCTGTGCAGCGGCCAAATCTGAACTTCTGGTTCTACTTACGCCCTGCTTACAGAATGGATATTTGTCCCTGCTCTTTTTTGAACCTTGGTTTTTTGGTTGTAATGGTGAAAAGTAAAAGAGGAAATAAAATTCAAACAGTACCTTTTGTGGAAAAAAGGAACTGAGAAAATGACAGGATAACGCAGAGGAGAGAAACAGATGTTTGGCATCTGGCCATGGTGGAATGAACTCTCTCCACACTGAATTCTGTATTTTTCTTACGCTGAAAAATAATTAACTTGTAAAGCAGCAGATTCAGAGAGCCCTGACTGTGGTGATCGAGGCAATTAGCCTCTATCAGACCCATTGTTTCAAGCACTCTGAAAAGTCAACTGAGTATTGTTAGTTAGCCCTTTGCAGTCAGATGAGCCAGACAACTTCTTTTCAAAAATAGAGTTGACATTCCGGAGCACTTTTCTGTGACAGGGTGAATTTGGTATCAACCTCCAGTCACGGCACGTATGAGGTCTTAATTGTGATATTTACAAAGCCGGGAGAAGAGAAAAAGTACTTTTTTTTTTCCTAATTGGAGTCCTTTTACGCACTGCTGAAAACCCTCTCCAGTCATCAGTTATTTGGGATTCTCTTTTTTTACCATCCTTTCCCTCATTGCTCTGGGTGTGACAGGTTTGCTGAGGCACAGTGACACCCTGTAGCTATACTAAGGTTCCTTTGCATTCTTTTCTCAGCATCATACAAGGAAGAACAGATGACTTAATTTCCATCAGCTCAGCAGAATTTATAACTTTGACATTGTCTGCCCACATGTAATCCCCTGACTCCATCCTTAAAAACATGATAAAACAATCAGGCCTTTCCCTTTGTTCTGAACTTTTACCTCTTTCAGAGGAGCAGAGGCTTCACAGCAAAGGACATTTCACTGGGAAGCACCTCAGCATCATAGTTCAACTGCCATAAACCCCAAGAGGAAAGCAGTTCATTCATGGTGCCTTAGAACCGAAATCTTTCAGATAGCTTTGTTGGTTATGTGATAACTCTTGCTGAGGCAGAGCTATTGGTTTACAGAGAATGGAAGGGATGGAAACACGAACATCTCAAAAGCATTTCAACAGACCTCTTTTCCTGACTGCCCTACAGCTGAATCTTTTTCAGTCATGCAATTTTACTCTCCTGCCAGCCACAAATGTAGTTATTTTGTACAGAAGCTTGCAGTTCTGTGTGCTTGGTCTAGCTTTGTGCACTACCGTACAAAATGTTAATTACTATGGGAGACATTCACCCTGCAGCATTGCAGCAAGGGACTTGAAGAGCATTTTGGAGGTCTAGATACAGAAGAACCCTGAAGTGTGCATAGATATGTGCAAAAGCAAAATAGTTGAGTGCTATGAGGAAACAGGTGAATGAGGAATGAACTCCTCTATTGGTTGTTCAGGCTGGCAATTGTATTTTAGATTGCTTCACTGTATATTACCCAACTGACTTCTTCTCAGTGATCAAATGTTTTAACTGCATTGTATGTTTACTCTATAGCAAGAGAACATATACAGGCCTAATCAAAACAAGTTTTTACTAGTCATGTTTTGCTCAAATTTCATGTGCTACTCCAAGATAGTGTGCTGCAAAGACTTTTCAAGATTCTACTAGCATTCTGGAGTATATACTATATAACAAGTGGTAAGGAATTTTGCTAGATATGTTTAATAGTAAGCAACATGTATGGTAATTTCTAGTCAATCTGAATTCAGCTTTTACTTTCCCTGTGCTCAAGCAACTGTGTCCTATGTAATATTCAGGAAAAGTCTCTGAGCTTTCATAAAATGCATTTCTTTTAGGAGATTTTCTGTCTTAGCAGCAAACAAAACTCTTCCTAGCCTAAAAGACAGACTTAATGATTCTGTTTAAACTGTTAATAACTGTTAAGTTATTCATGTGGTAGCATAGGTTTTTAGTTACTGAAACTGGTCTTTGAATAAAAGTTTCATAAGATCTGTTGAGACTAGAGGAAATAGAGAGTTTTGCGTAACTCCTTGACAAGAATAATTGTGTGTAGCTATGTAATCAAAAAGCACCCTGAAGCTGGGCTGTGAGTCTGTATTTGGACCATAGTCTAGGCAAGCTCCATGGCTTGCTTGTAATCCCATGGTGATCCCAATCATCCAAATCAGCAAACTTGATGGAATGTGTCAGGACTCATTTCTGTCCTACAATTAGATTTTTTTCAGATGAAAACTTGAGGTATCATGTAGGAGCTAAGCTTGCCTATGGTTAGGATCTTGTTACAATGTATGTCTCGAACTGAGATTTTTGGATCCATCATGCCAGCATAGACTGCTATAAATCCTTTAGTTTCCATGATAAATGGGCACTGAGCCATTCCCTAGGGACAGAATAAATTAAATCCAGTAGATGCCTGATGCTTCCTAGAGCCCCTGGGGCTCCAGTGAGGTAAGGCAGAGGAGGTGTCCACGCTCTCCCAGAGTCATATCCAGTTCTTTTTCACTCCATCTACTCACCCCTGCTCCAGGCATGCAGAAGTGGTAGCCTGGCAGAACCTGCCATATTCTTGTTCAACACTTCCTATGACGAAATTGGTTGTAGCCAAGCCCACAGGGACATTGCTGGTAGAGACTGTCTGTACCCTTCAGGCTGTTTTTTATATGCAGCCGGCAATGGTTAAAAATGAGTAATAACCAAATATACTTCTGTTTATATTTCTATGTATGGTTGTTAGTTTTTCTTTAGAATGAAGCTTCACAGCTTTCAAATAAATTCTTCAGATATGTCACTAGTGGGATCCCAGCTGGAACAGGTTTTGAAGCTCAAATATTGCTGCCTAGATTCAGACTACCAAATTCTTAAGATTCATGCAAAGAAGCGAATTGCTAGGATAGACAATTAACTAAATCCTCAATTCAAAGATAACCCATATCATTCTTACATGTGATTTGCTTCATTGTAATGATTGTTGCCTTTGACTGCAAACAAATTGCCTCTACTTTAGTTTCAACACTGTTCTCTTAATTTTGTAAGGGAAATTTCATGAATCATGCAAATTTCCTAGAAATAAATCTGTTGTCTTGTCCTACATACCAGTGCCTCCAAGTAGGATAAAATGGATCTCGTTTTCACTGTGAAGTATTTGAACATTTTCTTGGCAATGTGTCTTTTCTTTTGTTAACAATGTAGAAGTTCTCTATTATTAACAAATACACAGTATTAATTTTTTTTCTAATTTGCCTGAGCAGAAGAGCATACCATCTGCAGGCTTTCGTATCCTAATTTTAGCTGTAGTGTTATGATAGACATCAAAGCAATAGTAGAAAAAGAAAAAACCTTTCCAGCATCATTTGAGCCATACCCCATATATATTTCTTTTATTCATTCAACAGAATTCCCCTCAGCCTTTTTTCTCTTCTTCAAGTAGGTAACAGAGGATAAGGTGAAAAATGATTTTTTTTCAGACAGGAGCTTCATTACAATTAATGGGCATAATGCCCTTTTTATTAATAACAAATTAACGCACTGTTTACCTTCAGGATTCAGAGCCAAAATTTTCTAAAACAATTTTCCACTGCCATAGACATAAATCTGGGGGTAAAAATGTTTGGCTACACCTAATAGTCATTAAACTGAACCAGGGAATGTTCCCAGGCTCAGGACCTCAACCATCTCTAGCGTAAGTTGTTAGAACAGTCCCTGGGATGATTTTGGCTTTAGCCAGCTACCACTTACAAGGCATGGTTTGGGATGTAGCTTGAGCCAAGGACCATTTTAATAGGTACTCTGGATGCAGCCACCTTGCCTTGGAATAAAAGTGTTTAATTGTATAGACATGGGCTATTCCATGGTAGTTAGCCTTTGGTACAAGAGAAAAGTCCTAGGTGGGTTTCATTTTCAAGTACCCTCTATGGGTTCTTAAGAGGTTTTCAACATCCAGAAATTCTCAAACACATATCACTGCCAGTAAGCATCATTTCTCCGGGGGCTTTGATGAGAGCTTGTCATTTGAAGTGCACGAAAAGAATGGCATTTTTTTTTTTTTTTTAAGAATTTTTCTTCCTTAACAGAACAGTGACATTAACTGCATGGGGTGGTATGCAAAAAACCCTACTGAATTCGTTGCAAGACTTGGGGAAAAAAATTACAAGATCGTAGCAGTGGAGACAAACTGAACTTCTTCAAGGGAAAGAAGAATTAAGTGCTCCTTCACATTGCACCAGTCAGTCAAGTCTTTGTATAAACCAAACGAATCTGAATTTATGTCTCTTGTATTGTGGGAGGTCTGGTCAGGTGGCCTGAGGAGGATAAGGCTGGCTGCCTGCATAAATTAGAAAAGTCATTTTGACTGTGGACTGTTTTAGCAGCCACAAATCACCGGAGCATAGATATGATCTTTTTATCCGTCCACTATGACAAGTGAAAAGGTTGACAGAGGAGGTGTTTTGTCAGTTGTGTACCACCTGGAGATTTTCTCTCCTTGAGGACCTCCCTTCAGGCGGGGAGGGGGCCACTACAGCTTGTCCACATCTTGTGAGAAGCACCTGGCAGCAAAATCTGCTACCTTTCTCTTCTGTGTTCATTGTGAGAGTTGTAACTCAAACATTTCACGTTTGGGGTCTCAGGCAATACGAAAAATAGCTACTTTGCTGATCCATAGTAGCCTTAAGAGGTTTTCCCAGCTCACCTAAGTCTAAAGTTTTGATGACAGCTTGTGAATTTGATGATAAAATTGCTTGGCAAATGTCAGCTATTTGCCAAAAGAAAATATTCCCCGCATCTCCAGCGGTTAAGAGAGTTTGTCAGCTGAATCCAAAAAAATGTACAGCCTACCCTATTTCATTCTTTCTTGCTCTGAGACATTTTTATTCGTTATCTCTGCAGAACTGGTAAAAGTGTATGACACTTTCTTTATACTTAAAATTTTTGTTCTGTTCTGTTTTTTCCTTAAAGTCACTGAAGTTGCAGCTCCCCACGTGGTGACCACTATAGTATCTGGAGCCTGTTTCATGTTTTTGTTTGAAAGCATAATAACTACCATTGACCACAAGATGGCAAGGTTTCTTCACTTTTCTGTGACGAGAAGCCTATTTTAGGAAAAGGAAAGGGGAAGGGATGCAACAAGGTGGAAACAGGGTTAAAGGAGGAAATACACATAAGGAATCTGATTCCTCTTGTTACATCTGGATTTCCAGTCTCGTGAGTAAGCAAAGAAATATGATGGGTTCATTATATGATGGCATTATATGATGACATTTATTTTACTGACAAGAATTTATGAACAGCACAAAAAAATAGTACATTTATTGCTCTTAACAGATGCTAAACTTTCACACAAATTCAATCAGTTTTTGGAATAGAAATGCTAAGCCAATAAGAACAGACTCTTTGGAGCTACATGTATGTAAGATTCTGCCCAAAATATATTGTATTTCAGCAACTAGAGTTCCTTTGATTTGCACAGAAACAGGTAATCTGTTGATTGTAAAATTGATGAGAGAAAGATGGAGGCTTTGTTGCTCTGGGATTTTGCAATTTTTTTTTTTTTTTTTAATTTTTACCTTAGAATGTGGGGGGGGGGAGTGACAACTCTACCTTTTTTTCCTGTTACATATCTACTTTTTATGAATATTAAAGTATATAACTTTTGAATCTAGCATGTTCTTTTCTACAAAAGAAAACCATGAAGAATGTAATTATTAATTTAAACAACTTTTTAAATTATTTTTGAGATCCTTTCATGATCAGACCATTGAGAAACACTTGAATCATTTCTAAAATGTATTTTTCTATGATAAGATTTTCAATTTGACTAGCAACTGACACAATGTTTCTCAAATTCTGTGTAGGTAACACTCACCAAAGAGTTTATCTTAAATTTTCTCTTGCTATGTCGCAGTTACAGGGACTTTTCTTCTGCACTTCACTCAAATTTAATCCTTTATTTTTAAAATTTATTCTCTCATATGTTGTCTATACTACCTATTGATTAGCTATTTTTCTTTCCAAAAAATTCATAGCCGTAGAAAGGTATACTGAAATTCTGTTCACTAATCAAGTCTATGAGCAGACAGTTCTGCTGCCACTAGAGGCCAGGCAGTTTTGTTCACTGCCTCCCTCTTCACAGACGCAGATCCACACTCACTTATGCATGCTCTAAATACTGCATTAATATAGGTGTTTGCTGATCTCTTTAATGTATTTAGAGAGATGGAGAAGATTCCTTTTCAATCCAGCTAACCCAGTGCACAGTACTATCATGTAGGAGGAACATTAATCTAAAAATCTGTGTCACTGCAATAAAAAGCCTGGGAGATGATGGGAGCATAGCAGAAAAAGTGAAAATATGAAAATGATAAAAATACCTTGTAGCAGGAAAAGAGCTTTCCTCCTTTTTTTCTGCACACCTCTTGCAGCATGTTCCAGGTATCTGTTGTGTCTTGGTTCTGTTACATTGTGTGGCTAATGTAAATTAGAAAGTGTTAAGTTATAAACTGGCTTTTAGAACTGATTCTATCAAAAAATGCCAAAGGTTCAGATACAACCCCTGTAAAAGTAGAACTAAAGAATATTTAAACTTTCCTGGCTTATTAAGATGTGTGCCTCATTTCTTCAGCATTTTAAAGAAAACTTTTAGTAAACAAGCTCTCATCAAGGAGATATTTACCTTGAACTCCCTGATAAATAGCTTGATGCAAAGCTCATTGAAGCTTATTCAAAAACTGTCACTTATTTCAGTGGGATATGCACCTGGAGCTTAGTACATAAAGCTGTTCTGTTCTTCCAGGCTTTTAATTTAATAATGTGTTTGCCTGTTGCTGGTAACCCTGTATCCTTGAGAAAGAACTCTTGCTCAGATAAGGCATTTTTTTCTGTGATTATTCTGCAAATCACCTGCTGTAAGATTGGTTGAATTCAGACTAATGGGCTCTGATTTCAATCATTCATGTACAGTTTCCATTGAAATCAAGGTGTGACAAGGGGGGACAGAGGAACATAAATGTTTTACAGATGGAGTTTAAAATCTGTCTTCAGCCCTGACTGATCTGTTTTTCTGACTCCTTAGGAGGTAACTGCTATACTGGTCTCTCTCTTTCCTACTATTTCAGCTTGTGAACATTTTTGAACCTTCCCCACTTCTGCCATAGTCCCTCTCACGAAAATGCCTTGGATGCCCCATTGAAAAGACATCCCTCGGGGGATGTTTCTTGCTCATAACCAGGTAACTGCAGATCAAGAACATATCTTACTGTCTTGAGATGCTGAACTGCTCTTTAAAGGCAGCAAGGATTTAACTTTGTAGTGAAAACATGCTTTAAAAGTCCTGCACTTGTCACCAACTGTCTTTGCCTTTTCCATTTGTTTCCTGACAGACATTATCTTCCATTTGAGGAACGTGGACTTCTCAGTGTAGTTGCTGTGATATTTCAGTCTCATTCAAGTCTCTCTGTGGACATGCTTATGTTTTCAGTTCAAAATACAACTCAGTTGCCTATTCATCTTATCATCACCAGAATATTGAACTTTTATAACTCCCCAAATGCATTTTGTCCCCCGAAGCAGGGAGTGGTCTGGGATACCAGTGCACTGGTATCCAGCATTCCTTTCTTTTCTTAATGTTTTTCCTTTAACAAACTGTGTTGTTTTTTCCATTCACTGACATCTCATTTCCACAGCACCTTGCAGCAAGAACCCTTGGGAGTAGAGAAGACATGATTAGCATGGGAAGTCACCATTATCATCAGAATCAATAGGTTTCCTACACACGTCATGCTAAATCTCTCGTATAAGCTGTAAATCTGAGCGAATTTAAGTATCTTCCACTGCTATTACCACGCTCACAGTTGTCTGAAATTCTCCACTCCAATAATCAATTAATTTTTCTTCACATTTAACTGTTTCTATCACAAGTTCTTATTTCACTGCTTCTAACACTTTTTTCAACTAAGACTTCTAAAGAAAAAAAGGCATGCAAAAAGTATTAATAATGGGAATTTTGTCTGTACTCTGTATGAGATAAGAAGAAGGAAAGAGTTCTCTATTTCTTGGGGTTCCTCTGAAATGATTGCATAGAAATTTGACTTCACCAGATCTGTGTAAAAATTCTGGTGAGCTGCCTCAGAGTTTGAACAAAAAAAAAAAATCTTTGCTGTTTTTTGTTGTAATGCTTGTCAGGCAACTGCTTTCTGAATCTCTTTTTTCCAGTATGTGTTTTCCAGTTACTGGAAAAATGCAATGGTCGCTTTTTACACCTTCCCACTTTGAGGTGCCATCTTCAGATGATAGACCTCTTCAACTGTAATGTGATTATAAGCCAAGATCTTCCTTGGGTGTAAAGGGTTTTCAGATAGGCAAGAAGTACCTCAACTCAAAAACAGCAGGTCAGAGCAAACAATTGTAATTTCAAATTACAACCCCAGGGCATAACATGGGCATATTCGTTTGAATTTAAGCATGGTCATACTGAATCCGCAGCTGGCTACTATGAAGAATTACTTTTTCCCTTCTATAAATTAAGTGCCTACTGTAGTTTATAATAGAACTCCAAGATTTTCATATAGCAACTTTTTTTTCTCATTTGAATGCACTAAGAAGAATCAGAATCCTCTAAACATTTTCATTTGTAAGGTATGATGGCAATACAAACAAGTAGCTCTACTGAAAACCCCCACATGCCCGCAAAGAACAGCACAAAATTTTAAAAAGCAAGTGAAATTAATCACAGCTATAATTCTGACAAGAAATTTCTGATTACATCAACTGTCCCAAGCACAAAGCTCAGAGGAACTCACTTGGAGGAATTTTACACTTTGGGAGTTGCAATGGAATCCCGTGTCAGCAGATGGCGCTGGAGACACAGCTGTGAGGCTCAAGTGGTCCTCAGAGCAAGAGTCCGGATTTAAGTTTAAAGATTTTATTCTTTTTAAGTTTTTCCTTATAGCAAAGTGTCATAGCTGAAGGTCACTCCTTCTGCCTTGTATTATAAACCCTTGTAATACTGGGTCTGCCCCATCACTCATGTAAGTGTCACTGATGCAGTTTCATGTTCTATTTTCCATAGGTGAAATTCAGGCAGGCTGCAAAAGCAAACTTTGTTTTGCCACAGTTTGATCTGCTGAAGTGTGCTGTTTGGGAAATAATGACATTTCCTTTAAAAAAAAAAAGAAGGTGTTTGATGAGGAGGAAGGAAGGGAAATCAGGAAGAAATATTGCTGGAGAGACTGACTATTATTTAACAAAGCCACATAAGTGTCAGAGGGAGAGATTAGAGAGTCTGGCTGGGGAACCTGCATAACCTGCTGAAAGCCAGGTTGATTTTCTTGGAGGTACTTGCCTGAGATGCTGAGTGTTTGGGGGTTTTTTGAGCTCCCTGAAGCTCAGATCTTAGCCTGCACTTCGTGTAATGCCTAGGTCCTCTGGGCCATTTGAGTCTCACACAGAAGCTGGGAGTCCTTGCACCTTCAGGGTCTCAGAGAGGATAAGCAAAAGAAACTAAAATGTAGGAAGACACCCCAAGGAAGAAACCACCTTTATTTGAGTAGTTATACAGGCAGCAGTGAATTATAATTAACTGAAATAGGCTTTCTCAAAGCAGTACTCCCTGTTGATCTCAACTGCTGAAGACAAAATGCTTGGGTCAGATTGTCTTGGCAAAACTTAACTAAAACTTTGATAACAAAAATAGATGTTCTGCCTCATTCCATCTTCTCCAGAATGTTATCGGTATTCCTCCCTTTCCCTCTGGCTCATCAAGTTCAACAGTTTCCCCTTGCACTCACATAGTTTCTCTGATTCTCCATAGGGTCTTATGCTCAAATTTTAACATCTGGTACTTGAAACTACTGTTATGTAAAGCTTTCTCGATCATGCCATTTTATTTGATTCTTTATGGATATTAAATATGCATGAGGAAATCCCATTCCATGCATATTTCCCAGCTTGGAGCAAACTTAGGATTTTTTTTTTTTCCCCTTTTTGTAATGACCTATAGAAAATTGAGGAAAAATATTACAAGAGATTCCAGTTTTATGTATTTGGCTATAAAAACTGTTTCCCAGTCAAAATTATTAGACAAGAAAGGAGCAAAAGGCATCTAGTAAGCAGTAACAGAATAAGAGTTTGTGAAAGATAGAGATTAGGAATTTCTTACGGCAACTGTAATGATCAAAACATGACATGTATAAGAAAAGCAAAACTGGGGAAAAAAATAAGCTCACTTACTGACCACAAATGGTCCCATCTGTCTCACCCATTCTGGAAAATTGGTGTAACAGAAATGACAGCTTAATGTAAAGAAGCAAGAAATTTCTTTGGTGCTAGCATTGAAGAGCAGCCTCAACTTGCAGAAGAATGAACACAATATATCAACCCTAGGAAGAGGAGGCCAAATATCATGCAAAACAATCTGCTGCAGAGCACTGAGTGTTGAAAAAGCCTAGGTGATTTTGCCCAACAGGCCATGACCCCAACAGGCCATGAGCTCAAACAAAATAGCCAATGGTCAATTGTGTATGATTTGGAGGGAAATCACCTTTCACCCTTACTTTCTTTTTTTTTGATTTGCCTCAGGTTCTTATTAGTATGTTCAGAGTACAGATGCCTCGTATTCCAGATTTTGAGGCTCACTGGAGTGCAATTAAAATCTGGGTAGGGAATTATGAATATCTTGGTGATAAGTCTCTATAATGGTCTGCAATCTGTCAATGTAAAGAACTTAAAATTTAAGGAAAGAACGTTATCATCTTGGTCATGACTGGATTTTGATTTAGAGTATCTTAAATTTGCAATTCATATCTTCATTTCAAATACATGCCCATTTTTCATATAAACGGTGAATCACCTCTTGAATCTTACATCCTTTTGAATAAAGGAGTTTGTCCATTCATCCACGTTGATCACTTTAAAATAAAAGGTAAGATGGGCCTATTCCACCTATGTTCTATTAGTTTCTTTGTGTAAATTATCATACAGATAACTTACACAAAGGATAGGATGGTCCAAATTTAGCATAGGTTACCTTTCCGTGTCTTCCAGTTTTTTATAGATTAGGTCCAAGTGACATGTAAGATCAAGTTTGGAAGAAGCATATTTTTTGTTATATAGCACCTGGTTCTGACACTTGTCTGATAAAAACCTTTTTTTAATGATCTATAACTTTGCAAAACAAGAAAATATGCCTGCATTATGAAAGGAACTTTTAAAGCTGTATTTGTCATTATGACAATTTAATTCTACTTTCCTTTGCAGTATTTTATTTTGCTTAACATGTGATGCTCCATATTTGCTAGTATCTCAAGACAGATCCCAGATTATGGTTTAAGGGTACATCACTTTATAGGTGCAATTGCTAAGGGAACTCCTAAAAGCTTCTTCATTTAAATTTAGAAACCTATTTTTCAACAACTTTCTGAAGGGTTGCACATTAGTATATTCTAGTGCAGTCATCCTTGGAAATACTGACTCCACTGAAAATTTCAAGACTATTTCCAATGAGATGCTTTTACCAAAAGAAAAAGATTGGGCAGTGAAATGGCATGATTAGTCATATGTTTAGCCAGAGATACCATTTACAGATCAAATTTATCCCTCTATTTGAAAGATTAGGCTATTAAGTTCACTGAATTGGAAAATTAAGAATTGTAAGCCAAATGTTCACTTAACTTAAATTAAAATAATTTTGATGATTTTCCTGAATTTATGCTGCATAACGTAGAACCTCCCACATCATGGAACTCAATCATTCATGAATGCAGGCAACTAAGTCATACAATACCCTTTAATTTACAATAGCTGAAAATTTGACTGTTTTCTTCATCTTGAAACCATTAATAAAAAATACTGCATTCTTGAACCTCGCTATATGTTTTCTGTATGATAACTTAAAAGAAGCATAATCCTATTTCCCTTTCCCCAGAGTCAGGTGTTTTAAAGGTTATTAATTTGATGTTATTCAGAAGCAATTCTTCTATTAACATTTGAAAAACAATTTCACTAACATTTATTAGTCTGAATGAGGGCTGCTCAATAAACCTGTATCTTGCTAGCCTCTTTAAAAATGTTGATCTCTTTAAAAATAATCGCCACATGTTCTGCTGCTGCCAGAACAGTGTGGAGTTTGTGGCACTGTTCTGCAGGGGGGGGATTTAACTGTGAGAAAATTTATCAAAAATCCACTTGACAGGACTATATTTCTATACTGGACCCTTCCATCCAGTGTTTTGATTTACACCACCTCCCCTTCCCATTTGGTCACATCTGCTATATTTTGACTGCTGTTCAAAATATTCAGCAGTAGAGTGTTGACAAAAGCCATATGAAACTCTGAAAAGAAATATTTCAGTGTATTTTGCTTTTCTGGTCCACAGTACAGCTTGGAGAAAGTGTAACATTTTGTGCAATAATTTTTATATCAGTTAACCCTACCTCAGTTTTTCATGTGGATTTATTTTTGCATTTACTGGAAGTTGCTGAAAATGTCAATCACAGTTTTCATTGCATGTGTTTTAGATTAAAGTTAGACCAATTTGATTTCATCATGTGTTTGACATGATCTTGCATTTCTTCTGCTTTGCCTTTTCCAAGCACGCAGGAATGTTTGCGAAATAAAATCAGTCTTCTCGCTCCCTGGGAAAATCTGACAGTGTAATTGTTTTTTCATTTAGTCCTTTGCCAATCTCAACTGAAGCCCTTAAAACCACAGTGAAAGTGCCAAACCACCAGGAAAGGTGACTGAGACTAAGCTCGATGCCCATCAGAAAAGCAAAACAAAATCTTCTCATGCTCATTTTTTCTAGCATTTTATTCCAGGTTTAGCAGGACCTTTATTCTCCAAACCTCGTTTTCTTAAATATCTGTGTCGTAAGTGCTGTATCCCTCCAAAATAAATAATGTTCAGGGCTCATCTCTTTGTTTTGCAAGTGGAATAGTCCAGGTTTTGGATTTATAAGGTAGCAGAATTGCATGGTACTGGTTTTCATTTGGCAAAAAGTAAACTGGATCCAGATTGGCTTGGGTCTGCGTTCCAAACAATAATGTGTAGGTGGCCTTAAATGAGAGATTTTGACTCAGTGTAAAATGTGGGCCATTCAACATTTTTTTACTCTGTGTAAAAAAATTTACGGATTAAGATTTTGTCAGATTTTAATTAGCCTCCCACAAAGTTTAATATTCCTGTCATACTTCAGAGCAAAGGTTCTCATTTTAGTGTATTCTAATTATAATTCTTCTTTTTGTAATTCGTTGCTTTGAGGGAGGAAAGAAACCCTTTTTGAGAGGACTTGTACCTTTTCTTATCTCCACCTTTTAGAAGTCAATGTAGTCAACACTTCTGACCAATCTCATGCAAGCTTCTGAAGCTACCTTACCCTTTCAGTAATGGCAGGAGGGAGCTATGTGTTCAGTGCAACATTAGTTAAACTGGATCCTATGAATATTAGTTGCAAAATAATTTGCTATGCCTTTTATAGTCTAAAACATGAGCAGGGATTTCAGTCTAGAGATAAATGGTGAATAGCAATGCTGCCTTTCTTAAATCCTTCTTTTTCTTATTTTGTTGCAGCATCACAAAGGATTTTTCTTATCTGTAAAGCCAAACTTCATTAAAAAATATAAGCATGTTTTGTCTGGTCTAGCTGAGCCAAGAACAGAAATTTTCAAGAATGGAAGTGATCTGGGGACAGTTTTTTCAAAAATTACTTCGGATATCCCTGTGGTTTTGGTATCTTCTCTGAACAGACTACCTCCAGAAGCTGCTATTCTCATGCTATCTGAAATGGTTTTACCCTTCCAAGGTGCCACAGAACAGGAAATAGAAACCCTGGCACCTAAATTCTTCAATGCCTATGATTTTGGGCAACAGCTTAATAAAGCAACTTGCATACCTTTATTTCACATTTGCACACACAGTCTCTTAACTATTTACCTTGATGAGAAAGCAGTTTTCCTGCTAAGTCCACAAGGGGATAAAAATGTTCTTTATCTCCTCTACTGTACTGACATCTCTTTTCAATTGGTTTTCAGGTCATTGAGAACACACTTCTGTTTTCTGGGTTTCAGTATCCCATTGGAAAGAGTTTCTATGTGCATTTTTAGCAGTTAATTCACAGTATGATCTGATATTTAGTAGTAAAACCTCATGGTGAGAAGTACTAGTCTTTCCAAGTTCCTCTTACTTCTTGTGGTTTTGAAACATCCCTAAATAGAGGATGTATTTGATTTGGAAGTTCTTTATCATGCAAAAGCATATTCTAATGCCCTTTATTACTAACAATGATTCTTTTATGTCCTTAAAATGCTGGGTTTCTAGCCATTAGCCAGAATTTTTTAAATGTAAAATTTGTTTCAAATGTTCGCTATCCTTTTCTCAAATGGGTAAACAACATATTTAAAACTTTTCATTGAAAAATTGGAGTTTTGGGTGTTAAATGCTATGTAGCACTATTGTGCCATAATACCAGCCTTGATTAAAAACTTACTTGAGCTTAAAACAAAACCAAAGAATTTGGCTTGCTATAATCATAGAGAAAATATCCTGTTTCTATGTAGGATACCATTGACTCAGAAATTGTCTTTGATTTTTTTGCAATGTTTAGAGAAGTTGCCGTATAGCTGGCATATTCTAAAAACTGAACCTATGAATTCAGCTGACTCAAAACATATATAATCCCACCATAGGCATGCAGCCCATTTAGGCCAGGGAAAAAGTGCTTCCTCTCCACCCATCCCCCAGTCTAATTAAGACATTAAATCAGATGCATTAATAATTTTAATGTAATAGCTTCTTGTTAGCGCTTTCCCCACCCTGCCACCCCACATAGGCACCTGCACGAGCCCTAAAAAAAAACCTTAAAAAGTAGGAGCAGTTGTGAACCTGGAGTCACACTGGTATTTTGCACAGAGTCAGCAGAGCCCTGTGATTCAAAGGATGTTGTTGTATGTGTGCCGATAGTGTCACATCCTTTTGCATGGTCTGGTGGTGAATTGATATAACACAGCTTTTTCTATCACTCCAAAAATCAATCTTCTTCTACTTTTCGTCTCTGTCAAAGGCCTTATTCTCCCTCTCAAGCCAGCCATTACACTGATTGATTATGACTAAAATTGTCTTGAGTCCTACACACTGAGAAAGATCCCATACAATGAGAAAAGAAAGTGGAACATTTTCAGCTTTCTCTTGATTGTTGTTATAAAAGCATTAGTCTGAAATGAAAGGTTGAAGCAGCAGCTGTTCATTGGCTGTAGCATAAAACATCATCAGTTTGCATTGCTGTGAGCCCTAAATGGACATTTTAAGTGCCTCATTTGTTCACAAGAGGTTCTTTCTCAAGCTCTCCCCGTTCTGTTTTGTAGACAAAGTGAGACAACCTTCACTAGAGTGAAGAACTGAAAATGCCTTTTGAACGTGTGTTAATGCTGTTTCAATAAACATATAAAAACTTTAAAAAAAGATCTCATAGTGCAATAGTGATGATAGCAAATCGTTTCTTCAAATGGCTATGTCTGAAGAACCTGTCTGAGGTGTTCAAGTATTTTTGAGCCCTTAAACGGAATCCAGATACATGAATTTGAGGTGTATTTTTGCAATGTTCTTCATTTATGCAAGAATGGATTCTGTTCTAAAGGTTTGTCCCATTAAATTTATCATACTGAAGTGTCTCATCAGTGTGATAATTAAAAGGAATGTGAAAAGGAAAACAGGGCAGCATTGAATTGCATGTCACTCAATCAAATTGAAAAGGATATCATCTGTTTGCAGAATATGACACAGTGGGTGTAATTCCCATTAAAAACAGCTCTCTACATTGAAGTGGAATGATTTTGTTACTTAAGCAGAATCAAGATAGATTGATAGAAAAAGCTGTCTTAAATCTCTCATGAAAACTCACCAATATTCAGCACTTTGTTTCTCTAGAAATGATATGTATGAATGTTTTTTATTAAATCCACAATTGAGCACTTGCTGGTCTATTAAAAACTTAAATATTTTTTTTAATTCAGTAGTGCTGCTTTTGCTCCGCATCTGGTATTTGTCCACCCTTTTATATTTGCAGTATCCTGTAAGATCTACCAGCTCCGAGATGATGAAAACTGGTGCCTGCTACAGGCATCATGACTTATTTCAGATTTAACAACAAGGAAGAAAAAATTTCTATTACTTAATGACTTTCTGACAGTTTTCCACTAGGATTAAAAATTTACCAACTGGATAAAAACTGTTACATTTTGAAATGTTAATTCTAGACTCATGACCTAGGATAATGAACTTCTTAACATGCTACTAACTAGCACAGATAAAAACTGTTATCGTAAAACTGATAGCCATTTTTCTACAGTTTTGTATTAAATGAATATGTTTCCAAGGACAGGATTGTGTTTGTGCTGTATTTAGGAAAATCTGTGAACTGTAACTTCAGTATGTTGTGCAAAACTTTGAAGATCATGATCATTGAAAGGATTACTGTAAGGTGAAATGTAGGCAAGCTTTTCTAGTAATATAGCTCATAAATTGAATTACTAAGAAATAGTTTAATGCAGACCACCTCTTTATAAATCATTTGCATTCTGAATTATATTAATGCAAATTCTGAAGAAAAGATGTTTTTGAGTGGAATCTTGGTTTATATTTGGAAAACAATTTGGGACACAAACCTTTTAACTCCTTTTAATGGAAGGGAAGTGTGTTTTAGTTCCACAATCAGAGACGTTTGAAGCAGAACATCTCTTAAGACCATCTCAGTTGTTGAACAGGTGTTTAGAAATAGCGTGAAAGTAACTAAGAAGTATTGTTGCTGGATGGTGACAACCTCATCAAGATGAAATAAAAGATGATGAAAACTCCCAGCCGAACTAGTAACCAAAGCATGTAGCAGAACAAATGAAAACCTGTCAGGGCTAGATAAAACCGGGCTAAAATCAAATTAAAGATGAGATTAAAAGAAGCCAAGACTTAGGAAAAACAAAACAAAATAAAACATTAAAATTGCTCAAAACCAAAAGGAAACTAGCCAAAGACAAACTTGTCAAGAACTGAGATGGATTAGGAAAGAAACTGATCTAAGATAGGAGGAACAAACTTGGATCTTATGGAGTGTGTAAAGCAAATGAAAGGAGTCAGAACGGCATTCATCTGAGATTGATTTACCATTTTTTCCACTTGCCAAAGCAGAAGGGAAGATGTGTTTTTTCCACTGTAGAATCTATCATATAGAATATCTAACTCTGAGCCTGAAGTTTAACTGTTTTTTCAGACATTTCAGAGAGGAATATCTTATTATACCTGTTTAAAATAATAGCTAAATGTTCTTCAGATGGAGGAACAGAAAGCTTTATGTTATTGCTACCAGTCTAAAGGGACCTGTAGTTACTGTGCACAGTACTTTTTTTGAAAAAAGGATGAGCTATCAGGCATTCATAACTGCATTATTCATTTTGGAACTGGGAACAGAATAGAATTGGCCAAGTTTCACTCAAGGGTTATATAAGACAGTGTGAATAATGAGAAGGAAGTTAGAGCTGGGAAAGTATCAAACCTCTCCAGAGCCCCTGTCAATCTTTGGGACTAGGGAGAAAGTTGCAGAGTGACTCTTTGTGTAAAACCATGATTCTGAATTGCAAAGTGGAAGGTTCAGGCTTCCAACATATCCATGTATTGTAGCTCCTCTGAATCTTGTAGCAGTTCCCCAAATGTAATTGAGGACACAGTGCAATTCTGAAGGGTATTCATAATGTGTATCCACAGGTGCCTGAGTTAGCAGACCAGTGTCTGTAGCTGGAAAGATTCAGAGCAGGGTTCAACCACAGGTGATCTCATTCATTCCCAGTTGGTGAAGCTGCTCCAGTGTCAAGAGCAAAAGTTGGTCTGACAGGATTCCCTAAAAGTAGGTACTAGACATTAGATGCTTCACACTGGTTGGTGTAAATTCTCCCCATGTCATGCTAGTGTTCCCCTAGCATGCTCCATCAATATTAGGTAGACTGAAGGACAAACATAGACCAAATCTTGACTAGTGCTGGACCTTATGATGATTTCTATTTTATCTGGACATATGGGATCACAAGTAAGGTTTGAAAGAAACTACAAGATTTCATCTTATCCATCTCCTAGTCACGGTCCTCTGAGATATCTAACCTATTCTAAAATGCTTCAGTGATACAGTTTTTAGCACTTCTTAGGCACCATAGAGCTACCCTTATGAATAACAGAGTTTCCAAAGAACTAATTTAAATCTCTGTTGCTACAGTCTATGTCCATGATTGTCTTAACCTCCAGAGACACAGAAAATGGCTTATTCACTAACTCTTCCTTTTTTTTTCCTTTGTGTGTGTGTGTGTGTGTGTGTGTGTGTCAGCCTTTCATGTATTTAAAGAGTGTTATGAAGTACCTCTACTTAGTTGTTGGGTTTTTTTCCTAATCTTTTGTGATTCTTTGAAATTCCTGTCTTTACTAATAGATGAAGATTTTACTTTCAGACATGCGGATGTTGATTCTAACCTTACATTTGTAGGAAATGACACTGTAAACTTTGGAAATTGTTAGTCACAGAAAAATATCCAAATGCTTTTCTAATGTTTTTGCTGGAGGAATGAGAACGTGGTGTGAACAGGGCAAGAGACAGGAGGAAGAGCCAGTATGGGCTCCTACCTGAGAAAGAAGGTGGCAGGCTTTCTTTCATACCTCTGTGATCATATTGCTAAATGGTAATAGTGACATCTGGTAAAAAGAGCTTAGTCTAATGAGGGAGGCTTGACAGTGAATTCCTTAAAGACTAAAGATAAATGCTAGTATAACAATGAGACAAATGATATTCTAGTGAAGAAGTTTCATTGAAAAAGAGAAAATTGCCTATGGTGAAAGTAGGACCAGCACCTGGGGGGCTTTCTCCTGTTATCTGAAAAAGAATCTTTTGTGGTGAAGTGTCATTACTGTCTGATAGTACTGAAGGAAAGTAAAATAGGTCAGCAGAAATGTAGAAGATAATAGAGAAAAGAAACAGCCAAATAGTTTTCTAAAAATCAAACATCTCCAGAAAAAACTAATTTCTTCTGATGTTTTTCTAAATCAGTAAATGATGGGAATGCTGTGAATGTAACAAATTTCTTTCTAATGCAGCTTTTGATGAATATTTGAGGCTTTCATGAAATCTTGCAAACTGTATATTCTTCTGGATATGAACACTTGGGCAGAATAAAAACTGGCTGAAGTAAAGGAAGACTGTTAAAACATTTTGACAGTCTTTTTGGCTTTAGCAAAAAGAAGTACTGCTGATTTGAAAGTATTGTGCTACATTATTTCTCTTTTATCCACACTATTTTTTAATCCACACAATCAGCTGTGGATTGTGTACTAACAAATAGTGGCCTCTCTGAGGATATTTAAAAATTCTCAGTCATACATCTTATAATTTTCTCTTTCCATATAATTCTTACTGCAATCAATCACAGGCCTGCAACAGGCAGGATTTTTTCCTCTTCCCCACCTGGATTTTTGTGGATCTCTGTAGGGGTTCTCCTCCACATGTATCCATTGACTCGTGCAGGGTCAAGGCCTGAGAGTTCAGGTTGGGACCACTTTGAACCAATGACCCTAAGTATAAAAAAGCCAGAGAATAATGACACTTATCAGAAAAAGGGCAAAATATAGACTCTTTGGGCTGGGTTCAGTTGCCTAAATATTTGCCTAGAGCCATTTAAGATGGATTTGACTTCAGCAGAGTGCTCGAGAAAGTTGTAGCTTTCATACAGGTCCTGTGCCATATTTTCTGGCACTGTGTGGACGTCTCAGATGCCATAAATCATCAAAGTATTGCTAGACATCAAAGTTTATGCAGCTGAATGGAGCCCTTTAGTCTACAGGTAAACTTTTAATACAATTTTCCTTCTTTGGCACTCTCATCGGTCTTTATTTCTGGTCTGTTTCAGGACTGCTAGCCAGCTTTGTTGTCTCTTGTAAAGTATTTATGAAACTCTAACTTATAGTTGTAAGCATGAGAAGTACAAATTTTACTCTTTCTTATTCTGCTTGCCACAGTATGTTCAGTATTGTAGCAGTGTTAGTCAGGGGTATGGTTTGGCCAATATTTTAAGCTCTGTCCTCATTACATCATAAAGGGAATGTGTTATCATAAACTTGCCTTAATAGCTAAATGGCATCTCTTGGTAAAGTGAATTTTATTTATCTAATGTAACACCATGTTAAAAAGCATTATTGTCAGATGATTGGCCAAATTTTTACCAGTAAAAGATGCACACATGTCAAGTGCATTATCTTAATGTATCAATAATTGTGTTAAGGAGCATTTCTTACTTGGAAGAGGGTAAATGTTGGTCCCTACACATATCATTTATTTTAAGAAAGAAATTAATTCATATTCATAGATGTAATATTTTCTTAGTTGACATCATAAAAATAACCATAGTGGAAGCCTTAGAAGGATGTCATCTAAGAAGACTCTTTGGGTGCATTGAATTAAAACACTGAGAGACAGAACATACTTTAAACGTCCCCCACCTTCCTTTTTTTGTCTAAGATCTGCTCATTAAAAATAAAATCGAGGATACAGCCCAGACTAAGTGTTTATTGATGAGTAATATGTGACATTCAAGTCAGCAGTTATATTTGTAAAATATCTGTATTTTTTATTTCCCTCTGCTTAGGAAACAGTTTGAGAAATTTATTGCAGTATTCAAAGAAAAACGCCTTATTGGGACCTGTAGGGTGGGGAGGAGAGAAAGGCGAGAGGTGACATGGGATGTGCAGATGTGGACATTATTAATTCTTTTACCACCAGCAACAATGAACTGATAAAATTCATTCCAACAGACTGTTTTAAGAATATTTTAAACTTTTGTAATCATTTTGGAAGATGTTTCTTTGTAGAAAAGTAATAAGCTTAATGTGACTAGGTGATTTTTGTTGCTGAGACGTTCCATTCATTTCTTCCCACCTCACTAAGCTTGCTGCATTTAACCAGCCATATACAAGATTCTGTCTTTTTTAAAAGCTGTAATAGTGTGAAAGTGAATTTTAAACTCCTCTAACAACGAACAGTAACATAGAGAAACAGGAGGCTGCAGTGCCCACTCAAAGCTAGCCAGCACATTCAAGTACTTTTTTTGCAATATTTTTTTATGAACAGACCTAGAATGATTCACCAGAGTGTATTTACATTATTTTTAGCAAATGCATTTCACTGTACTGAAGAAGTAATCAGAGTTGCAATTAACACAAAGTAAAATCAAGAAAGACTGTGTTTTCAGGAATCATTGATTTAAAATAAATTAATTCTTATCCCATGAAATTTCCATTTAGTTTATATTTTTATTTTATACCATTACTAAGACATTTACATACAAATACATTGTTGTAATAGAATAATGCACAAAAGAACAATGGAAAAATATACATGTTGTTGTGTGTATTATGTGTAATGTATAGGTATATATACATTGTATGTATGTATGTGTATGTATATACGTCTAATGTATGTTAATGGAGAGCTAGTAATATATGTCTAGGTTAAACACATGATAAAAATTAATGAAAAATTAGCCATTAATGATAAGGAAAAGGAATGAGTTCTATAGTTAAGATCTAATGTGGGCTGAGGGAAAAGATTGAGGACATCTTACCAAATCAATTAAAGAAGGAAAATTTGAACTGAATAATATGGACGAGAACCTTCAGGTAGAAGTAGAAAAAGAGCAAGAAAAGGGACCAAAGATTGCTACACGAAACAGTAAATCTAAAAGGAGACCACAGATCTCTGAGTCAGATCACAGACCTGATTCTGCTGGAAATTCACTCACAGAAAAAAATAAAGCAGGAAAACTGGGGAATTATCCTCTGTGCATATAAATTACTGCAAGAATACTGACTTCAGTGGATATAAACTGTGCAATGCTGTTTGACTATATGGCATGCAGGGTCTTTCTACATAGTACAGACATTTTGTCTGCCGCTATGGTTAGCAATGACTTAGCCAAATTTTTCCTTCCTGTCACTGTTGATGTGCTTTGCAATTTCCCACCTTTCTGTTGACCTCCACAATAGAGATGGTGTTATTTCAACTGTGGCATTTTGAGATGACTGTAGTTGAAATACTAAATAAATCTAAAAAATGCATCCATTGCTTTCACTTTCTTCAGGCTACACTTTATTCCCAGCTATGCTGATACAAATCCAAAGCAAATGAAAAGATATGTGGTCAGGTTTTGACAGAGGGAGGAAAAGTAGATGAATAGAGCCAATATAAAGTAAAGATTTCACTTCAGTAGCTAGAGGTGTGTCAATGTGAGGATATGTGAACACTGAAAAACTGACAGGAAAATTAAATGATACACAAAGCTAAAAATAGTTATACTGGAGATATAAACAAAAATCTGAGAGGGGAAAAAAAGATGGAAAAAGTATAATTTTAGGGTGGGTAGGCAGTTTCAGACATTCCTTTTAATTTCTTTTAATTTTTTTTTTTTTTGGTGAAGAAAATAACTGTAGGTCAATGCTTTTAGATAATGGATGTTGCAAACTGTTCCTGTCTTTGAAAAGGATTGTTTTTTACTTTCTGAAACATGAATGATCCATAGGCACCAGATGGTTTTTTTTTTTATGTAAGCCAAAGATATTAGCTTTAGATTTCTTTGAGAAGTTTAGAGAGCTGTTCTCAATCCATGCATTTTAAATGATGAGACTATTTTTATTAGTTTTCAAGACATTTCTGTCACTAATTATTTTTGCATTACTGCACCCTCTATCTCTAATCCTTTGACAATTCTGTATTTGTGGCATCTGGGATCCAAATCTCATAACATGAAGGGCATCTCAAAACATGAATTTCTTAAAACATTAAGAAATACTTTCACACACATTTATTGGAGGCAGATTTATTGCTGAATGAACTGGAATTTCCACCTCTTTCCAGCTCCATAGCTGCCACTGGCACCTTCTTGAACGTTGTCATACCTCTCATCTCCCTAACACAGCAAGAATTTCTTCCCCTTTCCCCTGCTCCCTTTCGGAATATGTCTGGATTCTTTGAAATGGTGACATACATGTATGTGGAAGATCATACAATGCTGCCACTTTTTTTCCCATGACCTTGTGATTCAACAGACTAGCGGGCAATGAAGTAGTTATAAAAATGAGCAATCAGCAGAATGTTGCTTAAATCACTTTTCCCAAATTAAATCATTGAAAGGTAATGTAGAAGTAAACATAGGCATGAAAAAGAAAAAAATTACATTTTATGTGTTATTTCCTGAATAACCTATTCATGAGCTCAGACCTGCAGTCAGGATTTCATTGATCAACATGTGTTGATTTTTTTTAATAGTAATTTTGCTTGAAAATTTAGCCCAAAATATTTTAATGTCCTCATATGCATAATTCTAAGACCTCTCAATGAAAAGTTAGTTTTTATTAGTTTATGAGGTCATTTATGCAATTTTGGTTGTATCAGGGCTTTTTCGAGGAATCTTGGTGTCAGACTAGAGAATAGCACATTACCCCACTTTGTCTGATTAGATGATTCTATATGCTTTCTGGATTTTATTAGCTGGTTTCAAACACGTTGGAAAAAATATGAAAATAAATATATTTCATCTCTGAGCTTTGTAACAGAGAAAATAGTTAGAGCCAGTAGCATCTCCCCTGGATTCTAGGAGAATGGTATTACCCTGCCTTTCTCTGAGAGATTGCTGGTTACCTTCTGTCAGTGAGCAACTGTCTCACTGGAAAGCAGAAGCACGATCTCATCTCTTTTGTCTGTGTTCAAGGCAATTACTTCTTAGAAAGTGGAATTTCTTCAGAATGACTATGTACAAGAGCAAACGCAGAAACCAAAGATGTAAGTAAATTGTAAAGTTTTTTTAATGTTCTTACAGAGGAGGGAAAAATAGATCTCCAGTTTCATTGAAAACCATGCTTTACTTCACCCTGCTCTGGTTAAATAATACCAGAAAAGCAGGAGCAGTATTCCCTGCCAATTATCCCACTGTATCTATATGTTAAGTGCATGAATGAGCTTTAAAATAAAAAATTAGCTCACTTGTTACTATGGAAACCCTCAGTAAGTGATTGCTTTATAATATCAACAAAGAAATAGAGATCAAGTGTAAGTTTAGTTCAGACCAGCATCCTTTATTGAGGGCTTAATGACTGGCTAGCTATAACCTTTGACTTGACAGGGTTGACAAGCTTTCACTTGGTGGACTTCTTTATGTGGTTTGCTTTAGGAAGCCAGCAATACCAGAACTTTAAGGGCAGTTATTTTATTTTCCTTCACCACAACTTTCAGAATAATTAACTAGTTTGCTTAAACCACAGAAACAGAAACTGGGGGGAGGGAAGCACGCATGTGTCTCTGTTGTGTATTTAAGACACTCCAGCCCTGAAAATTCACTGGCTTCTAAATGCATGAGTTCCAGTCAAGCACCTGTTTGACTTTTTAAATTTCTATGGCATCAGCCAGCAGAATTTCAGTACTAATCTTACCTCCTCCAGAACGTTACGGAAGGGTGACTGAGGCAAGTAAAAATGAAGTGCTGTGGGTCAGGTCATGAAGTATGTGTTACTGTAAGAAAATCTAGCAAGAGGCCAAGTTATAAAGGGGGAGCATGTCTGAGGCTGAGAAAAAACACATTCCTCTAAGAAAAATGCCATGTAGACACTGTGTGTTTTCAGGGAGAGAGCAGGAGGGGAGGTATATCAATTTGGAAGAAGAAAAGTTTGGATTGTATTTGGACAGGAGCATTGTTACTGTTCAGAGTTGAAGGGATATATACAGCTGTATCACTGACCTCAGTTTCTGGTCCTTAGAGCTTCATCTGTACAGGTCTCCACTTTTTCTTGCCCAAAACAAATGGATGTGCTGCATGTAGAAAGTTTGCAGGACAGATCTCTGCTAAAATCTCTGCAACAGAAATCAATCATCTGCTTCACATTCAAATAAAATAAATTATCATAAATTTTGTTCCCGTAGCAGCAGTGAAAGAAAATTATTTATATACAGGCAGATTATAATTAATCTAGTTCATTTTAACATACTAATTACTATCACTGTTATTATGTAAACCGGGAGCTCTTTCTATAGCCAGCTGCATTCTTGCATTCTCTCCTGTTCAAGCCTGGTTATGGTGTACAATAACAAAATTTGTGACTGGGTAGCTGAGTTGTTAGGTTTTTTGTTGTAGGGATATAGTCATTCATGAAAACTGCATGAGATGCTTTTAAGAATGCTTTTATGGAGAGAACCTGCCTTCTTCCCCTTTCCCCTCCACCCCTGCTGACCCCGAGGAAAATCTGTGATTTGCCAAGAGGAAAAAAAAAAAAGAATGAAACATAATTAGAATCAAATTTGTAATTATGAGGATGGCTGTAGCAATGTTTTTTTGTTTTTAAAACTGTCTCTAACTTCAAGATCCTAATCAATAAAATATCTCAATAAAACTGTCTCCTTTATATTAGATACCAGTACTGTATACATGGATGCTTCATTAATATCTCTTAGTTAATTAGCAACTGCAAAAGCCTTAACAGACAAACAAAACAATTTGAGTAATTTTGATATTGCTACTATTCATATCACTCAAAGGCTTTTTGAAGGATAGATTTCATCTAAGTAATTGTTATTCTGAAATACAAGGGATAATGGTAGCAGCTGTGTTAAACAGTAGAAAAGTACTACATTTTCTGTCCATTACATTTAACACATGTTCTATTTCAAACTTGGAGGCATTTTTGGTGACCCTTAATAAACAATTAAAAAAAAATTAGTATATAATTTCCAATATATGTAGGGTGAACCTTGGGGTTTATATCTCCTCACTAACTCTCAATAAAACACTTGAACATCTGGCATAAAACAAAAGTGAGCTTTGTGGCTTTTTCTTATTCATTGAAATTCTGCTTCTGGATTTGGTACATTCTGAACAGTATTACAAGCATTGCTTTCCTAACCCATTTTTTTCTTTAATGTTTGAAGAAGGATGTAAGGTATTTTGTACTTAATTTAAAAGTACATCAGATTAGAAAGAAGGACAGAAAAAATAGAGACATAATGACCTTTTTCTAACATAAAATATAAGGAATGCCCATTTCCAATTTCTGTCCCAGGTACAAAACTCTTGCTAGGGGAGCAGATGCAAAAAAATGGGTCTACTTATCTGTCTATATGAATAGGATAAAGGTTCCCTATATATTTTTTCAGCTAAGCATTGTACATAAGACTTCTAAGTTCAAAACTAATCTTAATATTTCACTTTCATTGTACCTTTGTTTTTGATTCTAGTCAAAGTGGAACTCATATTAAGTAGTTAACATGTTTTATTTATTCCATACATGGTTGTAACTAGTGAGACTTAAAAATAAATATCACAGTGAAATATCACTGTGAAACTTGCAACACTAAACAAAATTCAGATTAAGGCTATTTCTGTATGAGTGTTTGTATGTACCTACCTATGCATATACATACAATCTCCATGCGTACATGTGTCTGCACACCCAGATTTATAGCGTGCTTTATCCTTAATTCAGGATGTTATCCAACTGATAGGCTGGATTCTCGTTTCATTGCACAGACCTAAGGGCTGAATGAGGGGAAACCATTGTAACAGTTGCAATCTTATAAACACTGAAAAATTGGTAAACATGTGTAGTACAGCTTTTCTGAAATAAAAGGTTTGAATCTCAGACTGACCTGTTTTGGGGCTGCAGCTGCTAAGGAGGATGGTCAGGGTAAGCCTTGCTGTAAGCTGCAGTGCACATGTGGGTCTTCTCCATGGAGAGGCAGTCATTCACATCTTCTGGAGATGCCATGCCTCCAAGCCTCCTCTCATGAAGCAAGTAGCAGGCATCCATTTTTCATTGGGTTCTTTCTTGTAGACTTCACTGTTACAGGAATCAAGGCAGGCTACTACCCTTGAAGACAATAACGTTGGAAAAAAATTGACTTACCTATAAATCAACTTTAAGAAATTCACATCATTATTATTTACTCATGGTTAGTGTAGCTTCACAACTTAAATCAGGACCACATTTTGGAAGGCTGTGTATGAAAAGAATGAAAAGATGATCCTTAATGATGCTTCAGTCTAACACTGTAAATTTGACTTGGAAGAAATGCAAAAGGAGAAAGAGACAGTAATGGCCAGTGTGGCAGGCAGCTGTGTTTTAAGGAAGGTGTGCAGCAACACCTGGGAGGAGATGGCAGAGTGATGCCTGGAGTGCAGAGGCTAGTGTGGGACTTCCATGCTACACACCAGAAATGGGGGTTGCAAAGTTAAGGTAAAGATGGGAAAATTAAGAGGAAAAATAGGACTTATCTCTTGCTTTCTTCATCTTCATGTTTTTGGTGCTTCATGGAATCTTCTGGGCATGTCAGCAATGGCAGTCAGAGCACAATGACAGTTGAGGCAAAGAGCAGTTACTTTTGAATATTAGGAACCACTGATAAAGTCAACAGTTATCATAAGTGCAGCTACAGATCCTGCCCCGTTAATTCCAAGGCATCGATCCCAAACTCATTCATGACAATGTGAAGAACGCTGTCAACATAAAATGGGCCTGAAATTGTGCTCCAAATGCATTAATGACTTCTGCCAAGGCTTGGCTACCAGCTCCATGTAAAATATCTGTTTCCATGGCATATTACAGTTTGCTTAGCTGAAATAGTCATTGCTATTTTTTATGCTGACATGCTGTGAACAGTATTTTTTGTAAAGTATCATCCAGATCTTGTGAAGATTTTGCTTCTTTTAAAACCAACAGATGATTAGTTGTATTTCAGGGTTTTTTTGAAAAAGTAATGAGAGGGTAGACATCATACTTCCTTTTATTCTGGCAATCTCTCTCTCCTCAAAGGAGACATGTCACAGCTTTACCTGTAATTGTCAAATGTATCATGATTCTTTGCCCTCAGTCCCCAATTTTGTTTGTCCAGTCCTAGGTTTCCCTGCATGCAGAGTGCTGTAGAAAGTAGCATGTACACGTCTCCTTTTTACCTCTTAGGGCAATAAAGAGCCCCCAATACCAAGGCTGCTGCTGCTCAAAGAAAATAGCAGCCTTTAATACAACATGTGCTAGGAGTTAAAGTGATCTCATTGGGGAAAATAAGTGTAGTTACTGACCCAGATACATATAAGAAAACTCTGCCTCTTTCCTTAAAACATCAGAGACCCAGACAACAAGGGAATATCTCTTCAGCATGACATAGAGACAGTTTTCTTCATGTAAAGCTGTCCTAGAATAGCCCCAGGATATTCCTATTGCTGCATACCTTTTGAGGAAGTAGAGTTCAGCACAATTAAATGTATCATCAGTAATAAGGCAGAGCAAGAAGGCCCTCATGACCTGCAGGAGTACAAATGTCATTGAACATTCACATCACATGGATAACGTCTTTATACAAAAAAAAATATAATTGCTACTCAACAAGTCAGGGGCTCGAGGGATAGAAGCACTCTTCACATAGCTTTGAAGGGAATTCATTGTGACCTGAGAAAGTTGGCTTGTTTGAAATTATTCATTTTCCAATGTTACTAAACAGTGAAACTTAAGACATATGTCCCTTAGTGAAGCATGCAGGGTAAATAAGCTAGAATTTTTTGTTTCACAATTTTTCAAGTGTCTGTGTAGACTTCTAAAGCAGACAAGTTTTTTCTGCTTCTAGACTGTACAAGTGAATCAAAAGTATTGAAAGGTAATTGTTTCAAAAAGCATCTTTTGAGAGATTAATAGTCTGACCAAACCCTACATGCACAACTCACGTGATGCTCCCCACTGCTCGGTAGGAGTCTGCCTCAGGAAGAAAAACAAAAGTAGATTTTTTTGTCCCTGTAGAGTAAATGCTGGGAGGAAATACTAAAAGTGAGGCGGAAAGCTTGAGGGAGGGGAGAGAAAGGAATAAACAGTGCAAGTACAGATTCAGAAGCGACTTCTAAAAAAATTGTCTGAGAGCAGAAGTCAGAACACATGAAATGCAAGTGGAGAACATAACAAAGAAATCCAACGAGTCATTTCAGTTTTATGGAGGAGAAATTTAGGGCAGCAAAAAACCTTAATAATAGCTTTGGCTTCATTAAAAAGGTTATGGTTTTAATGTTGGGAGCGGTTTCTTTATTTTGCATAAGTAAGTTAGTAGAATAGTGGGCAATATAAAACGTTTCAACAAAAAGAATAATTAGAAAGCTGGGGAGATCTCATAAAAATACACCAGTTACTGTCAAGGATCATAAAAAGGGAATGACTAAAAAAGATGAACATATGCAAATCATATAATTTGGATTATGTGATTTGAAATGTATTAGGGGAATTAACAAACGAATGTACCACACAATTGAAAGTTTGTATTTGAAAGCTCATTGAAAACTAAGAACATATCAGAACTATAAATGTAATACTGGTTTTCACGCACACATAGAATTCCAGTTCTCAGCCCTGCTCAGGCTGGCAGCAAATGTGGCTATGTTCATCAGTAACACAATTTATCATCAGTGAAACAGCACTTACTGCGTGTTGGTTAGTCTTCCACAAGGAATCAAAACTTACGAGTTCTGGGACTGTACTTCAATAATGACCTGAGATCTGGGAAAACCAGTAATAGTTTTAAAAAGTGAAATCTATTAAAATAACAATCAACAGGTTGAAGGTAATCATAGTTTAAAGCAATCTATATAGAAAGACAACCAGTGATAAGACCAAGCACAGTATGTGCGTATTGACACCTTTACAAGGAAAAAAATCATAAAGTTTTAAAAAATACCTCTCAAATGATTGTCCAAAATCTGATAAACCATTAAAGGGATATTTACTGGTTGTGAAGCATCAGCCAAGACCTAAATGTCACATAAAGTCCAGCATTTTTTCAGCAGTTTTATCTTTGAGATTCTTTGACAGTAAAATCCAGAAACATTTCTAGACATTACTTTGGAAACATTCCCCCTCCTCCCTCCGTACACAGCCCAGAAGGGACAGAGATCTCAGGTACATTAGAGTGGCATTACAATGAAGACTGTGGGCACATATGACTAATATTTAGACTCCAGCTCATATCTATGGAGCGTTCAGCATCACATTTTTCGTTTTGAAGAGCTCACATTTTGGCCTTAAATTTCTGCTTTCCTCTGTTCCATCTCATTTCTTCTGTTTTTTTCAGTTATTAGAGTGTTAAACATTCTGAAAAATAGGCTGCGTTGTCAGTTTATGTTGTGGATTATGGTTATAGATTTTTCTGCCCCTGCTTAAAACTAAGGTGGCATCTCTTCCTCATTGTCCTTTGCAGAAGCCTGCACTGATTTCTACAAACTATTCTTTGGTTTTTGTTGAACTTCCCACAAAATAAAGTCTGCCTAGGGCTGCTTTTCACCAAACATAAATAAATAAATAAATAAATAAATAAATAAATAATACATATTGTATTATAAAACTTCTTTTGACCCTGGCAAGTTAGAAATTGCCTTAGAAAATCATCCAACTGTAATTCTTTAAATAGAACACCCATTGTTCTCCAAATTGCTGGTATCTGTCTTATTAATAGTTTCCAAAGGCAATTCTATTGCTGATTTTGGTTCACCTCCAGGTCTGTCATAAAGCTGGATCTAGGTGTGACCTTCTAGCCTGGTTTTACTGCCTGCGTTCAGATATTATTTCCTTAGGACTCACTGAAGGTTTTGCACAGCTATTTGCAACACTTTGTCTTTGCTATATTTTCATTGTGTTACTGCAGGGTAACATGTTCTATCAGCACAGAACTGAAACCTAATGCCAGAGAGTCTCCACACTCAGTAGTCTTGTTTATTATTCTGCAAATGGTCTTTCCATTTTATGAGCTATCTTTTTTGAAGGGAAGATATCTTTTTAAACTTACAGTTTATCATTTAAAAAAAAAATCAGGGAGAGAGTGGTAGGGTAAGGGAGGTACCTTCCTGCTTGCCCTCAGTGGCTGAACTAAAAGCCAAAGAAAATCTCAGCGATTTAGTACTGGTCACTTGTAAAATGAGATGGCTGTCCTGAGAAACAGAAACATACATTATGATTACATTTCTGGTGCACTAAGCACTTATTTGATTGGCCTTCCCACTGGGTATCATTTTATATCTTCCATTTAACATATTTCATGAGGACTAAGTCTTATAAAGATGGACTCATGCCAGTATGGGTCTAGCTCTAGCACTTTTTTCCTTTCTCTGATATTCCCTAAAACTAAAATAGTTTTCAAGCATTAAGATATGTTTGTCTACAAATTCCTTTCATGAGAGCAGAAAATCCGTCAAGCTTTTTGCAATTGTCCTTACATCCTTGTTGGTACTCACTGATCAGCTTTCTAGGAAAAACAGTCTACAGTGTCACAGTCCCCAGCAATGTATATTTTGATATATAAGTAACCTGTGATGTACCACACATACTGCGTTACACTTGAAAGTGATCAGCTGATGCAGATGCCACGACTAGGAGAGAAGACTTTTTCTAAAGCAGGTTCATTAGTGAGTAGCTAGATGCATGCAATGAGTGGATGGCATACAGCCACCAGTGCCTTCTGTAATAGTTTGAGAGTAACCGTGCACATGCAATGATTTGTAATTTTTTATAAAATCTGGGATAAAAAGCTTTCTGAGCACATTTGCAGAAATTATTGTGTATGTTACAGATATTACATGTGAATTTTTAGTCAATCTCGATTGTCACAGGCAAGCTGTTGTAAACACATGTTCAAAATGAACCTACTTCAGTTCTTTTTGATCTCTGTCAAAAAGAAAATATTTTCCTGCTATTCACACATATTTTGCTTATACTTGACCAAAAAATGCCCGGACAATAAATTATTTCTAGTCTACAGAGGTATGAATATTAATATATGTGCTTTTATGAAGTATCTCCTGTGTGTGAGAATAATCCCTTCGGTGATTAATTGAAAAATATTTTTTTCCAAATTAACATTGTGATAGCAATGCTAGCAAGATTTTGAAAGTAAACATAAAATCTTTTATATTCCTTTCTTATAATAAGTTGGATTTATGCTTTGACCAGGGTCCTTTTAAAAAATGAAGAAGGAGAATATCTCATGAAATGCAGATTCTATCAGATGGATCTGCCCATGAATGCTGCGTGAATTTCCACACTGCAGATGTTTGTGCAGTCACCATGAAACCTGATTTCTTTCTTCCTTTTCATAAAAATACATTAGCATGCATTTTTACATCTTCTTTTTACCTTTGCCTGAATATATATGCACATTATTATGTTAACTCAGAATGTTTAGTAGAATTCAGTTTTCAAAATATTTGATAAGCCAAAAATGCTATTTTTAACATTGGAGAACATGTTTACACCTGAATTTAAAACCTACTTCTACAGAATGTACTGTACATATTCAAACAAAAGAGATCTGCCATAGAATTATCTATATTTTACTATATGGTCAACTACTGTCTACAGATCCTGGTAGCTCAAATAGGCAACTTGAAGCACATAAATTGTCTAAAAAAAAAATTTTACTTTCAAAAGAAGTTGTAGGTATATAAACAGAAATGCAGATAAATGGGGGGAAAAAAAGAAAAATCATGCATATAACTGGCTTACAATTTTTGCAGTGGTTTATATTTCCCTTATGTAACATTCTTCCTGCCAGGAATTTATAACCCAGGAACATGATGAACAAGTGCTGTATGTTGAGAATTTAAAATTAAAGGGAAGTGGCTGGTATATATCATTTCCCATTATAACTTATTTCTGACTCATTTAATGCAGTTAAAAAACAAAGATATTCTGTGCATAGTTAGTTTTCATGTAAGTGATATACACTATCCATGGCTGTCTGCAGAATTTAGGACATGCATCAGAGAGTAGAAGGGAAAAATGTCCAGTGACAATTTGCCAGCTGATCTCTGACGAAAGTCAGTTCCAGCAAGCAGGCTTTTAACAACATTTTGTGCCTTTGAACATCTCCTCCAGGTGTTCTTTTTGTTTTATTGATTATTTTTACATGAACCTAAAGTTTTGGTCATGCAATAGTGAAATCAATGGCAAAATTCACATTGACAGAAATAGTGTTGAATCAAGGCTTTATTGCTTAGAAAAGAGTGACAATTATGTTGTCCTACACACTGCGTTCACAGAAAACAGCCATGTAACATGCCCCAGGAGCCCTTTCTTTGGGATTTAAATCAGATTTGAAGGGAACGTCTTACAAGTGAATGCCTGTTTATTCTGTTTCTTCAGCCACTTGGTTGGAGCACCTGTTGAAACTGCCATAAAAGTGTCCAATTTACTACCATTTGTTGTAGCGGTTTGCTGAGAAAAATTAATACAAACAGCTACTGTTGTTACACACAAGCTACCGCACAGCCATTAAGCATTAATGTTTTGGAGTTGTTAGAGACTTAGATGTTACACCATCAAAACATACTTTAGTCTCCCAAGTAATCTGATTTTCCTACCTGTGACTTTTTAAAAAGTTCAGGATCTACTTTGTATGTAGACAATCTTCCAGGTTATTATTGTTCATACATGTAGATATAAATACACACTAAGCCAGCATTCAAACTGATTTCTGAAGTCATTTCTCCCCAGGATCTAGGTTAGGTAAGGACATGATGGTCCCATCCAACTCCATACTCGGGTTTTCCTCTGTGAAGAGCAGAGTCCAGGAATGGGCAAAAGTGAGGATGTTGTTGGAGCTCTCCCAGCAGGGAGTTGGGATGTTGGCAAGAAAGCAACTATGTCTTGTGCTCAAAAGCACACCTGGATCCTTTAATTTAGGCCATGTAAGTATCTTGCCATGGACAGCAGCAGAAGCCAAGTTGCGTTTACATAGTTGGCAGACAACTTGTTTCATTGCAAAAAAGAATTTGTGAAATAGTATATTATGAGATAAAATATCTTAGGCAATCCTTCTTGGGAAACTATGTAGTCAGGCCTTAAGAATGTATTGTACAGAAGATTGATGCTTTTTAAGAGGCATGGGTTGTTGTTGGGCATTAACTGAATCTTCAGAGATCTGCCCCTCAGTTTGGTCTCTCTTCACCTAATAGAGATAAAAGAAATTTGGCAAGTCAGTTTTGTATGTCTTTTATCAGACAGGCATTGAAAAACAGCAGAAAAGCATGTGTATGTATTTTCATTCTCTCAGTTCTCAAAAGCCACCAGCCAAATCAGTTTAAAATACATGTAGTAAAGGAAAAAGAATTTTTTTTTTTAATAACCACATATTTGGCTGTGCTTCAGGCAAATGCAAATTAAGCAGCCAATTTATAAACCCTGCCATAAGTGGTTTTTTAAGGGAAGCTATAACCCATTCAGAATACATTCATACTGCTCACTGTTATATTATAAATTTTCTAAACATAAATTATTCAGAAACATTAGGACATTAATGTAATTTAACACTTCATTTGACAGTGCATGAACGTGATGCTCTGGCCTCTAGAAAATATGAGATGAGAACAAAATGGTTTATGACAGAGTTCATGTCTATATTGAAGTTCAAAGGATTTAATACCATCCTATCAAGGTGAAGATTTTTAAAAAGAATATTTAGTGGTCATTTGATGGAGATGCTAGAGTCAAATGGTACTAGTGATCTTTCCATTTAATGCTGTCATGGCAGAGTCAGTGTGATATATTGAAGGATTTGTCCAATGATGAATGAAAGTTCTAGAAATTAGAGAAATTCTTGTGCTGTCCTTACTAACTGGTAAAAAGTAACACCAGTAATAATAATAAAACTCATTGAAATGTTCTATAGAGAGGCTCACAGTTGTAGGCTATATAAATAGAATATTGTCTGAGGCTGTGATCTCTGGGCTTGAATCTAAACTCTTAATGATCAAAGGTAATGGTAAAACAAGCTGATTAAAGATCAGCCTCAGAACCAGAGGAAGCCTCGTCCCAGATCCCTCCCTTTGAATTGTATCATTCACAACTTTTCTATAACTCCAGTAAGATATAGGGCACCTACCTCAACAGTGCTTTTATTTTACTCTCTTAGTAACAATCTGTTTCTATTTGTACTACTTTAACAAAGTAACTATTTGTCACTTATTTCTTCAAAACTATTCTGTATAATTAAATGCTGTTTGATCTTTTATGCATTAATTTGCATTTCTTGTTATGTGTTTTTGTTGTGGTTTAACCTCAGTCAGCAACCGAGTACCACACAGCCGCTCACTCACTCCCCCACCCTCCCCCAGTGGGATGGGGGAGAGAATTGGAAGAGCACAAGTGAGAAAAACTCATGGGTTGAGATAAAAACAGTTTAATAATTGAAATAAAATTATAATAATAATAATATGATAATAATAATAATACACAAAGCAAGTGATGCACAGTACAATTGCTCACCACCCGCCGACCGATGCCCAGCCAGTCCCCGAGCAGCGGCCCCCCCGGCCAGCTTTCCCCAGTTTATGTACTGAGCATGACGTCACATGGTATGGAATGTTTCTTTGGCCAGTTTGGCTGTGCCCCCTCCCAGCTTCTTGTGCACCTGCAAGCCTTCTCAGTTGGTAGAGCATGGGAAACTAAAAAGTCCCTGGCTGGTGTAAGCACTACCTAGCAACAACTAAAACATCAGTGTGTTATCAACATTGTTCTCATGCTAAATCCAAAACACAGCACTGTACCAGCTGCTAGGAAGGAAATTAACTCTATCCCTGCCAAAACCAGGACAGTTTTACAATAAGTCAGGTGTAAGGAAAAAGAGAGAATGGTGGAGAAGAGAGGAAACGGAGCTCAGTTCCATTCTGTAGTGAAATCATTATGCCATCGTGGCCAGAAACTTGCATTTTGGAGAAGTAACAGTTCCCCTCTTGACTCTGTGAAAACAAAGTTGAATCCAGTCTTGGAAAAGGAAACAGCATCCCTGTTTTTCCCTTGGAAGGAGATCACATGCTTGCAGCTATATCAATGTGCTCACTGAGAGGATTTGGGGGTAATCTGCACAGTGTCCTCTTTTTTTTCTCTTTACATAGCAAAAAATGTTCACAAAATTGGAAGAGCATTAAGCTGACTTAATGAAAGATTATAAATCTACATTACTTCTGCTATGTTGCTTTTCAGCTTGCAGCTCTACCTGCAAGGACCAGGGATTCTCTATCTGAAATATAGCTCAAACAGTTGGAAACTCAGCAGGTTGCAATGAAGCCAGTAATACTAAAGACAGCTATATCTCCTATATGTCTTTCATCCATTTCAATTAATTTCCCCAGTGGAATGATTTCAAAGCTACTTCAGTAATTCAGGTGATATTTATAAGGCCTAAGAAAGTTGTACTCTAAAGGGATTCATTAATTATGGAGCATAACTTCATCAGTTTTTTTCCTGATGTGCAATCAACCTGCTATTTATCATGCCCTTAATTTTATGGCATGTTAGGCTGCTACATAGTCTTAAATAGTGTGTGTCTAATTAATGCTCCCTGATTTCATCATCACACATGAGTTACTCCTTCTGGCATCTTTCTTTCATTATCAGTGCACCGATAGTGTTCAGGTGTGGTACATAACAAGCATTATTTTTTTCCTTGACACACAAATCATAGCCTTATCTTGTGAGGTATTACTACTGGCAAGGTCCTTAAATAAAAAATGAGACTGCAGTCCCATGACAAAAGACCAGCCAAGAATACATGCAGGTCACACCTGTTTCATTTCCACAGCTGTATAAATTTGATTTGCCGCAAAACTGGTTAATTATTTTGATCATTGAATCAGTCTAGTCAGGAAAGTAAAGAGTATTAAACAAGGACATTGATAAGCTTGGGATGTGCTTGTGTGAAAGACTAATTGGCTTGATGCATGTTTTAATCAAAACTGAATGCATGTGGCCTTTGCCAGATATTCTGTTCATGCACAGAAGAAATATGTTTCTTCAAAAATTTTAATTTTAAACTCCTTTAAGAAATGTAATTTTGGTGTTTATCATGATCCTGATAAGTGTTGCTATTAAGTTCCTCACTGAAATATAACTGTGAGTCCCCTGGATTTAGGAACGCAAGTCTCTGTGACAGATCTTGAAACTGTCATGCCCTGGATATATATGGTGAAGCTCATGAGTGTCACCGAAGCTCACGTGCTAAACCTGTCAGCTTTAGCCAAAAAAGCAAAAGGCTAATCTGGATGATAAACAAAGCTTAATCCTTCATTGCTTGTAAAATTGGTCATAGGTAATATTCTTAATCTTTTAAAATTGTTAACTATGAAATCACTGCAGCTTATTGGGGACGTACCCTGAAATTTGTATAGACAGTGCTTAGTGCTAAAGTGGTTAGCACCAAAATAGGCTGTTCAACAAACTGACACTTCAGAGGTTAGATGCAAATGAATTTTGACAATAACCACTGTAGATTACTAAAAAGTCTGGTTCCATATTTCCAAAAGTTCATATGGATTTTGAGAAATGAAATTGTAGATTATTTTTAAAAGCAAAACACATGCATATGTTAATACAGAAGACGATCAGAAATGTTCTTTTTGTTGTATGCATCTTTAAATGAATGAAGCTATATATAGATATATATACCCATGTTTTGTGGCTGATTTATTATCCAGTTTGTGCCATTTCTAGTTATACTGGCTGGTACAAAATCCTGTGAATATATTAATCCCTCTGTATCGGAACTAAGCTGATTGCTAGCTGGGGCTTAAGAAGATATCCCCTTTGTAGCAGATATGTGCTGACAGTATTTATCACCTGAATCCCCATATAAGGTGTTTATCATGGACCATGTGCTTCCAGGGTAATGCAATTTTTCCAATTTGAACATAGCCACCTATGAAAAACACACCCCGTGCAAGAGACAAAATCCCCTATCAGATCTCCAAGCGGATACGATGCTCTTTCTGAACAAATATTCTACCTTTGGTGTTCCAGTGAAATTCTGAGGACAGATGTTTTTCTGGGGCATGCTGACAGTTTCCATGGGTGTCCATTTGAGGTAGAGTCTCCATTTCAGGAGTAAAGTGTTTACCAGTTCACCAGCATTTACAGGTGGGTGCTCTGGGTCAGCTATGAATTTAATCAGAGATGGTGTAGCAGCAGAGGCAAAGAATTTGCTATACTTCTGTCCTTGGGTTTGGAAGACCATTTGATTCCTTCTTTGAGAACCTCATTGCACTATTAGGAAGCATTAGAGATGTGGAAGAGGAAGGAGAAGGACAAGAAAGCAAGACCCATACGTCTCTTCATAACTCAAGTGGGGGAGAGGGAAGTGTTGTTCTCAGTTCACACGTGGGAGTCGACAGCAGCTCCCCTGTATCCCACAGATCACAGCTTTCCTTTTCCCCTGAGCTCTGCCTTTAGTCACTGTTGTGTTGACGGTCTCAGAAGCTCCTTCTGGCTTGCTTAATCCAAATTGCTTAGAAATAGCACAGTCATTACATTAGTCATACAGTTTGACACCAGCATGGGAGTCAAACTACGCAAAGGCGTTTTCCTGTCTGTACCATACAATTGTCATTTCTGTGATCAGAAGGCAGATATCTCGTTTAGCATAGCAAATTGTGTTGAGAGACAAAAGTGCAACATTTTTAATTAATTACAATGCTAGTAATGTGAAATCAGATAGAACTGGGTTTGACTAAGAAATTAACTGTGATGTGGCTTTCTTCCGGTTATTTGCATTAGAAGGGTAGATTGCTGGTATATTGCAACTTGTTTGCCATCCTCTTCAGTTACAGTGACTTTACAAAATCAAGTTTTCCTGAGGGAAGAATCTATCAAGAGAATATTTTCACATGGTTTCAAATTTCTCCCAGCCAACACTTCATACAGTTGATTGGTTTTATCTTTTTCTCAGGATCATGATTTTGCAACTATGATGAATTATTACTACTTCTTTTTTTTTTTTTCTTGTTTTAAAATTTAAAATTTTCAAGAAAAAAATTACAGATATTTGCTTTTATGATGTTCTTTGCAAATGGCAGTACTGAAGAAAGGTACTGGAGCAGTAATACTCCAAGTGACTCTTATGGTTTTTGAAAACGCTGTATATTTTTAATATGTAAGCATAACAAGCTTATATTATTCATAACAAATTTCTTTCAATGTTTGCCTTTTGAAAATTAAAGCAACTCAATTAGTAGTAGCAACAGCAAGAGCTTTGTGTAATACAGTGGTTAAAAGGCCGAGTTCTGCCTACATTACAACTTCTGCCATTACTATATCTAGTTTTGGATTAACCTGAACACCTAGCCATTCTGTGTTTTAAAGTTATAGCAATAAATGACAGTTTCAATCCTTTAAACTTGATATTTATACTCTGCCGTTAATTGCTGCTGTTAATGGGGAGGACTTGAATGTGCAAGCAATAAATATTACAGAACAGAACTCACTAGTCAAAGCCTTTTATATGGACAATCTTGACAGTCCAAGTCTGTTGGCTCCTTCTTTCCTGAGAGATACAGTTTCTGGCAATATGCGCAAAACTGCCTAATTCCATAGCTATGGGCAGGAGTTCAGGGATGTAGAGATTAAAAAACAGGTTAAGATAAAACAAGTGGTATAAATAAGACACCTGTTTTTAAATTGTTATTGCTAAGATCAGTTGATCTCATTTGCATTTTCTAGAAAAAGTAAATAAGCCCTTTACCAAGCAGGATCACATCCTCTTTCCCTCTTTTACAGGAGGTTTGTCAAGGCCACAGTCGATGAGTTTCCATGTGCTATGCCCTCTTTCTTGTTTCATTTTTTGCCTTCCAATTTGCTTCTCACTCAGCATCAGGTTGTATGGTAAACAGACAAAAGAATTACCATCCACTCAGTCAAGGTCGTATCAACATTACAACTATGTTACAGCTCATCTAAGGTACCTCAAGTGTATCTGGGTATTCTCTGTCCTCTGTAGAAGATCAGTTGTCCTCTCTTTCATTAAATATCACCGTGAAGACTGATTAGCTCAGGCTTTCCCTTGTTTCCTTCTCAAAACCTCTTATTTTAGGTTCTGTGATCTTACTTATATCTTAAATCATTTAGAAATAATCATTTCCTGCAAAAATAGTCAGAGCACTTATTTATTCCATATTTACATACTTTGCTGGTGGTCTTATTGGTGATAGAAGATGGTAAGTGTTCACCCTGATGAACCTATTTCTAGAGAGACAAGAGATATGATTTTCCTACATCATCTTAATTTTATTTTTCTTTATATTGAATAGGAATCAGAGGTAGAATCATAGAATCATAGAATCATTAAGGTTGGAAAAGACCTCTAAGATCAGCCAGTCCAACCATCAACCCAACACCACCATGCCCACTAAACCATGTCCCTAAGCACCACAGCTACACATCTTTTAAATACCTCCAGGGATGGTGACTCAACCACTTCCCTGGGCAGCCTGTTCCAATGTTTAACCACTCTTTCAGTAAAGAAATTTTTCCTCATGTCCAATCTAAACCTCCCCTGGCGCAACTTGAGGCCATTTCCTCTCGTCCTATCGCTAGTTACTTGGGAGAAGAGGCCAACACCCACCTCGCTACAACCTCCTGTCAGGTAGTTGTAGAGAGCGATGAGGTCTCCCCTCAGCCTCCTTTTCTCCAGGCTAAACACCCCCAGTACCCTCAGCCGCTCCTCATAAGACTTGTTCTCCAGACCCCTCACCAGCCTCGTTGCCCTTCTCTGGACACGCTCCAGCACCTCAACGTCCTTCTTGTAGTGAGGGGCCCAAAACTGAACACAGTATTCGAGGTGCGGCCTTACCAATGCCAAGTACAGGGGCACCATCACTTCCCTACTCCTGCTGGCCACACTATTTCTGATACAGGCCAGGATGCCATTGGCCTTCTTGGCCGCCTGGGCACACTGCCGGCTCATGTTCAGCCGGCTGTCGACCAACACCCCCAGGTCCTTCTCTGCTGGGCAGCTTTCCAGCCACTCTTCCCCAAGCCTGTAGCGCTGCATGGGGTTGTTGTGGCCGAAGTGCAGGACCCGGCACTTGTCCTTGTTGAACCTCATACAATTGGCCTCGGCCCATCGATCCAGCCTGTGCAGGTCCCTCTGCAGAGCCTTCCTACCCTCGAGCAGATCAACACTCCCGCCCAACTTGGTGTCGCCTGCAAACTTACTGATGGTGCACTCGATCCCCTCCTCTAGATCATCGATAACGATATTGAACAAGACTGGCCCCAACACTGAGCCCTGGGGAACACCGCTCGTGACCGGCCACCAACTGGATGTAACTCCATTCACCACAACTCTCTGGGCCCGGCCGTCCAGCCAGTTTTTGACCCAGTGCAGAGTACACTTGTCTAAGCCGTGAGCCGCCAGCTTCTCGAGGAGAATGCTGTGGGAGACGGTGTCAAAGGCCTTACTGAAGTCCAGGTAGACCACATCCACAGCCTTTCCCTCATCCACTAGGCGGGTCACCTGGTCATAGAAGGAGATGAGGTTGGTCAAGCAGGACCTGCCTCTCATGAACCCATGCTGGCTGGGCCTGATCCCCTGGTTGTCCTGCTCATGCCTTGAGAGTGCCCTCAAGATGAACCGCTCCACAATCTTCCCCGGCACCGAGGTCAGGCTGACAGGCCTGTAGTTCCCCAGATCCTCCTTCTGGCCCTTCTTGTCGATGGGCATCACATTGGCAAGCCTCCAGTTGTCCGGGACCTCCCCCGTTAACCAGGACTGCTGATAAATGATGGAGAGTGGCTTGGCGAGCTCCTCCGCCAGCTCCCTCAGCACTCTCGGGTGGATCCCATCCAGCCCCATAGACTTGTGAGCACCCAGGTGGCGTAGCAGGTCATTGACTGCTTCCTCTTGGATTATGGGGGGTTCATCCTGCTCGCCATCCCCGTCTTCCAGCTCGTGGGGCTGAGTACCCTGAGGATAACTCGTCTGCCTGTTAAAGACTGAGGCAAAGAAGGCATTGAGTACCTCAGCCTTTTCCTCATCCTCGGTGACAATGTTCCCCCCCCCGCATCCAATAAAGGATGGAGATTCTCCTTGGCTCTCTTCTTGTCATTAATATATTTGTAAAAACATTTTTTGTTGTCTCTAACAGCAGCGGCCAGATTGCGTTCTAGCTGGGCTTTTGCCTTTCCCATTTCCTCTCTGCATGACCTCACGAGATCCCTGTACTCTTCTTGAGTCGCCTGCCCCTTCTTCCACAAGTGGTAAACTCTCCTTTTTTTCCTGAGTCCCAGCAAGAGCTCCCCGTTCAGCCAGGCCGGTCGTCTTCCCCGCCCGTTCTTCTTACGGCGTACAGGGACAGCCTGCTCCTGTGCCTTTAAGACTTCCTTCTTGAAGATCGTCCAGCCTTCCTGGACCCCTTTGCCCTTCAGGACTGTCTCCCAGGGGACTCTCTCAACCAGCGTCCTGAACAGGCCAAAGTCCGCCCTCCGGAAGTCCATGGTTGCAGTTTTGCTGGCCCCCCTCCTTACTTCACCAAGAATTGAGAATTCTACCATTTCATGGTCACTAAGTCTAAGACGGCCTCCGACCACCACATCTCCCACCAGTCCTTCTCTGTTAGTAAACAGCAGGTCAAGCGAGGCACCTCCCCTGGTAGGCTCACTTACCAGCTGTGTCAGGAAGTTGTCTTCCACACACTCCAGGAACCTCCTAGACTGCTTCCTCTTTTATGGATATAAATCTGCCACATTCATAGCTAGTGAAATATGCACAAAGGCAGGTACTAAACATTAATGAACATTAATGAACATGTGAAGACTTTTCAAGCAAAATTGGAAAAAAAAAAAAAAAACAGGTCCAGATAATAATTTAAGTGTTATAATTGTTATGTATAAAGTAAAATATGCAATTATTGGATGTATTTATGTAACTATTTTGAAATCTTAGTATCTTCAGTAGTAATATGTTCACGATTACCCTAAGTAATTATTCATTTACCATCAGAAAATTACAGGGCAATATATCATCTGTGACATTTCTCTTATGAGAACATAAGTCATGTTTGGTTTCTGCATGTCAGTAGCTTTATCTTGCAGGATACCAAAAGATCAGATAGTAAATGTGCTAAGTCATAGCACAAGGGTCATCCATGCAGTCACAAGGAACATGCCCAGAGCTCAGCCTGAACACGGTGTAAGTGGGGCTGACAGGACTGGGTGCAGTGCCAAAGTGTGAAAAGGCAACATTTAGAAAAAAGTGACACTGGTCAAGTACATTGTATTACTGATCACTAAGCTCAGAGCTGCAAAATCCACACTTTAACACTTGTTGACAGATGAAAACATGTTTTTTGTATCTATGTTGTTGAGGATTTTTTGTAGGGGGTTGGCAGGAAATGGCAGTTTATCACAGCATAAGGTTGTGCTGGTTATTCATACCTCATGTACTTGAGTGGCTGGATATAGCTCAAAAATAAAAATATTTATGTTTTATTCCTTTCTTTGTTCCTGTGGTATTTCTCATCCTCTGTGGTTGTTTACTGCTCCTTCCTGTTCAGTTATGGAGTTTCTAGAGCATATATGATAACTCACTGTATTTTCCTTTCTTCCTGATACACCACTTTCCTCCACTGCTGAGATGGTAGAAAGAGGTAATCATTGTAGTGTACAGTATAATTAGTCTTACTTTGTGATTTAGCATAGTACTCACAAATTGGTTTATTGAAGTGTTTGATAAGACCACAGATATCCAAAGCACATAAAGGTCATTTTTATGTTCATGAAGGATAATATTTTAGATCATGTAAGACAAGCTAAATGTGGACTTTTTAGCAAAGTTTATAGAATAATTTTTGTCATATTTATTATCTTGTGCATACAGTAGAGTGGATGAGTTTACACTTGAACTGCCTCCATTTCTTGACTACCTCTGTCTCTTCCCACCGCCATTACAGCTTTTAGAACTCATTACCAATATGGTGGGTTTTTTTTCCTATTTCTTGGTAATTAAAGTAACAATATTCTTAATTCTGTGTCAGTTCTACAACTCTTAGAGCAGTCATCTTTTAGTTGATTACTGTTTCTTTAAGAAGAAGAATAATTAGCACACGAATAAATGCCTAAACTTGATAAAACCAAGCAACAGCAAAACTCTCTTAGCTAAATTTCAATTTCACAGGTACAAGCATTTTAGATATTAGGAGTAAACAAAGAACTAGTTCTCTTCTTTTGAACTAATCCTGTTTCTAGTATAACTGAACGACATGCTCCACTGCCCACACTTCCTATGCCAAATGGATTTTCCCTTCAGCTTTTACAGTATTAATACCTGTGATTTCTCAAATGCACACCTATAATTTGGGATTTCTGACACTTTCAGTGTGCCATTTGGGAAGACTCTGTCTTTTCCTTTGGTCACCATGCTAACAATTATTATCTAAGGCTATAGATAAAGTAAAAGTATGTTCAGGACAGAATTTAGAGACCAGTGGTGTTAAGATGAGGAAAATAATTACTGTCAGCAATAGGCTGCTCATGATTAGAAGGGAAAGAGTAAGCTAGCAGTTCCCTACTTTTCCTTTTTAATCTCCTGTTCACAAGGCCTTCTATTTATTATCTTTTTTCTAATTTTTTTTTTTCAAAATGGCAGGAAGAATCATATATGTCATACGTTAAGAGTCTTGATATCCAAATAATGACCAGCATTTAACTGCAGCAAGCTTTTCTTCAGTACCTTCCCAGAAGAAAGATAACAAAAATCTTCCTTTGGATTCTAGTTAAAATGACAGAGAGAGCAAAATGCTGTTTCAAGAAATTATATGTACATGAGAAATTTAAAGAAACTGTAAAAAGATAGACTCCTTATTGTTAGTCATTAAACTCCTAATCCCAATTGTCATTTTCTTTCCAAAATGTTTACAGATTTGACTTTTTTTCTGAAAGCTATTCTCAGTTCAATCATAATCCAAAAAGAATTCAAGTAGCAGCAATAATCCATTTCCTCTCAGTGGAGTTAGAGCTGAAAGAAAGAAAATCTGGTTTCTGGTTCTGTCTCCCTTGCTGTGGGAGAACCTAAATCCAAAAGCACAAAATACATTGATACAGTCAAGTGCTCGGACTTGGTTGTAGGAATAAAGCCATATGACACCTTTCATATATCCCAGAGAACTGAAGAGAAGTGCCATGAGGTTCAGAAATGGACAGTAGGAGCAGCTCCATAGATGTCCTTCTCACTCCAAGTGTGGACTGGAAGTTGAGCTAAAACAGCACTCCTGGCTAGTCAGCTTTCTTCCCTACACAGGGTTTGTATTATTCAGCTCCCACATGGTAGCACAGGCTCACTGCAGACACACCCCAGGGACAAAAGCCACCTTGAATTTCTCACAAACCTATGTTGACTGTATCTGTGCTATCATATAGTAATGGGCACAGTAACCAATTTCATTTGCAATATTCAAATTTTTGCCAATTATTTTTCCAATTTCATATGGAGCCACAAAGGAGAGAGTGAAGAAAAAGATAGAATGGTGTTTATTATTTTTTTAACTGTTTTTTAATGGCTTGGCAATTTGTCTTTTGGAGTAATTAGTTTGGAGATGTGCATACTTAACAAATTAAATTCTAGATCTTAGTTTTTGGTTGCTCAGTGGGTGAAGTCATTGGGGCAAATAGAAACTGTGGCACTGCCAAAAGTATTTTTAGTTTTGACAAAGTTACAGCCTGGTTGTAGAGAGATAATTCTGATGCTATAATTTAAAAGAGCTTACCATTTCATATCTTGGTTTTGGATTGTAACTCAGGTATGGCCATTTCAGTAAAGGAAGCTGCTGCTGCTGTTGATCTGTGAGAAAAATACTGGGTTTACTACTGAACCGTGTAATGCAGTGAGAACGTCAGTAAGCCAATATTCCAACTAGCATTGATGAAACCTGTACGAAATGTTCCTGGTTTTGTGGACACACCAACACTTCCTCAGTGTGTTATCTCCCGCTGTGACATAGCATGATACTGCTGGACCCAGCAAACACCACGGCGGTGTGTCTGAGCCCGGGGGGACGGGTGGCTGCTCCTGGATGGTCAGAGGTTCATGTGGCTCAAGTGTTTGCATGCCAAAATGGGAGTGGGGTATGAAAGGTGGAGTCCTGTGCATACCAAGGAGGCACCATTTATTTCAAGGTAGCACAATAAATAAGAAAGCTTGTGTCCCAATACAACCTTGCTTATCACAGGCTCGGATACAGCTATTTCCAGGGCAGCCTGTCAAATATGTTCAGTCTTCACAATATGGATTGTCTGTAAGAAATCTTGGCTTTTATGTAGCTCACTAAGAGAAAAGACCCATTTTTCAGAAGTGATTGTCATACGAGTCCTGTTCTTGGGAATAAAAAAGGAAATGAAGGGTGCTGACTTTTGCAGGTATGTGTGTAAGAGAAAGAAGGGGAGAAACAGCTGAATTTTGAAAGTAAATAAAAGCTGAGCTCTTCTCAAAATACAGCTGGTTTATGGTTCTGATTTGTTTTGTTGTTTGGGTTTTTTTTTAATACTGGCACATAAATTCATACCTAGATTAAAGACTGAAAGAATTCTTTCCAAAATGCAGTCATTTGGCTATGCTACCCACTGATTAGCAGTTCTATGTCTTCCCCATTGCCTGTTTGACAGAAGTGTGGATCTTTAACTTCCTACCTCCATTCATAGTACAGGGATTTAACACTGCAAGTTTCTTGTACGGTTTCTATTGCTGGATAAAATAGTAGCCCTTGAAATAATTTATTGAGTAAGTAATCATAAATATACCTAGTAAACAGTAGAATAAAAGATTTTATTATTTTATTAAAAAAAAACCACTGTATATTTAACTTAGATTAAACTTTCAAAAATGGTGCCAAGGTGTATTTTCTGGGACACATAAATGTAATTTGTATTTGACCTTTAGATAGATTCCTTTCATTGCTGGGATGCCAGTGACTGAACTATAGAAGTGACTATATGAGCAAAAGACCTGTGATTCACTTCTCTCCCAATATCATCCTATATCAGAATAGATGTTCATACTTAACTTTTAGTAGAACCAGTGAAAGTAAAGACTAGTGAAAGCTCCCATACTATTCTGCAGATACTGTAAAACTGCAAAATTTTGCTAAATACAGATTTAAAATTTAAAATATTAATATTTACGTTATATTGGTACCTTAAGTATATTTACACATCTAACATGGTAGCTTTTTCAGTGCTTTATGGTTTTGTACACTGATTACTTTTTTTACTTTTTCTCTCAATTTAAAAAGAATTAAATAAAATTGTATTAAGCTAAAGATGTGATAGCTAGAACCTTTCCTAGATTAGAAAAACTTGGAACCTGGCAATCTGTGTATGGGGGAGGCTTTTCATATGCAAATGCTCCAACAGTTAGCTCTCTTGATAATGCATGAAAAATGCATTCAGGTATTTGCAAATGCAAGATTACATGGATGCGCCATAAAATTTCATCATACTCCTCTGTGAAAATCAAGACCTCAGTTTCATCCTTAGAGTCCTAGGGGATGTCTGCGCCATGCTAGATAATTTCTGCACCCGCACTGCTGTAATACACTGTCACACATGCCAGAAAATTTTTCACAGGCAACCCACAGACTCGCATGTGAGCTGCCTGTGAAGCAATCAGAGGTACGGAGAAAGGCAGAACTAAAGCAGGACATACCCAGTTTATGAATATTATGAGACCTGAGTGGAATATTTATATTCTTAATGGGCTGGTCTAATTCACTTGCCCTCCTGTTCCCCGTCTACTATACAACAGGCTGTATCCCTCTCTGACAGCTGAAGTCTATGTCAATGACAGTACTAATCCCTACTGCGCCTGCCCTCACTCATTGTTCTGCCATGGCAGCAATACCATTTCAGTTTTGGCTGGCATCCTAGCAGAAAAAAAATATGCTGTGCACCATCCATCACAACCATCCTTGTCAGCATGTGTCACCAGAGGTAGTGTATCCTGAAGAACCTGTTGAACCCAAAACTGAGCCACTGTTATCTGCAAGTGGATTTTGTTTTCCTTTGGGGATAATCTGTCATACTCAACCATAGTACCCACCTTCCCAAAACTGCAACATGTATCAAAGAAAGAAAACACACAATTTTTAATTTAGAGAGGACAGCCAGAGATTAATTATTCTATGGAGTAACTTGTGGGCATGTTTATTTTGCACATCTTGGAGAGAGGGATTTATAGACTTTCAATATCTGAGCAGGATTTGGGGAGCTGTGATCTCATAAGCACAGTAGGTTTGAGCACGGTTTTCATTTAGGAGAGGTGTCAAATATTAAACCAATTATTTGAATGTAAGTAAAACAAAGATGGACCTTTCTGAGTTATTTGCTGCAAACAGAGCAACAGTTAGAATAGCCTTTATTTCCAGACAAACTTAAATGAATAACGGTGCTGAAAGAAAACATGAATCCACTCCAAATAGTGATGCACTCCTCCCACACCAGAACTTAGATTCCTAAGTTCTTGAAGTGAGCACTGGGTTTCTGGTGGGTAACTGCTGCTTGATCTTGGCTGGCATCCACTTATATGAGCTGAAGCTGAGAAGCATTTCCATGTTCTGGTTCATGATTTTTTTCTATTAATCTTAGCCTTTAGAACTCTTTAAAATGTGAAAAAAAGGTTTCTGGGGGGTAACACCAAAATAAAGAACACAATGTGCATGCAAAAAGGGTTAATTGTCCTTATTGATCCTGGAGCCACTATGGTGGTGATTCAGTATCCTAGTGAATGGCATAAAATGAAGTAATGAATGCATTTACTACAATTTATTGTTTCCCAATGTTATTTTCATTTCTTTGTGGATCACTGTATAAAATGAAAATGAGCTGGGAATGGGGGTAGCTACTGCTAAGACAGCAATGTAGTCCTGCATCCTGCATACTGACTGGGCAGTACAGGTAATGCAATGTCATGTGCTCAAGCACAAAGCCATTCTCTGTATGACACTTTTTCCATAAATACAGCTGAAAACATCACACAATCAGCTGGAATTTCCCATTGGCACTTTTGGAACACCTCCATTACAGGCTGTGACATCCTGAATCCCTGGGAGGCTTTGTTGCTGGATGTACTTTTTCCTTTTCCCTAAAATAAACAAGCTCAGGTTGACAGTGACCATGTGAATGAGCAAGAGGCAAATGTAAAAGGCCACAATGTTCTTCCTTATTGGAGTTTACTAGATTCCACCTCAGTAAGTCAAAAAAAAAAAAAAAGACAGGTCTTCTGATTATTATACAATGCATGATTGAAGAATGAAAAGTAACAACACTGACCTAAATCTGATTTTACTGCAGACTTAAATGGAAGGTTACACTAACACTGAGAACTTTTGAAACTCTCATCCAAAGTTGTCTCCTTTCTTACATGAGCACTGCTTTTCCATTCTTGCCTAATTGCTTGGAAAATAGGTTCAAATATTTTTAAGTATGGAATTATAAATGCTTATAAGATTGATAAGTAGTATCAGGCATTATGGGAAAGGATTGTAAAGTTGAAGTTACAGCAGAGCGAAGGTATATGCACAGCTAGCTGTAGACTGTTGGGCCAATGTATACAAGGCCAGCATAAATATTTTTAAGGTTTAGTTGTATCTTTGGCTCTGCTTTCAAGCAAAAAAAATATGTCATGATGTTAACAGCAGTGTCTGATAAGGAGCTGAACATTAGGAAGCAAAAGATTAGGAGACAGTGTGCTGAAGCAATGTTGTATTGAATCATTAATTTTTGTTCAGAGGGATCATTCAGCCCAGTGTTTATCTCTGGCCATTATTGTTTGTTGCAATGCAAGATTTAGAGATCTTCTTTTAGACTTAAAACAAATTAAAATAACAATGCTAAGGCTTTAAAAAGTCTGCCTGCATCTTTCCTTGTACTCCCTTCCTGATTTTAAATGACAGGCATGAGATTAGTGGTTTATGCAGTATGTCCAGAAGATTAATGTTTCCAGGTGAGCTTAAAGAGCTGTTTCATTTGATCAGCCACTGGAATTTCTCAATGCACTGGGGGAAAAAAAAAAAAAAAAAAAAGGAAAAAGAAAGAAAGAATCTAACAGTTCTAAAAGCTGCAGGTACTGAGGTTTAAGATAGGTCTGTGGCACCAGTCTTCCCTTAGCAATCATGATAGATAACAATTTCAAATATGACATTTCTGAGACTAAGGAATGGTTTGTTTGCTATATTAAAGCAATTGACTTCAGCATCCACTTAAACAGCAGTAATTTAATTCCAGATTCAGGAATTCAATATCCCTCAGTGTTCCTTTGCAACCTTCTATTTTCAGAAACTGTGTGATAAAGATGTGTTGCAAAACTTAAGAAAAATTGTTCCAGTTGAAAAGACATACTTCTATTGTGAATATTTTCATACACAAGTATACATGTACTGTCGTGGTTTAACCCCAGGTGGCAACTAAGCAACACTCAGCCACTTGCTCACTCCCCCCCAGTGTGATGGGGGAGAGAATCAGAAGAGTAAAAGTGAGAAAACTCGTGGTTTGAGATAAAGACAGTTTAATAAATAAAGCAAAAGCTGCGCACGCAAGCAAAGCAAAACAAGGAATTCCTTCACTACTTCCCATCGGCAGGCAGGTGTTCAGCCATCTCCAGGAAAGCAGGGCTCCATCACACGTAACGGTTACTTGGGAAGACAAGTGCCATCTCTCCGAACGTCCCCCCCTTCCTCCTTCTTCCCCCAGCTTTATATGCTGAGCATGACGTCATATGGTATGGAATATCCCTTTGGTCAGCTGGGGTCAGCTGTCCCAGCTGTGTTCCCTCCCAACTCCTTGTGCACCCCCAGCCTACTCGCTGGTGGGGTGGGGTGAGAAGCAGAAAAGACCCTGACTCTGTGTAAGCACTGCTCAGCAGTAACTAAAACATCCCTGTGTTATCAACACTGTTTCCAGCACAAATCCAAAACATAACCCCATACTAGCTACTATGAAGAAAATTAACTCTACCTCAGTCAAAATCAGCACAATGTACAAATATATGAGGGAAAAGGAAAATGCAGGAACCTTGGATAGGGATTAGCAACTTGGGTGAAAATTTTAATCTTGGGGGTGTGGGGTGAAGGTTATGTCTGTTTTAACTTCATGACCAAGTTGCAGAACTTTGGTTTTGCATCATGACTCGATGCAAAAATAAGGATTCTGGACTCCTTACAGGAATCTGATATAAGCCCAAAAAGCCTTCGAGGAAGAGAATGCCCAATGGGTGTTTATTGTCTTGTCTAGCTCTATATATTTCTTAAGCCAACTGCAGTAGAAATTAGTTTCTGAAGCCTTTTTACAAACATTTGTGCTGTGTGTTTATGTGTGGTTTGCTCAAAATAATCATATTCTGAAGAAATAAATCGGAAATCTCATGGCCCCACAGATTTCTGGGGAAAAGAATTAACTCAGAGTGGAGGAGTTCTTGGTTCCTATGGTCTCTGAGCCAAAATGACATATTTTCTTTGTGGGTAATAGAGATATATTGTTTGTATGGCAAAGCTAATGTAGACAGAAAATGTTACTGAGAAGCACAGAAAAATGTGGATCCAGTTAACATAGGAGAGTGGTGAATGACCAATTTGAGAGCTTCACTAGCACTGTGTATTAATATGCACGGTAATTTATACTTTTACTTTTTTAAAATTAAACTGGAGTATGTCACATGGTCTTTTTGGTAGTACCTTTGATATTCAGACGCGATTTAATGAGTTTCAAAATAATTACTTTATTTCCTAATATGATTTTTAGTAACCTATTACAGTGTTTCCTGTTATTGATTCATGATATATGCAAATTAATATCATTAATAATATGTAGTACACGTTAAACCACTTGAGAGACAACCCCTGAAGCAGCATATAAAGTATACCTGCATGCAAGACCAAATGTAAATCTACAGAAGTAAACAGCAAAAGTCCAATAAATTGCAGAGAGAAGGATGATGCTTTATGTTTAAAGAAAGGGTTTCTGACATGACTTCTATGATTTTGGTTATTACTGATGGGTAAAATGAATAGTGGTTGAGAGGGGGTTTGAGGGGATGAAGGGTGGGGAGATTATAAGGCCAAAACAGAGCTCACTTCTTGTTGAGAAACATATTTTTGTGTTAAAAAAATATGCCAATGTGATATATTAGTAAGAATAACAGAGTGACTGGACATTTATGTAGTTAGCAAGGCTATTTGAAGTTGTAGTGATTTCCAGTTCCAGTTAGTACCAGTTAGGTACTAACAAAATCAGTATAGGGGGAAAGATAAAACATCATGCTTTAGGACTTAAAGAAATCCTAAACTACTTAGCATTTTAGGAGGAGAATCATGCTGAGATGATAAGAGAATGGAGGGAAAATAATCTCCTTTCTACTTAGTTTGGGGTTCTTGCGTCTCCTTCCAAAGCATCTGGGGCAGCTGGCGGCAGAAAACTACAGTATATGAACCATCAGTCTGACAAAATATTGCATTTTCTCTATTCCTATCAACTATTTTTATAGTTTCCTTGCAGAAATGCCAGAGAGACCTGAATAAAACAACACTGCATCTCTTTCATTTTGAAGCTTGTCAGTATTTCCAATTATTATATATCCTGCTTTTGCAATAGGCTTCTATGCCGTTCTAGTTTCGTTGTCAAATTGAATCCACTGGGGAACTTCATGCACTGGCAATGAAAGAGAGTTAGTACATGGTTAGAACCTAAGCATTGCTAATACAGAAATATTGGATTTGGCATATAATTTGTTTGTAAATCACCTCCACAATAATATTTCCTTCTGTGTGCTAAAATTCAGTGACATTATCTCCATTTCCACTGTCATTTTATTCAACCCAACCCTGACCTGTTAATAAAAATGGTAGACTTCAGGTTAGTGAGCATCACAGGGCATTTTCTTTTGTATTACTGCTATATTATTTTATAACACTGAAACTGTGATAGCATTAAGGGAATATTTAAAGTTTTTACATGAAAACCTATGAGCTCATTCTGTGGATGTCCATCATATATTTTACAATGGTTGTGTTACAAAGGCAAAACTTTTCAGAACCCTAATATGTGATATTTTGGATTTAAGGAAAAAAATTTTCACAATGATGGTGGTGAGACACTGCACCAGGTTGCCAAGAGAAGTTCTGGATGTCCCATCATTGGAAGTGTTCACAGTCAAGTTGGACAGGACTTTGAGCAACCCAATCTAGTGAAAGATGTTCCTGCCCATGGTAGGGGGGTTGGACTACATGATGTTTAACGGTCCCTTCCAACCCAAACCATTCTATGAGTCTATAATTTGGGACACAAATTTTCATAAAGTTGGCACTGAAAAAATTACTGTATCTCAAGGGAAATGCTATAAGACTTGTGCTATGCAATTCCAAAGTGTATTTGGAGCTTGAAAAGAACATCCTCTATAGATCCCCTAATCCAGATAAACCTGGAACACGAAGATCATGGGCAGAAAGAGGGTATATAGAAAGGAGAATTGAACAGCTGAAAGTAGTTGAGAGTAGTTGTTTGGGGCGGGGGGCTTGTTGAAGTGAGGTGGGGACAAGATGAAAGCTTAGATCACTGCAAAGAGAACAGTGAAGAATAAAGGAAGAATTTCAGGACAAAGAATGAGGATAAAATCAGGCGTGTTTTAGAGAGGAATAGTAGTGGAAAGTGGTGGAAGTGCACTTGGGGCTGCAGAGGTCCATTCCTGTCTCCCCCGCCAGCCTCCTGTGATCCATGGACTTAATTTTTCAAGACTCTGTGAAATCCACAGCATGATTCCTCTCTGATCTGTTGTCAGCCTGGATGAAAACATCTAGCCTGTGGGAATACCCTCAAGGTCAGACCTACCCTTGAAGGCTTTGACAGCAAAGTTCAGGGTATCAAAAATGTACCTGCCCCTCAGTGATGACTGTTATGCCAACAAACCCCAGGGGCAGAAACAGGTACAGTAGCCAACCTTTCAGAGAGACACACTTTGTGCTCCCACCTAACAGCACCTTGAAGGTGCCCATCCACACCCTCTGCCCCACACCGTCTCCTGCTGCTTCTGCCACATGCCCTTGGGGCTGCTGGGCCCTCCTGCCCAAACCAGGACAGACCCCAAGGCTGCTGTAATGTGCAGAATGAGCTGTGTGTTGGAAAGCATTTCTGTGGAAACCATTCTGCTTGTGCCACCCAGAAAGCCTTGGGAATGTTCACTTTTCAAAATTATGGGGAAATGCACTTCAAACGTAAGCAAATTTTGTTGCAGTGTCCAAGAAATATGGTTAAAAAATGCAGACAAAAAATATTGGTAATTTTTGGCAAAATATTGTTATTGTGATGGTTATTTTAGGAAAAATAGTTTTTGTTCATGTTTACATTAATAAAGTTGACCATCTGTGGGAAGAATAATGAGAAAGACAAAGGGATTGGGGAAATGGGGATAGTGAACTCTCTTGTACACTACAGATTTCAATTGTCATGGAAAACTATTGCTTGGAGCATGAAGCTAACATTAGTAGGAGAGTTAGATAAAAGGCTGTGTGGCAGAGAAAGTAGCCAAGTATCAGAAGAGAGAAAAAAAAAAAGGTATTTTGAGGAAGAGTTGATAATTACTGAGGTTCAGGGCATGTTCCCTAGAATAAATCATATTCAAATCTGAAAGAGGTAGATGAGGGACTTTCATACTGTATCCCCACTACACTCTTTAATGTTGCTGCTTGAGGCTAATTGCAATGCTGAGAAACTCAGACATCTAGTCAGCATTAAGTTTTGTCTGAGTCTCATGGTAATAACTAACTTTTGTTACCAAAGAAAAGCAGCAGAGAGTTTGTTGGCTGTTGCCCTGTAATGACTGTGCTTGATCTGAAAGAAGACAGCTGCTCTATTTTCTTTTTGTAAACAGCATCTTTATTGTGATCAAGAGAAGGCAAAGAATGAAAGGTGCTCCTTGCACACCTCACTGTCTGAAAAAAGCTGTAACTCAAGGACCAGTTCTGTTTCCCATTAATAACAGCAATGAGAAAGTACAGTGCAAGCAGGATTGGGATCATATGAGAGTCCCTGCCTGAACTTTTTTTTTCTTTTTGGCTGGATAAACTTACATTAAAATAGCTGTCTTCTTTTCCTGAAGGTAGCAGAAAGTACCTGATGTACTTTTCCATTGGTTTCCTATATCCTTGTGGCAATGTTAATCCTCTGCATGTGCAGAATTAGCCGGTCCATGTGTTAAAAGGTACTTGTCAGGTAGCAATCTTGTTCTCTGGGTGGGAAACAGAGCAGTTGAAAACTTAATTAAATTAAAAGGATCTTCTTACAGGAAGACTACACTTGCCTGCATCTATAGTTTGGCTCTGGTGGGGTGAAGTGCTCGTATGACAGCCAGCTTCATGGCTGCCATGGCACAAACCGAACTAGGGATTTCCATAGTTAACACCCAAACTCCTGCAGCTCTTACAGCTGGTCTGCAGACAAGTGGCTGTGGCCACGTAGTCCCGTGTAGCTGAGTCTGAATCTCTTGCACCTGCAAAAGAGCAGTGTGGATTTTCCTGTTAGAGGAACCCACAAGTCTGGTGCTGAGGGGGAGGATTGGGGAGGATGCCACCAATAGGGTTTCCTTCCCATAGGAAGCACTTCACAAGACATGCATTTTTCTCCGTGATGTCCCTTCCCCTCCAGCCATCCCCCAGAGTGATCTGCAAGGGATTCAAGTGCCAGCAGAGATGCAGTTTGGGAGGTCTCATCTACAGCCTCTGCAATCTCAGCAGAATCCATGGGCAGTCTTCAAGATGCCACGAAATTAGCATTCTCCTCTTCCCCGGGCAGGATGGGCAGGTCATGGACCACTGCTTGTCACATACCCGAGGGGGCCAGGAAGGTCTGCCCAGTGACTGTACCATTACTGGGGGCGGGAGGTGCAGGGATGACAGCAAGCAGACAAAAACCAAGGCAGGCCAATGCTCCATGTCAGCTGTGAAGCATATTGGCATCTGTTCAGCAGCCAAGGGAGAGACCGCTGTCTCCAGGACCCTGAAGGAACGGTTTGTGACGGGTGCATAGACAGGACAGGATTTCCCCCTTTAGCTGTCGCCTGTCCTCACACTAACCCAGTTCCCTGGGGAACAGAAAGAGGCTTTCCAGCAAGACAACACCTGACACTTCTGTTACTGAATGGTGTTAAGAATGATAGCTTGTATAAACCTATAGCCTCATTTCATTTTAGCAGTATTTAATGAAAGAAGAGATGGTTGAACAAAGCAATTTCATATACTATTCAACAAGAGTCTCTTTCTGTATGAAGCATTAACAATAGCTGTCATCTTTGTACAAAAAAAGGCTTCCAATTACTTCAATGCTAAGAGAAAATCCAAATGCAGCTGAGAGCCCCACAAGCAAATTATTTTTAATACCATTATGGAAAAGGAAAATGCGTGACCCAGACTTTCATTTAATATTTTACTAGCCTTGAAAGTTAATTTGAGTTTGTGTTCAATTTTCTGGGAAGTCTCTTCTTTATAGCTGTGCAATTTGGGCACAGAGTTGAACAGAACTGAGGACTATCCTTTCCTCTCCACTTTTTTTACATTTCAGTGGTAGAGATGTGGAAAAGGGAGGAGATGACATGTAATTAATGTAATATATAAAGAAAAAAGGAAGTCTATGATGTAAAAAATGTCATGTGACTTCATTAAAATTCCTTTAGTACACAGCAGGGAGATTTATAGGACTGGTAGATGGAAGAGTATAAAAGAAAGATAGATTAGCTTTAGCTTTGCTGGTGTCCACTTGTGCTATAAATCACATGACTAGAGGCTTTCTCTAAATTGATCTACCTCTTGGTCTTCCTCTTCTGTCCCATATACTGTGGGTCATCTGAAAAAGGAGAAAATGCATCCTGATCTCCCTATATCCATATCTCTGTCTGGATATAAATTATACATTCATTGTGTGAATTCTTTCTCTGTATGTTAATTACCATTTCTTCCATTAAAGGTTGGTCTAGAGCAGAGCTGGTCTGGAAGTACACAATGACACCCTTTTCCATCCAAAATTTTAAGTCAAGTAACTGTGGGATTTTTCAAGGAATGTTTCTGTTTCTGCAGCCATTCACAAGAATGGGTGGAAGAACATCTGATGAAACATGTCTTAGAAAATTAGCTGTTGAGCTACAGAGGCCCTTAGAGTTTTCTTAGCTCCAGGTCTTGGTCCCCAGTCTTTCTGACATGAAGCCCACACTCAGAGGCCACATCAATAATACTTAATTATAGGTACTTGGAACCGTTCTCTTTCTCTGGTCTTACCCTGCAAAGCAGAGTGGTCACAACTAAAATGCCAATTTGCAAGGGTCCCTGGCTCATGTCAGTTCTCTACCTATGTCTAGAAATTGCATGGGAGGGTACTTGTTAACTGGGGCTAAAAGTCAAACCGGGAACCATTCTAACAATCTAACACAAGAGAGAACTGAGTACTGCTGTCTGGGAAGGGCACTATTTAATTTTATACTATAGATGTAGCCTGAGACACAGGTCCTGGATTTGCAGCAGAAAACGTCGAAGTCCCAGTTTTCATGGGTTGAGCTAGTGCCTGTTGAAGCTTCTAGTTTATGGCATTTGTTTTTGTGAACCAAAATGGTTGATTTGTTTTGTTTGAGTTTGGTTTTTTTTCGATAAAACTTTTTAAAGAATAGGAGGGGCAGGTATACTGAGAAATATTGAAACACTTCTAGGGTATGAATACTCTTTAGGTATCATTGCTTACACTTACAAAGCTTGTTTAAAGGCAACTGTTGTCTTCAGGACCAGATTCCCAGATGGCTTTGGCAGTCAACCTATGAGCTACCTGATACTGCCTCTCCAAAAATGAGAGGTTCATGCACCAGAGTCTCCTTGGTCATTACTATTCTGCCTAGAAGAGGTAGGCAGGCAGTGGTAGGAAATGGTGATAGGAGAAAGGTAGATCACGCTGTGCTGAGATGCTCTTTCAGACGAATTTACGTAGCTACTGAATACAATCACTGCTCTCTCTAAATGGTTTGCACATTCTAAGTCTTTTTTCTTCTCATTAATTGCTATGCACTTTTCAGTATAATTAGAAATAAAAAATACCATGTTCAAAATTAGATATATTTTACTGATGACACACAGCCTTGAATGAAATCTAGATCTCATACCTTAACTAGACTCTGCTGTGCTAACAGGAATAGATAGAACTGAAGATGCATTTCTTTTAATAAAGAAAGTAATCTCATTTGATTCTGAAAGCACAGAGAGCCGGTTGCTGCATTACAATGTGCTGTTGTCTGCACACTCACTTTCCTATTCATAGTGATTCCTTAATATTTTGAATTTCAGTGTTGAATTTATCTTAATGTTGATGTCTAACTGAACATTCATAGTATATGATCAGAGAAAATGAGTGGAAAAGTGAGAGTCCCTGGGCTGCTCCATTCCCACGTAGAAGCAATGTGAATGTCTGTGTCCTTTGTCAAGTTGTCTGGTTCATATTCATGTACAAGTGCAGTAGCTAATTTTACAGAATAAGGAGTGATACCTCTTTGCATTCCTTGGGGTGGAATCATTAGCGCAGACAAATCTCTGTGCTGCAGCCAACAAATTTATTTGACACACAGTTTATGACCTAGTAGATGTAAATGTTTGCTGTGAAACTAATGATGGATGAAGCAAGAGAACAAGTTATCTCACACGATTTCCAGTTGAGCTAGAAATAATCTATCCTGTGAAATGTTGAAAAGTTCACTTCTAATCTTAGTTAGAAAATTGAGGTTGGAGTAGATAGTGCTGAAAAATAATGGGGCGAAAATAAGTTCTAACTTTTTAAACCATTTTTAAACCATTTCCTACATCACCTACTACAAGGTGCTTAGGGAGTTGCAGAGCTATTCAATCACTTTCATATTAACAGAAAAGCCCCATGTGCACAGCTTTTGTATGAAGTATTTCCTGCGTTAAAGAAAAATTCTGGCTATTACTGTCTGTAAAACATAGTTCACTGTTTTCTGCTAGTACATTTAGACATTTATTTAAGTGTGAGGAACTCTTAACTGATTCTGAACAGCTTTACAGCTGTGTTTTCTTACAGCGTTACCTTTCTGACAGTATTTGATTAAAATAAAGGGAACACATAACAAACAGCCCGTAGTCTTCTACACTACTCATCTTTGTTAAAAGTGGGTGTTGTAGAGTTGCAAATGTAGATCTACAAGATTAATCATCAAGGTAGTACTGATCTGTCCCGGAAGGATGTGAAAAAGTTTTTTAAATCCTTTAATGTTCATATGCCTAAGAATAGTGACCTGGGCTGTAGCTCTGAAAGAGAAGCAGATGAGAGACATGAAAAAATATGTGAAGATTAATCCCGCAGCCTCAGGTATTTCCCAAGAACAGATTATAATTCTACTTTTTTTCCTAAATTCTGACCTAGTTGTAGTAAGAGATGGTGAAAGTCAATACAGTCAATGACCTTAAAGCTGACATATTAAAATAGTGTGGAAAGGTCTAATTATTGTAAAGGTCACAGGATAAAAATTTCATCCTAATTCTGTTATTTCCAGGAGCCAATGGAAATGCAGCACAGCTATCAAAATTCCTCAGTGGCTTGAGGTTTACTTTGTTGCATCAACATTAGTAGAATTCATATTTCTTTAAATAAGGGAATCATAGCTGAATTTTTAACAACCATGTAAGAGGAAGATTAATATATATTTAATAAAGCACTTACTTAAGATTAAGGGCAGGAAAGCATTTCAAGGAGGTATGAAAACTGTCTCTAATATTCATCCAACTTCAGAGAGATAAGTAAAACAAGAAATTTAATATTTTATGGAAAACTATGATTTAAGAGTAATACAGCTCCGACAAAAGGAACTACAATCAGATTTAATTCCAAAATGCTTTATACTGAGAAAATTTTACAAAAAGTATATTTTATATTAAATAGTTCTAGACAAAACCTTTCTATTTCAGGACCTTTTATAATTTTAAATAAATGTTGGTTTATCTCAAAATATCAAATTTAAATGGAAAATATGTTTAAAACTCTTTTAAATCTTTGAAACATCAAATTTCCAATAAAAAAATCTTTTCTGTCAAAAAATCTGAGGGACACACATTTTCAATGTTTCTGATGGTTAAAAAAAGTCAGATGGATTATTTTTTCCACTTTGTGTGAAATAAAAGTATCCAGTCAGTAAGTCTCAGGCTTTTACTGCAGCTTTTGAGGTCAAGAATTGCTTAAATAAAAATGTCTGGGCTTTTAGCATCACTGTGCTGGGCAGTGATGCTTCCTCATTCTACACCTCAGCTTTCTACTTCTCCTGTCCTTCTACTAGGCTCAATTTCAGGTTAAGCATAGACTTTACCAAGAACATGTGCTTCCTTGAAAGTCTTGATCACCAGATGATTCCATGGTAAATGGGATACGTTGTTCTGTCACAGCAATTTTACACTAAAATAATTCTGATTATTTTATTGAATGTTACTCTTTCATATATTAGTGAAACTGAGGAGAGATTTAGCTGCAGTATCACTCAGATGGCAGGGAATTTGTTTCCTAATCAGAAGTTTTACTTTATCCATGTGATTTGTTGTAATGTCGACTTTGCAACATTCGATTGGAGGGGGAAAGCTTTTTAATATAGGTTTGTGTTTATATAGACAGCTTCCTAAGCTTGAGCAAGGTATTCTCCACAGAAGGGTCTGTGATTCTTTCTCCATGGGTAACAGTTACAAGCAATCAAAATGGTGGACATGTATTTCCTGGTATGTCTTTGAGTATGATTCAAAAGAAGAGAGTAACTTGAGAACCAGCATAACTAATGTCTATATAAGCTTCACATATTTTTAAATTTCAAGGATAAATACACAGGCATAATGTAAGTGAACATTTCAAAAGTGTGCACAAGATTTCTGGTGTTGTTGAGAATTATAAGTACCTGTCTAAGATAAAGTATGTGCAAAAACAGATTTTTTCTTTCTCCATACAATTTTTAAAGCCAGTGTGTTTTTGTACTCAGAACCAAAAAAAAAAAAAAAAAAGTATTTGAGGTAGGAAATAGATGCTCTCATTTGCTTTTGAAAACTTTTTGAGTGAATAGTGAAGTGGCAGTTAAAAATCACCATGCGTTTCTCTAGATCTTAAATGGCAGCTTCTCAGAAGCATTATAGCCCTCCACAACAGAATTTGACTTGCGATCATAGTTTGTCTCTACATCTAAGTTACCATTCAAGTCTCCTTCTGTAATAGAAATACATTATTGGCTTCAGCTTCCTGAGTGGAAACTCATGTATGTTTAAAAAATATCGGTTACCAATCACTTTGCCTAAAATCCTCATGCATTACAGTAAGAATTTTTAGGAAAGTTTTATAGCATCAATTCAGAAGTGATAAAAACTAGATAGGTGTTTTAGGCATGCTGTCCATTTTCACTGACTGTTACTCAGTTTCAGTGGCTTGAAGGTGCCTTTGTAAACTCACTCTGACTTCCAGACATTTGGCTTACTAATATCAAATGTTTGCTTTCAGATATCAACATGGCAGGAGAACCAAAACCATACAGACCAAAACCTGGCAACAAGCGGCCACTTTCAGCACTTTACAGGTAAGTGAGATTTCATCTTAACTCACTACAATTCGATTTTTATTAGAAAAATTATGGTAACCAAAAATGTATCTACGAATGTCACTATGTAGCCCATGAATGAGACAAAGGAATTTTTTTCCATCCAATCTTTGGTGTTTGCACGAAATATAATCAAGCTCCTGTACACACCAAAAGGTTTTGAATGTGAGTAAAAGAGCAAGTATTGTAGTGTCTGACACGACCTGTATCTGTTGACTCACTCCAGAGCAAAATGTTCTAACTTCTGGAGATAAAGACTGTCCATATGATACCTGTCTTAAAAAACTAACTTAAAAAGCTAGGAGTAAGCCCAGCAAACAAAATTCCTGACTGATACTTAGATGTAATGATCACAATATGCACATAATGCCCCTCTTTTAGTCGGAAACAAACACCAGAGTTTGCTGTAAAAAGATAAACTACTTAGGATATTTAAATGATAATACAGGCATTCAGAAGAACAGATAAAACTAAATCAGTCGGACCAGAATTTTATTTCTTAGTGAAAATGCCTTATGTTTTACTGAGGCCAAAAAGCTGATCTCTGCCTTCTCGGTATTCACATCATGGATGTTATTTGCCAATGCAAGAACAATGCAAAGGAAAGGACTGCAGATTTAAACTGTAAGAGCTATTACACATAGATTCTTGTTATACTAAAAAGCTATTTGAAAAGATGCTTGACAGTGACGCTCCTTTAGGACGAAGTAGCAGAATACAATCACCTTGCACAGGTTTTGTTCCAGGGATGCTAAAGCCACTGGCGTTGCGCTTAGTGAACATTAGGTTCTGTAAGACCCCACCCAAGTGCTCAGTCTGGAATTCAAGCTTTGAATTTAAATATGTGTTGCATTAAAAAGGTGTTTGTTTATTTATTTGTTTATGCACTGGTAATTTAATTTTCCCTCCACACCTCCTTTTTTCTTTTTCTGAAGTGAAAATGGAACTGCAGAAGAGAAGCAGACTTTAGGCCTATATAAAAGTGTAATGTTTAATAATATGAAGTACATAATAAAATTATAAATCTATCATTTATTAAACCTACTGACAAAAAGACTGGTGTGGTGATTTGTGAAGTGTTTATTAATGTCTCCACTTCTAGAACTACAATCGATAATTTTCTTTGTTCTTTTTTTAAACTGAGTGCTATTTCAATTTTTAATCCTTATGCTTTATGCTTGGCTAAGGCCTCGTATTTGCAGGGTTCAGTGAAATGACTAATAATTCACTGGTTTCTCATTGATTGGTGTGTCAAGGGTGAGAACCAACTTCTAACAAGACTGGACTTCTTCCTCAGGTGTTCAGGAGGGCATTGATAGTGCCTTTCTCCTATTCCCAAGTGCCTTTTTTCATACAGCTTGTGCAAACCTGAAACTCCCACCTTTTTTTCCAAAATCAACCAAGCTTAGTGAAGCATTCCAGATTGTTAGGGGGATTGACAGACAGACATGCACACATGCATTTCTGCTCAATAAATCTCATTTCTCATAAAAGTACTACAGAATTTATGCTCCAGATCCATGAAAGGAGTTATGACTGATTTCTACTGTGGCTGAAATGCAGATAGACTGGCTCTGAGAACAACAGCTCAGTGCTGAAATCAGAGACACTTGAGCAGGACTTTTTCAAGCATGGTCTGGTCTGACAGCTTCAGATGGAAACTCAAGGGTGGGATCTCAGAATAAGACAGGCAGGAGCATTTTAGATCTGAGCCTGTGTGCTAGATAATAGTAATGTGAAGTTTTATTATCTAGTTGCCCTTAGCTGAAGTGATGGGAATATTATTTTTGGAGAAGAGAACCCCTGTTTTATTATTACTCTCAACTGCAAGCTGTTAAACTCTGTAGGTCTTACTGGTAGCCATGGTCTACTGTGTCCCTGTGTCAGTATTTCAAAAGATTTTTGAAGATGTTCTGTGGTTTCTGGCATTTATATGCACTTCCATCTCTGAGCTTCTGAATGATTTCTCATACATACTTGTTCTACAACAAGACAGGGATAAGAAAGAGACCTGTGGAAAGTTCTGAGGGAACTTTAAAGAGAAAAAAGATCTTAGATCATGTCCTTTCATGGATCTAGTACAGACTATTTCTCTAGAAGGTTATGGGAAGCTTTTTTTAGCAACTAACAGAAGCCTTCCTCTGATGGTAATGGAGAACTTTCATTATCTCAGTATCTGTTAGCATATTAATATCGGAGGAAATCAATGGCTTATAAAGTCCTTGACAATGTTGAGAACATTTACTTATTTCAAAACATTGTACTGGGTCTGGCTGGGATGGAGTTAACTTTCTTCATAGGATCCCATATGGTGCTGTGTTTTGGATTTGTTACTAAAACATACCAATGTTTTGGCTGTTGCTGAACAGCGTTTGCACAGCCTCAAGGCTTTCTCTTTTTCCTATTCTGCCTTCCCAATGAATAGGCTGGGGGTGGGCAATACATCTGAGACAGCTGACCCAAACTGGCCAAAGGGATATTCTGTATCATATAACATCATGCTCAGAAATAAAAACTGGGGAGTTTTTTCCTTCCAAAGTAGTTGTTGCTTGGAGACCGCCTGGGCTGCTTGTGGGAGGTGGAAAGTAATTGCCTTTGCATCACTTGTTTTTTTCCCCCCTTCCTTCCTTTATTAAACTGCATTTATCTCAACCCATGAGGGTTTTTCACTTTTGCTCTTCCTATTCTCTCCTTCATCCCAATGGGGGACAACAGTAGGGGAGTGAGATAGTGTCCATGTGGGTGCTTAGCTGCTGGCCAGGGTCAACACACAAGATGGAGAAGGTTAGGAGGGAAGTGGTTACTTTAGATTTGATTTTGACTAACAGAGACATTGGTTAAAAATTTAGTTATCACAAAATATTCACTGTGAAAAGGGAGGACTGAGAGCAGTAGAAATAGGATAATGGATTTCAGAAAGGACAGACTTCAAAGAGCTCAGAGAACTGGTAAGTAGGATCTCTTAGAAAGAAATTTTAGGGACAAAAGGAGTGCAGAAAATCTTGCATCAACTTTTCTTAAGGTAGAACAGAAGAAGCAGAAGAAGTAGAACAAAGGAATACTATGGCAGCATCGAGTTTCTTTAACATCCTGAAAAGTTAAAAGGAATTGTACAAAATGTGGAGTCAAAACCCCATGACTGGAAGTGAGTAGAAAAGAACAGTAGAGTCATCTGACAGGATATCAGAAAGGTTAAGGCATATAACAGTATAAAAAGCAACAAAAAGATTGTCATTAGAGTAACTTCCTCTGCTTTTTTATACTGCTGTTACTTGGCGGGAAAGGACAGCAGATAGTAGATGATACAGAAAAGGCTTCTTTTGCTTTAGCAAAAGAGGTTAATTGACCAGCTATTTGAAAAAATCAATTTTAACCAGAGGGCATGGAATAAAAGGATTGGCTAACCAGTTTTTGAATAAGTTAATTCAATGGAAATGGTATGATGAGATTCACCCTAGAGTGTTTAAAGGACTAGCTGAATCTGTGTGTGGACTGTTAGTGACCATTTTCAAAAATTTATGGAGGTCACGTAAGGCAGAAAACCAGTGGGCATGGGCAGGTGTTATACCTATTTTTAAGAAGAGGAGGACCCAGAAAATTATCAGGTCAGCCCAGCTTTGATTCCCAGAAATGTACTAGAACAAATTATTAAACAATCAATTTATCAACACCTAGAGGATAATAAGATGGTAAAAAAAAAAAAAAATCCATCATAGAATTATTGGAATCAAATTATGTTGAAGCAATATAATTTCCTTCTCTGACAAGGCAGCTGATTTAGTGGATAAAGAGGAAACAGTAGATGTGCTATATGGTCATTTAAACAAGCTTTGATACTTTCCACATGTAGTGGTTTCATAAGCATGTTCAGGAAACTTGGCTAGAAGAAACTGTCTTAAGGTAGACATCCAATGAAAAAACAGTGACTGCGTACAACATAGTATTAAGGATAACAACTATTGTTTGTTCAGTTTCCTTTGTTACTGATTTTTCAAGAGTATTTTTGGATATTTGAGACCCATTTAAGAACAGTTTTAAGGTAAGCAAACCGGAGTTCTGCACAGGGTTGCATGATTTTATTTATTGTGAATTGCTTGAGGCTTCAAACTTGTTCAAAGTACTCTGCATCTCTGAAGAGAAACCTGCATCACATTTATAGCTGGATAAGCACATGAGTAATTAATACAGAGCAACCGATGTCCTATGACGTGTTATACCCACATAATTTTCTTATGTGTCCAAGTCGTTAGATCCACTTTTGCCTGGAATGGTATAGATACCATACCAAGAATACTTGGTCATGCCTCAGTTCAGGATCTACATTCTTTTTTTTAACCTTTATAGTTTTAAAATCTGTGTGGAAATAATCTCATTTAATGTCATCTATGTGATATTTAGCATGAGCCTAAATGTGAGACACATCATTTTTTTTCAGCTATAAGAATAACTAGATGCAAGATAGATAAGCGTATATCATTTCTTCTTCAACTTACATATGCATTCACATATCCAGACTCTCCTTTGTTCTCCAGTTTATTATGCCACTTATACTTCTTTTTACATCTTTTTGATGCTAGCATTCCTGGTACAGTTCATAGAAAAAAAGGCCGCAATTAAAAGTGATACAGAGAATTTAAAAGACTTCATGGACCAAATGAAGTCAGCAAAAACCTTTGCCATTCACTGGACTAGAATTTACTTCCACTTCTTCTTCTCTCTTAAATGTAATTTAATACCCTAATTCCTACCAGCTGAAGATCCCATTGATCACAGCCTTTGACTGCTGGAGAACAAGCTTGCACTGCTTGGAATAATCCCATGGGACACTGTCCCAGAGAGAGGAGGGGGCCAGGAGAGCTGGCTGATTTCCAAGGATCACCTCCTTCAAGTTCAAGAATGGTTCATCCTGATGAACAACAAATCAAGCAAAGGTAACAGGTGGCCTGCACAGATGAAAAAAGAGCTCCTGAAAAAATTAAAGCATAAAAAAGAGGCATAAAAAGGTGGAAGTAGGAACAGGTGGCCTGGGAGGTATATAGAGACACTGTCTAGGAGTGCAGGGACGGAGTAGTTAGAGTGCTGTGGGAGTGGGTCAGTGTCATTGCAAGGCCACTCAATCCATAATAAAACAACTTCCATTTTGGATTAGGCCTTAAAAATACTTGGAGAACAGAAAGATTTAGGCTTCACTTTAGAAAGCTGCTAAACACATTATTAACTTTAAGCACATTCATTGAACAACTACAGATATGCTTAGGGTAGTGTTCAGGAATCAGCTTAAATCTAACAACTGTTAGCTCCAGCAGCATTCCTCCTGATTTGCATTGCTGTTCACTATGTGAGGGGGGGACTTAAATCCCAGAAGGTTCAAAGTTGTTGTGAATTTCCTTTTTTAGCACAGCACTTCTGCAGAAAACTAAATGCCTGACAAACCTGCATCTTAAAATTATTTTACAACTTGTTATTTGGGTCTAGCCTGAAACAGAAATCTAATTTTACTGGCTAATCTTCATATCTTTGAAACACAAGGTGAAGATTAAAGGTGCTGACGCAAACACGTTAAAGCAGTCTTTGGGAGCATTGTTGTGGTAAAATAAAGGATCACACTTTGTCTTTTTAATTTTGTGGTGTTTTGATCAGTATTTCACTAAAGCAGTTCTGCGTCAGCATATGAAAGTCTGTTTACTGTTTTTTTCCTCTGGGTTTATGCCCAACATGCCAAAGTAGAATCAACCGCAAATACTCTGATGGACCAGCATTCTGTTTCTCTACATCATAAAAGAATATTTTAACTATTTATTTTTCATTTCAGTCCACCACCATGTTATATGAGATGTTAAATACATGGTCTGAAAGCTTTTTCTCCATTTTGGAGGTCTTTGCTGGGGTTATTAAAACAGGACAAGGCTCTTCTAGTTCTTAATTCTGGAGGTTGCTAATGGCTCCATCCCCAGTTGCCCCAGGCGTGGGGCCGAGCCCCAGGCCAGGTGGAGCAGAACGGCCATGCACACACTGCCTGTGTCTTTCCTTGCCTCAAGATGGACTCACCATGTCCCCTCTGTACGGCTGTCAGCATGGGGGTCAGCTCAAAGTCTTCTCTGGCACCCCTGTAGCAGCAACAGAGATGAGGGGATTTGAGAAGAATGGGAGGAGCACCTATTTTTGGGTCTCTTGAAATAACAAAAAGACTGTGCTACGGGCTAGCAGCATGGTGGGATTTTTAGTGGCATGAAAATGAGCACGGCTACTGCAGGCCCTGCTGTGTGAGGTGCTGGGAGGGGGCCTGCTGGAGACCACGCAGGGCATGGGGAGCCAAAACTAGTGCAGTGATACTGGTACAAGTGGGAGGGAGTTGGGAGCAAACTGTCCCAGATCACATCCAAGTCTGCTTTCTGAGAAAACTTGTTTGTTTACCAAAGACGAACGACCCAGGGGTGAACTAATATTTGTATAATGTAGGAAAGCAGGGGACTAGGATTTGGAAGTAAACTGGGAAGGCAAGTTATTCAGCACTGCTGGGCTATCTAGTCACTCTCTTTGCTCTACACAATTTAATATTGTAGTTGACCTATAAACATTTCCAAGACTGATTTAGATAAGACTAACCCTCCCCATGTGAGTTATTTTCACCCTTGCCAAATTCCAAGCTTCCTCATAAGGCCACAATAAGCAAAACGGGCCTTGCCCCAGTGCCACATCTTGAAGGCCCAGTGAGGAGTTATTCAAGTCCCACTCCTCCCAGTATTCCCATTGCTGGCTGGGCATGAAGCCGCCTAGCCTGGGATCCATCAAGCTGAGACACGTCCTGGAGTTAGACGATTAGCAGGGTGGATTTAGTGGACGGATTAACAAGACCAGGAAATACTGAGTGAAATCATCTCTCGTCATGTTGCATTGGCTGACCGGATCTCCACCCAGTGGTGGCTGAGTTTCCACATCATTGCCCATCTATAGCACGTGGTGGCCCTGGCAAAGGCTTCCCTTGAGGGCAAGTTCTTTCCAAGCTGGTCTCTGAAGTTTCAGGTTTATGATTCAGCACTCCCTGAGTGGTATTAGATACTACAGTCATTTCCCACTCCCAACCACTTCTCCATGTAATGCAATTGAAGTGTATGTTCAGCATGCTTAATTTAACATGCTACTAATTAGCCATATTAAACAGCCTTTACTTTACAATTTCATACGTCCCATGGCCTCTGGAGGAAATTATTTTATTTAAATGTCTAATATTAATATACTGGAAAGAGATGCTCTTTTATTTACAGGGTATGATTATGGTTTTGTATCAAAGTTTTATTTTTCTTTGACAAAAATACTTTATCAGTTTCCTCAGTACATTTTACTTTTGTAATCTCCATCACAAAGCTGATTGGATTATGTTCCTTTGGTTTTGCAGTTTTATGTTACAGCAGAGGCTTAAAAAATTGCTTACAGTCTTTCTCTACTTGCTCTCTGCTTCTCAGATTTATTTTAAGATACTGTTTATAGAGTTTGGTGTGGTTTGGTTTGCCTCTCAATTCTCAGAGCCATCCATTATTTTGAGTTGTTTTTCTGAGCACTTCTGGGCGCCCTTCATTTCAGGGGAAAGTGTGAAAAGCACAGTGATGGGCAATGTTGATTGCTTCTTTTTCCAGGGTAGGAGGCTTCTTAAGATCATTCCTCCATTTGAAAGCATAACATAAACTCAACAAATTCTGTCTAAACAAGCATTACTATTCTATTTGAATACTGCAGTATTTTGCATAATTGCTGCTGTAATGTGCCATTGGCAGTGTATTAGCAATATGCTTTAACCTACTGGCATATAATAAAAATAACTGCAGGTATAAAGAACTTTCTTGATTGAATATTGTCCTAGATTTCCAACAGCTTGCTTCTTTATTCCTTCTTTTTCTTAATGCATTTGTGTGTCCATTTTTATCACTGGCCTACAAAAACCTAAAGGCACAGTCCAGATAACAGAAAATAAACCTGATCAATTATATCCTGATACTTTACATTTGCATTAAATTGTGATTATGCCTCTTACTTTTTTCTACATACTGAATGAAAAAAAAATCATTTATGCTTATGGAACATAATCTTTTGATGAATACATCATATTAAGACTATATCGTGAGATATTTCTTTTGAATCAAAGTGTTTCCTTTTTACAGAAATGTATCTTCTTGATGCCTTTGATTACCTTCCTTCATGAAATAAACTATTTTATTTCAGTGCAATGGAATGAATTTAAGATGAGTGTTGCTCTACAACTCGTCTCCTGACAAAAGTTCTAGCTTCCATAAAACAACATTTTTAGGCATTGTTTAAATTGAGATAATTTTTAATCCAGTAGGATATTATTTACATTCATTTAATCAAAGAATGTTCTCAGTGATTACACTTGAATCAGATATTACTGTACAGAAAAAATGATCATTTAGTCTGAAATTCTCACTTAAAATTCACAACAATGCAAATTTTGCTTGTGTCAAGAACTTAAGTAGCATTCTCAATTATATTAAAAATGTTAAAAGGCACAGATACAAAACTACAGCAGATCCAGTGATTCAGTTTGGTCTGAAGTTTTGTTTATTTTCTTTCAAGGAGAAAGCCCCGTGTCAAATAACTAATATCATAAGAATAAGAAAAAAATACTTGCTGATGAACGGCAACACATGCAGCTCTGCATTTCTGAATTATATCAGTGTAACTGCAATCAATTTGTCCACAGAGATGTTTAAAAAACAAATCCATGTGCTCAGAGGGGTTGGGAGAGCCAGCCAAGGACATAAGTTTGCCCCTTCGCATGATCCAGAGCATGAATGTGCAGCACCTGCTAAATTTAGAGGGAGGAAAATGAGGGGGGTCTCAGGTCCTTAGTAACATCCAGGAAAACCTTTGCTTCTGGAGGCAAATCCAGGTAGAGGTAGAGAAAAAGTTCAGAAGACCAAAATATATCAAATACACTTGTCATCTTGATTTGTTCATTCAGTCATATTATTCCTAATCTGTGTGGTTACTCCAATAACAACTAGGACAACAAAACTGTCCTTTTTCTTTTTTTTTTTTTAAATCTTCCCCTTCACTATTTTAAAAATATTGCTAACTCCCTTTCAGAATCTATCTCTAGTGACTAAGGCAGATATTCCTTCTCAGATTATCAGTATATCCTAAATCTTACATTTTTCTCATGTTTGTTTGCATTCACCTTCACCAGAGTTTTTAAACTATGGTCTTGACTTAGACCCGTTTTGAAGTATGTCCTGCATAAGCTGAAAAATTAGCACTTGTCTTTCTTCCCATCTCACCTCAAGTTGTTCTTCAGACTTCCACAGTCTTTTCCATTTATTTTTTTTCTTTGTTAAGAGGAAGCCAGTGACACCAACTCACACATCTGCAGAGGATCTGTATCCCTTTTCCTAGCTCGGTACTTTTCCTCTTGCAGAAGATCATATATGGTATCACATGACTGACGTTGTTTTCTTCCACAAAAGTCCAGACACCATAATCACACTCATGCTCAGAGATTAGCAAGTTTGGAGAAGAATAGCCCATTCTCTTATTATTGCTTTTTTTTTTTTCCCCTGGTGTTTAATCTTCTTTCTTACTTTTTTTCATCTCCTATGAAACCTGAAGCAGTATACTAGCTAAAGTAACTAACTGTAAAACCATCTTATTTTTTTCACGGTTTTTAATCCCTTTTTATATACCACAGTGGAACAGTAAACATATTCACAACCTTCTGATGGCATCGAAATTATTATGACTCCCTTCTTATCCAAGAATATGTGCTGCTAATACAAATGAAAAAAACTTTGGCTTATAATTCAAAAAGTAAATCCCTAAAAGATCCAGAGCACTGATAGTTTTGCCTGGAGGCAAACAGAAATAGTACTTTTACTCATTCATTCACTTTAAATCTTGACAGTCTGAGCCTTGTTCCTATCAGCTATTACATGTTAGATTTCCACCCTTTATTACTGCATGGCTTCTTACGTTTGATTTAAGAAATAATCAGAATTTGGATTCAGTGTGTTCTAGCAGAAAGACGATGTCTTCTGTAGATACTCAGCTGTGCTAAGAAAAAGGAATAGTACCTACAACATATTAAAAAAAGTCAGAAACAGACACCATGATCATTTTTCCACATTTGAGTTTTAGTGAAGCAGGCATCATAGAAACAGTATCTGGTTTTGCAACTACTGTTGTTTGGTAACTGTCTTATTAACTTTATAGAGGTCTTAAAAGTAAGGACATAGGGTTCATGACACAAAACAGAGAATGGCCTGTCCTAACATGGCAAATGTTAGTGGGATTCTTCATTTTCAGGAATTTAGTAAACCCTTAATTGCAGCAGTAATCAGAGATGCAGGGGAAGGCTGTGCTTCAGAACACCACTTTGTGGGCTCGTAATTAGGCATTGGTTCTCACATAACGTAACACCTCTAATTGTATAGAAGGCTGTAACTCAGTCTGGGAGCTGCTGATGTACTGCAAGGGCACAGTTTAGGTGGCTTACAAATGGTAATAGAAATATGATGCTGGATTATAGATTTAGTGTTTTGCGAATAAATAAGGAAGGCTGGCTAAATAAGGCTGCAACTTGTTATATATTTTAAAGTCTTACAAACAATATTGGAAGAAGAGATTTAAAGTATACTTAGTTTAAGAGAAAATGGATTGTTAAGTAAGATTATGAATAGCACGGAAGGCTATGCTGTGTGCAGCACAGTGGGACAATAGCAACATATTAATATGCAGTGAACTATTAGCAATGAAATTACCCCACAAGTTTATTTCTTGGTGAATTCTGCTAGTCTTGGAGTATACTGTCTGAAAATATGCTATCCAGCCTGCCAGGACCGATACTTAGATAGCGCTGTTGGTGCATAATGTCAAATGTCATTTTATTTATTAAAGACTAGATTACAAATTGCATGCCTTTTTTGGTAGATTATGTTGCTGGTATTCCCAGAACTTCTGGCAAAAGCACTGGCTATTTTACTGAAAAGTAACAGATCTATTCATAAACGTGTGTGAATTTATTATGAGACCTAAGGTATGAGCAATTTATAATATCTATTGGCATAAAAATGTATGTTGTATTTTTCAGTCTTGCAAGAGTGAGATTATTCTAGGAAACAACATGACAAACATGAATCGTACACTGTCAGAGCAGTGCCCCTCCTGTAACTACTTTTAAGTGTTAGCAGTGTCATTGAGGGAAAAGGAGATTAAGCCTCTACCCTTGGGATCCTCAAAGGCAATGTCTGTAGTAACCTTCATCTCTCTGTGATTACAAATAGCCATGCAGTAAAGTAGTATTGATTGTGTGCATTAGATCAGTCAACACTGTTTTGTTCAGCCCACCCTGATGAACTCATTCCAGATGTTTTTAGACCAGTACCTATTGACCTGAATGTTCTTACTCTGGTTTAGAGCAGAAGAGGGTCAGGTGACATCAGCTTCATGCAAAGAATGATTACAGCCGTCAGAAAGAGGACTTTAAGGTAGATAGCTCAGTACACTACTATATTTTTTAAAAAATTCTTTTGTTGGGAGCATAGAGTTTTGCAAAATTTAGCAACTCTTAGCATATCACAGGAAAAAAGCAAATTAAAATTGACAGCAGTGGCATGGAGTTACTTTCATTCTCCAGAGTTAGTTTCCTTTGCTTACTTGAACAAAGGTACCAAATTGAGCATGTTTTCCGTTTGGGAGGGGGATCAGAGTTAGGAGTGTTCTTACCTGAAGGAAAATGAGTTCTTATTCTTGATTCTTGCAAGACTCTTTGAATCTGAGCATTCATTTCTTCCTGACTGGAAACATCATACAGATGTAGTGTACAGATTAAATTCAGTTTAGCTTCCTTATCACTCCGCTTGGCTTCAGGAGACTTCTCTTGCGTGGTGTGGGAAGAAACTGCAGTCCATAACTATCTAAGAAGGTGTTCATATGTCGAGTCTGAATTAATTTCTCTCCAAGTCACAACTTGGTTTTTCTCAGACACACTTACCAATATTTATCTCAGCTATGAGAATCCATGCCACTGTCCATGTTGTCTTTGCGATGTATGGATTCATAGAGGAAAATACAGTAAAGTCAGGTACAAACTATAATCAGCTAATCAAACTCTATTAGATGGATATGATACTATTTTTTTAGTTCTAGCTCTCTAAAGATATTATATTATTATAAAACCTTCAAATTACTTAAAGCTTTTGTGTTTTCCTCTCTTCTTGATGCCTAAAATTTAGGCCATTCATTAGTGAAGATTATTGGAAACTACTTCCTTTACTGTTCTTCCCCATGCCTCCCTTTCCTACCACAACCCCAAAATCCTTCCACCCCATGTGTTATAGCAGTAGTGCACTCAGTATCCAACATGACAAAGCACATTTTTACTAGTATATCAAAACCAGTACGCTGGTTTATGTTTCATCCTAGCCTCGTGCTGTTGTGAAAATTAGCATAGGGAAGAGGCAGTCTCTTTAAAGCACTTCCTCCCTGTATGGAAAGCTACCTTTTATTCAGTTTTTCAACTGTCAGATTTTAGAGATAATTCTTGACAGATTATTCAGTCACACTCTGCTAACTGATGGCTAAAGATTATCATCTGTCCTATTAATTCATGTGGAAATGAATCTTAGGGGCCCCTGAAACTTGTACTTATACCAAGAATTTGATGTTTACAAATTATGTAACAAGATTCAGATTTTGCTAGGAAACTAGTTAAATTTGGTCATATGCTAAGTACCTCTATAAGAAAACTTTTATAGAGTAAGGCAGAAGAAATTAAAAGCGACAAACCTTGCTTTATCTTGGGCTGACTTTGAAAACTTTGAAACTTTGAAATTTTTGCACATACCTTTTTGTTGTCCTGACATATAAATTTCCATATGCTTAAAAATCACGATATATACGCTGAGCCAAATATTCTATTCCTTTCACTTCAAAACTCTTGAAAGGATAAAGGCAGCTCCATCTTGCAGCATATTAAATGTAGAGTAACTGCATTAGTGCAAACTGAACCCTAGGGCAAGCACAAGCACTCAAAGACAGAAAATGCTCCAACCATGCTGTCTCATGGGGACCAACCATAATTTCAGTTTTCCGTATCACCAGAAATTAGTTTGTGTAAGATCCGCATCACCTACAGATATATTGGAAACTTAACTTCTTTAGGGTGCAAATTTCTCGTCATGGGGCTGGGGAAAACCTGATGCTTCAAGAAGTGATCTAAGTTATTCTCGATGTTAAATAATTAACCTTGTCAGAAATCATAAGATATTAGAAAAAATGGGTCTTTTTTGTCAGTCAGAATGCATATGTGTTGCACTACTTTCATAAGGGACTAAATACATATTTTAAATATATATTAAGGACTGTATATAGATCTGCATATAGAGAGTCTGGTAGCCAAAGGGATAACCGTATTTAAGAAAACCTCTGTTTATCCCTAGAGTGCTTACTAGTGTAGTAGCTTATTGAATAAATTCTTCAGTAATTAGTAAAATTTAGTTTTAGTAAACATAAATATTCCAGTTGTGAACTTTAATCAAATGTAGATTAACTATGGTCTGAGAGTAGAAGAGATGAAGCGTGTGCTGCTTGAAGGACACTGCTCATTGCCACTGCAATGATTCAGGGGAGCCAAAGAACAAAAATGCAGAACAAAGGAGAACCTAAAGTATTTCTGTGTGAGTTGCAACATCAGTTTTTGCTGTAACATACAACATACTTGTGTTATGGCATCAACTTGTGTTCCTCACATAATAGCTGTGCCTCAAGTGAGATGTTGGGACATGTCAGTAGTTAATATAGGCTGAAAAGGAAGTTAACCGGAAACATCCCTAGAACAGATATTGGAAAGCACCTGTGTGATTCAGGACCTGCTTGGCAGGCAGGAATTAGCTCCTGAATGCTAAAGACTTCTTTCCAAATGGGAATTAGATGGAACCAGAAAGGGATTACATGGCAAAAATTATTTCTCAGGAGTGAAGCATCAATAGCTTACAGTCATGCTTATTTAGAGTGGTAGCCTTTGTACTTTGTTCCTTCTGTGTCATCTGGTGTTTGTCTCAGACTTTCATATTCTGTGACTCCAGTGAGCTGTTGCAGACAGATAGCCCCAAGGTCTGTAGAATCATAGAATCATAGAATCATAGAATCATTGAGGTTGGAAAAGACCTCTAAGATCATTGAGTCCAACCATCGACCCAACACCACCATGCCCACTAAACCATGTCCCTAAGTGCCTCATCTACTCGTCTTTTAAATACTTCCAGGGATGGGGACTCAACCACTTCCCTGGGCAGCCTCTTCCAATGTTTCACCACTCTTTCAGTAAAGAAATTTTTCCTCACGTCCAATCTAAACCTCCCCTGGCGCAACAGTATATGCAGTATATGCAGACATTTTAGGCTTCTTGTCATGGAGCAGAAAGGATCTAAATGACAGAAACTCTAGCTCCTAGATCACTAGCAGGAATCCCCAGAGTTGGAAGCATCAGCTCCAGCCGATATTTTCAAGGTAGAAGTTCCTACTTCACAGAGGATACGTGGAGGACCTAATAACCTCTACTTGATATGGCATTTCCATCGCTCTAAAACTGCTTCTCATCTCAACTCTTAATTGCTCTCCTTTTGATTCTCTGCATCTACCCCCATCCTGTTATAAAATGCTGTGCCCAAAGCTGGCACAGTGCAGCAACTGAGGGATTCATCAATTCTGAGGAAAGATGTTTTAATGTCCCCACACTAAACAGTATCCTGTTACTCAGTTCTTACCCTCTTGAAACTTGCTTTTTTGTAACACCTAGCCAGTTATCCTCCATTCCATATACATATAAAGTAGTTCTTGTTCTCAAATTCTCACTGGACTTATCTTTTTTGAATTTCATTACACTGATTTCAGACTACTTCTCCAATTTATCAAACAAATTTCAGATTTTAACTCTGTTCACTGGGCTGTTTCAAAAACCAGCTTTTTGTCATCCATTTTACATGCATAGTCTTTATTTTGTGTTCAAATCATTTATGCAACCCAAAACTGAACAAAACATAGCACTGAGTGTTCCTAGTATTTAATGTGCCCCTCTTTCCCATTGGCAGAATTCTTTGTGCATGGACATGTTGGGTTTTTTTGGCTTAATGTATATTTCCCTTAAGGTAATTAGACCATATTTTCCCAGCTTGAATATGAAACTCTCATATAAGGCAATATCAAAAGCTTTAAAAATCAGGCTAAGTCTTACCTATTATCTGTCTCCTTCTATCCAGTAAGTCAGTTATCATATTAAAGGAGTAAGTTTGCACTGAGAAACGACATTTTGAGTTTGCAGTACTCTAGTTTCCGTCCATGGTTTGAGGAATGTATTTTATTTTGTACTAGAATTTTTACGTTTCAATAAATAATAGAAACATTTAGCTCTGTGGAAAAGAACTTCCCAGGGCACTCATATTTTCATATTAACACAGTATTTGATACCACATGATAGTCATGAAAACAATACAGTTTGTGTTGGTTTTCTAACCAGAGTCATCAATTGCAATGTCAACCACCAGTTGGAAGTGGAACTTATTAAATTTATTAAGAACAATTGTAAAAGTTGACATAAAGCTGTAAATTATTCCTCTACGCCCTCTGCTTCTGAAACACTTCTGACAAATTATGTCTTCTATACAGCTGGTCTAACATTTATTTATTCCAGAATATGACAGTGCTTCTTTAAAAACTTGCCAATGTTTATAATGGTATTTATGGAAGTTCCAGAAGACAGAATGAGCTTCTTCCCTAATTCTATCTGACAACAGTTACTGATGTCTGGAAAAATTGGATTGAAATTACTTTAAGTCACAGAAACCATTATAAATGGCAAGGAGGAAAGGAAGGAAGGGAAGGGAAGGGAAGGGAAGGGAAGGGAAGGGAAGGGAAGGGAAGGGAAGGGAAGGGAAGGGAAGGGAAGGGAAGGGAAGGGAAGGGAAGGGAAGGGAAGGGAAGGGAAGGGAAGGGAAGGGAAGGGAAGGGAAGGGAAGGGAAGGGAAGGGAAGGGAAGGGAAGGGAAGGGAAGGGAAGGGAAGGGAAGGGAAGGGAAGGGAAGGGAAGGGAAGGGAAGGGAAGGGAAGGGAAGGGAAGGGAGGGGGGGAGGGAGGAAGGAAGGAAGGAAGGAAGGAAATCATAGAAACATGAAATCATAGAAACATAGAATCATAGAATGATCTGGGTTGGAAGCGACCTTAAAGATCATCTAGTTCCAACCCCCCTGCCATGGGCAGGGACACCTTCCACTAGACCAGGTTGCTCAAAGCCCCATCCAACCTGGCCTTGAACACTTCCAGGGATGGGGCATCCACAACTTCTCTGGGCAACCTGTTCCAGTGCCTCACCACCCTCATAGTGAAAAATTTCTTCCTTATATCTAATCTAAAGCTACCCTCTTTCAGTTTAAAGCCATTACCCCTTGTTCTATCACTACATGCCCTTGTAAAAAGTCCCTCTCCAGCCTTCTTCTAGGCCCCCTTCAGGTACTGGCAGGCTGCTACAAGGTCTCCCCAGAGCCTTCTCTTCTCCAGGTTGAACACCCTCTAACTCTCTCAGCCTGTCTTCATAAGAGAGGTGCTCCAGCCCTCTGATCATCTTCATGGCCCTCCTCTGGACTCAATCCAACAGGTCCATGTTCTTCTTATGTTGGGGGCCCCAGAGCTGGACGCAGTACTCCAGGTGGGGTCTCACCAGAGCAGAGTAGAGGGGGAGAATCACATCCCTCGACCTGCTGGTCATGCTACTTTTGATGCAGTCCAGGATACGGTTGGCTTTCTGGGCTGCAAGCGCACATTGCCAGCTCGTGTTGAGCTTCTCATCAACCAACACCCCCAAGTCCTTCTCCTCAGGGCTGCTCTCAATCCATTCTCCACCCAGCCTGTATTTGTGCTTGGGATTGCCCAACCCATGTGCAGGACCTTGCACTTGGCCTTGTTGAACTTCATGATGTTTGTATGGGCCCACCTCTCAAGCCTGTCATGGTCCCTCTGGATGGCATCCCTTCCATCCAGTGTGTTGACCGTACCACACAGCTTGTTGTGGGAAGGAAGGAAGGAAGGAAGGAAGGAAGGAAGGAAGGAAGGAAGGAAGGAAGGAAGGAAGGAAGGAAGGAGGGAAGGGAGGGAAGGGAGGGAAGGGAGGGAGGGAGGGAGGAAGGAAGGAAGGAAGGAAGGAAGGAAGGAAGGAAGGAAGGAAGGAAGGAAGGAAGGAAGGAGGGAAGGATTAGTGTACACCAGCAATGGTTATTTCAATCTCAATAGATAGTGGAAGTTACATGAAATAATATTTCTTCTATAAATTAAGACATGCTTTTATTAGGCCTGTTTGCATTGTATACAAATATTGGGAGCTACCAAAAGTTATAATGCACATTTTAAAAAGTAAAGGAATTAGAGGACTAAATGTGAGCAATACTGCTTAAAAATTTCTGAAGGAAGATGTTTTCTGATCACTACTGATGATTGACTTCAAACCACGAAGTCAACATGCAGAGAAAAATGCAACCCTGCTTGATCACTGTGAATGGCAAACTACCTCAGTTTCTTTTGAAAGGTCCCTTGAGTTGTCTTTGATTATCATTTTAAAATTAAATTTGTTGGCAAACAGGGTGAGCCATAAATCTGAATATTCTTTGACTTCACATATTTTTGCTAAATCTTTGGTTCCTAAAGCTGTGCAGTGCAAAGAGATAGACATGCTTGACAGGTAAATATGTCAGCCACATCAATCATACAAAATACACATTAACACTATACAGCCAATCCATCAAGTGACTGAAGTCCAAAATGCCTTTTAATTGACCTGACTTTCCTACATGGCTTGAATGAAAAAATTGAATCCTCTGGATTCCTGTTAGAGGTATTAACTCTTCCAGTCTCTGTCAAAACTGCAATCACTATTCATGGGTTTTACAGTCAAACAAGAAAATGTGTGACCTCAGCAACACACTCAGGTTATCCTCCCTGGAAATTCTGATTTGAAGATTGTAACCCAAAGTGGTGACTTATCTAAAAAAATTTTGGTTCCTGACCACCACTTTCCCTGATTTAGGATAAACAGTTTTATTATATTAAAAAGTCAGAATAAGAACCCTAACAAATGCCTTAAATTCCACATGCTTTTCTTACTTACTCCTTAGAGGTGAAATTATATGATCACCATGAGAAAGAATATATTGATTCATAATGAGTTACCTCGGAGAATGCTTGGCTAAAATCCATTCACTTGTGTACCGTGCTGATATTGTTAGAAATGTTATCCACTTTGTCCTGTAAATAGGCTTTGGGAAGGAGATGAGAGAATTCTTTAACACAAAATGATATTGATTTATCTATCTTGGGTCAGGCCTCAGATATAAAAAGCCATCTTACCTGTAATCTTAACAGGACAATTATGCAAGGAAAGTGGAGTTTACTTTGGGATCTTCCTTTCCTTAAATGATTTATTTACAAGTCAAAGAGGAATTCACATGCCCTTAGTCTAGTCACGTTTCCTTGTATGTTTGTCTGCAAACCTTGAAAAATTTGTCCATCTGCATGTTCAGTCCATGTCAAAGATGGGATTTAGATAATTGGCATTAATATAAGCAAACTTAGCAGCAAAGAAAATAATGAAATACACAATTATGTTAATCAGATCTTGTAAAATATCTCTCCAAGACAGGTTGCAAGGGGTAAAATACTAAATGGAAATTTCTAGGCTCCTTATTTTAAACAGAGTGTGACAGTACTGTAGCATATCAATGGGTGTAAATTGATTACCTATGCCTGTTTGGTTTACAGTGACTGATTTTAATTGAGCAATTTACATAGTGTAAAAATCCTTTTTCTTTCTGCAAAAAAATTATCCATTATATGTAGATAAGAAAGTCAGATCTTTCAGAAAATCTTAGCTCAGAATCAAAGGGAAACACAACCTCGGTCTGCCATGTCCCAGTCAGGCTACCGATTAGCCTGCCTCCCTCCTATTCAAATTGATATTGCCTTGACATTTTGACAAACTGAAATTTTCTGATGGGAAAATCATTTCAGGAAAGAAAAAAAATCCTGATCACTCCAGCTTCATTACCATTCCTACATAATTAAAACATTATTCCCTTTGTTTACTGTCCAACCTAGTAGTTCTTGCATGCCTAATACATTTTTGCAAGAAAGAAAACTTCTGTTTTAACATTTTTCCTGAAGGTGTATGACAGCCCTTCTCACAGCTTATCAGGATTACTCTTTCTGAGATATCATATTTAATTATGCGAGACTTCCTCAAAACTCTGGAGAATTTGGTGTACTGCAGGCTAGAAAAGAAAGGTAAAAAATCTATAATATATATTGATAAATGTCACCAGTAAAGATGATATAGGATGTTATTTTATATGGTGTTGCAGTTTTAAAACCTTTATATTAATTTGTTATATACTGAATTATCAATTTAAATAAAAGGCCAACAGATAATTGTATTCCTTTACTATGAGGAACACTTGAACTAATTTAAAGTAATGTAGCAAATTATCTAAAATCATTTAGTCAAATATAACAGAGAGGGGTCAAACCTAGGGCAGCACTATTTAAATCATTCAATCAAGAATTCCATCTTGAGAATGGATTTCAAATAGATTTTTAATTGCAGTATATGGTCCACAGGGCATTCTATCACACACTTTTTGTTTGCAAGTAAAATCCACCAGAATATCCTCCATCAGGATAGTGCCAGGTCTCTCTTCATTACAAAATTTCTGTATTATGAAGTATGTAAATATGTTCTGAGGTTTTCATTTTTGGCTTGTTTCGTTTATAGTTAGTTTCTCGAGCCAAACACTGGGTACTTCCCAGTCATTTCATTAAGCAGAAAAACAGGAACAAAACCATACTACTAGTTGGGCTTTTCCTCATACACCAGAGAGAAGCTGCAAAGACGGTGCAGATGTTTTCCTGTAATGGTGTGATCCGCAGCAGGAAGAGCTGCTCCATGAAGCTGGCACGGTGGCTGCACAGAGCCTGCAGGAGAAGGATGCAACCCTGCACATGAAGGGCCCCGTCACTTTATTGCTCTCTGGCAGTACTGCTTAAGCACAGAGGATGCCAAGCTAAGCATCTTCTTGGTGCTGTGAGAGTTTTGGTGTGCTGCATGGCAGTCTGGGAGGGAAAGCATTCGTGACAGCACTGGGACTGCCCTGGAGAAGCATCCCCCTAAGCATGGGGATACTCACCTTTGGGCTTCCACTATGCTTCCAGGTACATGCAAGTCCATCAGTGATCTCCTATTCTATTCTTTTACTTCCATGTGGATCACAATCCCAGAAAGAAAGGGAAAGGTGAGGTATAGCCATGAGGACAACAGAAAAGTTACTATGTTTTGGATACATTTTGGCCTTTCCTCAAGCCTTATGAAAGTTGTTCTTACCACTGCTGGAAATCTAACCGTAGGAAGTTAGGTTTAAAATACATTGGAAGACGACACTGTAAATGAAGACAGGCTCCTAAGTTATTTCCACTAGTGATTCTGGAAAAGAAGTAAATGCTTTGCAAAAAGATGACATGCAGTATTTTTTAATTACAGACAAAATCATATACTCTTTTCAAAAGCACAGTGACAAGTTCACCTTTTGTAAATACCCTTCTGGATAGATGGCAATAACTAAACTGGTCTATTGGTTTGTGAGCTTTTTAGACAAAACCTTTGCTAAATGAATAGCAACTGCAAATGTACCTGTTGGTTTTTCTACAAAGACGACTTGAAGGAAAGGTTCGTTCTTAAAACATTGACAAATCATTTACAGTCCTTTTATTTACAATTAGTCCTGTTGTTTACAGTTTATTTCAGATATTTTGTTGTGGGACTGAATTGGTTTTGGATGGGAGGGGTCATCACAAATGAAATGTTCAGTTCCAGATATGACATACTTCACTTTGTTAGAAACACATTTTTTAAAGGCTACAAAGAGACATTAAGTATCTAGGGTTTTTTATTTGCTGTTCTTCCTAACACAATACTCTCAGTGAAAATTAGCACAATAGAAAACTTTTGCATCATTCGCATGTCATATAACCTCTCAAAATAATTGAGTTGTAAATTTGCTTTAAATATGTTTATAAAGGACCCTAAACTCACATGGTAATGGTCCTAACAAGCAGCTGATATTAGTAAACTCATTGCAGCCAGGACACACTACAAAATTAAGGGCAGCCAGTTGCAGGTACTGGAGCAGAAATACAGTATAATAACGTAGATGAGGATTTTTAAATCTATCCTGATTGAGTGGAAACTGCTAGTAGAAGAGGCTCCTGTCAGTGCGCAAGTGGTGCAGCTCCTCACAGAGACAGCAGTAACAGCAAGGAGTTGGAGAACAACACTTTTAACAACTGATTTTAGAACTGGGCATGATTCTGGGTCTACCAAACTAGTGGCATCCAGCTCCAGAACAAGGCTGATTGTGGCAGATGTGCCAGAAGTTCTCATGACAAAGAAGTGACCATGTCATATGAATAGAGGATGTTGGAAAGCAAATAAAATGGGTGTGGAGGCCCTCAAATCAGGAAAGTTCTTACACCCATACTAAATTTTATGTTTAAAGTTAAAAAAAAAAAAAAAAGATTTTATATCTTCCCTAAATCATGGCCATCAAGAAAAAAACATTTTGCATGAAAAATGCAAAAAAAAGGACAAAGTGTTACTTGTTCACTCTAGCTTTTCCATGTAAATACCTACACAAGTCATCTGAATCTGTGACATTTAAAGGGCCTAGATGTGCTGCTTTGTAAATATTTATTTACTAAACCAAACTTAAGTTAGGTAAATGGGATTTTTTTGGAGTTAAGCTCCTAGCATAATGGATCAGGCCCTTCTATTGTTGTTAAATTGTGTATTGGTCACCAAGTAAATTTGATACTGTGAGTGGCTGTTTTTAAATTCATCATATTAATGTTCTGAAATACAATAAATATATATATATATCTTTAAAGCTTCTGTTATTTACTTGACAGACTTGAATCAAAGGAGCCTTTCCTGTCCGTTGGGTAAGTAGGAATACGTATATTTCCATGGATATTTATATATTCAACTACCATACAATATAATTTATTGGATTATGTTGAGCATAAACATACTGTTTCAACATTATGGCTATTTACTATAGCTAAGCTTAGAAAAAGTAGTTATTAGTCAATAAAGTCAGCAGTTGTGGATATTTCCCTTCTTAAAAAATACTAAGAAGTATGTTTTGCCTCTCTTGACTAATGAAAATTTATACTAAAAGGCATGTAGGAGCTAAATGTTGCATTGAAAGGTAGCTGGTTTATTATTTTGTTTTCACTGATCTTTCAGTCAGAAACCATTTCAAATATTGTCTATACCACTTGTCTAAGTCCCTGAACAAATAATTGATAGTTTCTTTTAAAATAAAGATTTTGTAGTACTTCAATAACAGAAATAAAATCAAATTCATAAAATAGAAAAATATAACATTTTTAGCCTAATTATAGATCACTGCACTGATTTGCTTATTACAGCTATTGTCTTCATGGTCTCATAACCACTTAAAGCATTATATGTTTTATATCTTAAAATGATTAACTCATCTCTCTAAAAACTTATTTTTAAATGTGACATATTCTGAAAAAAAAAGTATATTCTTTTTATAAAATTTAGACCATTATATATATCTTAAAGGTAAGTATCTGTATTTTACTTGAGTCTTAAGTTCACTTTTCATGCACTTGTTTCCTTTTAGCTTCTTTCTTTAAAACTTTCCTAAGTCTTCTAACATTCTCACTCCCTGTTTTCCTTCAGAACTGTATATTTTTTATGTCTCTTAATTCTCATTTGTCTTTGTTCACCACACCATGCTTCATGCTACCAAGAACATAAACTGCAGAGAAAAGATCCCATGTAAAATAACCATTTAAGGGTTAATTCTACCATGTAATTATCAGTAGCTTCCAAATTGTTGTATTAACTGGAGATCAAAAAACTACTTCAAGTTCTGAAGTGTGAATTAAAGTTAGCAAACAAAGGAAATGTGTCAGTTATGAACAGAGAAACTCAACAAATCAGCATAAGCAGGATTGAGATATGTCTCAGTTTCTATAGCATAAGGTAACTTTGGTTTGTTTAAGTATATTTTTAATTAATTGCTTGCCATTTCTATTTTCTACCAACTCAAAATTATTGAAAAATAAGTCAAATGGTGGTCAAATTGGGGGGGGAGGGGAGTGCTCTTGGTTTGCATGCTTTGACAAGTCCAAATTCATTATCGAATTCAGTCACTTCTGTTACTACCTTTCATTACTCCACTTTGTAACTTGTCCTATTGAGTTGGTTTTTTGAGGCCTCCACTCTCATAATGAAGTGATTACCTGAAAATCTCAACTTTAAGATTAAAAAAGAAGTTGCATGCCATTGTGGCTGAGGACCAAACTTGAAAGTATAAAAATCCAGGAAGCAAATAAAAGACAATGGTAACAGTTATATTAATAGTAATTGCCACAAAATAATAAATCTTACTTTTGTAGTTCTTGTCATGATCTTAAGAACTGTGTTAGCACTTTTAGGATATTTGGGGATGTCTACCTAGGAGGAAGCATTATGTTTATGTTTTGGGTTTGGGTTTGTTTCTAGATGAGCGGATTGGTGGCCACTGTGTAAATAGACATTACCTCCCCATAGTCATTGTATGTGACTTTGTTGCTAAACTGGATTCCTCTTGGGAAGTCTGATCTGAGCAAATAGAATCATAGAATCATTAAGGTTGGAAAAGACCTCTAAGATCAGCCAGTCCAACCATCAACCCAACACCACCATGCCCACTAAACCATGTCCTTAAGCGCCTCATCTACACGTGTTTTAAATACCTCCAGGGATGGGGACTCCACTACTTCCCTGGGCAGCCTGGTCCAATGTTTCACCACTCTTTCAGTAAAGAAATTTTTCCTCACGTCCAATCTAAACCTCCCCTGGCGCAACTTGAGGCCATTTCCTCTCATCCTATCGCTAGTTACTTGGGAGAAGACACCAACACCCACCTCGCTACAACCTCCTTTCAGGTAGTTGTACAGAGCGATGAGGTCTCCCCTCAGCCTCCTTCTCTCCAGGCTAAACACCCCCAGTTCCCTCAGCCGCTCCTCAGAAGACTTGTTCTCCAGACCCCTCACCAGCCTCGTTGCCCTTCTCTGGACACGCTCCAGCACCTCAACGTCCTTCTTGTAGTGAGGGGCCCAAAACTGAACACAGTATTCCAGGTGTGGCCTCACCAGGGCCGAGTACAGGGGCACGATCACTTCCCTACTCCTGCTGGCCACACTATTTCTGATACAGGCCAGGATGCCATTGGCCTTCTTGGCCGCCTGGGCACACTGCCGGCTCATGTTCAGCCAGCTGTCAACCAGCACCCCCAGGTCCTTTTCCGACAGGCAGCTTTCCAGCCACTCTTCCCCAAGCCTGTAGCGCTGCATGGGGTTGTTGTGGCCGAAGTGCAGGACCCGGCACTTGGCCTTGTTGAATCTCATACAGCTGGCCTCAGCCCATCGATCCAGCCTGTAATAGACTTAGCCTTTTCCCAGAACATCCCAGAAGTTTGCCTGTAATGTACTTGAATTATTTTTTGCAAGTTATAAGGATAGAACTTATAAAAATTAGTCCCCACCTCTGTGCTACCTTTGCCTTTTACTGCTGTATTTCCTCCACCTCAAAGGAGGGCTTCAGACAGAGGTCAGAGCGCCATGCTCTGAGGAAGGGCCCAAGCCAACATCCACCTCCTTGGTACTAAGTCAGAAAGATGCTCCTCCTAGTCCCACAGTAATTGGGATGTTCATTTGTTCAGAGGATGAGCTCTTGTGACAAGACCTGTATCTAAGGTTTTAACCCAGACAGACAGCTGCAACCACCAGGCTTTTAAAATACAGTAAATGTTTGCAGAAGAAATGCTGACTCAGCCTCAATTAGACTAACACATGGGTGTCCTTAATGCCTCTTGCAGCCAGAGTTGGTCAAAACACCAATCTAAATTACTTTAGGTTGCCTACAGATGACTCGGTCCTGCGCACCAGCCTTTCATTGATCTACCTTCTGCGACAGAGATTTGTTTCCACATTTTCATTGTACTACCTGTAGGGGCTAATTATGCTTTTTTATTTTGCCGTGCCTAAGCTAACAACTTCTTGGTGCTTTTCCATTGTTAATTCTTTTGGTGGGGGAAGGGAAAATGAAAAGGGGCAGACTAAGAGCTTGAGACTGCCACAGTTTGTTGAGCTCTGCATGTATGTGCAGGACTGCAGCCTTCCCATGAGAGATCCCACAAAGGAAAAGTGGTTCTTAAAACGGTGCATCATTTCCCCTCTCTCAGAAAGCAGTCAGCTACAGAGAGAAGCAGACCTCACTTCTTGCTGTTGTAGTTTGTGTCTTGAATACAGGGAGAGAACAGCTCCTGTACTCCCTTGGTAAAGGAAATTCCATTTATCCTTCTTTCTATGCAAAGTGCATAGCAAAGAAGAAAAATCCATGCTCCTTTACTCCCTGTGCAAGACGGGCATAATTTGGCACTGAAGTAACAGTAACCTCTTTAATGCAAGTCTCTAAAGGTAGCAATCGGCAGCAAAAATTTACTGAGTATGTGATCTATTCAGATAAAAGTATCTGAATTCAATGTTATGATTTTGGGCTACAATACAGAGCTGAATTTGAGATACATGTTGACTTCCTTTGTCTCTTAGAGGTGAAAATAAAATCCTTAGTGAAGGCTGAAACATCTCTTAACAGTGCTGAATGCTGAGTGTTAGCCTGGAGGGGCACAGGATGATTCCCCCTCCAGGTGTTATTTCCACATTTCTGGGGGTTTGTGTCCATATTTAACCTAAGCAAGAAAGAGAGTTGTCTGGACTTTCTTTCCTCTTCATGTTATGTAGCATTCATGTTCATGTAGGGTTAGAATAAAAAAGAAGTCATGCAAATAGACATAATGCCTGGAAGACTACCATCAGAAGCAACAGTTCTGGTAAAACTCCACCAAAGTGAAGACTACTGACAATGCATCAAATTAACTTCATGCAGAGGTCTTTGAAAGATTCAGACCTAGAAACACCAGGCAGGTCAAGAGGTACTGGGTACCTGGGTACTGCAAAAAGAATAACGTAAGAGCCAGCTCATATTAAGTTCATCCCACTTTGTGGCAAAGGATGTATAATATTTAAAAGAAAATATTTAAAATGCCAACAACTTTTAATTATCTATATTAGCTCTCCATATTTGGCATTTTGTTCTTAATAATAATGATGCATAATTATCCCCTCAACAAAACTGTTATCATTCTCTCTAGATGACTAGATTGATAACCCAGTTACTAACCATTCACCCAGCTATTTCATGGCAGGTGATTCACGGTAGCTATCTGCATGTAAAATTTTAGCCCTTGATAAATTCCAGATAATATTGCATGCAGATTTGTAATTGGTCATCAGTCTGAGCCCTAAAATTCAAAATTCATTTTGTAAGACACACTCATTGCAGCACCTTTTAAAACCTGTAATAGTATTATATGGCCAAGAGAGACCATAATTATTTTGTAACTGTCTCGCACAGTAGAAATTCTTTTAACTAATTCTTGTTTGTGTCTACCTATAGATGTATGTAACTTTCATAATAACATCTGGTCTTTACTTTAACACATGCAGTGGTAGAAAATCCATCATAGCAAATAATAAGTCTGTCAAACTTTAAAAAATATTTGTCGTCTTTGTTAGGGGTCATTTAATAATATGTCCCATATTGTTGAATTCAGAAGAGACAGGGAGAGAGAGTAAGAAACAGAGCTGATTTTTTTCTGAGGCTAGTGAGAACTTAGATTCATCTACCGCCAGCTGCAGAGAATGGGATTACTTCTGGATAAGCAGTCAATAGCTCTTCTGTGAGATGGTCTTTGAAAATGCATGTGTTTTATACATCTGGTTGTCAGCTGAGTTTCAATCTATTTCTCTTTTTTTCGTGTGTAGATGTTAAAAAAAAAAAAACAAAACTGCTGACTTTTTCATTCTTTTTTCTTTTTCTTTAAGATTGACTGTTTGCTATAAACAGTATAAATTTAGGTGGAAAGCCCAGAGAGAGACATAAGTGAAATGAATGCATTGTATGCATTTATTACATGATTAATAGTTGTCTGTTGTGGGAGAAAGAAGAGAGATACAAGTCAAATTGGCACTACTTGCTGCATTTTTTTACATTCTCAGTAAAAAGACTAGACATCTGTATGAACTATTTTCCTCACCAAGATCCTGTTTCTAGAAAGTATATGACAATAGAAAATACTGAAAAAAACATGTTTTTCCAAATCACAGCTAAATCACAGTACTTTTCGAATCACAGGTGCTTGTGAAGATGGAGGAATTTTTGTGGGCTCAGCTTCAGAAAGTGTTTCCAAAATACAAAAAGTAAAATTCCTTAATTTTCTTCTGGCAGAATTGTTCTGAGAAACATCTAACAACTGGAATTTGTTATCCACATTTCTTCCTCTTGCTCAGTAGTGTTTTCTTTCCCATAAGGCCATTTTGCAGAAGATCTATAGGAAATCCTGCACTCAAACACCAGTTTGAGGGATCCCATTCTGAAGAAGTGAGATAACTAAAAAAAAAAAAGCCTAGTCCTTGCAGGCTCTGTTAGGATAATATTCAGTCCATTTCCAAAATATGCAGGTTCTTTCAATTCACAGTCAGTTTTTTGTGGGTGGCGGTTTTTTTACAGACAATAGGTTATAAGGCACAAAACAGAACGTAACCACAACAAATACCATAACACTTGTCCCCCATCCTGATTATCAGATAGCATCAGTGGAAGGAGCAGACACTATTCCTACTGTCCCCATCCAGCTTTGGAAGAGAGATAACTAAGAAAATTATTTTCCTTCAGCAGAGGAAAAATATAAAAAGAAGAGGAGATACTGGATGCATTTTGCACTGTTAATATGAAACCAATAGAACTACCAACCTGAACATAATCTTGTAACTCTCATTCACATTCAGGCCAGGTATTCAGGAGCTGTGTTTTCATGAAAAGCATGGGAGAACTGAACATACTTGACAATTATTTAAACTCATTGTTTAGAGACAGGCAGTAATTCCTTATGCTTAAAACTACTCGGGCTCTGTGACTTAAATAGGCAGCAGCAGGTCTTCTGCATTTGCAGAGAATACCCTCTAAAACAACCAACTCTTTAATTATGTGTGAGGTTTAGCCTGGAGGCCAGAAGCAGAAGTCAGGGGACTGCAAGGATTCTGTGCATGGTGAGGCTGCCAGGGTAGTCCCCAGAGAGACAGGACAGATTTGGGGGACGATAACACCTATGGAAAGCTGGGGATCTTAATGTGGAAGATGCCAAGAATCTTTATGGTTTAATTTCAAGCAGTATTACTGATACATTTCTCTTCCAACAATTTACCAAAACCCACAAGGATTAAGTTTTTCTATAATTGCCTGTTTTCCATTATTAAAAGAATCTGAAACAGTGGATGAATATCACTGTTTTATAAATTTATAAAAAGTTTATTTGCTTGAAGATATTTCTGAAGAAGAGATTACAAAGCCACAGTAATAATAATGTTGGTCCATTGCTGTCACTGCATTTGTCAGTGTTTTTGTGTCATTACTGTGTTTAAAGATACCAGATTATGTATTTTTCTACTCATCTGCAATCTAAATAATTATTTTATGGTTCCACTATTTTCCTGATCTTTTTCATTCTACACCACTTCCACTTTCAGACACACAGAAAAATATATATTGCATAGAAAACACACTAATAATGTGTGCCAAACACACATTTGGGAAAAAAAAAGTATTTTCCTAATTCCGTTAACTTTTATTAGCAACAAACTCAACAAATATGCACCTTAATGAATTCTTTTTTCCCTCTCTGACCTTAATAACATCAGTAATAATGTGCTTCATAACTGAGAAAGGGAACAGAGCATGAGATCAGTTTTTTTCTCTTCTGGTTATACTGTTTGCCTTTCCCTTTTATTTACTCTCTGTTACTTCTGTCATCCAAGACTACACTTTCACTAGTAATTCTAGGAAAACAATACATATGCAAGTCATTTATGTTCTGGGTTAATGATGAACAATTCCTCAGTACTGAATATCTGTAGTCTCACCTATGTATGAGACAGGATGTTCTCTAGAGGAGGGAAAATGTTTCTTAAGGAAACTCAGGGGGCAGAAACATTCAGGGGGGAGGGGGGAAATGAAAGGAACTAAACAGGGATGCAGGACCATAAGAATAGAAAGGAAACTCCAGGTAAAAGGACTACACAAAGAAGAAAAAAGGCAGGTATTTTCTTACAATGGAAAAGGGAGGGAGGAAGGAAGGACAATATTTGCAGGGTATGTAACATCACTGTGGAACAACACTATTTACTTCAAACTCACTGCCCAAACAGTAGTCACTGATCCAGGAGTTATAGAAAACAGTGTTTGGAGAGGTCTGTGTTAGCACAGTATTCCTATTTCCTATTTCTGAGGTATCAACATAGCATTTTGGCCCACCAGTCTCTATGGGCTTGTGTGAATATGCACAGCTTACTGTGGTAGGCTAACAGGCACGTGAAACAATTTCATAAATGAGACTTAGCTCCCTACTCACACCACCTCTGAAAATTGCGACAGTTTTTCATCCTTTGTATGGCTATTGCAATACGAAAGACTTGCTTTATTTTCACGGGTTTCCAGATCATTACAAAGAAGTTTTAATTCAATATCTTCCCTTTGATAAATATATTGAAAGATATAATAATTTTGAAGTTTGATATTTTGAATTTCAATTTCAATCTGTATTTGCCCGTTGCTCTTCTGCCTGTGTTGCTCTTACTACTTTTGTATGACAGTAACAATTGAAACTCATCTTAATATTAAGTTCTTAGCATGCTAGGGCTTTTACAAATATTCAGAAAGAATCTGGTGGCTGATCTCTCTGATTCCACTTTTGAAATCAGCTTAATCTTTTTCACTAGCAAGTGAAATCTCAGATTGGTCCATCCACCTAACGTTACTTGCACTTGTGCTAGAAGAGAAAGGTGGGACAGCAAAGAGAAATGTATGCTTATGTTGTGATTTAACCCGGCAGGCAGCTAAATACCACGCAGCCATTCACTCACTCCTCCCCGGTGCGATGGGGAAAAGAATTGAAAAAAGAAGGTAAAACTCATGGGTTGAGATAAAGATGATTTAATAGGACAGAAAAGAAAGGGAAAATAAGAATAATTATAAAAGAATATGCAAAACAAGTGATGCACAATGCAATTGCTCACCACCCACTGACTGATGCCCAGCCGGTTCCTGAGAAGTGGACCCCCAGGCAGCTTTCCCCCTAGTTTATATACTGAGCATAACATCATATGGTATGGAATATCCCTTTGGTCAGTTGGGGTCAGCTGTCCCAGCTGTGTCCCCTGACAACTTCTTGTGCACCCCCAGCCTACTCACTGGTGGGGTGGGGTGAGAAGCAGGAAAAGGCCTTGACTCTGTGTAAGCACTGCTCAGCAGTAACGAAAACATCCCTGTGTTATCAACATTATTCTCATCCTAAATCCAAAACACAGCACTGTACCAGCTACTAGGAAGAAAATTAACTCTATCCCTGCCAAAACCAGGACAATATCCACCCCTTATTCTATACCATCTATGTCATGCCCCGGTCTCACACTTTCCAATACATCCCAATTAATCATCACCACCTTTCCTGTATTTTGACATATACACACAGATACCATTCCCTTATTCTATGTGCCATCCCTATAAAATGTCCGTTGAGTTCATTTAGTCCATGACTTTGGGCTCCGTCTGTCATAACAGGCCTTCAGGGCAGGAGAGATGGTCTGTGGTGTTGGATTGTTGCATGCTGAAGCCAGTTTTGGTTCCATCACTGCTGCACTTGTCCGGTTCTATCATCGCTGCACTTTGCTTGGTTTCATCAAAATTCATTCTTCATTAATCTGGGTGATTCTCACTGTAATACTGTTGATATGGCATATAGCAACCATAGTAGTGATGGCATATAGTATTATATAGCAATTAACATCATACAATTCAAATCATTGGTTATTCTCACCCAAAATCAAATCTCCTTGAGGTATACTTTGGATTTCCCCATCCTTCTGCATCACCCACCAAGTGCACCCAGGTCCTTGAGCAAAAGCAATCCCACAGATGCGTTTGCCTTTGCCTGAGGCAGGAATAACCCAAACTGTCTTCCCCAGCATATTTTTTACATGCACTGCAGGAACTTTATCCCTTTCTACAGTACGTGAAAGTTTTGACTGGGCAGGGCCGCTCAATTGGCAGATCCCCTAGCATTGACTAACGAGGTGGCTTTTGCTAAATGTGTGTCCCAATGTTTGAACGTCCCACCACCCATTGCTCTCAGTGTAGTCTTTAACAGTCCATTGTATCGTTCAATTTTCCCAGAGGCTGGTGCACGATAGAGGATGTGATGCACCCACTCAGTGCCATGCTCTTTGGCCCAGGTGTCTGTGAGGTTGTTTCAGAAATGAGTCCCGTTGTCTGACTCAATTCTTTCTGGGGTGCCACGTCGCCATAGGACTTGCTTTTCAAGGCCCAGGATAGTGTTCCGGGCAGTGGCATGGGGCACGGGATATGCTTCCAGCCATCCGGTGGTTGCCTCCACCATTGTAAGCACATGGCGCTTGCCTTGGCAGGCTTGTGGGAGTATTGATACAATCAATCTGCCAGGCCTCCACATATTTCTATTTCAGCCATCGTCCTCCATACCAGAAAGGCTTTAACCACTTGGCTTGCTTAATTGCAGCGCATGTTTCACATTCATGGATAACCTGTGCAATAGTGTCCATGGTCAAGTCCACCCCTCGATCACGAGCCCATCTTTATGTTGCATCTCTTTCTTCATGGCCTGAGGCATCATGGGCCCACCGAGCTATAAATAATTCACCCTTATGTTGCCAGTCCAGATCCACCTGAGCCACTTCAATCTTAGCAGCCTGATCCACCTGCTGGTTGTTTTCATGTTCTTCAGTAGCCCGACTCTGGTATGTAAGCATCTATGTGACAGACTTTTACAACCAGGTTCTCTACCTGGGCAGCAATATCTTGCCACGATGCAGCAGCCCAGATGGGTTTGCCTCTGCGCTGCCAGTTGCTCTGCTTCCATTGCTGCAACCACCCCCACAGGGCATTTGCCACCATCCATGAGTCAATATAGAGATAAAGTACTGGCCACTTTTCTCGATCAGCAATGTCTAAAGCCAGCTGGATGGCTTTCATCTCTGCAAACTGATTTGATTCACCTTCTCCTTCAGCAGTTTCTACAACTTGTTGTATAGAACTCCACACAGCAGCTTTCCCCCTCTGATGCTTTCCCACAAGACAAGAGCCATCAGTGAACAGGGCATATTGCTTCTCATTTTCTGGCAGTTTATTATACAGTGGGGGCTCTTCAGCATGTGTCACCTCCCCCTCTGGTGATATTCCAAAGTCTTTGCCTTCTGGCCAGTCCATGATCACTTCCAAAATTCCTGGGCGACTGGGGTTTCCTATTCAAGCCCATTATGTGATGAGTGCAACCCACTTACTCCATGTAGCATCAGTTGCATGATGTGTAGAGGGGACCCTCCCTTTGAATATCCAGCCTAGCACCGGCAGTCGGGGTGCCAGGACGAGCTGTGCTTCAGTACCAACCATTTCCGAAGCAGCTCAAATCCCTTCATATGCTGCTAATATCTCTTTTTCAGCTGGAGTATAGCAGGCCTCAAATCCTCTGTATCCCCGACTCCAAAACCCTAGGGGTCGACCTCGAGTCTCCCCTGGTGCTTTCTGCCAGAGGCTCCAGGTAGGGCCATTCTCCCCGGCTGCGGTATAGAGCACATTTTTTACCTCTTGCCCTGCCCGGACTGGCCCCAGGGCTACTGCATGAACTATCTCCCGTTTAATTTGTTCAAAAGCTTGTCGTTGCTCAGGGCCCCATTTGAAATCGTTCTTCTTCCGGGTCACTTGATAGAGAGGGTTTACAATCAGATTGCAATTTGGAAGATGCATTCTCCAAAAACTCACAACACCTAAGAAAGCTTGTGTTTCCTTTTTGCTAGTTGGTGGAGACATGGCTGTTATTTTATTGATCACATCCATTGGGATCTGACGCTGTCCATCTTGCCATTTTATTCCTAAAAACTGGATCTCCTGTGCAGGTCCCTTGACCTTACTTTGTTTTATGGCAAAATCGGCCTTCAGCAGGATTTGGATTATTTTCTTCCCTTTCTCAAAAACTTCTTCTGCTGTCTTGCCCCATACGATGATAGCATCAATGTATTGCAGGTGGTCTGGAGCTTCACCCTGTTCCAGTGCAGTCTGGATCAGTCCATGGCAAATGGTAGGGCTGTGTTTCCACCCCTGGGGCAGTCGGTTCCAGGAGTACTGGACGCCCCTCCAAGTGAAAGCAAACTGTGGCCTGCACTCTGCTGCCAAAGGGATTGAGAAAAACGCATTGGCGATATCAGTTGTGGCATACCACTTGGCTGCCTTTGACTCCAGTTTGTACTGAAGTTCTAACATGTCCGGCACAGCAGCACTCAGCGGTGGTGTGACTTCATTCAGGCCACAGTAGTCTCCACTCTCCATTAGACTTTCACACTGGCCATATGGGACTGTTAAAGGAAGAGCGAGTCTTGCTGATCACTCCTTGGCTCTCCAGTCAATGAATCGGCTTACGGAGGGGAATCAGGGAGTCTCGGTTGGCCACTGGTGCACCGTTGTGGTAGCAATCAGCACCTGTTTTTCTTCAACCCTCAGCAACCCCACAACAGAAGGGTCCTTCAAGAGACCAGGCAAGGTAGACAGCTGTTTAATTTCCTCCATCTCCAAGGCAGCTATACCAAAAGCCCACCAGTACCCTTTTGGGTCCTTGAAATACCCTCTCCTGAGGTAGTCTATGCCAAGGATGCACAGAGCATCTGGGCCAGTCACAATGGGGTGCTTTTGCCACTCATTCCCAGTTAGACTCACTTCAGCCCCCAATACAGTTAGCTGTTGGGATCCTCCTGTCACCTCAGAAATACAGATGGGTTCTGCCCCTTTATAGCTTGCTGGCATTAGGGTACACTGTGCACCGGTGTCTACTAGAGCCTTATACTCCTGTGGGTCCGATGTGCCAGGCCATGGAATCCACACAGTCCAGTAAACCCGGTTGTCCCTTTCCTCTACTTGGCTGGAGGCAAGGCCCCTCTAGTCCTGGTCATAGTATTTGTTACTCGCTTCTTGTAAATGCGAATCAAAAGTCCCTTTATTAAGATTGGAAGTAAAATCATCCCTTCCACCCTGTCTGGGGAACTGCTCACTGGAAACTGGAGCAGCAATTTTCCTGGAAGAACCCTCTTTTGTGATTGTTTTTCCTTGCAACTCATGTACCTGTGCTTCTAGGGTCACAGTAGATTTCCCATGCCACTTCCTCATGTGCTCACCATGGTCATGCAGATAAAACCACAGGGTGGCCTGTGGTGTGTACCCACTATATACTCTCTCTTGAGCAGAGGAACACTTACTCCTAATAGCTGAGGTACTGGTCTGTACAGATGGGGAGTAGGACATATCCTCTTTGAGTTGCTGGACCTTCTGGGACAGTTTCTCTACAGTCAAGATGCAGGCCCATAGGGAGGAAGAGAGACTTTCTTCATATTGCCGGAGTTGGCCAGCCAATTCATCTACAGTTTGTCCTTCTCCATCTTTCCAGGTCATTACTGCCATTGAGTTGGCATATGATGATTGTGTGCTCTGTACAAACTTCCTCCACATGGGTTGTGTGCACTTGACTTCATCTGGATCTTTGGATAACTGCTCATTGTCCAGGTCATCATAAATCACCTCTAGCATGCCTAATTCCCTCAGGTACTGGATACCTCCTTCCATGGTGGTCCATTTGCCTGGATGACATATAACATCCTCCTTGAAGGGATACCTTTCCTTCACACGTGACAGGAGTCACCTCCAGAAGCTGAGGGCTTGTGCCCCTTTTCCAATCGCTTTGTCAATGTCCCCTTCCCTACAGAGGGAACCCAGCTGCTTGGCTTCCCTACCCTCCAATTCCAGGCTACTGACCCCATTATCCCAGCATCGGAGCAGCCAGGTGACAATATGCTCACCTGGATGATGGCTGGAATCTCTTTGCATGTCTCGCAGCTCACTCAGGGATAGGGAACGGGTGGTTACAGCCTTGTTTATGAGTTCTGCCGCTTCCTCCTCCTGTTCTTATAATGTCCCTGCTTCGGAGTAGTCTGCCTCGTCCACTTCTTCCCTTAGTAGAGGAAGAGTTTCTTCCCTTACTGAACGAACTGACCTTTGCTTCCAACATTTCTTCTTGTGTATAGGGGTGACTAATAATACCAGCATGGGTTGGTTCTCTGGTTCAGCTGCAGTGCCTGTTGCAGGGGTTGGAATAACTGCAGTGCCTGCCGCTGGGGTTGGAGTAACCGCAGTGCCTGTCACTTTGTCATCAGATCCAGAGACATTCTTTTCCCCTAGAGGGTACTGAATAGTGTTGAACAGGGCTCGGTAGGCATGGGCCAGGCCCCAGCATGTTGCTCTGATTTGTGTCTCTCTGGAATTGCCAGGGTGACAGCATAGTTTTTCCAAATATTTTACTAGTTTTTCAGGATTCTGCACTTGTTCAGGATGAAGTTCCAAAACACTGGACGTGCCCACTGTCCTAGGTACTTGTCCATACTATCCCACACACCCTGCCACTCATAACTATCCAGCCTTGGGGCAGATCTCTGGGTGGTATTCTTAAATAGTTGTTTAACCTTAAACAAGACCTGAAACACATTCGGGAGACATAGCAATAGGAACACGCTAGTTTGAACATCCCAAGGATATTCAAAATTCTCAAGAGCTATTGTAACTAGCCTGGAGGAGAAGGGGAAGGTGAAGAAGTGTGGGAAAGTGTCCCCCCTTCTCTCCACCATAAATTGGCTCTCCGAGAGGAAAAGTTAAAGAGTGTACTTATTAATAGTTTCCTAGAGATGGTTCCTGAAGTACAGAGATGACAGCAATGCTGAGTACAAATATCAGATTAGTCTCATGACCAGTAATTTTATCATATCATAAGCCAGTGTTACACAGTACAGCAAAGCGATAACCTTAATCCAGCACCCAGAGGTGATAAACAGCACAACGGGGAACATATACAGCAAGTGAGGTGTTGCATAACACAACTCTGAGAACAAGCACAACAACTCTAAGAGCAAATAAATCAACATTGCAACCAGCGACTATTAACCTAATAATGAATGCTTGTAACAAATTTGTTTTAACACGCCCTGGTCAGATCTGTTGTTATCTCCACCCTTCGAGCCCCACGTTGGGCACCAAAAAGATCGTTGTGGTTTAACCCGCAGGCAGCTAAACACCACACAGCTGTTCGCTCACTCCCCTCCAGTGGGATGGGGAACATGGTCACCACTCGCTAACCAATGCCCAGCCAGTTCCTGAGCAGTGGACCCCCAGGCAGCTTTTCGCCTAGTTTATATACTGAGCATAACATCATATGGTATGGAATATCCCTTTGGTCAGTTGGGGTCAGCTGTCCCAGCTGTGTCCCCTGACAACTTCTTGTGCACCCCCAGCGTACTCATTGGTGGGGTGGTGTGAGAAGCAGGAAAAGGCCTTGACTCTGTGTAAGCACAACTTAGCAACAGCTAAAACATCAGTGTGTTATCGACATTATTCTCACCCTAAATCCAAAACAGAGCATTGTACCATCTACTAGGAAAAAAATTAACTCTATCTCAGCCAAAACCAGGATAGCTTAAAAGACCGAACCACAGAAAGACAGCCAGTACTGTTATGCTAGCTTTTACTTGAAAGTCCACTTCACACCCTTCTGCAGTAATATAATTTGCAGCTCCTTGATAAAGAGATTTCTTCTTTGGAGATTGACTACCCATCATCACAATAGCAATGAGCAACTGACCTTGATTCAAAAGTTATTGCTCCACACCAGTCTCTATACACATTGGCTTTCTAAAATGGGCGGGTGCTCTAAACATTGACATTCTCATAAAAAGCCCCATCAAGAGCACTGCCACAGATCCTAATTTAGTTTTTTTCTGTTCTTACCTTTCCGTTTTTTTAAAGCAAAGGGAACGCATCAAAGAACATGGCACCTGTAAAACAGTGCTAACCATGCTGGCCAATTGGCTAGGCTGAGTAAGGATGAAGAGAATTAGAAAGGCTGAAGGAAGAAGATAGTATTACCTAGATGTTTTTTTGAATACATATGTTTTCTTTGCAATGTAAAATTATGAAATGTATAAAAAGGGGTATGTTTTCCCTTCTATTCATGTGTTCTTACCACAGTACGTAAGTACCCTTTCTGAGTTTAAAAGGGACCATCCATTCTCTTCCCTGTCCTAGGTTTTGTGTTTAGGGGTAACGTGCAACCCTAACAATGAATGTCACCTACTGTGAATGGTGATGGGAAGAGGGAAGGATTTTTTTCTTGATTCTATACCATTTTAAACTTTGATAATTTCACCAAAGTGTTGTGTGCCACAGAGAGCTGCACCACCAGAGTTAGGATCATGGAAGAAATGGAAGATGTCCTCCAGAGAGGTTGCAGAGTCTCCATCTGCTGAGGTTTCCAAGTCTCAGCTAGGTAAAGCCATGGCTGACCTGGTCTAGCCCCGGGTCTAGCCCGTTGGGTAGAAGGCTGAGCTAGTTGTTCTAGAAACAGCTTCTAGAAGTGCTTTCCAGCCCTATGAATAGGCAGGGGAGCCACATTAGCTGTTGGACACATGGCATGTACAATGATACTTTCAGCCTCTGACTCCCCTCTGTGAAATCGGGAGAATGGCCCATCCCACGGTGCGAAGTTTGTTAAGAGAGGAGGCAGTGCAGAAATAGGCACATCAGAGAGAAGTGTTGTTGACACAGAGCAAATTGGAGCTCCTACTTCTCTCTTATGTTTGTTAAAGGTTTTTTAAAAGATATTAAGCTTTAGGCTAGGAGACATCTGTCAGAGAGACAGAGTTGCTCTGTCAATAGCCTTGTGTATGATACTAAGGAACAACTACTCACATCTTGCCTTATTGGATCATTCAGCTGTGCGTTAGCGTGCTGTAGTACACACCTCATTCAAAATAAAACAAAATCAGGATATGTCCTGATACTAGGCAAGCTTTCAACTATTAAAATGAATCATATCAGAGGTTGTTTTCTACAAATTTAGCTTAATCTGAGATCTGACCTCATTTACAAACCACTTTTCAACTATATTGGTATAACGCCTTTACACACCTTAATTTGAAAAGAAGCAGGACGGTCTTGGGGGTATTTAGGGTCATATTCAATAGCCTCTCTTTGGCCCAAAATGATGTTGATTTCAAGAAGGAAGGTCTTGATTTTGACCATTTTGGTTTTGGCTTGGTTTGGGGCTTTTTGCCTTAGTTCCAATTATGAACTGCAGTTCAAAAGCAATCTGCAGTTATCCATTGAGTTTGGGGATTTTTTTTTATCTCAGGGTCAGGCTGGGTTCTTATAATTCTTACCATTCTGCAGGCCAAAGTGCAGCTTTGTCAACATCAGCCATACACACTCCTGCGGGGGTGTACATACAGTTATAACAGGTTGTAAGAATTTTGCTGATGATGTACGTAAAAATAAATAGAAATTAGGTCACATTCTGTCTTGCCACTAGTGTGCTAAGAGCTTTATTGCTAACAGTTTCATTACTGTACTTCAATTGCTTACTTTTATTTGTAAAGTCTTCAGCTTTGGTTCTGAATTCATGTAAGGATCAGTTTTGTTCAATAAAAAGAATTCCTTCACAACCACATATTAGAGTAGGATTAAAAGTTGGAGGATGTGCCTTAAATGTAAAGTAGAAATATCAGAGTGGATCTGTCATGCATGACCAGCAACTGACAGTTTATATTGCTATGGTAGTGAGTCTGTAGCTAATGCTAAAGCATTTGTTTAATTTAAAAAGTATAAACCCATTTCCAACAAATATAGAGTTACTGATCTTTTTTTTTTTTTTTCTTTTCAGTCGACTCTAATGCTTTATACAAAAACAACTTTTCTGAACTCTGTCACGCTTGCGTCCTGTAGCCCTTACTCTCAGGGGTAAGGATGGGAGGTTGAATCAGCTATCATCCAGTAGCTACTTTTGTCAAACATTTTCATAACCACCTAGATAGCCACCAGAAAGTACTTATAAGTCCCAACAAATTAGGAATTTTATCAAAAGCAATTATTTGCTGAAAAGTACCTGCTAGGTACAGCCTTGTTTATTCTCTTGCTATCTAAATCAAGGGACAGAAACTACAGGTAGGTTTCCAGGCACTCTATGAACAACAAATAGTCAAAATGAAGAATTACCAACTTTCAGACTGTGTTTTTTCCTATGAACTATTTGTTGACTACCTGAAAATAGCGAACACCTTCACAGAAATTAGGATCAATACATAAAGGAAGAAAACTGAAGCATTTCTCAAGTAATGTAATTCATCCTGCAGATCTATCCTTTTTTGGTTTACAAGAGGATATGGGATAGAAATGAAAGCTACATCTTCTGAGACAGTGAAGTTAGTGAAGCAAAACTGGAGGTCATTATTGTGGCTTATATAGCAGTATTATGCCAAAGTGTTCACATTTCTTTAGTAGAGATGGAGGAACCTGAAAGGTATCAAATAAGGGTTTTTTTCCTTGCAAAACTAATACTGTTATTCACATACACACATTAATCATGATTACATTTTAAATCTGGAATCAAATACGATTTTGTTTCAAGCAGACCTTGTCTAGGTGTCAGTAGTTAGGTGTATTTCATGTTCTGGCTGATATGTTATAGGCTATAAAACTGTTTTGCTGTGTAGAGCATTCATAGAAAAATAACATTCCAGTCATGTAAGTCATATAAGGGTGAGTAATGGTAATGTGGTTTTGCTGGGAGAAGGCAAAAATTGTGTGAGGGGAGTTCATCAAGAAGGTAAGGGAGGGGGAAGGAGGAGAGGGAGAAAGACCTTAACAGCTTTATTCTTCACAGAGTCTTGTGGTTTGGGAAGAGATGCTGGAGGCAATTCTCAGCACTAAATTGTTATGGTAGCTTAATTCAATAGACTATATAAAACCAAATTTAGTCTAAGATGTGTCTGTGTTGTTAACTTCTAATGTGCATTTCCCACAGTGATAAAACACTTGAAAGAAACCTTTCTATAAATGTTTACTAGCCTTGATGCATACTGGTGCAAGTGAAGCCCTAATCTGACAGGGACTGTGACCACATGATATAGGGACACACGCTACAGAAAATGTCAATAATAGAAGCATAAAGCTCCCCGAGCCCTCTTTTGTGTAGTCATTTTCTTAATATCTAAAATGTTATGAAATTAGCCTGTATGGAAGAGAAAAGATGGACATACAGATCATTGTCTAAGAACCATGATGATTACTACATCTTAGTTAAGAGTGATGAATGTCTTTCTAAATGAGAGTCTGAATGCATTAATATTTAATTTTTATATACATAGAATCATTTTGCCAGGGTTGATAAGACTAAAGGAACGTTTGTAAATATTCTCCCCAGGCAGGATAAAAAATATTCTCAATTCTAGTGTTATAGCCATTGAATGTGGTATCTTATGCACGAACATTAGTATTATGTTCTTAACAGACAATAACAATAAGCTAATGAAACTTGCCCACCTGCTGTAAGCAAGTTGTCAAAATGTGAATCTGTGCAACTGTTTCCTTGGAGCTTAATACAGTGATATGAAGGAGCCTACAGAAGTCTGGTAACATCCAGGGAGTGCAAGGGAGAAGATGAGAAGATCACATAAAATACATACTGAACTCCCCAAATTTATTGTAGGTTTGTTTTTTTTTAAATATAACAGTCAGACTGTGGACTATTAAGTTAACATCAGTTATGCTACCAAAATGTTTGACAGAGATTATAACATGATTTACAAAATGTGACTACTGTATTTTCAGGAGCTTAGATTTAGGAAAAACAGGTTAAACCTGAAGACAAAAATGTAATCTGATCAAACTCTACATTGGATACGCTCATTAAAAAATCTTGAATGAGGAAAAGAGGAAATGTTTAATACCCCGTATTGTCGGGTACCCTCACAGTGAACCAGGGAGTGGAGTAAGCCCTTACAGAGTGGAGGTAACCAGAAAGAAATGTACCAGGCAGAGTAAAGCAGGAGGGTACACAGACTGCACTGTCTTCCCTGCATGCCCAGGAAGGCAGGAGCACAACCATATGAGGGAACTTGAGAAAGATCCCTCCCTAAACACAAAAGACATGATTGGAGTGCTGCAATGGATGGCTATAGACTCTTCAGAAGGGACAGGCGAGGAAGGAGAGGCGGTGGGGTGGCCCTGTATGTTAGGGAGTGTTTCGATTGTCTAGAGCTCAATGATTGTGATGATGATACGGTCGAGTGTTTATGGGTAAGGATGAGGGGGAAGGCCAACGAGGCAGATATCCTGCTGGGAGTCTGTTATAGACCACCCAACCAGGATGAAGAGGAGGATGAAGCGTTCTACAAGCGGCTGGCAGAAGTCTCTCAATCGCTAGCCCTTGTTCTCGTAGGGGACTTCAACTTCCCGGACGTCTGCTGGAAATACAACACGGCAGAGAGGAAGCAGTCTAGGAGGTTCCTGGAGTGTGTGGAAGACAACTTCCTGACGCAGCTGGTAAGTGAGCCTACCAGGGGAGGTGCCTCGCTCAACCTGCTGTTTACTAACAGAGAAGGGCTGGTGGGAGATGTGGTGGTCGGAGGCCGTCTTAGACTTAAGTGACCATGAAATGGTAGAATTCTCAATTCTTGGTGAAGTAAGGAGGGGGGCCAGCAAAACTGCAACCATGGACTTCCGGAGGGCGGACTTTGGCCTGTTCAGGACGCTGGTTGAGACAGTCCCCTGGGAGACAGTCCTGAAGGGCAAAGGGGTCCAGGAAGGCTGGACGATCTTCAAGAAGGAAGTCTTAAAGGCGCAGGAGCAGGCTGTCCCTGTACGCCGTAAGAAGAACGGGCGGGGAAGACGACCGGCCTGGCTGAACGGGGAGCTCTTGCTGGGACTTAGGAAAAAAAGGAGTTTACCACTTGTGGAAGAAGGGGCAGGCGACTCAAGAAGAGTACAGGGATCTCGTGAGGTCATGCAGAGAGGAAATGGGAAAGGCAAAAGCCCAGCTAGAATGCAATCTGGCCGCTGCTGTTAGAGACAACAAAAAATGTTTTTACAAATATATTAATGACAAGAAGAGAGCCAAGGAGAATCTCCATCCTTTATTGGATGCGGGGGGGAACATTGTCACCGAGGATGAGGAAAAGGCTGAGGTACTTAATGCCTTCTTTGCCTCAGTCTTTAACAGGCAGACCAGTTATCCTCAGGGTACTCAGCCCCACGAGCTGGAAGACAGGGACGGTGAGCAGGATGAACCCCCCATAATCCAAGAGGAAGCAGTCAATGACCTGCTACGCCACCTGGGTGCTCACAAGTCTATGGGGCCGGATGGGATCCACCCGAGAGTGCTGAGGGAGCTAGCGGAGGAGCTTGCCAAGCCACTCTCCATCATTTATCAGCAGTCCTGGTTAACGGGGGAGGTCCCAGACAACTGGAGGCTTGCCAATGTGACGCCCATCGACAAGAAGGGCCGGAAGGAGGATCTGGGGAACTACAGGCCTGTCAGCCTGACCTCGGTGCCGGGGAAGATTGTGGAGCGGTTCATCTTGAGGGCACTCACAAGGCATGAGCAGGACAACCAGGGGATCAGGCCCAGCCAGCATGGGTTCATGAGAGGCAGGTCCTGCTTGACCAACCTCATCTCCTTCTATGACCAGGTGACCCGCCTAGTGGATGAGGGAAAGGCTGTGGATGTGGTCTACCTGGACTTCAGTAAGGCCTTTGACACCGTCTCCCACAGCATTCTCCTAGAGAAGCTGGCGGCTCACGGCTTAGACAGGTGTACTCTGCACTGGGTCAAAAACTGGCTGGACGGCCGGGCCCAGAGAGTTGTGGTGAATGGAGTTACATCCAGTTGGTGGCCGGTCACGAGCGGTGTTCCCCAGGGCTCAGTACTGGGGCCGGTCTTCTTCAATATCTTTATCGATGATCTGGATGAGGGGATCGAGTGCACCATCAGTAAGTTTGCAGGCGACACCAAGTTGGGCGGGAGTGTTGATCTGCTCGAGGGTAGGAAGGCTCTGCAGAGGGACCTGGACAGGCTGGATCGATGGGCCCAGGCCAACTGTATGAGGTTCAACAAGGACAAGTGCCGGGTCCTGCACTTCGGCCACAACAACCCCATGCAGTGGTACAGGCTTGGGGAAGAGTGGCTGGAAAGCTGCCTGTCGGAAAAGGACCTGGGGGTGTCGGTCGACAGCTGGCTGAACATGAGCCAGCAGTGTGCCCAGGCGGCCAAGAAGGCCAATGGCATCCTGGCCTGTATCAGAACTAGTGTGGCCAGCAGGAGTAGGGAAGTGATGGTGCCCCTGTACTCGGCCCTGGTGAGGCCACACCTGGAATACTGTGTTCAGTTTTGGGCCCCTCACTACAGGAAGGACGTTGAGGTGCTGGAGCGTGTGCAGAGAAGGGCAACGAGGCTGGTGAGGGGTCTGGAGAACAAGTCTTATGAGGAGCGGCTGAGGGAACTGGGACTGTTTAGCCTGGAGAAAAGGAGGCTGAGGGGAGACCTCATCGCTCTCTACAACTACCTGACAGGAGGTTGTAGCGAGGTGGGTGTTGGTGTCTTCTCCCAAGTAACTAGCGATAGGACGAGAGGAAATGGCCTCAAGTTGCGCCAGGGGAGGTTTAGATTGGATGTGAGGAAAAATGTCTTTACTGAAAGAGTGGTTAAACATTGGAACAGGCTGCCCAGGGAAGTGGTGGAGTCCCCATCCCTGGAGGTATTTAAAAGACGTGTAGATGAGGCGCTTAGGGACATGGTTTAGTGGGTGGTGGTGTTGGGTCGATGGTTGGACTCGATGATCTTAGAGGTCTTTTCCAACCTCAGTGATTCTATGATTCTATTCTATGACATTCCTCAAAAAAGATGGGCACAGAACCTCAGTTCTTGCCTGTTGCAGATAGGAAAAAGTGTCTAAGCTCCCTCCAAGGCACACCATGCCTAAGGCAAGTTGCAGAGGCCAAGGGGCCAGCCTTGCAAGTCGGCTGAGACACCAGAGCAGGCAAAAGAAACCCATATGGGGGTTCTCTAAGGGGAAGAAGGTCCTTTGGTAAGTGCCTAACAACACTTCTTTGCAAATTAGAAAAGATATGTAGAAAGTTTTCAGCTAGATGATTCATACTCTCATCATATCTGTCTGACAAGAATTCAGTAGCTCTACCATATGTCTACCAAAACTCTATAGGGAAACTGTAATACCAATACCATGACAAGTCACCAGGCTGTTTTGCCACATACTACACCCAGGTGAGTCATCTGGGACAAAAATCCTCTTTCCCTTATGAGAATGAATATAATGGAAAAATCCAGACATACATTTAAGATAATTATAGCTGATGCCTTGATTTCAACAGCTTTATTCTGGATTTACAGTGAGGGAGTTCAGAGTGGCGACATTTGAATTTCCTTCTGTAAATCAAAAGTTCTTTCGCACTGTTATTTTAGGAATCCCTTTGTTTTGTGACTTTTTTATTCCCTTACAGAAAAGAAATCTTGTTTTCTCCACTGTGTATACAGAAAGTGAACAGACATATGCCCTTCCAGAACACCGACTTATTAGGAGGCACAGATTTTTCAGAAACCAAGGAAAGTGTAGTCAGCACAGTTAGCACTGGTCTAGAGGATACACAATTGGCTATGTGATGCACAACTGCCCTTTCTTCTCATCTCTGACAAGACTGGAACTGAGTCTAGTCCTGTGCTCGGTTAAGAAGAATCTCCTTTGTATCAGATACACTTCCCATATCCATTTACCATGGAAATTATTACACAGTGGGTCAGGAATACAAGAATGCTTTCTTAGATTCACAGTATCTAGTATTTCCATTTATATTGTAACTTCACTTGCAAAGTGCACTCTTGGAAAAAGAAGCAGCATGTCTTGTCTTCACAAGCCGTACTCAGGACACTGACAGTTGTGGTCTCTTTCATGTCTCCATTTTGCTGGTTTGAACTTTGAGTTGCTCAATCCAAAATAATTAAATCACATAAGTAAACTTCGTGTAAATGAGAACAGAATTAAATTTAATTTAAGCCTTCTGACAGTTTGAAAAGGGGAGAGGAAAACATGTGTTACAATTTTCTAGAAATATTTTTTTTCTTTATATAAACTCTGACACTGTCACATTGTAATTGATTAATCTTTTGTGAGCTGTGTTTTTCTGTTTCATCCAGTGCTTCTAAGATGGCTTCTTTGAAGTGTACATAAAGTTTTCAGAGATCTGTTTTTGTAATCCTAAGTGGTTAGTCTTTCAGCTCCAGTGCTACCACTGTGATTTTAATTTATCAATCTGCAGTTCAGTGAAATGCTGTAGAAACACTTTAAAGCCTAAACCCATCACTTATTCCTACACCTGTCAATGCCAGTCTTCTGTACTTGACAAACCAAGTTAAATGGCACTCCTGCAATGTATACAATATCACTAATAAATTGGATAATCAATCATACGTGTATGGTTTGACAGTAGTACCTTGAATACACTGAATTTAAAACACATTTTTAAGAGGCAGGACTCATTACTCTTGTACTAAGAAAAAAAATACTGTATGGACATCAAGAAATTCCCAGTCACTCTATACAATTAAAGGACACCTTGGGAAACGGTTAGGACATGGGAAAGCTTTTTCATTACCTTACTATAAGATGTTCCCATGGGAAACATAAGTAACTGGAGATTACTTTAGATGATAGAAAAATAGTTTGACAGCAGGAGGAGAAAGGTCAGGGAGACGTTAAGTAGATTTACTCAGGTTTCTTTACATACAAAAGCTACTATTTTGTTTCTAAAAAGAATCAGGTTAACAGTGTTAAGCATAGACTGTCTCTGCAGCCACAGTAAGTAGCTTTTATTAGGAGTAATTCTAATACTTAGCACTTAGCTGTACAGAAAATTGTTGGGGCTGAATTTTGCCTTGAAATCTCTGCATGACTTGTGCCCGTCTGGCTGCCATAAACAGCTCCCAGACCAGCTGATCCCCAGAGTCTGAATATTGATCTTGATATCTTTCCTATCCTGTGCTTCACAAGCTTTGCCTAATCCTCTACAGGAAAGTGTCTAAGTAACTTAATTACCTGATTGTGTATATGCAACTTTGAATATTTGCACAAGTTTTGCCTAAAATTCAGGTTGGAGAATAAGTTCAACAGTTTTCCCAAAATACATTACATTGGGAAAATAGTTTTCAGGAGATAGGATGAGGGTAAAGAAGGGATGTATCTGAAGACAGAAAAAAATACAGCCTAATCATATTGCAAATAAATTCTGTCTAGTGCCTGCAGAAAGATACTTTAATGGAAAATGAAGTACTGTATGTCAGCTATTTTATGTATACATGTCTTGCTTGGACAAAATGTACCTCTTCAGATTAGATTTGCCAAAAACTTTTCAGTTTTGCAGAAAAAAATTCTACATTTACAGTACTACATTCCTTGCTGTACTTTTTAAAACTTGACTCCATACTTCTCCCCCACCTCAGGAAAAAAAAAAAATCTATCTTGCACTTATTAATTGAATGAACATGTAGAATTAAAATAAAACTCTTATTAACTTATGGTTACAAAACTACTATGAAAATTGATCAGTAACTGAAATATAGAAATAATAGGTTATGTTCAATCATTTGGCATTTTGGGACAAGCAGTTGGGGATTTTGGTGGTTATTGTTTTTAACTATACCTATTTGCCCTCATAACTGCATTATGGAAATGAATGTAAAATACTTTTCTGCAATTACTTTTCCTCTTCTGGCTCCCTCTTTTTTGCTGTAAACCTCCAAGAATATATTAGTTGAAGGAATCACTGACAAAATATGTTTTGACAGTAAGTATGTCAGCAAAAAGCAGACTCTGGAGACTATTCTCTTTCTCTGCAGAATATACAGCCTGAACTGCAAAACAGAAGTGTCCTTCCACTTCTATCAGCATCCTCAGCCTTAACTAAAATCAAATGCTCTCTAAAGTAAAGGTGGGATTCAGCCCACCAATTTAATTCAGGTCTTTGGGGAATGTAAGTAACCATCCACTGAAAAGTGGCCTGAAATCTTCACCTTTTTTTCAATACCTCATGAAAGTCATTGCCGTCTGACTGATTTTCTAACAGGGAAAGTTTCCATCTCCCGATGCTTATTCTCTAAATCATCTAGCTACCCTCACCCACCCCCTTTTTTTAACATCACGTCAGTTTAGACTGATTCTCTTTTGCATTCAACAGGAACAATTTCTAGCACTCTTTTTACATGTCAAGAGAAATGATTTTACAAGTGACTGGAATACTAGTTTCAACCATTAGGTTGATATGTGCCTCCTAAAAAGAGTTCGAATGAAGGAATATTGCTTTTGTATTTAATATTTTTATCCAGCCCTGACAACAGAGAAGCAATTGACAGTATAAATGGTGATAGTGCTGTGAATTGAATTAAGATACATTATGCCTGGTTTGTCAACATTTATGATTTACAAATACATCTCTGTACCTGTGGAAAGAAAAAGAGATATTAGCTAAGGGTGACTCACATGCAAGACAGAAATTCTTGTTGCCATGAAAATAACAAAATCTATTTCTGCTCTGTTCTGTGTTAACTATTCTAAAGTCAGAATAACTCCCCTGAAGTCAGTTACACTCACTAGCGTTTGGAGCTAAGTAAGTTAAAACAGGATGTGATTGTTAGTTTCTAAAAATCTTTTGTGGGCATAGAACACAGAACACGAGAAAGATTATGCTGTAATATATTTTCAATATACAATATCATCAGATAAATAAGGACAAAATAACATCCATAGGTTTATTTCAAAGATGCAGAAGCATAATTTTGCATTTGCCTGACTGACACATATGCAACTGCTGATGTGCATAGGAAATTTGAATATATACAGCATTATAACTCTGAAAATCTGGTCTTTGGGGAATCCTTTATTCTTCAGGCATACACAAGTTAAAGCAGGCTTAGTATTAAGTGAAGTGAAGCTAAAAGAGACAGCTCATACAAGATTGACTTGGTGATACTAGGTCAGAAAAAGGAACCATGACTTTTGCTTGACAAAAACACACTTTATTGATGAGTTTTCTTTGCCTCGGTATGAGCATTACAGTGTCTTTTACTGTCTTCCATTTTAATAGCAGCATCATGCGCACAGTTCTGTTGTTAATATTGCAGAGATGGCATATGTTTGTGGGTAAGTAATCTGCCTGTTTACAATGCCATTAGGAAACCGCTGACTCCACCAGTTCACAGGCTCGTTTAAACCTTTCTCTGCTTCCGACTTGCTGAGTATTTGGTATTCAACACCGTGCGAGTGATTTCCTGCAGCCTCCCTAACACAGGTTGGTGGGTTGCTAAGGAATATATCTCAAGAGGTTAAGAGCCCTGCAGTCACCTTGATCTCAGTGCCAGTGATTATCTGTGTAATTTTCTGCTTCGTGTTTTATACTGCAGCACTGACCAAAGCTTATGTCTGTCCCTTGGCATGCATAAGTATGAACAATTATGACTGTAGATAGAGATGTACTGGTCGCTTTCACAGTATAACCTCTTTAACATATTATTATAAATGAAACATCATCATTCAACTTAAAAAAAAAAAAAAAAGGAATGAAAAAGAAAAAAGCCAAGTGAGATCAGTTGGAGAAACAGAAGAGATTTTTTTTCCTAGGTCATCCATTTTGGGTTCTTTTCATTGTCTTTGGCTCATAGCCTTTTCAGTACAAATGCAGGACAACTGCTTCACAGCCAAGAGGACTAGGAACTGCCTTTATAAAACCCCAGACCTCTAAGGGTCTCACATGATGTCTTGCATCGTGAGCTGTTAACTCAGCAGTCACAGTGAAGGACGCTTAACCCCAGGAGCTACGGCATGTTGCTGCTGTGTTGCCTGTGCTGCCACAGCTGCGGGCAGAATTTCAGGGAGGGAGAGAGAGACACAGATCATGGATATAGAAAAGGATCCACATCAAAATTTCCCAAAGCTTTAAAACCACCCTCCTTTACCTGTCTTCTTCCATAAGGGTCAACACCTACAGATAAGGTCCTACAGTGCCATTCCCCTTTTGTTACTTTAATAGGTAGCATGGAAGAATAAATGTCTTTCCTCCATGACCAACACCTGAATTCAGTCAGCTTTCTTCAAGGAGACTAAGTAATGGAAAAGGGAAAAAAGAATTGAGCCTGTTGCTCTGTTGAGAGCTCATAGCAGCCCATCCACCTCTAACACCTCTGGGTGCTATTCCTACCTTGAGGATGAAGTAGCTGTTGCCACGTCTTTGCCAGTGGTCCCAGGTAAGGAGTCCCTGTATGTGCAGAACTGGCTCTTTCCCACTCCATATGAATGGTACTTCCACATAGAAATGCCTTTTGCCAGTGCAGAGAGATCCCAAATGGCCTTTGGGGAAAGTGATTCCCTCCCCACTTCCTGCTGGAGTCCCCAGCACCCATATCCTGGGACATGGGACTTAATTAACAAGGATGCCCTTGAATTGTGACAATTTCACTTACAATAAACTCAGACTAGAAATGTAAGCAGATCAGCTCCTGTTAGCTTGTCAATTGTGCTAGCAGGCTGCACCGTTAGAAGCCACAATATGTTTGCATCTCGTATCCCAGCCACAGGGTGGCTTGGCAGAGAGGTGGATAAGAAGGACAAATTGAATAATGTTTACTGTAGCTAAAGCCATGTGTATGCCCATTTCAGAGGCTGACTGTCATGCAACATACAGAATAACTGCAGTTACTGCTTATCTCGGTAGCAATGCATGCTACTGAACTAAACCATGCAAAAATGTAAAGCACCTTAACTTTAAAGTTAGAGGCCACACCTGTAGCAGAGCTGTTTAGATAGCTTCAGCTGTAAAACACTATATGAAAACTGCTGGGGTTTCTCCTGGTGAAAATTAAAGACATAACAGTATTAAATGCTTCTGAAGCAATGAAATATTTTTAAAAGGTAATATAAGCAACCTATAAAAATTTACAAGAATTCATAGATTACACTGCCATGTGATAACCAGACTCCAAACTGTGTTTCTGCTTTTTTCTGCTCTGGTCCCGCAGATAAGCATTAGACCATATGGGTTGAAACTGTCCTTTGCAAAGCTGAAGGAACATTAAAAAACAAGTTCAGTTTCAAGACAGAAGCTACCTGAACAGGGAACAGAGAAAAAGAATGAAATTCTTCGGGGCTGACTGATGTGCAAAACTGTTTCTCTCAAAAGAGAAGTATTATCCAAGATGTTACACTAAATTAAAAAAAATTAAAAAAAAACCCAAAACTATAAGCCACATTTTTCAGCAATATAAAAATATTCTACATAAAGAATGCTGTGTGACAGAATCTCCTCAGTGGTACAGTGACAGAGAGAGCAGAAGGTAGGGAAGGAGAGAAACAATTGGTTGCCACACCAGAAACCCTTTCCTGCATTTTCCTTACCCAAAACCTCCACAGCCTGCAACTACCCTCATCTGAGGAACCTGTGAGCCTTTCCCAACCAAGCCTACTGACATTTTTCCCTAACACACTCAGATCTCTGCCTGAGTCCTCTCTTCTTCCTGTGCCCCGTCAGTGCCACCATTCCCAGGGATGGCTTTGAGCCGTCTCTGTCATGGCATTTGTATATGAAAAGTAAGTCCCACACTCTGAAAGCCTAGTGAAGGGCCAGCAGTCCTTATTGTGTCCTATGGGCCAGGGTTGAGTTGTCACAGAAAAATATAGTTGCCCTTCAGCCTTACTCTAGCTGGTGCAAAGTGAATTATTCTTCATCAGCTTCATGGTCTTCAACCTTGAAAAATTGAATTTATTTGGTCTTTTTGCAAATTAAATTAATGCCACTCCAGGTGAAAGGTTTCATGTGACAGGCCTTTTAAATTTAATCTTTTTTCTTCAAATTGTCTGTTATCTTCTACTTAAAAACACAAATTGAATATTAAGTATGGGCTTACTGCAGCTATTAATCATTCAGCTAAATAAAACCACTAGCAAACTGTAAATAGCTGTAAATAAAATAATGGGTCTGCTATCTGCTACCTCTTAGTTCCATGTAGACCGGCTATGGAGTGAAAGATGAAATAAGAGCTGTCGCATAGTTTAGGGAAAATTTTGCTAGTTTTGTGTTAAGGTAAGATACAGAAACATGATCACTATACAAGGTCTAACTATTATTACTTAATGTTATTTTGCTTCCTCTGCCACACACAGCTTACCTGCTACTGGGTTCTAGTCTCATGGGGCTGTTTTATTTAATAAGTGTTTCATATAAAATGCATATAGGGCTTTCTTTTCTCAAATAAATTACTAACAGGACTGCAATTGCCCTTCTCACCCGGTGAGTCTCATAATCTTCATTGCTGGTCCAGTATTATGTGCGTAGACAGTACAACTTATCCTATCACTAGAGGTTTGGACACTTGCATCCAAGGCAGATGTGCCAGAGGTGGAAATTGTTCCCTGACGTCCTGCTGCTTTGATAGATGTTTTTGCCCGTTGCAGACAAGGGAAATTGCAAACTCTCAAAATCAAAACACTGGGATGAAATGATTACCGAGGTAATTTAAGCCTGCCAATTCTGTTTTTTCCCCCTTTTAAGTGGTCAACCTCTGAGACTTAGCAAAGGGAAGAAAAGGGGGAAGAGACATTATGTGATGAGGAAAAATAAACCCAAAGAACTCCAGAATTCTTGACCCATTCTTCAAATTATGTACTAAAAAAAATATTGAAGACATTTTGCTCAATGTTCAAGAGCACAAATTATCCAGAAGTCCATTCCCTGTGAAGACAAACTTCATTAATATGTAGCTACCATCATTTATTTTCCTTTATTTTCTATGAATGTTTTCTTCTGTGCTTTGTCTTTCTAAGTCTCTCCTTTCTACCTTTCTGCTCTCTTATTTAAATCTTCTCCTTTTTTGTGATACTTTCTTCATACCTCTCATCCTTTAATATTCATAATTGTCCTTCTCAGGCAAGTAAAAAACTTAGGGTTTGTGTTACTAGTCCTTCATCAGGCAAAGTACAAATCCTTTGTGAGTTTTCCATGAAGATCATTTATTAGCTCTTTGGTTCTATTTTTGTGGATGTGTGAGTTAGATAGACTTCATTGCTATTTCTTCACTGTAAAGGCAGAAAGTTGGTAATGGAATGCAAAACTAGGAAGATCAATCTAGGATTGACTTTGCAATTGACAGCTCAAAAACAGTTTTTCCCTGGACCTTTGCATTTCCTACCTATATTTGTTTCCCTTGATGGTGCCTTTCTTTTCCCAGATTGGTGTGTATATTCCCTTCTGAACCTGAGAGGAAAGGCATCTCTGTAACATTATTGCTTGAATCGTTCATTTTCCTAACTTTTTTCCATTTCTTTTTATGATGAAAGAAGATATGGTGAACTCAAGGACCAACAGTCCAACCCTTTTCATGTTTCTCATAAATCAAATTCATTGTCTTATTTCTCCTCACCTACTCAATCATTCGTCAATCTTTCATGTATTTAACAGTCTTCCTAGTCCACTGATTATGCTGTTAGCCCAGCAAAGAAGAGGGCTTCAGTATTAGGATGCTCACTTCATTTGATCACTCAGAGAATTACACTACAATGATCCTCTAATTACAGAGCTGTTGCACTGTGCTAAAACCTTTCTATATGTGCTGTCAACTGTTTACACTGTTCTGCTTGCCCCAGACTTCACATTTCCAAGTATACTACAGTGATAGCTGACAACAGCATTGACAAACATAATGTACAGTGTATGGTTGAGAAAAAGAAGTGGAAGGAATTTGAAAAAGGTCTTGGAATGTGAAAGTAAGCCAATATTACCACAAATGTTTTAATCAACGTGTATTTTTCTATAAACCAGTTCACTCTTGTTTTTCTGTGTTTTTCCACAGTGGTTATGTCTTTGATTATGATTACTACAGAGATGATTTCTACAATCGGTATGTGTGGTTATATTTTTGTATATCCTACACCATTTCTACTGTTTGTTTATAATGTAATCACATCATTTGGTTAGACAGGTCTGTTCTGATTTTACATATTATTCATTTCATTATTTCTATTGTGTATCAGAAGACTATTTGAATATATCATAAACAGAGAAGCCTACCATCACCAAATGTATGCTCATTAAACAGCTCTTTTGGTCTTATCCTTCTCTGAGAGCTTTTGGGGTATTTTCTGTGCTGAACAGTTTAACGGTAGTTTAATTGCTCAGTGTTTCTTCCCACAGAGTTCTTCCAGGCTTACTGTCACTGGAACATATAGCAGCTGTAAAATTCTTCAGTATGACATTCGTGTCTTTGTCTTTTCATCCATGTGTATGAAAAGATTTAGAATGTGTCCTGAAAAATGTGTCTTCCAAGAATGTTTAGAAGTCTAGAAGGACCTTGAGGGAAGCAAGACCACAAGTTGAACAGCATGTGTGTTTCTATAGGAGGAAAAGAAGTGTGGATACCTGAGCAATTGGAGACTTGTGCCTTGAGTACGTACACACAACCTAGCTCAGCACTGTGGGAATTTATTCATTTATTCAGATGTAGCACAATCACCACAACACAGGGTTAACATGGATGACGACAGATAACCAGCCCGTGATGCAGCAGTGTTGTGTCTCTGCATGACAGCAGCCTGGTTTAGCACAGGCCAAGTGAGTCAGAGGGGAACAAAACATTGCTCCACCAATCTCTTCTAATCTGACATTTCTTTTATGTAAACCAATGGACAATAACAGGGGAGCAGTTTACACCCCGAAGTTAAGTTACCATGTGCTATGTACCTTTCTGCTTAGGAACACTGTAGGAAAAATTTAGAAACAATGTTTTTTGGTTTTGTTTTTTTCCTGGGATTGATTCAGTTTGAGTTTTGTTTTTGTGTGTAAATGACCATGCTCACTTGTCACTTTAGCTCTGTCCACAGAGCTAAAAATAGTGAGCTATAAATATATGGAGTAAAAGCCATCAATGCAGTTTAATCCTGCTCAGTCCAGCCTTGACAGTAGGAGCAGCTCATATCCTGTAAAGGTTAACTTCCACAGGTTTGGGATTACTTTCCCCAAGGTTACTGCTCCGAATTTCATCAGTGGATTTGTATGTTTTTAAACAGGGTGCTGTTTCTGATCTATGCCACCTGAATATTAAAGTTATGTCTTTAGTTTTCCCCCTAATTCTGTGTATTATGGGTAACACAAACGAACAACTATAATGGTTACATTTCCACAACAAAAGAAATACTTATGGGGCATTAAAGGTTGTTTCTGTGGAAGCTCATGTCTATCTTGGTGATTGTCTTATGGAAAACCGCTGGCAGTGAAATGTGTCCATAATCTATTCAATAGTATAATTTTCTGATTTTGAAATCTTTCAGGATTAAGACAGCAGAAGTTTTATGGGCAAAAACCCAAATATGAGGTTGGCCTCACAAGGCTGGACATGTTGATCTGTTGACATAAAAAACTTAGGAAGTTAAAGGTCTCTGCTAGATCCAAGTTAATGGAAGTGGAAGATGAAAAGCTTTATATGGTAGGCATGGAAGAGAAAATCCCATGGAAAGTTCAATGTACTGTCAACATGCTTATAAGAAATATAAATTAGAAATATAGTCATGATTCTTTGAATTTCTGAACTTCTGAACTTTCTGAATTTCTGTGATCAGAAATTTAATCTTTTTTGCTGTGACCATAGATCTTGTTTTATAATATTAATTAATTTTCTAACCTCCCTGAAGGGAGAATACACCTATCTTGTCTTGACTAAAGCATTGGTGGGGTCAGAAAAGGGTGATAATAATGGTTAGTGCTGTAAAATAAAATCTGTATGAAGACAGATTGACAAGATCTGGACTGCGGAATTTAGAAGGGTGGGTGAAAGAAAAGGTACCATTGTATGCACATTAGTGAGTATTAGGACAAAGAATTGCTTTAGAGCTGAGCATTTCTGTTTATCATTTCTCATATGAAGACAGGCAGGGTACTTCAAAACCGATAAAAGGAAGCATTTTTTTACAGAAAGCATATCATTGAAACATGTAGAACTTGGTGCAACAAAATACCAAGCCCAAAAGCTTTGCATAATTTAAAAAATAAAAGTAAGAATAATAATATTAGATAACAGTCCTTTTATATATTTCAAAAAAGGAAACATAGTTTTGCATTTCACTATAAGCTAGAAAAAAATCACCTTTGGAGGAATAATTGCATAATGATCTTTTGCATGATAGCTTACATTTCTTCTGAAACATTTTGTTCCAGTAATGTCAAATGGGAGATTGTGACCAACCAGCAGATCATCCAATATGATAAATGAAGAGTGACAACAAACAATAATATTTCTGTTAAAAGTCCCAAAAATGTTTTAGTGTTCATCTTCATACACAATTGTTTAGTTATGCTCACAATGGCTAGAAACTGCTTATTCAGTGAGAATGTCCAAGGCCAAGGAGTTCAAGTTCAGTGGGGGTGACACGATCTCTGTGACACATTTTGTAGGCAGCTATGGAAAAGAAGGGAGCTGGTTATATTGTCTGTAGGATTATGGTACAGACAATGTTAAGGATCTTGGGATTTAAGCATTAGGTGTTTACTTGCCAAAAAATAGTCTAGAAGATTTTCTGCTTCCCGTTCAGTATGCTGTTAGACACTGTGGTGAGTGAATTACTGTTTCCTGTGTGTCTGTTTTCAAATGTGTATCTATCTGCCCAGCTGGGTGATAGTAGTCAGAATTGTGAAAATTAAACATGCAGTTATAAATTTCCATAATTACTAGTTGCAAGTATCATTTAAAAGAAACTCAAGAATATTTTGTGAGAATGTTTCTTGTACCTCTACTTCAGTCTCTGAACTGGAAATCTTAATTTTCTGAACTTTCTTCTCCTGACCTGTCATATTCAGAGCCCATAGCTTTTATGTTCTAAATATATCTGTAGCTTTGATCACCTTTTCTACTGCCTTTATTTTCTTCTACGCAGGTTAGGTAGCAGCTGTTGATAACTCTGTGTTTAGAATTGGGGTATTCTGTTTGGAAACACTAGTTCATTTTGGTTGTAGAGTATCTTTTCTTGACTGTAGTAGTAATTCTCTGAAAATCTGCGTGCTAAAGTGGTTTTGGTTTGAACAAGACTTTTTTTTTATTAAGCATGCTTGGGTATTTTAGTGATTTTACATCAATTCATTCTTGAATAAAGAGAACATATGCTGAGACCTCTTTTCTATGCATTCAAAAGGACATACAGGTCCCTCACTATAAAGACTCTTGCTATTTTACAAACTGCAGGATATTTCTTTAGAGTGATGGTTGGCTTCAGAAAAGTTAATTTCTTTTTCTACCTATAAGGATAGCAGATGGAAAACTAGAATTTAAGCCATGCATGTAATAAAGGAGCTGAAATGTCACCACAACAAAATGTACTGCTGTTAGTTGTGTGCAATGAAATGGTGTGGACCTGTAGAAAGCAGGTTATGGATTTTCCATACTGCAAATAACAGAGTTCCATAATGCATCCCTCATTTAAATTATGCAAAAAATCTGAGCTATGCACTAGTCTGTGACTGACATCTGAATATGGCACTTAATGTGCATAGGTCCTTGAAATCTAATTTGACTGTGATATAAAGTGATTACGGCTTCAGAGGGTAATTTTCTCAAAGATAACATGAAAATTTAGTTGACAGGGCTTCCATGACATGAAATCACAGAAGGTTTTATGGAGTCCAGCTGACTTAATCTTTTCTAGGTTGTTTGATTACCACGGCCGTGTCCCCCCACCACCCCGTGCAGTGATTCCACTGAAGCGTCCTCGTGTGGCTGTGACAACAACTCGCAGAGGCAAAGGGGTTTTCTCCATGAAAGGAGCATCACGATCCACCTCAAGTGGGGCTTCTTCCTCAGGATCCAAATGTGAGTTGCTCACATCAGTTGGACATTATTGAAACAATGATCCTAGCAATTTCTGTAAGCAGACAGCTTCCACTATATAGCTCTGTTGTAGTCATCTCCTACCCTCAGCCTTTAGCTTGAAAAACTGGTTTGATTACCAAAGCTGCCATGCCTTTCCTGCAAGTCAAAGAGCACACTGATGTAACTTTTGAAGGAAATCCCTTCCACAACATTTGACCTACAGATCACTCCCTTGGCCTCAGAAGAAGCCTGTTTAAAATCTCCTATCATCCTGACTACTTATGCACCATGAGGTCATGTGAACAGCTGATAATAAAGCAAAGCTAATATTCTTGTTATAGACAGAGGCACACTGATTTCTGTTGAGACTTGAGGACTGTATATGAGCTGGTGGGGATGGGGGGTAGGGGGGCGGGGGGAGGCTGGGTTGTGTGTGCTTTTTTTGCCAGATTCCTCTGAGGGTAGAAAAAGGCAAAGTGTCTTTGCCTGTTCTAAATGGAGGGCAAAACAGTATTGGCAACTTGGGATTATTCAACCTTTCCTTAGTGAGTTGGCCTTAGAAGAACTGATGAATAATAGGCATTCCCTCCTCCAAGCTCACCAAGCTCCCCACCCCGTAGTATTGTCCTGGGAACTTCATCTTCCTCTCCGTGCATCTTTCAGCACCCACCTGTCTTCCCCTGCCCCTTATGTGGAGCGATACTGTCCTTGGAAGCGTCACTGGAAGAGGAAGAGAAAAATCAGGTAGGGATCAGATATTAGAAAGAATGAAGGGACTTCAATAAGACACTTTCAGTACCAGACTGGCCGACAATGCATCATGCTGTCTTATACACAACCATGAAATAAGTGAATCCACCAACACTACTCCTTACTGGAAGAGGGGTTAATTATGTCATCAGCTTGAGCCAATTATATACTCTGCTTTAATAACCTATCCAAATCTCACACACTAGCATCTAACAAAGAAGATGGACCTCTAGTGAGCCCACTAGGATCCATTCTTGATCCTATTGTATGAACCAATGGTGTCCCAAGACCTTGAAAGAAAACATGTAATAAATATGCATGTGACTGAAAGAATGGAAATGTGATAAACAGAGCAAAAGATAATGTTTTACACTGAGGAACAAGGAGCTTGGGCCATTCCTTGGAAAGGATGACATTCTGAGAAAGAGGGTCTCTGTTGGCTGTACAGTCAAACCACACACAAGTCTCCAGTGAATGAATTGGCTAGATGCCCACTACCAGACAGGAAGACATCTAAATTTAGGTGTCATATCCTGGAGCTCACTTATACCCTAAGAGGATGTCTGGGAGTAGCAACACTTCCTTTGTTCTCTGGAGGATCAACATGAGCCTAGACATTTTCATACATATCTTGAACTAATCCACCTGTCCATAGCTACTTTCTTCTTTCCTCAATCCTTTAAGTAATGAATTATGGTTCCTTATATTAATTTAAAAGAAAGCATACAGTTCAATATCTTCACTTTAGTAGACTTTAATTTAAATTATTTTCTTAGTCTTTTCCAGCCCTTGAGTCTTTGTTTTTTCACACAGTGAATCAAAGCTTTAGTAAGTGTATACACTTACAGATTCATTAGATCTCCTTTGTTCATCCTTTATTGTTGTCTTATCCATATGAAAAGTTAGTAGTATCAGTGCATTCAAGTCACTAATTGTCCTAAAGCATGGTCTAATAAGAATGGGTTTTTGGACTCACTTTGCCTTGAGAAGATGAATTATTTTCAGATAAGTTTTTTTTTAATATATATTTCTCATTGTCCAGAACAAGAATAACCAAAATTCTAGAGAGCTGAGGACCTTAGTATATTCCAATAGATGTCAAGGAAATCTCTCACCCAGAAATCTGAATTTTCATTGTAGTGAATGGAACAGAGAATATTACATTAATGTAGGGATATCTGTTCCTCAGAATAATCATCAAATTTGCTTTATTTATTCTGCATTTCAGAAAATGTTTCATAGTACCATGTCAGGACTTAACTAATGCATAACGTAGATTATAGGATTCAACCCTAGACTGAGTACCCATAGCCACTTGCTAGAAGACCTCCAAAACACTGCCTGCATAACATGGCAAATGTTGCAGAACCTCTAAATTATTTAATGGAAGTGCAATCAGGAGTGTAGAGATCCTAACAGTGTTATGCTCCTTCAATGTATTCAGGTGTGATATGAATTCTAAAAATGTCAGTCTTAGAGCTCCAGGTGACAAGAGCATCTTTGGATCCAGCTCTTTAACACTGAAGGGAGAGCTGCAAGATGCATCACTAAAAACGTGGGCTAACATTTTGGCCCCTGTTGGGTTTCCACCCTCAGTTCTTTACAATGGCAATTGGAACACAACTGCAGAGACCATTTATCACATTGGAATAAATTGCAGAAAATATTCTTTCAGCATGCAGCACACCTTTAAAAGGAGTCAGACACAGAGTATAAAGACTTTCATGCTTGATTTCCCCATTGAATTACTTCCCTTTTTGTCAAGTCCAACCAACCCATCATAAAGGTAGAAACATGATTTTGTTGACTTGGACAGGAATGTAATCAGCTTATTGCAAGATGTTTATATACGTCTCGTATATATACGAGAAATAACTGAGCCATTTCCTTAGGGGCTTCAAGTTGGAAAGTAGAGAATGTGAGTTTTGCGGCTTCTTTTGCCATTTTATTGGAAAAGTTGGTTATATTGAATTGTGGGATGAAGCAACTTAGTATTTTGTTGCCCCTTACTCTACACTGCTAATCTGAACCCCTTGAACCAATGCACTGTTGATTCTAATTGTAATTTATTGCTAGTTAAATAAAGGATCTCTTCAATAAGGAGAAACATAGTTTGTGGGAAGGAAGCTATTTTGGGTTCTAATGAAATTCAAGACCATAAAACAGCTTAATCACAGGCTTAGAATTAACTATATCAAAATGGTATTGCCCATGCTTGAAAGATTTCACCCCCGAATAGCAAAACTCTCATGAGATCACATCCCCTAATAGACTTTTCAGATTTAAGTAGAAATCTCATAGGCATAACTGTTCTCATAGCTGTTCTCCATGCTCAGATTGGATCCAGAAAATTAACCCATACATGTAGTATTAAAGGTCAGAACACAGGGGATCCCTCAGTGAAATTATCAGGATCAGAGGGACTCACTTCTGAAAACCAGCAATCCAAAGACAGAAGTTTGTTGTGGCACACAGCAAAGATGTTATAAAAACATAATACCAAAAATGCCTTGCTCACTGATGTATGTCTGCAAAAATAATGTCTGCCCTCCAGTGCAGTAAATTCTTGTTCTACCAAACAGTGGCAATATGTGTTCTAAGTTTGCTTCCAAAACACAAAATAAGTTAGGAGGATTTTATTTCTTTTCTGAATCTATAATTTTTCAAGGCTCAGCTGACAATATTTTGTTTTCTTTTTAACTCCAAACACTAGAAAAAAATAAAGAAACCTTTCCACTTTATCAGCAGTAACTCACAAAATGAAACGTTGGTGTGGAAACTACACACAGTAGTTCTTCATGTTAATGGTGGGAAGCAACAGATGCAGATTGCTATTTAGAACTGGGAAAACTCACTTTTTCTGACAATATAGAAACTGAAGCTCTTGGAGTATGCATTTTCATTTTACACATCTGAAAATAGGAGGAAAACACTAATCAAATTTTTTATACCCTGTGTGCTTGAGATTAAGGAGTAGACACTTAAGATGTTACAATATGTACTGAATTATGCCTTTAAAATTATTCATTTTGATTTGTATAGTTTATATTTAGCTTCATCAGCTAACAAATTTTTCAGTGAAATCTGAAGTAATACAATATGATAAAATATTTTATATTAAACATTAAAGGCTTAAAACATTACATTTCTTTCCAAAGTAATCTGAATCATGTTTTGTGGATGAATCGATTTGTAGTTATGGCAAAAAATGTTTCACAAATGTAGTTGTAATTGAACAATAGCACTTTCATTTCTAAAAATGTGATTTACCTGAATTTTAAATCTCTTGTTTTGAGCTGGATGCAGTTTGTCTCCTTTGGTGCTAGATGCTTCTATGAAAGATGCATTCTGGAAGGCCCTTGTATTCCTGGCAGAGGGATGGAAAGGGACACTGAATCTAATTCCTTACTGTTGCAAGTAGCCGCATCATCTAATCCTTTAAGATCCATCTTAAAGCTAGTTATGGTTTGGTTTTTGTCTGTCTCTTTCTTCTAATTTCCAGCTTAAATTTGTTTCTCGTTTGTTCATATCCATTTTTTGTGACAACACTGTCTCAGCTTAAAAGTTTTATTTCCTTTTACCTTCTTTTGTCTCGGGCATAAAAGCAAAACTCTTCTGTCACACTACAGGCTTTCCATTCTTGTGGTCATCTTCACGGCCCTTCTCCCCACATACCTCCCAGAATTCAGTGGTTCAACCTGTACACATTATTCCAGATGAGCTCTCACCAGGTCCTTGTACAATGGCATTGTACTTCCCCATCTTTAGCAATACATCATTTGACACATCCTAGCACTGCATTTTCTCTCATGGCTGCATTATAGTGATAGCCTATTGTCAACCTGAGACTACAGCTACACCCAAGGACAACTCCATTACTGTCTTTTTCAGTTAATGAGCTTCCACGTTAAGAGTAGTTCTGCTGTTAGTCAATCAAGTGCAGGACCTTTTTTCAGTGCAGTTGCACTTCCTCTTTTTTCTAATGTAGCATTCCTTAAAATCACCTGACCCTTCCATTCCAGTCACTCTGAATAGATGACACCTTCCAATTTCATGTCATCAGCAAATTCCACCTGTTTATTTACTTTTTTGCATCAAAGTTGTTGAAGATATTTAGCCATTTTGGTGCCAGTGCTTGAGGAATTTCATTAGTAATTTCTTTCCCTTTCAATACACGCATTTCTGTCACCTGCTAGCCTTTGCTTATCTGCTAATAGGAAAAAAAAGAGGCAGTAAGCTACTTTATTCTCCTATTCTATTACTCAAAAGCAGATGAACAGATATTTTGGACACATGCAGCTCTGGTTTTATGTTTATCAACTGCTTTATTTCTTGCCTGAGATCAACTTTAAAAAAAAAAATCTATGAAGTTTTAAAGGAGAAATTATATACTCAAAGCAGGACACCTGAGGTACAGTATTTACAGTCTTTACATTTTGTCTTTGTCATAACACTGTGCTTAAAAAGCCTAAAGTTCTTCCCAAGCTCTATACCACAGAATCACAGAATCACAGAATGGTTGAGGTTGGAAGGGACCTCTGGAACTCATCTGGTCCAACTGCCCTGCTTAAGCAGGGTCACCTACAGCAGGTTTCCCAGGATTGTGTCCAGATGGCTTTTGAATACCTCCAAGGATGGAGACTCCACAGTCTCTCTGGGCCACCTGGGCAAGTGTTTGACTACCCTCACAGGAAAAAAAAAATGTTTTTTTTTGTATTTAGATGTAATTTTATGTGCTTTAATTCATGCCAGTGGTCTTTGACATGTTAGTGGGCACTACTGAGAAAAGTCTGGTTTTGTCTTCTTCATTCCCTCTTGTACCAGGGAGCCCAGAATGGGACACAGTACTCCAGATGTGGCCTCACCAGTGCTGAGTAGAGGGGAAGGATCATATCCCTCAACCTGCTGGCAACACTCCTCATAATGCAGCCCAGGATGTTGATGGCATCCTTTATCACAAGGGTGCATTGCTGGCTCATATTCAGCTTGTTGTTCATCAGGACCTTTCGTAATTTGTTTTTAGTAATTGTTGCTCACTACAGAAGTACCCAGTACAATATAACTGAGAGTGGATTTGCTCTAGGAGAATGATTTTGAAGATTTTTACAATTCTCTGCAAATTAAGACAATAAGCAACTCAAATAACTACACCACCGCAATGTTGGAGCCAGGGTGGAAATTTGGAACTTGTGCAGATTTGTTGAAAAACTTTCCCCCTTTTTCTTTCAGTCCTTTCTAGTGTTAACTTGAAGTGATTGACTGTATGATGGAATCTCCTATTTAATAACCTTATTAAATGTGAATTATAAATTGTAGATTCAGTGACCAAAGTTTGAGCAAATAGTTTTGGCATAGGGAAATCTTGCAAAGTAGCAATAAAGCTCCTCAGTCATTTATACCATCTTTGCTTGCTGTTGAATCCCCACTGTTGTGTCTGTGTTCCCTCTGATGCAGTCTTCTTCCCAAACTGATTTCTCACTGAGACACCACAGGGAAGCCCCCATGAAGCAGAAGGTTTGACCTGAGTTGAACAGTAGCCCTAAGTATGTGCCTGTTTCCTCACCAAATTCAGAAGTGCAAATGTTTTCTGCTTTGCTTTTTAGACTGGGAACAAATCTCAGTAGGTCCTTGTGGTGTCTCTTCTGACTTTTGACCTTTTAGCCTTGGCAAGCGTGCTATTTGCCAGTCAAGGGACCACCTCTAACACAACAGCTTGGCTGCACAGGATCTGTTGCCAGCTGCCTTCACAGAGGGCTGCTGCAGACACTTAACACTCCCTGTTGGACAGATTCACACAATTTCACCCTGAAATCTGTGCCACTTTGCTACTCCAGCACAGACCAACCACTGCTCCTGGGGAAGCAGTAACCTTCTAAATATATGGTTGTCAGAATCTTAACGTTTTGTTACGGATCTGGGGGATTGGATAGTGACCCGTTATTTTTCCAAGAACATTTTAAGGCCTTGCTCTATAAATATACTGAATAATTCCGTCAAATACTGTATGGCATATAAGGGTCTAGCACAAAGATTACTTTTAAGCTTTGTTCTCTAAGGCCTGCCATTCATTCAATATGAGATCAGAGGTTTCAGCCTATGATACTGTGAGATATGCAGTTTCTCAAGATGAACACGTGATTAAACAAGTTCATCACTACATATAGCAACCTACTGCCTTAAGCTGACCTGTTATAACTATAATGCACATGACCCAAACTCTAAGATAAAAAGCCTTGGTTTCAACCTCAGTGGATGTGCCCCAAGTTTGCAATAAGGCTGATTTAGAAGCAAACACATACTCATTTACTACCACTGAAGCAGGCAGTAGCTTGCCTGCATGCTTCATCATCAGATCTTGACTGTCCAATAAAAAATACCAATGAGACACCATGATGAGATACATGCCCATGAGTCAATGAACAGGACTGATAAGGCAAGATGCAGTCAGGAGACCCTTTGGACAGAAAGGGAACAGGTCCTTCACCATGGCAGAACATTCCTTTTCCCAGGCTCACTAAGGGCTCTCCCATTGCTCTGGATACACTCCCCAGAGTCAATACACATCCTGCTTCAGTGACTGTAAGGATGGAAGAGTAATACTGCTCAGTGCTTTTCCATTGCCAGTCCCTCACAGTTTAAGGTGATGGTCCATTTCTTCCTACACAGTTGTGACAGCTGTGTTATCTACTCCTGACCTTTATAAATGGCTTTAGTTTCCCATGCTAGCACAGGGTTCCCATTTCCTCCTCTTCGCCTTTTCAACATGATGTCCTACCATAGATGGGGCAAGTGGATCTGTTTGGACTATCTTCTGAGCATAAAAACATATCCTAATAATGCCATAATAGTGAGATCATTCATGCGTGCTGCAGTGCTGTTTCTTCTGAAGCCAAAACACCTCCAAAGCAGTTACTCCTTCTTATGTTAGACAACAAAGAGTGCAATAATGTACATAAATGAAGAGTAATGCAATGCAACAAAGATCTGCAAACTTCAGCTCTTAATTTGTGGGCGTTGCCTCCAGTCCCTGGATGTGATCATAAAAAGAAATATTTTCATATGTTATCTATAGCTGGAAAAAGTACAAGAAATTACCAGAACTGAAAGCTTTTGAAGCAATAATACTTAATACCTTCTATTGCAATGAAGTTGTTGACTGGAATATAACATTGCATTCCTGGCTCCCTAGCACTTATGTTACCATTCACTCTTGTTGAAAAATACCTACTGCTACTTGTTATTGTTGTTGTTATTATTACAAAATGGTCCAGCAAAATAGCATTGCAAGACTGTGAACTGTCTGTCATATTTGAATCATTCTTTCACTATAGGCTGTTTTTCAGTAAAAGTTACTCAGATTTACCAAGAATGCCCTTGAGATGTTTTGCCTGAAATGCTTATTACAGAGCAATACACCTCACATAACCCCTTGCCACTAGGGTTTAGTATCTTGTGATTTCCCAGGATTCAGCATTTTTAATTAACAATGTTCATTTTAAAACTTAAATCTCTAAAAATACTGACATAAATGAGAGAGTAGACTTTGTAGTACAGAGGAAAGAAAAAATAATGTTTTGTTCGTGGGGGGCTGCAAATATAATTTATTTCATGTTTTGCATCTTTACTCTCCTTCCACAGTGAAATCAGATGAGTTGCAAACAATCAAGAAGGAATTAACCCAGATCAAAACAAAAATTGACTCCTTGCTAGGGAGACTGGAAAAGATTGAAAAGCAGCAAAAAGCTGAAGCAGGTAGGTGAAAGCAATTTGTTGTCACATTAATTAAATTAGAACCTAGCGTGCTGGTTTTGGCTGGGATAGAGTTAATTTTCTTTCCTAGTTATCAGTCAAGCAGACAGACAAGAGAGAATGGAAGCCTTCCAGAAATTTTGCTACGTAATGGAGGCCTGAAGCAAGGTAAATTAACTCTCAGGTAGAACTGTTGGGAGGATGAATTAATATTCTTCACAGAGCATGCAACATCATTTCAAGAATTGTTTTCTATGGTGCAGTAGGGAAAAAAAAGAAAATAAAAGATTCTCACTAGATGTTCTGGAAACAAAATACTACTAAAAAATTGACTGAACAGAATTAAGTGAGAGGTTGTTGATCTTGGGGATGCTTGTGCTATCCATGTTAAGAATTATTAGATGGTATATATCAGGAATTATTGCCTGGGCAATAGGCAATAGTCACAAGTTTCAGCAAGGGAAATTCCTGTTTGATATAAGGAAAAGAGATGCAACTAAGCAGTGTAACAGGTTGCCAGAGGGACTATAGTAGCTCCATCCTTGGAGACATTCAAAACTCATCGGGCCAATGCCCCATGGACCTGGACCAAACTTTGAGTTTGGCCCTGCTTTGAAGAGGAGTTGAACTTGGAGAGTCCAGAGATCCGTTCCAACCTAAGCTATTGTGTGAAACTGTGGCATCTCTGTAAATCTGACCGCACCTCTAGTTCAGCTTTTCTCTGTCTTGAAATGTTTTGTTTTGAGGCAAACCTTGGGAATGACAAAATCCAACCCTGCTTTTTAATTTAATCAAGATCTTTGTTTCTATCATTGCAGTGATCATTTTATTAGTTGAATGAGGTCACCTGGCAGCACTTTAAAGCCATATTGAGCAGTTATAAGGAATTTATAAGGTTGTATTTTCACCACGGTGTATATAGAAAACAATCTCAGTTCTTACCACTGTCTATGGTACTTCCTTGGCAATTTCCTTATAAATCACATGGTATATCTTTGTACAGGAGCTGTGTACTAGCAAGCTGATTTTGATGAGAGCCAGCGGTGAAATGGAAGCCTTATTTTGTGAAAAATCTCAATGTTCCTTTTTTTTTTCCCCCTCCGTTCTCTGATGAAAATTTTTTATGTATTTTGTGTGAAATGTGTGAAAGAAATTCTGCCTTAAAATCCACAGCTGCCTGGGTGTCTGGGCACTCAGATTTGTGTCCCTTGCCTAACCCCAATCAGCTACGTGAAGCCAAAAAGACCCAACAGGACACATAAAGAGAGCTCCATCAAGACTATCTAAAACATTGGTGGGAATTAGCAGCTGAGGTTCATGAACCTGACACAGGCAAAATAGATATTTAGATCTGGATCCCTCCTGTTCCCGTGCCTGCCCTATTTGCTGATCTGTTTCAGGGGTATCTCTCTGAACCCAGAATTTTCCTGCTGGCATTCAGAAATAACTCTAATGAATGTCTTCCTAGGGCAGAACACTACAGAAAAATTTTTTGGGGTTAACAATTTAAAAAAAAAAACAAAACAGCTCTTTAAAAAACCCTACCTTTTATTTACAATCACTTTCTAAGTTGACAGACAAGGACCAATCCCTCAGCTGTCATAGTTTATACCACAAAATAAGTTGAGTGCTTTTTTCCAAGTCTAAGGTAAACCATTAGTACAGAGTGTGAGTATCTCTTTTAGGAGAACTGTACACAATATGTATTCATTATATTCTATTTTCTACTTTATGCAAGTTAGATAAAAGTTGGTATAATCAGTGAAGATGTAATTGCAAGGCAGTCCATTGAATCACTTGTGTACTGAAATGCTCTGAGACGGCGCATCCCTACTTCAGGGAGTTTTTATATAAACCCATTACTATGCAAAACAACCTGCGCGTCATTGTACTTTGATATCCAATTTTCACTTTTGCTAAAGGACTGTAGTGAACTCATTTAAATAGAAATCAGCTCAAAGAGGAAAACGTTGATTTGTATTGAATCATACTGTTATGCCTTTTGAAGACAAGCAATGAGTAATCTCCTCAGAGATTAAAAACTGGTTTCAAATTGTTGATGTTTTAAAACATCGGGTGCAAAACCGGTCCCCCATATTCCTTGCCTCTCATCAGAGGGTGTGAGGAGAAAAAATACCTCAGAGACACCAGTAAACCTGGATCCCCATTTAAGTCTCCTGAGCTGATGAAGAGGGTTATGCAGCCTGGGTGATTAGTCTGCAGATGATTGCTTCCTCAGCTGAAAGATTTGTATAAGATAAGGCTACATCAGTATCTGAACTATTTCATTTATGTTGTCAGATGCGAGATGATTTTGTTCCTTCTCTGTGGTTTGGCAATATTATTTCTTACTTTCCTCTGCCAGAAGGTGTGGCCTCACTAAGACTGGGATCAGAGAGAGTATCTACGTCTCGTTTACACAAAACAAAAATCAAGCCATCATCTTGCCTTTTTCTTTAAGTTTGCATTACTTTCATGAAGAATATTTAATTATTAATCTTAAAAGTTATACATCTGGAGGAATGTGACAGGTTAAACAGACAAGCTGGACAAGCTCAGTGCATACCTTGATTACTGCTCCACAGCTGCGTGAAAACTCTCCTTACAATAATGGCTGATGTTCTGTCTTTTATTATCAACCCCTGACCATTCCAATAGCGGGAATGGGAATATAGATAAGAGGATTTCCTGTACATAGGAAAACTGCAGGAATAGCTCCTTTGTTTGTAAAAATCTGAATCAGGAAGCCAGGGATAAGAAGCTGCTTTGATGTGAAAAAATGGTTAGAGGAGAATATTCGCCCTGTAATATCAGAGATGGGTTCTGAAAGGTAGGATCTTAAGTTTAGCTTCTCAAAAGAGCTCAAAAGAGTTAGATGCTGAGCTGGTATTTTAGACTTCTCTAAAGAACCCAGTCTATGTTCTCATTCAGACAATTAAGTAAGTGAGCTAATTTTTTTGCAGCTGTATCCTGAAAGTTTTCCCATTTAAATGTATTAAGTCCATAATTTCAGGAACCCGTTTTGAAAGCCTTGACCAAAGTTAATTCAGTTGTCACTGCCACGGCTGGGTTAATCTCAGAAGTGGCTTAAAGCAGAAGGAGATGGGACAGGGCATAGTAGGCATAGCTGATTCAATCAACATCTCCTTGCGCAGTAAGGCAAGTAACATGACTTATAACTAACCTGGTATTGTATAGAGCACCTTACCAATAGATGATGAGGCTCCACGGGCTGAATCTTCTACTAATACGTGTGACTACAGTACTGTCAAAGCAGTTATCTAAGATGACATTTTATTCTTTAAGTCCAAGAATCTTTCTGAAGAAATTATGTGACTAAGAGAGAAAAGCTTACTTGTTATGTGTCTTCAGTAAATGACTGAAAATGAGGGATTAGAGACTAACAAAGACTGAAGAGATGAAAGTAAGTTGCAAAATAAATGTGCCGAGGTAGAAGGAAAAACAAATGTCCTGGTTTAAGACCAGGATGATACAGAAAAGTGTGAGCAGATTTGAATATTATACGCAGCTGGTAATGATTTATAGTAAAATAATAATAAATTCATAGAGATGAAAAATATAGAGCTTCACAGACAATCTGCAGATCCATTGCCTGTCCAATAAGATAGGTGATACACTACTAGAGTTACAGAACAGTCAATCTAACAAAGAAAGAAATGGTTTTATTCTAGAAATTTGATCGTTGATGGGTATTGTCACCCTCAGACTGAAAAGACTGGTATTCCAGCTACAGGCAACCAATTCTCTGGCCTGTATTCACTTTGAGTACATAAAGCTTTTCATCTAAACTCCTGATGTGCATAGGAATAAGGCTGATCCCTCCAACCACTCTTCTGGCCAGTCTGTCTCTGTCATTCCTCCCTCAATCCTCCTCTGGATTTCTGCTAGCTGGATGAAATTCCTCAGCATATCCAGGAGTCTCACAATACATAATCGCAACAATGCAGCTATCTGCGCTAAGCCAACCAGAACAGATCCTCTGGGCCTCCATGGAAATGGTCTTTCTTTTCACTGCTTTGTGGACATTTTAGGAAGCCCTATATTTGGGTAATTGGAGAGCGGCATTCTCCAGTTACCTCGGCACATTATACCAACGGGGAGAAACTGTTACTTTACTCCATAAAAAATATGTTCAGTTGTCTAGAAGGCTTTGTTGATTATCTGTATGATTGTTGAGCTATATTCACAGCAAATTTATGCAAATCCTTGTTCACTTATTGGCAATTAACAGCCTTCCACTTCTCAGAGCATAGAGATTTATGTCCTTCTCATTGGTTGCAGATAAATAAATATATGGTGATTATGCCAATTGGATTCCCAGGGCAAAGCAAAGTCCAGAAAATCAAAAAGCTGGATCTGCTGGTAAATCAAGCCTTCATCCACTGCATGGGATAGATGAGCATGTTGGTACTATGGTTGATTTATGCATTAATTTTTGAAAACAAGGGTTTTGATCATGTTTGCCTGGTAGATATTAACAAACTGATTTTTACAAAGCTAGCTCATCTGGAGATGGGAAGCTTAAGTTTCTTCCTCAGAGCACTTTTCTTTGCCACCAATAGGGAAGGCTACTGAATCTCTACAGAGTATGTTTTCCTTGCAGAAGCTCAAAAGAAACAAATGGAAGATAATGCTGATTTGATTCAAGAGGAATGCATATCAGAGAATGCAGATAACTCTACAGAAGAGCCAATTGAAGGAGGGCCAGATGCAGATGGGGATGGAGAAGACATGACTGATGGGATAGAGGAGGATTTTGATGAGGATGGCAGCAATGAGCTGGTAAGGAATAACCATGCCATGTCTGTCTATACAGTTGCTACAAGTAACCACAGAGAACCAACAATCAGTGTTAACAAAAAAAGCTCACAGCAGCACTGTGATGTTCTGTAACTAGTGCCTAGTCCTATATTCTTCGTACATTGTAGTATCAGTTAAGCACAGGGCCCTCTGAGGATAAACAAACAAGAAAAATATATTTTACTACACTTGGTGATTTTAGAAAGGAAATGAAATGTACTTTATATTGGTTTACATTTATTATTTTACATTTAATGACATGTAGGTGGGGAGGGGAAGCAACCATGTTTTCCTAACTGGAACATTTCAAAATAAGATTCTAGAATGGAAAACTTTCTTATTAGTAAACACGTGCTCCCCCATAATTCCAAGTCCCTGTGTTCCATGTGTATCTCCTGCAGGCTGTGTTGGTGGCTACAGATTTTTTTGATGGAAGGATTTTTCCCTAAGAAATGTTCAGCTAAGAAATGTTTGGGTTTTCAGCCTGAGCCTGCACCTTTATGAAATGCCCATCATGTTGTAAAACTCCTAAGTTCTTCTAGAGAAACATTAAAAAATATTTTGAAAGTCAGATTTATACTTTTTTCTTCATTCCTAAGAATGGATCAGTCACATTGTTTTAGAATCTATAATACTCCCCCTCTCTTCCCAGCTTTCATATTCTTTTGCTTTGAGCAGAAATCACTTCTGTTGCTCAGTGTCACTGTTCCTGCTTGCTTTTTAACACACATTTAATCATGTCTGCACTGTAAAAATCATTCAGTGATGCCATCAGAATTCAGTCAGCAATGGGCACAGCTGAACCAACACCAAGTCTGGAGTAACGCGGCATGTGAATAACCAGTGTTTTGTACTGCTTACTCCAAAAACAATTTAAACCTACTGTTAATTTGAGGGTCTGTGTCCCTTTAGCCAGCACAAGGCCCTCTTGAATTTATAAATCCTGAATAGCATTATGCCCAGGAGAAGCTACTACAACCTGAATCCCCTCATCTTTTAACATGCGATGTAGAATAGATGATATTATCACTTTTTCTCAAAGAAACAGGTTCTCCTGTACAGGTATGAGGGACCTCTGTAAGCAGTTGCCACTCTGAATTTGTAGGAAGTTGAAATTTTGTAATGAATAAATAGTTGTAAATATAATATCCCACCATTGCTAATACCTGATCAGCTGAAGTGATATTAGCCATAGGGGTGACCACAGTTTAGCAAGACTGGTGGGTTTTGCACTAATTAGGTGTCAGACTCCCTGTTGCAGACAACTAAGTGGGGCAGTTAATGTACAGTATATTAGCCTCTGACTGTTCAGTGCTGTCATTTCACCCTGTGGGTATGACATATTTAGCATATATCTTCACTATATAATGAATCATGATGTAGAAGAAATTTTTCATCTAGAAAAGGCCTAAGCAGGGAAGTTTCTAAAAAGCAAGCAGCACAGGAAGACTTCATTACAGTGAAAGTCTGGAATAGGCATAGCCACATTTGCACACCACTGCTTCCAAGTTAAAAAGCCGTTCCAAGATTTATGTTATGGCATTAGTTGAAGTGCAGTGTGTGTGTTGCAGACACAGCTCCAAAGACAGCTCAGAGGTCTGAGCTGCACATCTAAGGCACAGGGAGGAACCAGATCCAGCTTCTCTGCATGCCATTACTGAGCCCCTTGAGTGCCGGGAGGAGGTGGCTCCCTGCACATGGAGAGAGGTGTCCTCTGCCTTGCGCCCTAGCGCTCATGAATGATACCCTCCCAACACAACATGGTAGTAGCAAGGAAAGGCCAAGGAAGAGCGCTTATGTGCATCATCTCGGTCAAGTGCACCCCGTCCCAGTGCCAGGGCAGTGGAGCCAGACAGCCTCATGCCTTCTGCCTTCCCAAAAGCTGGGACCCTCTAGCCGAGAAGCTGGCACCCTCTAGCTGAGAAGCTGGCAGTATTGCACACTTTAAAGCTCAGAACTGAGATTGCCACTGATGTAAAATCCTTGTGCTTTTCATCCTCCCTTGTCATTTTCCTCAGGCTTTGGAAGAGGCCACTTCACCTTAGTTTTCCTCCCTGCTACGATGGGATAATAACACTTTCTTTCTTTTGCAAAGCCTAGGGAGATCAGTGAATGAAAAACTGCTATGGATTGGATAAAGGATTGTTCTACAAAGGATTACTTCAAAGAAATCTCAGGCAATGGGTGTTTCCCACAGAGAAGCAATTATAAATTGAACTGTGCATCTTTCCTCTACAGTTTTTACCCAAACACTTGGCAGTATTAGCCAGTACTCTTATAATATGAAGCTGGTAGTTTATGATGCATATGGTAATTTAGTCTGTTTTTCACTTATACTTACATATATTTATGTAGTAATAATATAAGTTTTACTTTCCACTCCAATCACTGATAGCTGTATAACTGGAAAGTCAATGAGAATACTATCAAATATATGGTGAATACCCCAGTAGGCATACTGGGGATTTCAGTCTGCTTCTACCTGTTCTGTGCCCTGCTATCTGGCATTACCCTCTGTTTTGTGAAAATTAAAGTAGATAGATAAGCTTGCTATAAAACAAAAAGTCCTAACAGATGTTGTTCTCCTGTTTTATGAAAACTAAGTTATTTAGGAAAAAGTGCTGACTAATAGCAAATGTGTCATTTTGGAATGGAGCCAGTTACAACTCTTGAGGAAAAAAAAGGGGGTTTTAGCATGAAAGGTATTAAATGTGAAACAATTAGGACAAACTTTCCATGTGTAATGACATAACCTTGGACTCAGAATAAGAAATACCCCTCCAAAGGGCATTTTTTAATGAAATCTATAATCTTTTCCAAGTATAAAGCTAAAGGGATTTAGGGTAATGATGAAAAAAAATCTTTTCTTTCATCACTAAGAGCAGCAAAGCAAATAGAAAAACATTTGAAATGGGCATAGCTATGTTCTGAAGTCAGTTCAGCACCAAAAATTGGTTGTGAGTCCACTAGTCTGAAAAATATTATTAGAGGGAGCGAGCAACATGACTTAAATTTAGATCTTAACATTTTTTTGCAGTGTTTCATATTTAGCTGTAAATCTTCTGCCAAGCCATTTGACAATAACCTGCTGCAGGATTCTTTTTGCTGAACACAATACCCTGTTGTCTCTTTTTTGTTTCCCCTGTGACCATACCTAAGGCTGTCAGTAAAGGGAAGTGTTCAATAAGGAGAGACCTGCTGCCAGAGTCCAGATGCTGCCAGAATGGAGCCTCTGAACCTGTGTATGTGGGTTTGCATCTTTGGACTAGAGGACTCAAAAATACATTTCTTTCTCTATTTCTAATTCTAACTTGCAAAGGAGGTGACTATGCAGGATCCATGCTGTGGGTTTAGGTGGAATGATCAGTTCTCTAAATTCACACACTGTCTGTTTGGAAGAACAGGTTACTGCACACCAACTGAGTGATGGCAGCTGTCCTCATGCCTGCTTTCAGCCTAGACCAACTGTAAAGAAATGCGAAGTAGATTAGCCTGCAGTCTGAGTTAAGTCAGGCGTGGATTTAAGGAGGCTTTAGCCTCTTCATTTGCCTGCTGGCTGCACACACAAAAACACATCACATTCAACAGCTGTACACCTTCTTCATCCACCATTTAGATTGGGATGTTGTTCATTCCTGCATTGTCATTTTCTATGGACTAAAGACACGCCCACAACCAGTCATTATGGCTCAGCTGAAGTGTGAAAAAGTTTTACGCCACAATAACTTGATTGCTCATCTAAACTCTAATTCAAGACATACTGCATTTGAAGCATCTGCTACAGTCATCAAACCACCTCTTGGGAAAGTTTCTTTTGTACCAACTGTTTGCCCACAAAAGTGTCTCAGTAAGTGTCTCCAGTGCTGCAGACACTCCAGCTTGAGGATCTTTTTAGAACAATCCCCAAAGACTTTTGCTGCATTGACATACTGAAGAGTTCTTTAAATGGTGATTTCAGATATATGATCCAGCTATGTACGGATATGCTAGGAGAGACTGACAGAGTCAAACAGTTGACTTCAACTTGCTCAGTGAAGAGTGTCATATGCTTCACACCCACCTGCTCTTACACTTTGGCCTTCCACTGCCCCTTGTACAAGGACATGTGATAATATATTGTAGCTATATATATATAAAATAATCACTAACTTGGAATCATAGAATCATAGAATCATTAAGGTTGGAAAAGACCTCTAAGATCATCAAGTCCAACCATCAACTCAACACCACCATGCCCACTAAACCATATCCCTAAGCGCCTCATCTATACGTCTTTTATATACCTCCAGGGAGGGGGACTCCACCACTTCCCTGGGCAGCCTGTTCCAATGTTTCACCACTCTTTCAGTAAAGAAATTTTTCCTCACGTCCAATCTAAACCTCCCCTGGCACAACTTGAGGCCATTTCCTCTCGTCCTAGAATTCCTAGGAATGTAGCTCCTGAGCTTAGTCTACAACTCATGTCACTTAACTGATCATCAGAGGTAGCTGGGGTGGATGAAAACTTCAGGTCTGTTTCCTTTGCTTCTTTTAGATTAAAAAAAAAAGTAGTTGGCTATCCCAGATTTTACAAGACCCATGAGTCAGGCTTTCTATCTGTTCCTCGCATTGAACAGTTTCTAGTTGCAGTGAATTAAAAATCTTTGTGTTCCCTCCTAGTGCGAACACATCCACTCTTATTGCTTTTAATCTGAACTGTCCCTCAATAGTGCTGTGTGGAAAACAACACACCTACATAGCTTCCCATCTTGCCTTACAGAAAACAAGCTCCTATGAAGAAAGATCTTCATGTTTACTAAATTCACCTCATATACAAATCACAAACAGGCCACAAATCATCAGAACACAACTCATCAGTGATATCAAGCAGCTTTCAGGTGCCTGGCATGGATTTAAATTGTAAGGAGTGGGAAGGAAAGCCAATAACCTCCTCTTATTCCTGTGGCTGCACAGCAGAGAGCAGAGAAGTCACCTTTGCTGCACACTCCAACACACGTTTTAATATTTGTAAAGCAGCTTGGCCTCAGTGCCTCTAAAACAAGCCCCTTCTTACTACAAGTAGTGTTAGCAGTGTGTGGCACAGCTGAGAGCATGCAGGAAAATCATTTGTGAATCAGGTTGCACGGTGGTTTCCTTACTCTGCTGATTTAGCGGCTGGACAACCCCGTGCAGACCCAGAGCATTTAATATAACTTCTCTGAACTTGTTTCAAATGGTGCTAATCGATCATCAAGGAAGCACTGGCTCAAAATGAACTATAACTTATCATCACAATCCCCTTGTAAATAACAAAGGTGGCATCCAATTAATTAGCTGAAAGCCTGAAGAATTGTCGATTTGGAAAAAAAATCACTTTCGGCTAATGCTTAATAAAATACCAACAAGCTAATTAATTGGAATGAGTTATACACAAGCACTCATATCTATATTACATTGCCTGAGAAGAATAGTTTCTATCAAACTGTCAGCCTTTCGTAATAAATAACTATAATAATAATAACACAGCAGTGGTTCAGTAGTTAAGCATTCAGTAGAGCAAACAGTGTTTTGTGGTAGAGCATGCGATCCCAATGATTTCAAATACAATAGATTTGCAGTGTCTTAACTCAGATCAGACTCTGGTTAGTGCTTGGCTGGAATTTGAAGGATATATTCACAGTCGCAGCATTGTGATTTTATGCTGGTGTAGCTACGCTAAAAATAATGAAGCCACACAAGCATTAGATGGGAGTTCCACAATAATGAGTCACTTTTAATGAGATGTCTTGAGAGGCATTTTTATTAAATTATATCAGAAACAAAAGGTACAGAGACTGTGCAAGGCCCAGTTCTGGTTACAATGTAGATTTACCACAGTTATTTCAACAACAATTATAGTTCTTTTTCTATTAAGTATATTTCAGTTACATTTACCTCTCAAGGATAATTCATTTCTTACTCTTGTCCTTTTCTCCATCTCTGCACTGCATGTTTTCAGTCTATCATCAGATTTGTTTTTAATGTCTGATAGAGAATCATGTTTCAAAAAAAAAAAACCAGAAACTGCCACAGACAAAAAACTCAGGTTAATCCTCTTGCTGCACTGAGATTCATTATGCAAAAGTAAAAACGTTATGATATAATAATAGCTATATTTCTTGTAGGAATTGATGAAAATACCATTTAAATCAATGGAACCAACTAGTACTTTGGCTAAAGCTCATCAAAAACATTTCCCTCTCCTATAAGTAGTTAAAGGGAAATTAAAGTAATTTAATAGCAAATTTGTATGAAACAGTGAAACTTTCTGTACTTTCATTATTTTGCATGAGAATTCAACAATGAAAGTACTCAGCAGAGAGTAAAATAAGATCTACAGAAAAGGAATAAAAATTTGTCTGATGAATTTCATGTTGTTTAAGCCCAATTTTGCATATCTCAAATAGCAAGTTTGATCAAATATGTGACTATGATAGGATAGGGAGTACTTAATTTATTATTGTAATCAAACTGGATTTTTCATTGCCCTTTTAGATACATTTTTCTTCTGTCAATTTCATCAGGGCAGACCAGACTGACTCTTCTATTAGCAGAATTAGGTTGATCAGGCATGTCAAAAAGATCAATAGCTATGGTGACAATTTGCAGCTTGTTGAGTGCACTTATACAGAGTACTATTTAGAAAAAAAGAGGACAAAACTTCTAACTAATGGTAATGACTGAAGCAACGTTGTGCCAGAAATCTTATTTAGATTACTTTAAATATCATTGAGACCAAGCAAAATTTAGTGTTTTCAATGCACTGAACATTTTGGACTTCATTGAAATCTTGCTTTCTGTATCAGGGGAAACATGAAGCTCTTCATTCCTAAGACAAATGAATAGGTAAAAGATTGTGTTCACTTGATAAATATCAGTGCAAGATGTTTGTACTTGAGCAAGCTAAGAAAGTCATTAGGGGCAGCATACCTGACAGATACTAATGTGTTGTACCTTCCAAAGCTGCAGTAAATCTAATAATCTGTGACTGAAAAAATGGAAAAAGTAATAAAAGCATGTCATGAAATCAAAAATTGCAAGAAACTTCCTGACATGCCCTTTTGTTATATTTAATATATGCAATAGCACAGTAGACTTGTTTGTTGTTCACATGCTGTTGTACAAGTGAGTCATTGGAAAGGCCTTGCTACCAGCTCCTCCTCCCCATTTTTCCAGGCAGTCGATTTCTCAGAGGCAGACTTCCTAAGTGGTGTTCAGGGTTTTAATCAGGTTAAAATCAGGTACTCCTGACAGACTACATAATATTTTTCTAATTATTATTTACATCCTATCCCCTACATATCACATGGGAACCTGCAGAAAATGCAAGCACTGTTACCATGTACTTTGTGTCTCTCTTTCTACTAGACTTCCCTGCCTATAATTGCATATTTGTAAAATGAATGAACAAAATAATTTCCTCACCTTTCACATCTATTTCTCTGAAGCTGCTATATATTATTTAGTCCCCAATTAAAAAAAAAAAAAACTCAAAAGCATAAAATTTTTAAAACATTTATAATGTAAATAATAGAATTAATTTACAGCCATTAGAATCTTACAGAGTTGATGCAAAAGAGCTTGAAAAGCATTTTTTTTCTTCTGTTTATCTTTTTTTTAAGCAAAGGATGGGGAATCAGGAAGTTTGGGTCTCATTCTCAGCTTTGCCACTGAGCCAATGCGGTGGGCAATACGTCTCAGCAGATCGAATGTGCATGTAGACTCAGACCCTCTTTCTGAGGTCAGACCAATACGTGCCTTTGGCCCTACAGCCAACATGTGGGAAAGAAGCACTCCCCAAATATATGGTTTAAACTTATAAAATCATATGCTTTCCAGTCAAAAAAATCACAAATTTTGGTTTTGCCCGTTGAACAACATCAAATATACTCTTCAATGAACTTGTTTTGCTTTTTCATTGCACCCTGCCATCAGTCTTGACCTGCCTGAAGTTTCAGTCATCATTTAACTTCCTACATTTTCTGCTCAGAATTATTAGTATGGCCTCTCTTTCTGAGGTCTATCTATATGCAAGACAATTCTGGACAAGTCCCTTCAGGCCCAGCAGGGTGAACACTAATAAACTTCACCAGCAGTTTCCAGCATAATGCCCAGGCACATATAGCAAGAGCAGGAAAGTGTGTCATCTTCTCCCCTTAAATGGGGCAAAAGATGGGGACAAACTTTTTAGCAGGGCCTGTTCCAACAGGACAAGGGAGAATGCTTTTAAACTAAAAGAGGGTCGACTTAGACTAGATATAAGGAAGAAATTTTTTATGCTGAGGGTGGTGAAACACTGGCACAGGTTGCCCAGAGAGGTGGTAGATGCCCCATCCCTGGAAACATTCAAGGTCAGTTGGACGGGGCTCTGAGCAACCTGATCTAGTTGAAGATGTCCCTGCCCATGGCAGGGGGGTTGGACTAGATGACCTTTAGAGGTCCCTTCCAACCCAAACTATTCTGTGAGCCTACGATTTTACGATTCTCCTACACCCTGTTAATCCCACTGAGCACAGAAGAACCACCCATGTTCAGCAGTTTAAATGAGGTACATCCTTTCTGAGACAATAAATGGGTATAAATGGGTATAAATATTAAACAGGGTTTTTGTTTGCTTTACTTTCTGAGAACCATTGTAAAGAATGGTCACAAAATTCTGGTATTTAGACTAACCTAAGCAATGGCTGGTTATAGCCCAATGCTGCACAAGGCTAGTCCTAAGTACACTCATTTAGCAAGCGCCTGTCAATACAGAGCACCAGCTTGCATGTGGGATTTACAGACTCACAGAAGTTTGGCGATATGTCTATTTGGAAACACTAGTATGGGTGACATCTTGGCAATATATCTGATACGTTAAAGAATTTCTAATTACTTCTGTACTGCTTAGCATGTTTTAATGTTTTTCACAAATTGTCTGAGTGCTTTGTGTCAAGCTTATGTACTGCCTTCCTGTGGACCTGTGTTTTGAAAGGGTAGCTTGTGTACTTTCTGTATTTCGGGGATAAGGGGGACTCTGCTGTTTGTTGACCCAACGTCAGTAGATTTATCATTATTTAGTATTCATTATTCATTTTTGTGCTAATTTCACTTTGAGTTTGTTTGTTTATTTGTTTGTTTTTTCTTTTTAGGCAGGGTTATGTGTTTATCTTAAGCTTTTAGGTAAGAATAAGATAGTCATGGTGCTTGATATTTCTGAGACATCAAAATATTTGATTTTAATGGCTCAGCTTCAACTGTCAAAAACAACTGTTGTGCCTCCAATTTAAAAAAAAAAAAAAACAAAAACAAAAACAAAAAAACCCCAACCTGTGAATTGATTCAGAGGCAAATAATGTTGTCAGATGAGGCCAAAAATTCTCTCAGACATGTAAACAAAATACTTGCTTAAATGAGCTGAATTCCTCTCTGATGTAATGTAATTGACCTTAATATTCAGTACTAGTGGCCTGGTTACGTTTATTCTATCTAAGTAAATCAGAATTAGCTCCACAGATTTTGCTAGCCTAAAATTCATGAGAGTAGAGTCAACCTTTGAGTGTACTACAGAAATGGGGACGGCCACTTACCACACGGAAGCAAACCTAGGTCCTTTTTCAGGGGAGGGTGATGAAGGCTTATAAAAAAAGATCGCAGGATTTTGCTGTACCTTGTGGCTGGTAAAGAAACATAAGATTTAATTGAAGTAACTCACCACTTTAAATATGAAGACTGATTTCAGTTTCCACCCCTGAATATTTTTGCCAATGTAATTTTCACTAATTCTGGTGGAGTTGCTCTTCTTTTACCTCCCTGTATTTTGGTTGATTCCAGCAGACTTTGGATGAATTGTGAAAGGTGCTAGGTTGGGTTTGGTTCACTCATTATTTGCAACCAACGTTCCCCAGTCCTGTGTAGAGAGAACAGGTATCAGAATAGTAAACTAGCATAGATACCAAAGCAGCAGTACGAGGTACAGTGGGAAAGTGGTGAGAGAACGGGAAGGGGACACTGGTGTTTTCCAGGCTCTCACTGGGACACTGAAATCCTCCGCAATGATTCAGGCCAGGCATTGGGTCTGTGTTTGGCTGTGGATTTGAGCCTATCAATCAGCTTAATCCTCAAATTCTTAGATTTAACTGAAATTGAGCAATTGCCATGCATCACACATTTTTCCTGGTGTGTCAGTCTTTGAAAGTAAATAGCTTTAGTTCCCCTAGAAAACATTCATTTCACAGGCTTTATCAGTATGCTTGAGCCTCAAGAATGCTGAATGAAAAACCCTCAGAGGAAACATTTCTCTGTTGAAAGTCTTCACACAAGTAAAGAGGGGTAAACACTGAAAAGCCAAAAGGTTGTTACTATTCCATATAAAAAGACACAAATTTTAAATATTTTTATTTTTTCAATACAAATTGCAGAGCCGCTGCAGTTAGTGACCCAATTATTCCAAAAGGTCTCAGTTTTTTGAGAAAATATAAATGTGTTACTAAGAAGATTTTCTGCATGATTAATACCAAAACATGAAAGGCAGATTGAATTTATCTGTACATAGGCATTTACGGACCTCAGAAAAGGGAAGTTATTTAGAAGGTGATAGAACTGTAATTGCCATTTCAACAAAAAAGCAATCAGTGAGGAATAAAACAAGCTCAGTCTGCCAAAATGAAGATTTGGAAGTTAATCAAATGCCATCTTAGCCAGCTTGTTATGCTGATATGTGTATCTGAAGTTTCCAAATTGTTGTTGCCATTGATTTCTAAAAGTACACTACAGTTTTATAATGTCTTTCAAAAAGAGTAAGTTGTGTTCCAGCCCCAATAAACAGAGGATCAAAAGGCTAAATTCTTCTCTTCTTCCTCTTTGCAGGGTTATACTAATCCCTTCTCAGCTATTAGATGATTCTGCACCATTTGCAGACCACAATGTAACCCTGAGTCCACCATTTTGCTTTGTAATTTTTATTTTTAATGGAATGTCTCTCAAAATCCTCACAAAACAAAAATGTTATGCACTACTATGCACTTTACATTCAAATAAGTATTATGCAGGAAAACACCAAGCAAAAGCTGTTTAAAATAGGACCAGGTTTTATTGTCATTTCCATCTGGATCACATTCCCAAACCAAGTCTTTCACAGGTAACTACATGCTGTATGTTTAATTGACTTTCTTAATTCAGTACACGTCACCATTTAAGTATCCATTGTGCATCATTGTTAGTCTCACCCCTCTCCTCCTTCCTATGTTTTACTCTGAGCTTTCCCAGTATTTCTGTCATCTCACGCTAAATGTTTCCAATTGCTTCCTCCAGCAAGCTCTCCTCCTCATTCCTCTCAATTAATTTCCTTTTTACATCGCTCCACCTGGTCTTTATGTTGAGTAAAATGTCTGCCTCTAAGTAACCGAAAAATGTCCTGTTGATTAGATAGGACATTCCTGATCTCCTTACCATCATTGCATACAATTTCTTTTTCCTGCATGGGTGCACTTTGTTTTTTGATACCTATCTCAACTCTAATTTGGCAATACTGGGAAAGTTTAGCAGGTGCTTTCTGTGTAATTAGTTTAAAGTAGTTCTAGTACTACATAAGCTCCTACTTTCCTATATTTTAAAAACATACTACTTAAAGTGTAGACATAGTGAGTGGCCTCAGGGTACAAGTTTTAGTATTTCCTTTATACATTAAGCCATGTGTTCAAACCTGCACCCTTGGCATTGGTAGGACAGGAGCTATTGCCTTCGGCATTCATACTAATTGGACCACCACCTCACACCGGGGAATTCCTACTCCTCACATTGAGCAGAGGTTAAATCAGTAGGAATTTTATTCTACAACTTTTTGACAGAATTCTGCATCCTAAACACATGTCCTTTGTAGTATTCAGAATGATCAAGGACAATCCTTACCATGGATCCTGCTAGCACTGTTAGACTTGCTTCTCATTGAACAGGCCCAATCCTAAGAAGCAGAAAACACCTAGTGATCTCCAATGAGAGTCATACCTCTGGGAATTCACTACGAATATCCACTCATACTTGGGGTTAAAGGAAAGTAGGACATTTTCCCCTTTATTTGGCACTGGATCCCAAGAAGGTGTTGAGTTGCTCTCAAGGCACACTGGTGTGAGCTGAGGGAACTCTGTGGACAGCATCAGTGAGGCCTTACTGCATTTTGTCTGGCTTTCATGCTGTTCCCAATCTCACCTTATATCATCCAAGAGAGAACATGAAATGGAGTGGTGGTGGTGGGAGCACAGCTTCACCATGGGGTAGCCTTGTGGGTGTATTCTGGGTGAAGGCTTCAGGGCAGCAAGTGCTGCAAAAGCACCACCTTCCCACCTTCCCACTTTCCCACCTCTTCCATGTTCTCCTGCTTGGACATCCCGCAGCCCACCCCACACTCTGCAGAAGGTCCAATGCCTCCAGCTTCAGACCCCTCCCACTGTCACCAGAAACCACACTACCAGCCCCTGTGTCTTCTCCTGCAGCTAAAAAGGACCTTGTAGAGGAAGATTTTGCTGCAAAAAGCAGTAGAGTAGGAGGAAAAGCCACAAAGTGAGGTGGACAGATCCACTTCTTTCCCTCCCCCTCCTTGCCGCCCTCATAGCCCCTCTCAGCAAAGCTCTCAAATGACCATGGTGACTCTAATCCCAAAGTCGTTCCTTCAGCCTCACACCTGACCGTCATCTCAACTGCAGCATGTCCTCACTGACGCTCTCCAAATATTAGATCCTGTCTCCACCACTACACCGAACAGTATTCATCACAAATCTGCCTACACAGGACTCTGAGAAAGAAAAGATATGTTAGTCTAGGGGAAAAATCAGTATTTGATAGGGCTTTCTCATTCTTCCTGCTGATTTTTATCAGGCAAGCAAGTGAAACAGAGCACTTTTTAATACAAAAGAGATAGAAGTTTGTTTTCACTGATGAGTAAAACAGCCATTCTCACATGTACTCACATAAGTACTAACACTTCAAAGCAATTAAACTGTTCACTGAACAGAAAAACGATTCTGTAGTGTTTTCAGCAATTAAAGTATGATTGACAGAGTACAAAAGATAATGATTAGGTTTCACCATTTGAAGAAAGGTTTAAAGAAGGTGCAACTGCTTCTTTTAATTATTCTTTATTAATATTTACCAAACTGTCTAATTCTTCCCATTTGTTATATGCAGTGAATATTCTATCACTAGTTCATTACAAAAAGTTTTGCTTTAGTGCCATAATTTTGTCTGTCATGTTTTACAAGTGTTATGAATGACAGCAGCAAACCTGTAATGCACATTCATATTTCCCTGCTAACACCTACTGAACTGAGCGTTTACATTTCATATGGGGGCGTTATATTAAATCACCTATATAGCTGTGTTACTTAATCAGAGATTTCGTGCTTTAAATCAAGGGACAAAGCGCAAGGTGTATTTCAAATGAACACAGCTGTGGAGTCAATGTAATGGCTAATACAAATTCAAGGTTCTTTGGTAAGCCCTGTTCATTGCTTGCGGATTCCATTCATGATGATGAATGCTGTGTAAAAGCCAATAGAAGTGCATGCCCCCATGGTACCTTACAAACATAAATTACTGGGGTTTGCACCCAGTGTGAGCTGCCTGCTTGATAGAAAGGAAGGATATTGTCTTGAGTTAGATGCAGGAAATAAACAAAATGGCAATTTGCACTACTACTTTCTGTAATGCATCCTGACTTTTCTCATTTTAGGGAAATAATCTGGATCAATAATGGCTAACCAAGATTTGTTTGGTTTTTTTTTTTTAAAGTCTGTTCTGCAGACAGATTCAGTTTTTCACCTCCTTGGCTGTCCAGAAAGTACATTTCATAATCAGAAAAAATTATTCGAGATGAAACAGAGCATGCCATCCTAAAGAACGTAACAGTGGCATCTGTGGACCTGGATTCAGTATTCTCAGTTGTACAGATAACAGTATAGGAGTGAGCATCAGATGCAATCAAAGCAATCACACTACGATTGCAGTTTGAGGTAGTGCAAGTATGAGAGCCAGTGTTGTGAGTGAAAGGACAGTGCAGCAGTTGCATTTTAATGGGGCTTGCAGTTGTTTTGCAGAAAGTGATGTATGGCAGTCACTGCCAAAGACTAGTCAGACACCCGCTGTAGGTGTCCTATACAGCAGAAACCTGGGAAGGTGTCAGGCATTGAGTCTCCTACTCAACAGAAGCCTGACAGAGGTAGAAATGTGATTTTAGCTGAAACCAAGCGACGGTCAGAATTAGCTTCAGATGCCTCCCTTACAGCTATTAAACTCAAAAGTCCAGTCCTAAGAATGGGTTTGTCTGGCAGGAAAAAGAGGCAGGAGAGCAAGAGGAAGGATTTTGAGGCTTTGGGTTTCAAGCTCATGTATATGTGCACCGTCATCTATCCATCCACTGTTTAGCTGCATTTTCTGGGAATTTCTAAGATTAACATTATCCTGAAAGCCATTCAGAGAAGTCGATTGCTTAAAAGCAGATGCATTTTGTCAGACAAACATCTTGCATGTACTTGTTGGATGCTCTTATTGCATATAATTATTGTGGGGTAAACCATACAGTAAATTCTATTATGTCCATATTCTGTGGGACATTTCTCTAAACTACAAGGGAAGACGTTAACCATGTACATCTTTTGTGTCATTTAGTCATGGTGCATTCCTAATACTCCCTCCCAAGGACATGTGCTGAATTTATGTTCTCATATAGTAAGATTTATTCCTGTACATCTAGGTCTGGAAGATGAACATGGTAAAGAAAATCCCACACACTTTTCCCATAAACCCTGTGAGAAGGAAACCAGATATTTATGGGGAACAAGGAACATATCCTGTTGTTTACCCTTTTTCAGAACTGTAAGGAAGAACAAATAAACCAGAGCAGGGAAGAGGCTGAGCTCTGTTTGGATCCAGCTAGCAGAGATCAAAACTCATGCCTCCCGCAGACAAATAAAGTCCACCTGAACAAGTTTAGAAAAGCCAGCAGCATTCCCCCTGCCACAGAAGCGGTGGTCGCCATTACAGCTTCCAGCTGCTTGGGGAGGCTGGGGAAAGGTGGGTGGCCCACCTCATTCTAAAAGAATGGTGCCTGCAGGTCTTCACCATATATTGACTTTGCCTTCTTATAAAAGGCTTTTAGGAGAAATACAGACTGCAAAGTATTCCTACTGTGTCATGCTTGGTGACTACGAAGCACAGAGCTTAGAGGAAATGGTCACCTGGCAAGTGATCTGATGGCCAGGATCTCCCACAAAAAATGTCCTTTACATGCAGGGCACTCTTAAAGATCTACAGATGTAAAGACTGGAACTATCTAGGCTTTGAGGCGAGGTAAGTGGTAAAACCATTAAACCTTTAAAAGACAAGATGGAAAACTCTCTAGATTTTTACTGCATTTTATCTGGTTTACTCCATCATTTTTAGTGATTATAGTTTGGGGCCCATTAAGTAGAACTGCACTTTCATTTAGTGAGGCATTTAATATTTAATGTTGGCTTTCCAATGTTATATACATTGTAATAGTGTAAAGTTAAAATTAATTGAATCTAGTATCATTTCAGTCTGGTAAAAATGCTAGAAGGATCATACTGGAACTATAATAACAGTAGCAACAGCATTTCTGGAAGACTGAAATACTGTGTTATGCCTAAGAAGAGTGTTTCCAATAGCTCATGCTCAAAAAACTACCCAGATAGGGAAAAAAAACAGCAGAAATAATTTCAGGTGGAAAATGAACCAATAAATATTCTATAACCTATCTCCAGCTTTTTTCAGAGATTATGATGACAATTAGGACAGTATATACTGTTTCTTTGATATTGTCTACGGCTGCCAAGGCTATATGCTCAGTTGGGTTATTCAATTCCTAAAGTGCATTATGTTCAAATCACGCTTCCTAAAGTGGTTTTCTGTTAGAACTACATCAAATGAAAGCCATATTGCTGCCTTAAATGTAATTCAGTTCATCCTTGTTGTGTCAGGATGTTTCTTATATATATAACGGGAAGGAAATGCAAAGATTAAAAAAAACATTAGTCATCATGAGGTTTTTTAATATCATCAGCACTACCATAAAGCCAGCTGATAAATTGCACACTATTCAGAAGAAAGAAATAGAATAAAATTAGTATTGCATTACACTAGATTAATCATAGCCCTGGGTTACTGTCATTCTATAGAAAATAAAAGCTTGACTATTTCAGATTTTAAAGTTTCTTCTCAGCCTTTAAGGTTATTTGCCTTAAGAGGCAAATAACAAGCCCATGTACTGAAGGAAGAACACCAAGATTTTGGGCTGGTGGGGTTAGTAAATTTTTATCATTGTTTCTAAACAACAGCAAAGCGGCATTGATGACTGGGATCCAGATGGCTAGCAGTAACACTTCGTAATAGTAACCTAATGAAGCTTTTTAGTGCTGGTGACAGGTAAATGCTTGAAAGGTTTATGGCAGGGAAAAAGCTTCAATAAATAACTTGAAAATCTGTCTCTCTTCTTACTTGCATAATTATTGCTTTTTATAATGGCATAATGGAACAGCAAAGCATAGGTGAAGAAAAGGCTAGAAAAGAGGAGCTAATAGGACGTACAGTGGGATTTTTTTTACTTCTTGTAAGATGAGTAGCTACTTAACAACCATTAGGCCTCCCTCAGACTTAAGGGGAGAATTAAAAAATCTTTTTCATGTAGTTCAGTCTGTCCAGAAAACAGGAGCTAAAAATAGAGGAGATGAATATATTTCTCTGTGCAAGTAAAGAATAATAGTTTCAGGATATTTTAACTGAAAGAAGAAAGTTCTGGGATCTCTCACATGAGCTTTTCTCCCTAATCCTTGTTACCTGTGAAGAGTACAACCAGAAATCTGGTGCTCCCTTTGCAACAAGGGAGAAATCTGGTGGCCGGCTGCTTCAAAGGGCAGGGGGCCAGTCCTGCAGGGACTCTGATGTTTCTGATAAAACCTTTTTCATTGGAAAACCAGGTTTTCAATAAATGGAAATTTTAACAGAAATCATCCCTTTTTTTCTGGGGAGGAAAAAGGCAGACTTAAAATTCACTGAAGGAGGGGGAAATTGGTTGAAAAGAACATCTGGAAATTTTTCAGGTTTTGATCAGAGGTGCACCGGGTTTTGTCAGCTGTTTTCTGTTTCAGTTATAGAAAATGATACAACAACAACAAAAAAAAAGTGAAGAAGTCAACTGAAAGATATTTTTCCTGTCAAAAGTAAAAAAAAATTATGTTGAAAATTTCACTTAAAAAAAGAAACCATCTATTTCTGTTACCATTTTCTACTGTCAATTTTCCAAACAGATGTGATTGGGAAAGTGTTGTCAGTTTTTCTGTGGGTAGGTGGAGCTGGTATGTCTTATGCTCCCCTGCAGCATCACTGAATGCCTAGTCGAAGCTGGTAGCATTAATGGATCACACAGCAATACTCTCAGATTTTTAAATGCAACCTGCCTCCAGCCTCTACTGAAAGAATGACCCTTAAAAGTGTTGGCTGACACTGGATTTTTGCTGTTTCACACTGCGGCTGGTAAAACAACAAAAGAAATCAAAGGATATGCAATTAAAGCCTACAGCATGTACACAACAGCAATAATAAAATAAACAATGTCATAAGGGAAACCACTGACGAAAGATCCATCAATCTGGTAATTATAAGCATTGTTGAAAGCACACAGTCAATGTAAATGGTCTGGAATAAGGTATATAAACAGTGTGATGGGACCAAACCAAGGATACGCAATTTATTTAGATTGAATCCTATTATGCAAATAAAGCATTTCATTGCAAAGCAGCTAAGGTACATTCTTCTATTTTCTGCTGCTAAAATAGAAATTATTCAGCAGTTGTTTGTATTGCATTATGGAGGGGAAGTATACTTCAGCCTCAACAGCTCCTGCTTGATTCACTGTGGTTATTTTGGGCCATGCAGTTTAACTTAGGACTGTTGCACAGTCCTGATTGTCCACTGCTGCAGGTACATGACTTTTCTTCTAGCCTTCAACGGTTTAAGATTGGAAAGTCTGATAGATACCGATATTTGATTGATTTGTGAAAAAGTCAAGTCATCATCCTCTTTCCTCTTTTCCCCAGTTGTCTTGGCTTCCTTTTGAGGTTCTGCTGGAGGAAATTCTGTGCCTTCATACTAAAGTGAACATTTCATTTCTCAGTTTCTACAGATCAAGTGATGAGATGTCATGTGTGAACCCCCTGAAGACTGAGAAGAGAAACTCTGACTTCCCCATGGAACATTGTGAACTGCAGTTTCTTACTGGCTAGCAACACCTTTGATTCAATTTGTATGAAAACTCAATTTACTTATTAAAATGGACGTTATTGTTCAAATATTAGAAACTCCATTTCTTATATGTTTTAAGCTGTACAATTGTCAGATTTTTATGGTTTAGATTGTAAATGTGTTTTTCTCTGGCTAATTATTGGTATTATTTTTTTAATTTTGATGTCTTAAAGGCCAATGTAATGTATCATAATAGTATGAAGGACATATTTAACAGGTGTGGGAAACACTGTATACAAATGTATATTTCTAAAAGCTATTTTTATGATTAGCATGTTTAACGTTTTACCATATTTAGAGTTGGGTGATATTGCACTTTTTTGTTTAAAGCTTAATTCAAACAAGATCACAATTAAATACATTGTATGGTATTTTCCATTATTTTATTTATTATATTCATCATTGGAAATAATTATGTTTACTAATAGGGATAGCTGCTAAAACGTGAAAATGTCAAAATAAGAGAGCAATTCTTGATAAACTGTAAATTGGATCCTCCTGTAAATCCCTTTCTTCAGATAAGCACTCTCTGCGATGCCTTTCATCAGACAGTCGTTACAGCTGTTCCTGCAAGTCTCTAAAGGCAGTTTGTTGTTACCATATGGAAAGTTTACATGACAGTCAGTCTCCTCTAGCCAGGTAAATTACTTATAGACTGCCAATATCTGACAACCTGGGTTAGCCTACTGATTATTTTTTGGTTTATTTTCTGGCAGTAGTCTTTGCACTCCCGAACCCCTAAAGCCCTCCTAAAAGCCTGCAGTTGGAATAATTAATTATTACAGATGTTGTAGGGGGAATCTCAGTATAGAATTTCTTAATAAATCATATTTCTTTTCAAACAGAATGGATGCATTATTTCTCTTGTGTTACTGAGATATTAAGGGTATCAAAGTATATATGATATAAGCACAAGGTCTTCTTCTGTAATGAAAGTACCAACCTGTTCACCATCCCGAAGCTAGACCTCCTTAGCACTGCAGATGACATGAAACAAGGAATAGATATTTATTTATCTACATCCTTATATGAAATATACTCCTACAGAAAGAGGCATGTCTTTAAAGTGATTGCAGGGGAAAAAATATTTAATAGCTACGGCCTTCCAAGAGGGAGAGGCGTTAATTTAAGAAGTACCTTACACAGTCAAATAGAGCTCAGAACCAGCTGTGTGCCAGTCTGTAGCACAGAGCCCTGATGTCCACTGATATCCATGGCCACTGGTGTTTGGTATTATCATCCAGCACCACAAAGATAAGCCTTGCTTTGCCCTTTCGATCATTCTCTGTAGGCTAAAAGCAAAAGAAAAATAAAGGTACCAGAGAGACCCTTTAATAGCTCAAACATTCAATTTCTATAAAAAACAACAGTTTCTGGGATGATAGGTTCACCTCAAACAGTGGGGGTATGAGGAGGTGGGAGCTCAAGGTCTCCGGTCAGGTTTTTTGACCATCATCAAAGAAGGACTGATATTCTTCAAACATTTGGAAGAAGAGCATACATTTGAATTTAATTATCTATTACTGAGTGGGAATTTACTTCACTAGGAGACTATGTAACATAGTACTCTCAATTATGTTTGTGTATCTTATATTTATCTTGTCTATTGTCTGTGGAATTACATGGTTTACCTAAGTGCTGAGTAGTACCTAGCTACTTAATTAAGGAAAGAATAGTATAAGTAGTTACGCCTGAGCATAAAGAATCGCAGCTTCAGAATCCACCAAGGCTGACTCTCCCAGAAAAGTGCAGCAAAAAATATTACTTCTGTGTAAGCGAAATGTTAGGTCAAATCAAAGGTTGAAATATTTCTCCACTTTCTATCTATTAGCATAGGTTATGATCATTTTTAACTGTAAAAATGCAAAAAGAATTGCCATTTTGGGATCTCCATCTTTGGCTGACAGTTAAAAAAAAGAACTTCAAACCTTAGCAGCTCAACAGGCATTCTGCCCATTTCAACTATGTAAACTCTTGGCTGACTTACAAGATGCAGAATGTCATCCAAGGAGATCAGTTCTGACGTTGGTGTTAATAAACTACATATGAGAAACAGCTAGGTGTATCATCTCTTCACCACCTCTATTCCAAACGAGCTAATAATCCCAGAAAGCACTCTATTAGATTTTTACAAATTCTTTCCAATCATTACCCTTAGATTATATATTCACAGAAATTATTGCACAGTCATAATGTCGACACTGTTTCACTCCACAGTTTAAGTCTGAATATAGTTTGAACACAAAAAGACACCTCTGATAACACCATGAGGCACTACTTCATTTGCAAGCCAGAAGCTTGCTGTGCTGTGCAGTCAATTACTAGAAAGGTTTCTTAATGGCATGTTTGTTTCAAATCACTACAGAGGATGCTGGTAGCTTCAACAGAGCTTGATAGTTCTCTACTTTTCATGTATGTGGTATGCTCGGTGTTTGCCATCACTACCTATACTTGTTTTACATGAGTTTTGTCAGTTGTGGGGTTTTTTTTAAAATTGCTCATCCCTTGCAATATGGAAGAATAGGAAACATAAAGGATCTTGTCAATCGGTTTGGATAGTCAACAGTCTTATAAAATCCTTTATGGACAGTCCTGAATTAAACCAATTCATTTTCTACACAGACCTATACGCTCTGTGTATTTCAGATATTTGTTTCAAACCTGTGCAGCTGCATGAATGGAAAATATTTACTAAAAAGCTTTAAAGTTTGGATTGAGAAAAAATATTTTTACTTTTGTAAACTCTTGTATTACATATTGTTGCGATTCTTATTAGTTTTCTCTGTAAATCCATTTTTAGTTCTGAAAAATCATTGTACTTAAACTATGTAGATAGCTACAATCTTGTAAGCAGTCATATTTTTAATAGGTGCCACTGCAAGTTAGAATTAAAACATTCAGAGTTTGCCCATGTAGAGCAGATTGATGGTTCATTACAGTTTTCTTTAAAATGTTGTAACATAATTTTTACATGTCTGTAAATAAATATTTTCTCTGATTTATGCACTAATTCAGTTTTGTAATTTCTTCTCTTAAAATGTGACTTTAAGAAACTTTCCAGGAAAAATACATTTCTCTCATGGAAAAATACCATTTAAAGCTCTGTAATACAACCATGCTTCACAAACTTTCCAAGCAGAACAAACAGAAACAGGCATCCATAGTATGAAGTACTTATCTTAAGTAAGTAAGATGGAGAAAAATGTGGGAAATACTGCTATCATTTTAACAGTTTGAGAAATTTAAGGACCAGTCCTGTGTTAAAAAATGACTGAGAAGAAATGTGACAAACTTCCTAAAAAGAGGAAATTCTTCAGTGGGGTGAGAGAGAGAAAGAGAGAGGCCCAGTGGTGATATTTCACTGAATTTGAAGAATGCATTTTCTTAATCTTGGAAGCTTCTAAGTTTCATGTATCACTAAAATAGCATGAATGTAACTGATGAAAAACATGTTAATAATAGTTATATTTTCTGTTCGGTATTCAAACATATTTTTTATTCATAGTTTATTATTCCATGCATGAGGTGCTGCTAGACAGACAAACTAAGGAAAATTGGTCCACAAGGTCTACGAGAATGTTTTTAAATTACATGGGAATTTTTGGGAAGCAAGACTATTTTGAAATGTGTGTGATTTATATATGGCACGTATTTTCTACATTTTTAAATGCGTTGTCCTTACTGTTACAGCTATGCCAGATTTTGCCCATGTTTGTGAACTTTATAAACTTACTCTTATTATGCATGATACAGGGCCAATTCCTCATTCAGAAAGAACCCTGTTACAGATTAAATAGTAGCCAATTAAAATAATTTCTAATTCCTTTTTAGTAGAGAAGGTAGCCTGAGAACTTCAAAAGTTTCCAGTTTCCATGTTCAGAAGAATCCTCAATAGTCCAGAAAATTTAAATAAGGAATACATCTGACTTGAGAGGAAAGAGGATAATAAAGTAAGATAATTTCATTTTCTGTACTTGTCTGACAAGGTCTTATGTAATAAACATCATCAAAAAAATTCATTTTGATAATCTTAAATTCTGTGTTGGATGATACTGACCGCAAGGGTAATTATTACTGAAATTAGGGCATCAATCAGTCAAGAATAATCAGGGAGAGCATCCTGTAGTGTTAGATGGATAAAACATCAAACAATCTAACATTTTATAGGCAAAGGAGCAATACATTACAAATGTTTTTGGAACAGAGAAGTACTTAACCCTTTGCATGATTAGTAATAAAATATAGAAAATATAATTTATGCAATTAAGTTGTAGTCAGGATTATATTCCAGTATTTTTTTATTTGCTCATATGAATATCCATTCTGAGCCTCATTCATTGCCATTAGGGACAAAGACAAATATTTTTGAGTTTTGAACCTGTTGGGAAAACCATTTTAAAAATAATGCAAAATTATTAGAGGAGTGGAGGAGTTTTCCACATAAGTAATGGAATTCTGTCTCTTTGCCTTAAGAGTCTGAAAGGGTGGCTCCAAAGCAAAGCATTGAAAAGATTTTCTTCTCTTATAAATTCTTTACTCTGAGACAGTAACCTTGTTCCATGTCTGCATACCTTCAGGCTTTTATCCTCCCTGAAAGAAACTTGTAGGACTTCTCCATAGTAAGAGCTCACCAAAGTCGCCCACTCAGATCCAGCAGCCACAGCTCAGAAAAAACATCTCTGTATGATTAGGCTCCCACACAAGAGGAAGGATAGTGTGTGTGGTGAAGCTAAGGACAGTTGGGCACCCTAAACCAGGAGAAAAGATGTCTGTTTTGGCCAGTGGCTGCCAATCTTAACAGTCAGCTAAGGACAGACCTGACTACAGATAGTCTATTCCTAGAGAAAGAAGAGTCCAGCCAAGGCTATGAGTAAAGATGCAGGAAAGATTCTGTACACTAAACAAAACCAGCACAACTTGGCAAGTTAGTACTCTGAGCATTTCTCACCAATGAAATGTTCTGGCTATGAGGATGAGAGAGAGAGAACGTAAGAGCACCTGTGTACAGCATTTGCAGCCCTATTCTGGTGATCCACGCCATTACAATGACCAGCTCTGAAAAAACGATAAGAACAGGCTTTGAGAAACTGCTTAGAAAAAACACTGAGTGCTATAGGAAATAAATAGTTAAAGATTTCTGGATGGTGGGGTTTGAGACTCATTTGAGACAAAAAGAGCTTGATGTTTTTCATTGATACATATTTTGGGGCTGCTATAGTAAGTATTTGGTTAACGTCTCAAAGAAAGATTGCCGTTCCAGACTTGTGTGAACAAAATTAATCTACAATTATCACATTGCGTTTTAACAGAAAACCTAATTCCCATATCATCCATCCCATATAAATCCAACTAACCAAGCAAAAATGTTTCTAAAGGTTACATTTAAAACTTTCTGATACTATGCTGGCTATGTATATTTAACAGCCTAAGGTAATGGAGAAGAAGCTTTGCATGACCACTCTGTGGTGTGTTACTATATGTGAATATATCTATGATGTGTAGCTACGCATATATGGAAAAAAAAATATTCTTCCATTGCTTTGTGCTTTAGATAATTAGAAATGTTTCTCCTCAACTAGAGACAACTATTGTTGTGGAAAATAAGAATCAAACTCATCGCTGGGGTAACTCTGCTGATATCAGTCATTAAATGAGTACCTTTGGTGTCTACTCCAGCTGGATTCGTAAGCAGAAACTATGATCAGTGCTCACTCTATGAGGAGCTGCAGCAACATTGAGCATGTTATTTGAAGAAAAAAGAAGTGATAACTCATATTGCTGTTGCTAGTATTGCTCCTGCAGCAGGAACATGGTGGAACATGGAGGAGCAGAGGATATACAACAGGGTAGGGCTGCAACTTGAACGAGGCACTGAAACTTGAATGAGCGTTGAAAGGGTCTTACCTGGGGATGACTGGGGAAATTACTGAAAGGGGATGTGCTGCACTTGTATTCATTTTACTTTTGAAGAAACCTCCCCCACATATTTATTTATTTTCACATCCATACCTGTAATGCCATGATTCTGACTATTCTTTCACGGGCTAAGCCACCAAAATTTCAGGTGATTTTGGTTGAACTTCCTGAGAATTCAACACTTACCAATGTGTAGCCAATCACATGGAAAATTAACCCACTGTTCAAAATTTTGGCTTTGTTCTTTAATCCACAAGGTGGGGGAGGGATTTAATAAATGTCTGTTTACTTGAGTGGCTACATTAATGGTAAATCTATGCTTCCATTGATGGGAAAACTGTAGATGAGACAGCTACGCTTCTGACACAATCTGAATGCCAAACTCCAAGAAAATGTACACTGGTCCCGTGAGGAGAAGGGCTATGTAATCATAACAAGATGGCAACTGGTCACTACCACTAGAAAAATTAACCTAGACAGCAGCCCATGCTCAAACCACTTCTACTGAGCAGCTGATTGTTTGCCAGCAGCAACCGGACACTTTACCTTATATTAGCCTTCCTCCATAGGTAAGTGTTTTTATATGTTATGCTAGTTTTTATTGTGAAAATAGGTAAAACAGCTCTTGGGTAAATGAGGTAGCACTGTCTTACTCCAGCAAAGAATTTGGCTTAATGTTCTATAAAGTTATTTCGGCTTTAGTTATTCAAATCATTCCCATACAGGGTAAGTAATATTCACTATCTCTGACTAGTAGGGGAAGACCACAAACATTTATTTTCAGAATATTCTTGAGCTTTTAAAGCACATTTTCTTAATTTCATCTCTTTTTTTAATCTCATTTTTCTCTCTCTCTGTACTAAGTTAAACTGGAAGGAATTATAGAAAAGTAAACATTTAGCAAATACAACATTCAGAAAGTATTCCCAAAAAAGAGAAATTTTAGTTCATAAACACAAATAGGAAACAAGTTTAGTAGAAAGGTATCTTTTTAGACTGATAAGTAGAATTGATAAAAATAGGAAAGCTTTCAGGTGTACAAGCCTATCTGGTTTGGTTTTTTTTTCTAATTTACACTTAGACCATCCTTATATGGCTTGATCGCCTTTACAAAAACACTGCTGTTAAAAACAGCAAATCAAAATGCAATAGATATGTTCTTATCAGCAATGGAGCTATGCCACAACTCATATTTCTAGTCTGTCAAAATTCTGATTTATGTAATTGTTACACAAATCATTGTGCACAAAACACATAAATCAGTGTCTGAAGTAATGAATTTTGATTGGGTTTTTTTTCTTTTCTTTTTTTTTGCCAACAGACAGTCTTTTACATTCTGGTCTCCATCAGTACCCTACTTAACACGGGAGGACAAAGTTTTATGCAATATGTGGTACAAAGCAAATAAATGCCTAGACATTTCTTTTTTTACTTCTATACAGGACAACTTTCAGTGCTATATGTCAGGAGGTTTACTGTGTTTGTGACAACATATTACATTACTTGTAACCAATGTATCAGTGTATGAAAAGCTGTTTTACGAATCTATTCATTGAGCACTATTATTTAAGGTAGCAGGCTTCAGAGAGCGAGTGTATCAGGTCATGTCTCAGGAACACAAAAGTAGTTTTTGACAGCAAGCTATATAAAATCAATTGTGCTGATTTCAGGGGTGAGTACCCTTTCAGATTTGGATACTCCCCCACTTACGTGAGGATCATTTGTAAGTGAATTGCAAGTTCTGAGTGTTTCTTGTGGTAGGCCAACAAGGTGGAAAAACAGTAATCCAGGAGTGCTACCAGCTTAAATGTGGCTCATTCTGAACAATTTGTTCCACGCTGGTTTTGGAGGATCCAAGACACGTCACAAGATAACATGACAGCAGCAGACGATCAATAATGGCAATAAGAAAAATGACAAAAATCACTGCCCATGGAATTGCACGTGGGCAGCCATGTAGACAAATGACATTGCTGATCAGATGTAGACTTTAAGTACAAGAGAAGCTCTGTGAAACCCCATGCAGTGCAGAGCTAGAAAGTAGCAGCACATCTGCTGCTGCTGCCTACTCAAGGGAACAAAGAACCCGAGCAGATGTTAGATTTCCAGCAGCTTCCTCAGATAGCACTTTTCAAAGGTGTCTTTTTATAGGGGACAAGCCCAAGCTTTTTACCCATCACCTTCACCCCCTTTTTGTGTGTGGTTTGCCTCATTTGTTAAACTACAAGGTTTTTCAGAGAAGAGAAATGCAATGAAGTGGTCTCCTCCTAGGAATTAGGAACATGAGTGAGTGAGTAGGTGCACACACACACGCACGACCCACAGACTTACAAATGGAGATCACTTTCCATCTCCTGTGCCCAGGGCAAATTCCTTGAGGAGTGTGAACCTTCACTTTTTTCAGTGAATTTGCAAGAGACTGAGTTTGGAGGACTAAAACTCTTACAGAGCTTATGAGCTCCTCTTTAAAAACATTTTTATAGATTGTTTTTCATCTGCAGACCTCAAGCAGTCACAGAAGAAGAAGGTTGAATCCTTTCTTGGTTAGAGACAGGGAATGTAGGACATGGAGAGGCCATTTAGCTGGCTCACAGGCTTTTCCTGTTGGTAACAGCAAGAATCTGAGGGGACTACATAGGATCCTGGCCTGGTAAAATCACTACAGATTGAAAGACTCTTCGGTGTTACAGTACATCATATCTTTCTGTTTCCGTATGGGCAGATAAATATTTCACATCATGCTGGGTATAAATTTTTACTGCTGTGAATAATCAGCATAGTAATGGAGTTTAAGTCATAAATCACATTTGACTTTCAAGCAAAATGCCCCAGTAGGGGTTGTTCTAAGTTGACAGTGTTAACCAAGTTTTGGAGCAAATAGTGTGCAAAAGCAAAATTATTTAATCTCTTCAAGCTAAGGTGGTGGTGTATATTTCCTTCAGCAATGATAATCAGATTTTAGTGGTCTCCATAGCAATGCATATGAAAATTTAGAAAGCCATTAAGGTATCCAACAGCAAATACAGAAATGCATAATATTAAGAATGCATCCCACTGAGGCTTGGTTTTCAGGAATGCTGAGAAATTTAAGCCAGCATTTGCCATTGAAAATAATAGGGTTTCGTTGCCATGAATCACTATAACTGAGCAAGGATCATGTTACTGTGGCATGTTGCCCCTCTGAAAAAGTATCTCTACTTTCATATTCTTTGAACGTATTTTTGATTCAAACAAATATAAAACTTGCTGAACTATTGTTTTTTGTATATTTTCTCTCGTAATTTAGTCAACATTGTATGTTTTAATAAATAAAACTCTCCAAATCACATGGGGCTGGAAATTTGCCAAATAGATTTCAGCCTAAAGTCTTGATTTTTTTTATTATTTTTATCAACAATTTTTTTTTTTGGCTTCATATATTTCAAGGCCAAAAGGAAGTATTACGATAATCTGGTCACCAGCATAATCTAGAATACAGAATTCCTCCTACTAATTCCTGCAATGCAAAAAATTACCTACTCTCTTCTTATGTAACATTAAGATCCTTTATAATACCAAAAGTATCTTTTAGATCCCGTATCATCAGACTCTACCCTTCACAGCCTTTGTTTTTAATGAATCTCTTGGACAAAGTCTTTTATTTGAACTTAATATGGATCCTTTCAAGCAGAGGGAGCAGCAGCAGTCCCCCCCAAGAAGGTTGCTTAATGCAACACATGGCTGAAAGATTAAGTACCTTTACACAGAGTAACAGAGCGCGCCAGGGAGACCCATAAACTAGTAAAGATCTGAGCCAATAAATCTAACATTGTGGCCTATGTTGACCCTTCATCTGAGATGTAGAAGCAGTTTAACCACACGGGTACTGTGCAGTACCTATACACCTAAACTGCTTTCCAGGAGTGGGTGTGTTTGTGGTAACTTATGTTTCACACTGTGCCCCACAGCTCTCCTGGTACTAGTATTAGCACATGTGCTGTCAGCTCGGGTTTTTAAGCCCATCCACAGTGCGAAGGAGGGCCAAGATTTTCCTTGCACCTACTGGTGTAGATGTGCCTCAGTGGCACATAATACGGCTGGACAAGATGATCTCCAGAGGTCCCTTCCTACCTCAACTGTTCCGTGATGCTGTGATTCTATGTTATAGTAAAATGACATCCATAAAGTCTACATTAAAGATACTGTAGGTGCACAGGGAGCATGCCAGAATCGGCATGTAACACTCATATATTCTTTATCATAAGAATCTCTTGTGAATACTCAAAACACATTCTCATCATGATCACTTACTGAAGCAGGAACCTTCTTTTCCCAGTAGAGTCCTGCAGCTGCTGAAGTCATGCTCAGATTGCTTTCTCTCATCCTATTCAGGATGAATATTCATTCATAGTCAATGAGTACTTAGTTGACGCAAAGAGGAACAGTTTCAGCTGGAAAGAATCAAAAAGTCCTATCTCAGAAAACTCTGCAGCCCTGCATCAGGGAGGTGGTAGTTGGAGACTCAGAGTGTGTGAGGCAACGAGGGGAGCTGGTGCTGCCTATTCCATATCTGAGTTGTCTATGCTAAGTAATGAGCTAGTGGACAAAGCAGAGCTACAAGAAGAGTGGGATTAGGTAAGCACTCACTCCAGCTGTTCCCATGGGAGAAGAGAAATATTCCCGAGATCCACTGGCAGATGCTTCCCAGGAAGACAGGCTATGCATCTGCTTCAGGGAAGCAAACAGCAAATGGTAGTGGCTGGAGGGCACTGCAGAGGGAAAAGCAAAGGGAAGACAGAGAGGGAAAGACCAGCAAGCGGTTGCCAAGGAACCTTGGCAGGTTTGGCCCAAGGAGCAGAATACAGGGGTAAGAATCTCAGGGAAGACTGTGGGGCTGTTGGAAGGCAGAGTGAGAGGTTATCCCATTGCCAAAATGCCACTGGATAAAAATCTATGTTTTGTGCAGAATCCAGAGTAGAACATCTAAAGACGTACGTGAGATAGTCCTACCAAAAATATAAGGTGGGGGAGAGTTCCTGTATGCACACAGATACGGTGTGGGCATGAGCTATGTGAACAGGGCACACAGAGTTATTAAGTCTAAGGCAACTTAGCCCAAGTCCAGACTGAGCATTTTCTTGCTTCCTGAACCAAAGCAGCATGGGCAGGACTACAGTTGAGGGCAGGCTCTGAGGACTGCAGGATTGAACTGAGGCATCTATATACCACAGAAGTATTTCAGTGGTTGTAGTCCTTGTGGCTTGCCTTGGAGAACTATTGAGAGTCCATGAGTCCTACTGGAGTCAATAGCAATACCATACACTTAACTCCTCAGGCATCCCTCGTTAGGATCCCAAAACAGAGACACCAAGGAAGCAATTTAGATGCCTAAACACAGGTGTCTAGTGTCATTTTAGACCCCCCTTTAGATCCTCCATAAAGGAATAAGGCTCTCACAGTCCTGTCCATACCTGCCAGTCCCACGAAGGTGTTTCAGTTACTCAGGACATTTGAAATGGCATAGATGAGGATGTTTAGGTTCCTGAATGGGCCCTCCAATTTTAACTGTGGTGTTTTGATAGGATAACTGGGGGAAGATAGCAGTAAAAAGGGCTGAGTAACACAAGGAAAAGTTTTGACGAAGGAAGTACATTTTCAAACTGTAACCTGCAGCTGTATAATTCATATTCATGTCAAAAACAGTTTCCAAAAATCTGCTCATATAACTGAGAATTTCTTAAAGAAAGTCATAGAAAACTGGAAAAAGTAGGTTGGACAAAGCTTATGAAAAAGTAAGTTGGTAGCAGTAAAACTTAAAGTTATTGGTGAGTCCTATAATAACTAGAGTAGGAACTGAAATCCAGATCCAGTGTTACCCACTGAAAAAGAATTAGATACAGCATGTGTTAATTATCCTTTTATCACCTATGAAAGAACGCCAGACTTTGGCACCTATTATTGCCATTAAATGGACTATACTTTAGTCACACCTAGACTCAATTATTGCCACAGTGCTAGTTGCAGCAGGCTATTTCAAAATATACCCCTGCCTGTGCCATCTTTGTACTGCTGGGCTCCCAATTAAAAGAAAATAACTGAAGGCCCATTTTCTTAGCTTAACACTCTAGGAGCTTGAAAAATAAGAATGATTTCTCACCATGAACTGTGAAATTAAGATAAAAGTGGTGTAGACTTCTTTTTTCCCTTTGAATTACAGGTTCACCTCTGGTTTAGAGTTAAGAGACACTTTGCTCAGTAAAGCTACACCAAAGCAGCCCTGTAACCCAGCTGCAAACCTGGCTGAAAAGCAATCAACACTGGCCAACAAACCTTTTCAGAGAAGGAAGGGCTGAGTCCCAGGGGCAATCCCACGAGGGCTGTGGGATCCATCCCCACCAGAGCTTTATGAACCTTACAGACATCTTTCTTTGTCCTTTTGTCTTAGTAGCAGCAGAATAATGCAAAGGGGGTTACTACAGCCTCATACAAACTTGTTATGCATGAAATGTAATGAGTTGCTTTTTTAATAGCAGTTAAATTCATTATATAGATCTTGTGCATTCTTGCTGCTGTGAAGCAATACTCTGGGCATTTCTCTGGCTGTCACAGGGACAGTCATGTGAAAGAGCATTAAAAGGGGCAGGTAGAAGAAAGGTACAAGATTTTTTACAAGACACTGGTCTTTTTTGTGTGTTTTTTAAAGACCTACCTATTCTTATATTAGTATTAGCTTGATAATTAATAACCTGTACTGTTCTTGTTTTGTATATTGCTCTGTTAAACTTTTGTTGCACTATATATTCATGCCCACATACTCACATATCTACTACAAAAGTTTCTGTTGAGACTCCCATCAGCTAAAACATCATTAGCAATACCAGTTTTGAGAAGGATGTAGCAGTTTTTGAACCATGTCCAGCTTTATAATTTGAGTAAAAAGCAAAACTACGAATACAAAAATGCAGAGCCTTTACATTTCTTCAAAAACTATTCCTCAGGTCTCAGTTTTCACAGTGGTGTTCTTGGCTAAAACTGAGGATCTTGATAGAACTGCAGTATCTGAGCCAGCTTCCCTGAATTATAATTATAATGTAATTTGTTTCTTTGTGAGTTAGATAATAAAAGCCAAGAGCTTGAATAGCATTCAGAAAGGGATTAGCCATTCTGTGGATAATGAAAACCTCCACAAGAGTATTTAAACAGGAATAGTTCTTCTTTTAAGAAGGGCATAAACTTTTCTTTTTCCCTCCAGTGCATAAATTAAACACTAACTGACAGCACAAAGGGAATGTGGAAACAGGTTATTCCATGACTATTTACCTGGGGATTTCTAGCACCTCTCTCTGCACCCTTGAAGTGCAACATGATCAGAGACTGTATAATAGGACTTGATGAAGACCAGTTGAGGTTTAAAAGACATAAAGCTGAGATAGACACATTACAGCTGTATATTTGTAGTGTTACTGAGCAAAATTGTACTGTAATGACTCCTTCACAGCATAGGGGAGAGAATACTACTGTATTTCAGCTTACATTGCAATTCTCATGCTTCAGAGAAGTACAAATACACTGCTGGTAACTCAGGAGGTGAAGCTACGCCACAAGCCAGGTCATCTATCCAACATTTCCTGCTTCTTCAGAAAACAAAAGGGCACAAAAGGAGCTCATGTGCTTAGCTGAAAGACTGTGTTACCCATACTACGGCACTCCACTGTCTGGTTTCTTTATACATACAATTAATCTAGTGACAATTCCTAGCTCTTCTGTATATAGCTATTAAACTGTGCATACAGGAGTCTTCTGGTCTGCTGTGATTAGGCATAATGTGATACAGTTTTTATTATCAGCATGAAAATGAGAATTTTCTGGTTGAAACTGCATAGTTTTGCACTCAGTGTTGCAGTGATTCATCTTATTTATTATGTATAAAGAATGCACTAAACCATACCTGAATTACTGCATTTACTCTTTGAGTAAAATGTTAATTTTCTCAGAATTTTTAAGGGAAGCTGTTAATTTCTTCATGAGTTAAATTTATTTAATGGTGAGACCTTTAATTTACCAATCAGTGTCAGACCTTTTCTCTGTCCCCGATGATCTGTGCATTGGCAAGTCTGCATACACAAGCCCTGGCAAAGGAAGGGATCTTGAGAAACTCTGGCTAGATTTCTTCTTTGTATTGTTTATTGTTGGGTTTGAGGACTGTATATATCAGAAATTCAATATAACTGAAAGTTTTTCTTCAAAGGAAGTCTTTAAAATTATATTCTCCTTAGAGGAAGATTGCAACAATCTCTTGAACCACAAAACTGAGGATACATGATATCCTTGTTTAAGGCGGTTGACTTAATCTGGCGACCATCACCTAGTAAGGAGCACAGGAAGGGAGGAAACAGCCTGTCCTGGTTTTTGGGTTTCTTGGCTAGACCTTGCACCTAGGCTGTAGGTAACCTTGTCTCCAGCCATAGCTCCTGTCTCTCCTGAGGAGATCCCTGGCCTCACCCCAGACTTGACTCGATACCTCACCTTGCCTGGGACTGTAAATGGACCCTGTCCCTCTCACCACCACCCTGCCCTGATGCCATGGGGCTGTGCTTTCGTCACTGTCCTGCCCATGCCATGCCCGGTCTCAGCTCCCAGCTCATCCTCTTCAGTGGACCAGCTGGGTTTTTGCTGCTTCCTGACATTAAAAAGAGCTTAATGAAAATCAGAAATTTTTTAATCTGTGGAGAAAAATAATTTTTCAGCATTTGCATTAATGTTTCAGAGATTTTTATCGATAGCTTTAATACTTCTATATCTTAAAAGCAAGAATGGAATTATCCGTACTTCTCATGGAATGAAACGCTCTGGGAAAATTAGAAAATGTTGAGCATTTCAGTTGAGTGTTTCCTTTTTAAGAAAAAATGGCATTCCTACATCTGCATAATTTATTTCAGATTATTGAACTAAAATATCTTGTTCTAAATCAGTTCAATTTAAAATTATATTTCCTTAAGGTTATTCACTAGACCACAGAAATTATCATTTATATGGTAGTTCTTTATTATTTTCCTATAGATTAGGTTTTACCCTATTTCTCATGCTGCGTGAGAAGTATGACACAATCTATGGTGCATTACAGAGGTCAGTCAGAGAAGAGATGCTTGCATCATGACAGATTTCAATTAGAGGTGATTCATATGTATGAAGGTTACATGTATCTGTCGTACACTGTAAGATCAGAGTCAAGGGCTGTAAACAACTCAGATTTTGGCGATATGCATTTTATGACTTAGCGGTCATATGCATTTTATGATTTAGTGGTCAATGGCTCAATGTCCAGATGGAGGTTGGTTACGAGTGGTGTCCCGCAGGGGTCCGTATTGTGACCGGTACCGTTCAATATCTTCATCAATGACATAGACAGTGGGATCGAGTGAACCCTCAGCAAATTTGCAGATGACACCAAGCTGAGTGGTGCGGTCGACACGCCAGAGGGACGGGATGCCATCCAGAGGGACCTGGACAAGCTCAAGAAGTGGGCCTGTGTGAACCTCATGAGGTTTAACAAGGCCAAGTGCAAGGTCCTGCACCTGGGTCGGGGCAACCCCCGGTATCAATACAGGCTGGGGGATGAAGGGATTGAGAGCAGCCCTGCTGAGAAGGACTTGGGGGTACTGGTGGATGAAAAGCTGGACATGAGCCGACAATGTGCACTCGCAGCCCAGAAGGCCAATCGTATCCTGGGCTGCATCACAAGAAGCATGGCCAGCAGGTTGAGGGAGGGGATTCTGCCCCTCTACTCTGCTCTGGTGAGACCCCACCTGGAGTACTGCGTCCAGCTCTGGAGCCCTCAGCATAAGAAAGACACGGACCTGTTGGAGCACGTCCAGAAGAGGGCCACAAAAATGATCAGGGGGATGGAACACCTCTCCTATGAAGACAGGCTGAGAGAGTTGGGGTTGTTCAGCCTAGAGAAGAGAAGGCTTCGGGGAGACCTTCTTGCAGCCTATCAGTCCTTCAAGGGGGCTTATAAGAAAGATGGGGGCAAACTTTTTAGCAGGGCCTGTTGCGACAGGACAAGGGGGAATGGCTTTAAACTAAAGGGGGGTAGATTTAGACTAGATATAAGGAAGAAATTTTTTACGCTGAGGGTGGTGAAACACTGGCACAGGTTTCCCAGAGAGGTGGTGGATGCCCCATCCCTGGAAACATTCAAGGTCGTGTTGGATGGGGCTCTGAGCAACCTGATCTAGTTGAAGATGTCCCTGCCCATGGCAGGGGGGTTGGACTAGATGACCTTTAGAGGTCCCTTCCAACCCAAACTATTCTATGATTCTATGATAGAGAGAAATTAAGATTACATCAGAAACTACATAAAATCTAGTTTATTTGTGACCTAAATTATTGGAAGTATACTTAATTAATTATTCAGAAATTTAATCGAGAGGAGAAGCTGCACAGTGTTGAGAGCAGATCCAAAGAACTAGGTTGCAAGTAATTATATAAAGGTGAGATACAGAATGTAAACAGTTGCTTTGACATTTGTATTTCACTCTTCATACCGGATCATAAAAAGGAGCTACCAAGGCAGGCCAGACACCTTCTGGAAGACTTTGTTGTAGCCTTGTGAGATTCTTGGAGGTTTTGGGGCTGTCCAGGTGAGGACAGTGTCAGCCACGTACACCAGAGGGAAGGCAGCAGTTAGAACTGGCTTGCAGCTAGGACTGTTAGTTGCAAGTTTTACTCCTCTTTTTTTTAGGGTAAAATAAAACCTATTAGTTTAAACTAGATCAATCTGATACCTGCAAGTGAGGGGAAGTTCCCCAGCTGAGGACTACCCCAGGCAGCGGCAGTGCTGCCCACTACCCTGCATCCACCACAGTGATTTTATGGAGTGGGTTGAATAAACTGGCTGAGCTAATGGAAGGACACTCCTCATTTGTTGGGGGAGGTGGTGGGAGGGTGTTTGGGGTTTTTGCAAGGTCAGACTTCCAGCCTGCTCCCAGCTCAACTGCATGGTCACAACAGATGACACAAAGGAGGCGGTGGGAATGTGAGGCCAGGAAAGGGAAGAAGAGCAGGAAAGTCCCTTTGGAATTTGTCTGATCTTGCATCAGGTGAAGATGATCTATCAGAGCTTTTCAGTTCCTTCCCAGGTTAATTCAAATAGGTTAGTTCAATCCAATGCAAACCACACCCCAACACTTAGAGGTGCAGCACAGCATGGACCAGAGTTCGAGGTACCGGGTTCTCCTGGGCTTACTACTAAGGTGATGCCACCAGGGAGCTAGTACTTCAACAGACAAGCAAATTTTTAAAAAGCTATGTTCATATTCTTTACTTGCAATTTCAATTACTTGCTTTGCATATGTACCCCTTCTCTTTAGTGTAAGACCAAAAGAGTAGATAGGTCTATATTTTCATACTTGAATGTGGAAGCAGTTTTCCCACATTATTGACTATTTACAGAATTTTAATGTTCAAAAAAATGTAGATAAATGTGTATTTAAGACCTTTTGCATGACTTCTGATTATAAGACCCTGCAAGCCCTTCAGTTAGGGAGATACTCCTAACTAGTTTTTAATCCTGAATTGTCCCAGGTTCCTTTCTTTCTTGTAATTTGTAATTTAATACTAAATACTAAAATCTAACATTTTCATAAACAAAAATTCACTTCAAAGGAAGGAAATCAGACACATCTTTCACCACCTACTGTAAATCTCCAAGCTGGGATTTTCAGAGAAATCCAGGGAAGCTTGATCTCTCCTGACATACCAGAGCAGCTGAGCATCTAATTTTTGTAGCTGCCTTTAGAAAAACCTCAGGTCTGAGGCAGCTTTGGGCTACTGTTTAAGAAAAAAATAAATGAAACTTTCCTCTCAGACACGTATTTACTTGCTAAAAGGAGTTCAATCTCCTTCTCCATTTAATAAACAAAAAAATTATCTGACGCAGTCATCATTATTGCCTTAATATTGACTCTGGTACCTGTGAGGCATTTCTGGATTTCTGGGGACTGAATGTTATTTATGAACAGCTTGATTTTTCAATATACAATTTCATTTTCTCTCACTCTTTTTAATTCTACTTGAAGTTTACGTATTTTCCATTACTGCAAAATTGACAGTCTTTGAATACACCAAATATAAACACACTATTAAATGGCATTTATAAGCATCATTTTATGTGGAAAGAAATCACTGAAAGATCTGTTGAGTTTATAACTGGGAAAGCAGAACGATTCTTTCTTTCCAACATAAAAACCCTTTTTTATCTAAGCAGAGACTTATAGCAAGTGGAAGTTCAATATCATGCCTTTGAGAATTACAATCTGTTTAGACCAAAGTAAAACTATTTGAACGGAAGTATTAAATAGTGAGAAGTAGTTATGCATGGTAATTTTCTAAAAGATTTGGATTTCTCCTTTCAGTCTCAGCCACTTTTCTATCTGCAGTATCCTTTCCACTTCATATCCAGTTCACAGTTGTCCTGGTTTTGGCTGGGATAGAGTTAATTTTCATCCTAGTCGCTGGTACAGTGCTGTGTTTTGGATTCAGTATGAGAATAATGTGATAACACACTGATGTTTTAGTTGTTGCTAAGCAGTGTTTATACTAAGTCAAGGACTTTTCAGCTTCCCATACTCTGCCAGCGAGGAGATGCACAAGAAGCTGGGAGGGAGTATAGCCAGGACAGCTGACCCAAACTGGCCAAAGGGATATTCCATACTATATGACGTCATGCTCAGTGTATGAGCTGGGGGGAGTTGGCCGGGGGGCTGCGATCGCTGCTCAGGGCATGGCCGGGCATTGGTTGGCAGGTGGTGAGAGGTTGTGTCACTTGTTTTCCCCTCCCACCCCACCCCCCAGGGTTTTGCTCGCTCTCTCGCACGCATTGTTTTACTTTCCATTACAATTTATTGTTGTTGTTGTTGTTATATTTCAAGTATTAAACTGTTCTTATCTCAACCCATGAGTTTTCTTACTTTTGCTCTTCCAATTCTCTCCCCCATCCCACCCAGTGGTTGTTGCGCTTAGTTGCCAACTGGGGTTAAACCACGACAACCATTTAAAATCTGAAGGAGTCTTTGAAGTATGTCATTCATAGTGAAAAGCCCAGGCAGAATACTACTTTTTTTCCCTCTGGTGCACTGAAGGAAAAAAGCATTGAGACCCTTGTCTGTGCACCTAGACCTATATGGAAAAAGCATTGCCTAAATTCCTGCACTGAAGGAGTGATAAAGATATTTATTCAGTCACAGGTGGAGTTATATTTATGACTATCCTGCTTTTACTGCTGATACGCAGTCCTCAAGATATGACTAATTTACCTTAATCATATCATGTCAGGATATGATATCTTAACAAATCTTATCTATATGTGACAATAGCTGTTTTGTTAGGAAGAGGGTTGACTTCACTTGGAAAAAGCAAGCAGCAAAGTCTGCTTCCCAAGGGTGCTATAAGGGAAAATATATTCCTTCTCCCTCTGTCCTCCACATAGCACTGCAAATACATGCAAACTCAATGGTCATGTTTTACCTCTAGATAGGTTTTCTGCATTGTTAGCTTCTGCTGCTTTCAAGGGTCTGACGGCTTCCCTAAAACAAACCAGATGATAAACCTACTAGAGAATTTCTAAGTTATTAAAATTAGATATATATACAATGCAGCATCATTATTAGGTTTTCTGAGAGATTATACATATAGATTAGATGTAGATATGAAAGAGAGAGAGAGAGATCCCTCACAAAAAAACAGATAGTTTTTGCTGGAGTATGTACATTTTGGCAGCACTCAGGCACTGAGCAGTCCCAGATTGCTTCCTGTCCCTGTCCCCAGATAAGCATGTTCAAGCAGAGCCCTCAGAAAGCATGTGTGCAGCTGCTGTCACACATGGTTAACATATCTGCCTTGCTCTGATCCAGGTCCTTGGCAATATCTGGCAATCTTAGACCTTGTGGCTGCTGTATGAGAACCTGCGAGTCTCACAAAGCACCACATCACATCTAGTTTGGAACAAGCGTTACCTGATGTGCCTGTTTCAGAAGTGCCTATATGACTTGTAGTTAATTGTGATGCCTCTCCTGTGTACCTCAGTAATACATCTTGGGTGTAGGAAACAATGTGTCAGCCTTACCACCATGCTCTGCATGTCTAGGAGACAGCCTGAAGAGACACTGGAGCTGAGAATTTTATATCTGGACCTGAACACAGATTACAAACTTTGGAAACGTTGGTTTTGATTCCCTGACCTGCACAACACACACACATGCGATTTGGTGGAACTGAAGACAACATTGTCTCTTCAGCTTGTAATAACAACACAAGGAAGCAACGACAATGTAAATAGGTTTTTCCTCTTCCCTTGCTATGCATTTCTTCTTGTTGTTATTGGAATAAATAAATAACTGCTCTTTCTAGGGTCTTTTAAGTGCTAATTCCACAAAGAAGGGTGAAATGAGTTTCTTGAGGAGCAAGTTGCCTAAAGCCAAAGCTATGGTTCCAGGCAAAATAGTACACTGCAGTGCTGCTTTCTGCACTGTTATCTTCTCTTTCAATGTATATATCTGAATTAAACCTAGAAATATTTTAGCATTCTCTGAAGTCAGTGAAATGGCATTTCCATTTGCTTGCATATTTTTTGCAGAAGTTTTTGTGAACCTACACTACTAAGTACTAACAGTATCGTGTCATACTGCCTTCTGCAACAATGAGAGAAGGGAATTTTATTATTATGCACTTATTAGAACCATGTTAGCATCTTTTGAAATGCAGTTTTGAAGCATAATTTGTGAAATAATATGTGTAACTAGCTGGTTTGTTGAAAAGGTAGGATTACTGCTCACTCACATCCTGTATGGACAGTTTGAATACCTTCACATAACTACCTCTTTTCTAGAGCAGCTGCTTCTTTTGTTTTTTTCATCATTTGTAACACTGAGATTAAATTCAGCTTAAAACTCAACACCTGTGGATCAGACAAAATAACACACCTGCCTTTGGCTTTGCCATGAAGTTCTACATATTTTCCTACTCAAGATACTTGAGAATTCAATGGTGGCCATCTGTAGGTTGATATTAATCTCATGGCCAATATACTCGTCCCTGCAGTGCTGGACAGCATGTCAGATCTATCTTTGGGAGCATAACCTCCTCCTCACTTACTCTGGCACAAATATATTTCCCACAGAAATCTTCTTCAGCAATCGCAGCTCCATGTGTTTGCGAGGGCCACAGCAATGGAGAACTGTCTGTGCTGGTACATGCAGGTAGGACTGTGTAACTTCTCCTTGTCTCTCTCTGTGGACATGATACTACATTTGCTCAAAGCCAGTTCAGCCAAAAGGATGGCAGGTGTTCAGTTAGGTACTGCTAACTGCTATGAGCTGCTTTGCAGGAACCATAAGGAAAAGAGCACATCTCTGCATCCAGTTTTTACATCCAACAGATTCATACCAAAGCACCTCTGAGACCTGGAGGAAACTGTGTGAGGACTGTTCCAGCACTGGAAGCCAGAGACCTTCTCAAAACTAGAAAGCCAGAGTATAAGGAGCTACTTATCTTCCAAGGATCCACAAAGCAGACCACCTTCCAAACCTTTTTTTTTTCCAAGTTCTTTCATCCTTTCATCCATACTTAGTAGACCTGACTTTTATCTTTTTAAAGTTAATATGTGATAGTGAAGTGTTTCGCATTCTAATAAAACAGTGCTAGAAGGAAAAACAAAGGGTGGTAGGTTTCTCTTCCAGAAAGGGTAGATGGTTTCATTTCCTTGCTCTGGCTGACATGGGTCCCTTGTGGTTCCCATTCCCGTACACCACCTCTGCCAACATGCTTTTCAAATTGGGCTCAGGTGATACGCTGCCTAAACAATGCTGTCTACAGGTAAATTGGGGCTGATATGGAAGTTTGGGAAAGCAAGCAGAGGGCCTGACAGTCTGGGTCTCCTCCTGCTACTGACTGTGCTGATTAGAGAGTAACACCACCAGAATGATTATGCAAAAATATGGTGTGGAAAATCTTGCAGTCACTTTCACTGCAAAATGTATTTTGATGAAGCGGATTAATTTTTGCACTTCTGTGGTACTTTACTGCTGTTTCTTCTTTCCTTGTAGCACTTAGTGGTAAATTGAAATTATATGAATGTGTTGTGGTTTAACCTCAGTCAGCAACTGAGCACTGCACAGCCGCTCGCTCACTCCCCCCCCAGTGGGATGGGGGAGAGAATCAGAAGAGTAAAAGTGAGAAAACTCGTGGGTTGAGATAAAAACAGTTTAATAATTGAAATAGAATAAAATCAGAAGAAGAAGAAGAAGAAGAAGAATATACAAAGCAAGTGATGCACAATGCAATTGCTCACCACCCGCCGACCGATGCCCAGCCAGTCCCCGAGCAGCGGCTGCCCCAGCCAGCTTTTCCCAGTTTATGTACTAAGCATGACGTCACATGGTATGGAATGTCCCTTTGGCCAGTTTGGGTCAGCTGTCCTGGCTATGCCCCCTCCCAGCTTCTTGTGCACCTCCAGCCTTCTCAGTCGGTAGAGCATGGGAAGCTGAAAAGTCCTTGACTAGTGTAAGCATTACCGAGCAACAACTAAAACATCGGTGTGTTATCAATATTATTCTCACCCTAAATCCAAAACACAGCACTGTACCAGCTACTAGGAAGGATATTAACTCTATCCCAACTGAAACCAGGACAGTATGATATCCAGGATATTTTTTCCTGGCTTTTTCTCTGTATGTGTGAATATGTGTTCTAGCTCTTCAGACCTGAGAAAGCATGTAAAAGCTACACAATGACCTTGCCCAATTCCTTTAAAAGAAAAAAAGAAAGAAAAAAAAATCAAACATAAGTGATAGACATAATTTACACCACAGTAAAAGGAAGGAAAACCATGCCAGTAGTGATATTTTTAAAGTTTGAAATTTCCAGCTTTTATGAAATGAGAAAACTTCTGTTAGACCAAGAACTGTAAATGAGTTTCAGTGGGTTTGTGTGATTTCAAGACTAAGAAAGTCAAATTAGACTATGTCAGTTATGCCAAATAGTAGGGAGGGAAGGTTTGTTGGTTGGTTTTCTTTTTTGGATCCTGATCAAATTTCTGCAACTTTACAACTGTACTGAATACAGTTTGAAAATACAGAATGGTCTTTATTTCTTAAGGGCTGCCTTGGCAGGTGATGCAAACTTGGATTATTTCCTTGTCAAGCCACGTGTGAGAACATCTGGAAAGTGGAGACAATTCTCTCAGGGGAGAGACATCTGCAGCTCCTTTCTTCTTCAGAGTTTGAGATTGTTGATTTGGGGGTTTTAATGAAGTTTCACAGTGATATTTTGGCCAATGAATACACAGTAAAATGTTGCTGTTAGCCAAAATCAGCATAGCAGCCACAATACCTAAAATGTTACAGGACTGCTTTTTAGTGAGTTGTATAGTTCATTTGTGAACCAGTCTTCAGACATGTAGCTCAACTAATTGTACCTGCATAAACTCCTTTGCTCCTGTACATTAGTACAGGCCCTTGAAGTTCAGTGGCCGTGCTTCAATTATCAGGAGAGCAAGAACAGGTTTTTTTACTTATCAGGCATTCCCCAGAGGCCATAGGAGAGGTGCTTCTCAGATAAAACCAAATAAATAAAGGGGCTTCTCAGTCAGGTGGCTGAGTGAACCAATTGATCTTGAGTTGCCAGTCAGACAGAAACTCCAGGGTTTCTTTTCTACTGCTGTGTTACTCTTTCACAGAGTACATAAGTTGTAGAAAATGAACTTTAACCACACAAATCAAAAGATTGTGAGAACTGACTCATTCTGTATTTATACCTGAGCATTCTCTCCACTACCAGCATTTTGATGAGCCTTGAAAAGTCAGAAAAATACTCCTAGAGCTTAGCTGTATGAAGTAAACGTGTGATGCTGTTCTGTTTTTGTCTCAGAGGAAGTGAACTTTTCCTTCCATTATTGATCAGTCCATTTTAAGCAAACATTTCCAAGAGCGTTGTATCAGCTGGTGTGCTGTATGCAGGTGAAGCAAAGGGCTCAAAACATGCTGAACCCTCACTGACTGTTGCAAAGCTGGATCTGCAAATACAAGTCACCATGCTGAGGCAGATCAGCAGCCTGTTTATTTAGCATCTGGTTTCTGCGAATGGCCAGTGCTGGATATTTCAGAGAAGCTGCTTGTGGCTTCAACTTCTCCTTTTGCCTAGGTAGAGGTATCATTGCTGTGAGTGGGCAAGCTACCTGTACAGTTGTGATGAGTTCTATGAATAGTCCTTGACACAGAAGACTAATCTTAAGGATCTATATAAAACCTGGGGGTGGGGAAGTTGGCAAACACATTAGAAATGAAGATAAATTGTTAGACTTTGCAAAAGTTTTATAGTGACACTGAGTAATAAGTGGACAGGAAGTGATGTCTGGTACCTAAAACCAGCACAGCTACCAATTTCTGACAATGCCACATGCTATTGAGAAATAGGTCTAGGAATATTTTCATGTTGCTTTAAAAAGCTGCAAATAATGAACATTTTAAACTCTGAACAGAATACAGAGAGTATCTTTCTGTAGCAAAACCACACCATATCAGAGTATAAAGTAATCAGATCCTTTCAATGTAGTTAATAGCCTCCCATAATAATTAAGATTTTGAAAAATTTTATGGTGAGGAAGACAAAAATGAAAATGTGATTATTAAAAAAAAAGATAGGTATTTAGTCATATTTTAAAATTAACTGTCTGTTGAATAGTTACTACCTAATTATTAATATCACAACTCTTGACCTTCAGAAGACACTCACTTTCATCTAAATCTACTTTGTACTTGTACTGTATTTTGCTTCTTTAAAAAACAATGAAGCTTTCTTATTAAAATCTTTGGCTCAACAGGAATGCATTCTCATCTGGTAGAGGTATTTATAGCATACACTTAAGTACAGATACTAATTTATTTGTTTTGAATTATTTGGTCGTGGTACTTGATTTCCTCTGAGGCAGGTTAACTATACATCACAAAACCAATCTTCTCTTAAGACCTATCAACCCCAAATTTCTCTGTGTGAGGGATACAACATAGAATGAAAATTCTTTAGCCATACTGCAATTTATGACTTGAACGAGACAAAAAATAAGAGGATAATGGGGGGGGAAGGGGGGGGATAAGAATAATACCAGTCTTTAATAAATTTTGGAAGTGAAATCTGATTGATTTTCATCTTTTTTTTTGTCTCAGTATACACCCAGGGAATTCTAGAGAGTTCATCTTTCCTGTGAAAGAAGGGCCAAGCACTGGGTTGGCAGAGACGTTGCAGAATTGACACGGTTGCTGAAATACAATAGTTGGTGCTACCTTGGGCAATTTGCACTCTACTGTGTTCTACAGTGCAGTCTTCAGTCTGAAAAATGTGTATGCAGATCTCGCACCAGTTAGGAAAACACTTCCAGTCAGTGCTGGAAGTGCACTGTGCAGCGCAGTGCAGAAAAATACTTCCAAATCTTGCTTGTCTTGCTGGTTGGGCTGCTATATATTTTAAACAACCAGGGAGACATTTTCTCTAGGAATGTATTTTTATTCATGGCATTGCTTCAGATGCCTCGTAGAGAGATTTTTGTTGAACTCATTTTTAGTCTTGGCTTTGAGCCAGACCCTTAGATATATCAGTTCTCCTATTGCTTTACACTAGCTTTACACTATCCCTACAGATCTCACAGGAAGAAAGAGACAGTGATTGAAGAGAAACCTCTTCAATAACACTGATGTTTTACTTTGTTTTTGAGGGGTTTGAGTGGGGTGTCACATCACACTAAAGATATACTTTGAAAAAAGAAAAAATGAAAAATGTTTAAATCCATCTGAAATGAAGGGGCTGTTTTTCTTTGACTTGTGATCTTTTGGGGATAGACTATGAGTCTCGGAGACAGTGAGGGGAAGGAATTGTTCTGACCCTGGCAAGGTCAATCATATGTGTTTGTCCTCCACCAATAGCAAAATTGCTATCTACACACATATTTGTACAACCTAAATTCCATTTCTTATTACCCACCTGAGAAAGCAGAGAATATAACACAGGTAGTAGTTGTTTTACTGCTGTGTGAAAACATGCCCATTCCCAGAAAGGTACATTTGAAGGACAATGTTGACCCTGTTCCAAAATTCTTTTGTTACAATGGTATCATTTGGTGCTGGATAACCTATTTTTTTCTTAAGTAAATATAGTATAAAAGAAATAGGAGAAAATTAGGAATACAATTCAACCGTAATGCTTGATCTTGTAAAAGCAGTCATTTGATTCATGATCAGTTGCCTAAAATTTAATTTAAAGGTATGGATACATATCAAAATTACAAAAGTTCTCTGTGTTAGAGAAATACTTCCATTTCCCTGAAGTCTATTCCTTTAACTATACATATGAATCCAGGAACTTTACAACAAATGATTTGAAAAGCCTATTGCTCCTCTTTTCTAGTAAGTATAATCAACGTGTTGCTGTTACTGACCTAATTATACTGCAGGGTCTCCTTTTATAGAGGGGATATTTGGGTTATTATATGTTTCTCTCTGTGGCCAACACCATTATCTGAAGGACTGATTGAATTTATTCTTGTAGGCTACAGATCTGTAACTCAGATCTGCAAGAATAAAAAGCTATTGTTACTGAACCAAATAAGGTCTTTTGTGAAGTAAAGTTGTTCGGTTCCACATGAACACTTAAAAGGTAAGATTTTTCTTCAGTCTGTCTTCCAGGTGTGTAAAACTGCATAAATCAAGCAGAATGATCATAGCTGGATAAGTTATTTTACAATTAATATTAGCTAATGCTTTCCAGTTTAGCTGGTTATGTAAGTGAACATTTCTTAGGACCTGGTATCTTCCATTATATTACAGAACACTACATTGTTTCTTTCATCCAACAGACTCCAAAACATTCACAGTGAGATAGTTTTAAGTGCTATTGGAAGTGGGGGTCCTTGGTGGGAATACTATGTCTCTAATTAAAAAATACATCAGGACCCATATATTAAGTCAGGCACCAAACCTACATTGTAGTAGGTTTTAGAAAACATGAGTGTAAGCTCTTCTGCCAGCCCATGCATAATTACACTACCAATTTTTGTCTTTCTATTGTGGTGGTCACAGACCCTTAGAAATGTTGGCAGGAAGCACCTCTGGAGGTCATCTAGTCCATCATCCTGCTCCGAGCAAGACTATTCCCACAACTACATCAGGTCAGCTGTAGCCATATCTGAGTCTTGAAAACAACCAGGAATGGAGGTTTAGTAGCCTCTCTGGTGAACCTGTTTCAGTGCTCCACTATTCTGTTGAAAGGTTTTTCCTAATGTCCAGTCTAAACCCACAAAATGGCAATTTCTGGTCACTAGCTCTTTTATATTACTCGTCACTACTGGTTCTGTTATCTTTCTAATCCCCATTCAAGTACTTGTAGGCTGCTATCCTACTTCCCCTTAGCTCCTCTTTGACAGACTAAATAAACCCAGATGCTTCATCCTCTCTTTGGGGACTACATGTTCTATGCCTCTGGCCAGTGGTAGTCCTCCTTTTGTTTCTCTCCAGTTTCTCAACATCCTGTTTCAACAGAGAGCACTGGACTGCTATCTGAGTTGAAAATTTCTCATTCATCCAGCCTGGACTTCATCAGCTTTACAGTGAGAATGCTGTAATTCTCCTCCTCCTCCTTGCCTGTTTCAAAGAAGGATGCGGTGTTGGCTTTTTTTCCAGTCAGCAGGAACCTCCTCTGATCAACATGAATTTTCTTAGATGAGTCTCACCATCATTTCAGCCAACTACTTCAGTAATCCCAGGTATATCCCATCCAGTCCCATGGATCTGAAGACATTCAGCTGCTCTAAATAGTCCCCTAAAGCTTTTGCTCCCCAACTCTCTACTTCTCTGCTTCCCAACCATATTGATAGAAGCAGAGGTCCCAGGAGAGGGCTTTGCCTGTAAGGACTCAGACAACAGAACATGCTGAGTGTTTCAGCTTCCTGATTTGCTCAATGCCATCGTGCCCTCCCTCCAGATGTATGAAAGCTCCCTGTGAGGACAAGAAATAGCTATTTAAGGCTCATCCACCACCACCTCTGCCCCAGGTGATCTGTTACAGACCTCCACAACATATCAAAATTAGTCCCATGTCATCTTGACCTCTGGTTTCTTACTGGAGTTTTTCAAAATTCAAGGGTCCCCCTAACAAAGGGTGCAGTTATCCCTCCTGCCCATGCTGAACAGCCCATGTCATCCATGCCTGTGTTCCACTTGTTCATGCCATCCCTCTTCCACTTGCACTCATCTCTTTGTGGCACTGATCCTACTTGTAAAAGCTGAGATATCTGGCCCAGGATCTTTCCCCCACAGGACTTGTTTCTCCTCTGTTGCCAGGGCACTGGAGCTATATTTTAGGTTAAAGAGCTGCAGGTTGAAATGGCGCTGTCTTCCCACTGCCAGAAGTCACAGGCTTCCACCCTGCTGGGTGAATGTCCTCTTGTTGCTCCTGCGCTGCCTTCCCACCCTCAAGGTGGCTCCTGCCTCAGCAGAGTCTCTTGAAGATCCTATCAGTGTCTCATCTGTCATCCTTGATAAACAAGGGCTGCTCATTTCTTGGCTAGGATTGTTTTGCTTGTTTTAATAAACTGAAGAAAAGCACAAAGTAGAAGAGATCTCTGACTTTGGGCTTCCTTGTTTCATTTTTCAGTCTGAACTCCAGCCCCCAGCAACACGTATATGCAATATGGATAAAATCGCCTGGCTTGTGCAGATGGGAAGTCAGACTAGCTGACTTCACAGTTACCTGTGTACTTAAAGTCTATGGTCTACAATAGTTTCTCCTTCTCTTTAATTATTTGTGAAGCAGAATCCTCTTCCAGCTGTGAAGAACACAGAAGAAGGAGGTGTGTAGGAAGAAATGCAGCTGAAATTCTCCAGTGTAAGTCTAACCTCACAGAGAAAGAGAGAGCATCGAATGTGTAGAGCCTTCTTTTTGGAACTGAAATGCTATCCAGCTGTGCCTGCAGAGAGAGGAAAAGCTAATGAGCTGGTGTGCTACTGTGGGAGTGTGTGTTGGGGATTTCTGAAATCTAGCACAGCAGAAGATATTTTTCTCTCTGTTTTGGGGTGAATCATACCTCACAGTGCATGTTTCTCATTTTTAATGTGTTCCAGTGACAAAAAACTAAACTGTGTGTATTTGCTGCTGTGAAATAGTTTCTCTGCTCTAACAGAAATAAATCTTGTGACAAACTGACACACTTCTTCCTCAAAGGCAGCAGAACAGACATGTATTTTTAGGAACAGAGGCAGCCTCAAGTGATCCACTCAGTCTCTGAGTCAAACTCTGTCTGCGACTGGACACAACTCAGTGTTTCAAGGCAGCCACAAGATGCTTCAGGATAAGCTGCTCTGGAATAAAATGCTGATGGAGACAGTCCATCTGGAGTCTCACCTGCCAATGGCTGGTTCATGCTTTGAAAGATATTTCTAATTTCTCTGCTGTAACTCTCTAATCTTTTGGAGACCCTGCTAAGCTTCCCAATAATGTAAGTTATTGAAGTTAATAATTATTACACAATAACATAAGTTATTGAAGTTAGTAAGTGAAGTTACTGAAGTCTCTCATTAGTTTCTCCTATATAGACTAAACACCTCAAGCATTACCAGTCTTTTCTGGAACAAAATAAAGATTAGCAGCATATGCCCATTCACTGAGATGAGTTCTTCCTGTCTATTTTAAATGTTAGAAGTACATGTGACACTGAAAACATTAACATAAATCATGCTGCTAGTTTCCTTCTTGGACAGTACGAGAGGTTGATAGAGACTCTTGAATTTTATGGAGCTTCAGGAGTGATTCAAACAGTAAATCAGTAAAGCTTACCTTTGTTCTTTAACATATGTATATAGACCCACGAGTGGGGAATGGAACCAAACCATCCCCAACAGGTGTCAGTTGACCTGGAATCACTGGAATCAAGATGTATGTTGATTTACCTCAGCTGAAGTTACAGCCCATAATATTTAATTTGTATGCAAGCAAATGGCCTATGGCTTGGATTTTTGCATACCCTGACGTAAAACAGTCTGCTTTATCAAGAAACCAAGGTCCTGATTCATAAAGCACGCTTCTCAAGTGCCATTGACTTGAACATTTAACTAGAAAGAGACAGAGGGATACAGGCTTATTGAATAGTGTACTTTAAAGGAAAAAAACTCTCTATTATAATTCTTCTTTCTCTAAATCCTCCACAATCTTAACTGTGGCTGAGAGATTTAAAATAGGATTGTATCAGGCTTTACACACCAAGGCTTCCAATTAGTTTTTAAGGCAATACACATATTTTTACTATACCAGGAGAAGCAGCAAAATTTATGGATCATTAGTCCAGTAAAGCTGAGAGGAAAGTAGTTGCGGTTACTTTAGACAAGAAATGAATGCACCTATTTTTCTCAGATTTTTATGCTCTGAGTTTATACTATATGTCACTGCCTCCATAATTCTGAAAACCGCTCCTTTTTTTATAATTTTACCTTTTTCCAGTGTTAAACCTCTAGCACTGCTTGAAGAGAAGGATTGTTGCAAGAGATATAACAAATAAATTATTATCACATTACCTATCTGGATTCTCTTATTTTGAGATTTATTTGAGGCTCTCTGAAGGCTGCTATTACCTTTTAGGGACAATTATAATAATGCATGCTCTGAAAATGTCTGTATGTCTATCACCATAAAGTAATCCCATTTTCTTCAGCATAATATGAAGCTAGAAATCATAACACCAGAAAATATTACACTAGCTTAATTAATTTAAAATAGATTAGGAACATTGATTAGTCAAACAAAGATTCCTAATTAAACGTTATTCTGCTTAATACTCTGAAATTATATGTATGCTGTATGAAATGCCCCTGGGCTGCTGTACCCCAGACCAATGGCCCATGACCCCAGTATAGGCTTCTCCTGGGCCCGCCTCTGAGTTCAGCACCATTATCCTTTAGCACTTTGGCATCAAGGATGTCAGCCTGACTACATATGCAAGAGTTTTGCAAAACTAAGGCCCTGCTTAGTAATCCCTCGAGACTACCAGTTTTCACGTCATCTCTCACTACTTTATGGAATGTCTTGCAATTAATAAGAAACTTAGTAAGACATTTTCTAACAAGGTTCATGTACATTCACAAACATCCATGAGCATAGCAGACCGAGGCAGCTCCTTAAAAAATTAGATTTCAAATGCTACGATTTAACATTCCCAAATTTTGCATTTTTTGTCTTTAGAACATCAAAATCATATAACTCTCTTCCTTTTTTCCAGTCTGACCTTCCAAAGAAGTTAATTTTATTTAAGTGTCTTTCTCTCTTTCTCTGCAGTACTATTTTGACAGCCAATCTGACCCTTTCAGTGCCAACACTGCTACCTCTTTCTTTTATCTCAGCAAGTGTTGTCACCAGTTTTGTAAAGGATTTTCACTTTCACCTCATGGACCCCGACATGAATAATATGAAACACCCCAGACATAATGCTGACAACTGAAACCTCTGGCAATTATTCCAATTATGAAGAAAGAGAACCAAAAAAAAAACCCAGCACTTCACTATGATTATCTATAATTTTGTTGAAATTATATGCATTATAATGACACTTTCAACATAGTGTGTGCATGCCTAATAATTCAGAAGAATTTATTCCCAGAGACCTGTCCCATGACTTATCAGGACTGCATGCATTTCCACATAAAAGATTCAAGAGTTTAATTTTAAAATATGCTTTGTATGTGAACCCTGAACATGTTACAATTTTCATTCAAGTGCTTTACTAGATATTCATAAAAAGACTACTCTGCAGATAGCTTCCAGGCAAGGAGCAGTGTGGTGCTACTGCAGCAAGTCTACAAGTAATTTGACTCATCTACAAGTAGTTTGACTCACAGAATCATAATTTCTCTAGGAAATGCCCTCGGAAGGGAGCAAATTAAGCCAGGTTACAACATACACACTTCAGTTTACCTACATTTCCCACTCTGTGGGAAACTGAGAAACATACAGCAAAGCCAAGATCTCTCTCTCTTCTGCCAGCACACACAGGAAAGAGAGTTAGTGAAGTGTCAGATACTGTAGGCCAAAATACTGCTTTAAAAAATGCAAGCTGGTGCAGGGGAGAATGGTTCCTTATGCTTTTTTTTCCTTTTTGCTCCCTTGCAAATCATGGCCATAGTTTAAACCCTTCATGCCTCTGCCATCCTTTGATCTCTCTCCCTCCAGTTTGTCACGAGACAGAGAAAAAGGTATTTTTCTGAGAGTTACCCCCTTTAGTTTCTCAGAGCACAGGTAAAATAGCAGTTTATTTGAAAGCATGATTAGCATGGCAGCAAAGGTGTCCAGCTGCATCCAGAGGCATTATATGACATAGTAAAACTCATAGAGTCTTATTTCACCGATGCTCCAGGGAGGGAGCAAATTAAGCCATGCTACAACTTATGCTCTTCAGTAAAACAGCCATAAATAGGCTGCTGGTTCATTTTGGTTTTTTAATACGCTGTTTGACACAGTTCTTCAGTGAATGGCTTAAAATATCATAGCCTATGTGCTGTTCTGTGGATTAGCTGTCACATCTTATTGGCTGTTCACTCTTTAAAAGTCACGTAACCATACAACCTTATTTCAATGACCTGGAGGGATCCTCTGAGATCCACTTCAAGTTCCATAAGATTCATTTCCTTTTTCTTACACCTTTGCCTCCCCAATTCATTTTTGCAAATAGCAGCAATCATCATTTAGTTTCCTAAACACTCTAGTTAATTCCTTCTCTAATTTATCTTCAAATATTTTTAACCAGCACTGAGGTAATATAGTCAAATGAACTAAACATACATAAATGTCTAAACCAAGAAAATAACAGCCCATATACCAATGGCCTTTAATTTCCTGTGATAACAAGTTTTTTCTTCTTCCCTGAAATTGGACTGATAGCCTTCTTTGAGAACAGCCAAAAATTGAATTGGATTAAGCTACATTTTAACATTTATTTTTCTCATTAGTGGATATCCATAAAACCACTGCTGCATTCAGCAGTAAGTTTTCCTTCACAAGTTGAGAGGAATAAGATGCTGGATTTCAACCTGCTTATTTTTGCTTTGAGATAAAATTAGACCATCTAAGCCTTAGTAAATCTGAGAAAATAGTGAGGTGGTTTCTTTTTTTACTTTCCGGCAGATCCAGGAAAACCTTTCAAAATTATGGTAAATATGAAGCAACGTTTAGAGGAAGGATAATACTTTTGACTAATCGAAATAATTCTGCACTGATATGTTGGTAGTCACAACATAATCTCTGCAGTTTCCATTTCAAGGTTTTAAAAAGGTTAGTTTAACAAAAGCAATGAAGATGCAGAAAGAAAGAGAGATTTCAGGGGCAAGTGGGTCCCAGGCAGCACTCACAAAAGCCAAGCAACTTTGTGCTCTAAACATAGTGGGGTTAATTTTTTACATAATTTTTCACAGAAGGACACCTGCTCTTCTCCTTGAGGACACAGACCAAAGGCTCTCGACACTCAGGAGAGTGTCCCAGTTCCTGAGCTCTACTATTTTAGGAGATGGGATTCAAGCTCAGGTTGCCCTGGATGCAGAGGACAGAGAACAAATTTGTAAGGCACCAGGTGGAGGCTCTTGGCCTGTTTTTCCAACAGCCCACAGGAAGAGTATTAATTATTGGGCTATAAAGTATGAGGACTTTGCCGTAGTGCTCCAAAGATCTTCTGCTGAATCACAGTCCTGATAAGTGCAGTAAGCCAGCAAAGACATTTCAGGAAAAAAAAAAAAAATATTATCAAGCATCTATTTTAAGATGTTGCATGTAGAAATCATCTGTCTCACATTCATTGTAAATAGATTAGGTATTTCTTTTGTCGGTGAGAAGGAAAGGTGTATATATATATATTTATATTTTATGCTTTCAAAGTTCTGATGCTGCAGGAAATGATGCTGGTTATGGAAAGTAAAGGGCAAATAAGGAAGCACCAGTGGTCTGGGAAATTTTACTACCTTGGCCTTTTCAAAGACAGAAAAGAAATAAGGATTTAATTTTTTTTTTTAGCAAACTGGAAATGTAGTAACTTCTAACTAAAACAGGGCACCAAGAAGGACTAACTAAAAACTGTTCTGTGGCAAAGTCCAAGACTCAAAATCAAAATACAGTCAATTAGAGAAATTAAGCCAATGTTCTCATTTAGACAAAGACTATGTTTATGAAACTGGAAATGAAAGACAATTAAAAAGAAGGAACAGACGGGGTTTGCGGGTTCTCTTTTTATTCGACATAAACTCTTTCCAATTTAGGGCAACACTAGCTTTCCTCTTGGTTGATACATGGTTTTTTTTGAATTAATCTTTTCTAACATCTTTTTCTCCTACAGATACCAGGTAAAAATCTGTGCAGTCGTAGTATCATAGTAAAAACCGGTTTATTTTCCTGCAGTTTGGGAAACATTATGTAATGGCTTCCAATGGCTTTAAAATTGTAATACTAAATTTAGGGTGTAATCTTCCCTCTTTGATCATAAAGGAAAAAAATTTTTGTAATGCTGACTACTTTGGCCTTGAACCTTTGATATCATTCTTCTTAAATACACACATTTTAATCATACCATCGAAAGAAAATTCAGCTAGAGTACCTGTATTTGGTAAGACTGCCAGACAGCTTTTTTTGTGTTTCGTACCACTGACTGCAGTTCAAGGAACCATTCCACATTGGTAGAATGAATTGAATTAATTTTCAAAAAAACTATGCAGTTTCTAGATCCATTTACAGCTGTTATCACACCCTTCCTCAGACTTCTTCATGAGCTCACCAGGGGCACAGTGTGGCTTTTTGCAATTCAACAAGCCCTGCCACCTTTCAGGTCACTTACCTGCTCTTGAAAAGCAAACCGTATATTTTATCAGCTGAAGTCTCTGTTACCCATGACCACAGTATTCTTCCTATTGTAAGATGTTAGAAAATATAAGTAAATAATAATAAAATATACTATACACAACTGAAGTGCAATAAACCCCTCAGATCTCATAGGTATTTAATCAGAGAACAGACTGCAAATAAATTATTTATTCATGAAGCCATTGTATTGACTGCCATCATGCAGGCATTGTAAAATACAAATATTGAAATGATACAGAAATGGTGATGCAGAAAAGAATGTATTTAACTGCAGACAAATCCCAAGACAACACTCTGATAGTTTTAAAGGTATTCGAAGTAATTTATATCACCATAAAAACTGCTGCAGAGCATAAGGTATTTCTTTGGCTACAGTGAACCGTGAATAATATTGCAGAAATGCTTAATTTCGTTTAATAGCATTGAGATGTGCATTTTGTATAGGAGATAGCCTGACTGCTTAGAAAATTTGATTCACAGCAGTCCCCAGTGAAACTGGTCAAATAATCTATTGTGAATAAAACCTATTGTAAATTTGGCCATTTCTCATAGAATAATTACCCATGAATAACTTTTTTGATTATTCAGCCAGCTCTAGACCACAGTATATTATTTCTGAGGAAGGTACTAAATTATTTGAGAAACTTTTGAGTGGAGAGTTATACAGCTTCAATTGAACTTTGCACTCATTTAGGCATGTTACTGTGACTGAATACTGAATTGTATCATATATGACACATATATAAGGTAGAGAAAATCCCACAAATTTGATCAGACTATTAAAAATAATCTTCAGGAAAAGACTTGTGTTTGAAAAATTCACAGTAATTAAGTGAATGACTTTGTAAGTGAAAAGAAATTTTGGGCCAAACTCTATAATGGCAGCTGATAGCCTTCTGTCTACAGCATTATGTATTGTGTAAACTGTCCAGTCATTAGATGTTGTGCCATGTCATTCCCTTTATGCTGCATTTCAAGTTTCATGAATATTTAGTGGTGTAAACAAAAAAGAAGTAGTGTGGGGGTAAAAAGTGTTTTTGTTCCACATTCGAATGAAATCAAGAAACGCTTTTTGCAGAAGACCATGAGAGGGGCAGGCACCTTCATCTCTGCTTTCCCTGAGAATAAGCAAAGCTTTACTGCATTCAGAGTAGAAATTATAGAGGTTGACTGGACATTAAAGTTTGACACGATTACTAATCTGTTTCTCTATCCTGGCATGAAAAAGGGACCTGAGCTTCAGCACTGGTTCCTTTGTGAAAGCATATAACCCAGTGCAAAGGATATGTCCAGACTTCTCCTATAGCCAATAGAGACAAATAGGTACATCCAGGAGATGATTCACCCAAGACAGTTATCAGGAAACATTTTTCTCCGTTTAGTAAAGTACCTGTCTAAATGAAGATTTTATACTTCATTCTCAACTTCTAGTTGGCTGAAAGTAGGTGAGACAATGGTTTGTATCTTCCCTTTGGGAAAGTGAGCAGAGCAGTGCTCTACTCACCACGATACTGGAGACGTACTTTTCTCAGCCTCATGTGTTAGAGGTATTTTCTGTTATAAGAAAGTACCCAGTAAAGCAGTAAGTTGAATCTGTCTCTCCTACACCCACACTGAGTGCCATAGCCACCAGATCACTAGGTATTTGGGGAAGGTGTTATTTTTGGTGTGTTTCACTTTGTCAGGTTTGTTCCTTTGAAAAACTTCAGCCCACCAAATAGATATTTTCTGACAATCATCAAAAGTAAGCAAAAATCTGACTCTGCTTACTACTAAAGGTTTGCATTTAAGAAACTATGCTTACTAATACATTCAGTCTGCAAGCCTAATTGTCTTTATTGCTTTTTACTAACAGTATCTTTCCTTTTCAGTTAGATCCCCCTCACCACTTGCCATTTCAGTCTCATGGAAGACCTGTCCATCTATAAGCCTCTGATTTATACTTCACTGTCTTCTCTTTAGACTATGGATAATGATCTTAAAATTAGCACAGGGACAGTACACATCATAGAAAACCTAGTACTTTTCTGAACTGTGTCCAGATGACTGCCAAGCATCCCATGTCATATTTTCCTATTAAGCATTCTTCTTGCTATCTGTGTCTGGAAGCAGCCTTCATAATTCAGGGAATGCCTTTACGTATTTTCTTTATTTTTCAGAGCTTTCAGAGATAAGTTGGCCTCTAAGGACCTTTTGCCTCCTTCTAAAGCCATGAAAACCATTGGTTGCCCTATGTCTAAGAAGTATGGGCTACTGCTGCAACGCACTTATCTACAGATTATTGTAAGCACACTTCTTTCATTTGAAAAAGTTATTCAGTTTTTCCCATGTAAGTCAGCAGCTGGAGCAAAAAGTGATTAGCCATGAAAAGAATAAGCAAAAAACCACATGTATTGATGTCTTAATCTTTTCAAACTACAGTACCAGAAAGCTGGTGATAAATGATAGCTTTCAAACCATAATAAAATTAACATAAATGTCACTTCATAGTAGGTGAATATTCTCCCTGCTGATTTCATAGGAGGAAAACTGGAAAGTCAAATTATTTAGAGACTAAGTGTTTCAAATTTAGCAAGAAACAAGCACATTCATATTTATAGAGATAATATTGTTCCTTCAAATGAGTGTCAGTTCTTGCCTCTTGATGATAAATGTATTTTATCACAATGCTTATGACCACTACAGAATATTTATTAAGACATGTTTTATTCCCTTAATTATGTCCACAAGGCACACATTTATTGGAAGAGAAGAACTGGAGAAAACATTTCTTCCTGCATTTAAGGACTCGCAGTTGACACTTTAATTTCTGTAGAACGTTGTCAATACCGTACAATGCAACAGGGATCATTAGGACAAAGAAGATGAGATGAACTGGCAGAGGGTGGCAAACTGACTGAAATTTTAACTGAATGCTGCTTAAGCCTATTTGCCAAGTTCACTGAAGCTGTGGGGCTGTCTGCTGTTTTGCACAACACTGTCTTGCACTGTGTGTGCTAAAAAATACTGTCCTTCACTAGACAAAACTACTTATATGGTCTTTGATGTAATCAATAAAAGGAAACTAATGGTGTGTTGCAGAACTGTGAATTAGGAAATGTAGCTGTTAAATTAACAAGTGTTCACAGACATGCTGCAGTTTCTCTGGAAAAATGTCACAGGGGTTCCTCCTTTATTGAATAATTTGGTTGCAATCTAAACTCTGAGGATCCGCGTCTATGATGTACTGAACATTTTCTGTGCCCATTAGAAAAAGCTGAAGGAGCTTGGGATTTACTGAAGGAATACAGTCATGCCATGATTCCCCATATAATACATATGAATAATGTATTTATTTATTTAGTACTATATGCATACATAGGCTTAATGGCAGGATGCACTCACTGAGGTGTCTTTGCTCTGTTGTACCTTATATATTGTCAAAAGTTTTTTGGACTTCCTCTGAAACTTGCCTTCAGTTTTTGCAATAGTTTATAACTGTGTTTATAAGATTGTTAGGGTTTGGGTTGTTGTGTTTCTTTTTAATGCTTTCCCCTACACAATAATAGAATAAAAAGTTGTTGCTTGGGGTTTGGATTTTTATGTTTCTTTTTTTCTAACCTTTCTAGATAATGTTTTTCTCTGCACAACAAGAGAAGAAAAAGTTATTTTATGCTTCATTAGGCTGTGTGACATATTCTTCCAAGATCCAGTGGTCAGCAGCATTTTCAGCAAATTTTATGTTACACTTGACTGCAATTTACAGGAAATTATAGAACAAGTAACGGTAGAATACGACAGGTCTAATTATGAATATATTGACAAATTTTCTTTTCTGTTCACATGCCAGTCATAAACTGATCTTAATTTCTGTGTACATATTTGATATTCATGAGTATTTTCCAAATATCTTGGATAAATTATATACTGATTTGTTGGTATCTGTTTGTCCTGCATGTTGATGATCAATCACCTAAGCCAGAGTATATTATTTCTGCTTCCCACTTTGAGAAACATTTTAACCGATGAACAAAAAACAGTGTTAGTTCTCACTCTTGAGTATGTAATATGTTTTCAAATGGAGTATATATTGTACATTAAAAAAATATTTCTCCCTTTTGAATTTTATTGCTCTGCCCATTTCTCATAGCACTTCTCATGTTGCCCTGCTCAGCACAGAATCCTGCCGCCAAAACTTTAGATAACAATAAATTAAGTCAAGTCCAATGAGGTAGTAAATATGACAGAATTTATTAATATCTCTTTCTGAATTTCAAATAACAAACTTCTGCATGGCAAAGATGCTAACTACAATGATTTGCTTTCTAAAAAACAAACTAGAACTCTATAGAGAGCTCCTTCTTAAAACAATTACCAGTTACAAATCTCCTCAGTATGTCTCATAACTGCAAAGAACGTTTCTGGTTTGAATGTTTCAAGGCACATTGTCTGGGCAAAAGGCACTAGCTTTACACCTCACTATGTCATCAAATGTCATTTGCCTTATAGAAATGTTAAAACAATACCACCAAAAAGCTTGTGGTAGTTTGGAAAGATTTTGGTTCAATATTGTGATAAATCACCCATGTCCAATTTAAAGAAATTACACTACAGTTCAGACAAACTAACTGGCCGGTAGTTGGCAATGATGCAAAGTAGTTTCACTTGTAAGCCTATAAAACTGTCCCAAGACTGTAATGTCCCCAGCCTTCACTGAAATAGTTTAATCTGTCCTTTCAAGATGAGAGTGCCAGAGTTTTCCCTTACATTTTTGCCAAGACTGTTTCCTCTTTAAGAATAGTGGAAGCATTATATTGAAATACAGTTTAAAAACAGGTTGTAAAATGTTTTCAAGTTCTGAACATGGATAAGGCACTTGCAATTTGGCAGATTCATTTTTTCCTTAAGATGAGTGCGCTACATCATCAAGATTAAATATAGTTAAGCTGTCATGGTTCTTAGCTTATTGCTTTGTTTCTCTAAGTTCTCACTTCTACAGGTAGTCTTTAAAAATGAGTTAGCACAGAGGGTCAGTAAGAAATCTGAGTCTACTGGAATCCATTTTAAAAGATCAGCTTTGACTATTTTCAATTTCATCATCACATCTTAATGATCCATAAAGCAATAAAGAAATGGACTACTCAAATCACACAAATGCACAGCCACAGCAAGAACAAAGCAAGCTCTTCTCTGTACCAGAAAAAAACCTGATCCCCAGATAAAATTCTTGAAAGCCATCAAAATGCTTACCCTATAGCAGAAAAACCTAAATAGAAGAGAAATTGTCATCTACGTTTAAAGACAAAAGGATTACTTTATTATTGACTCAAATGTCCTATACACTTACTTTAACTTTGAAGCTTGACTTTGAAAAATGACCCTGCAGTTTGCTCATACCTTGGCACAGATACCTGATTCTGTGCCATATTCTCATGGATTCTGCAGTTCTGAACAAGCAAATGCTCCTAGTTCGCATGAGAAATGGCTGGAGGCTTCTTCCAAAACCTAGAGGCCAACAGACGGCGACCTCTTGCCCTTAAGCAGCAATTTGAGCTCCGCAAAATAATTCTGCTGCTAGAGAACTATTTTTTTCAAAATTCCTCATTATTTTTACTGACCTGTAAAGCCTGTTCTGACCCAGTTTTATGTGTGCTTTTCCTTGGACATCCACAGTTGCCCCCGTTTCTGACACAAGTGTGGTCCCTGGGCTGTGGGGAGTGTGGATAACCACCCAGGGCTCTCACAGGCAATCAGCCAAGATGCTGGCTGTGAGCTTTGCCTCCAACCTGTTTTCACTGCACAGCAGCTCTCTGTTTATCTCCGTTGGGATCTCCAAGCTGAAGATGTGCGCAGTGGCTAGCAGACAGTGAAGTATTCAGTTATGTTGATGCCACAGCGTGCATTACAGAAGCTGTTGTTGACTGTTGGCTCTGGGAAGGGACAAAAGGGCTAGGGATGACCCCAGCTGAGCGTGGCACATTTCTGGAGGAACTAGCTTAGATTCATGGCCAAGCGTTGAGTGAGCTCTGCTACACTCAGGGTCTGTGCAGCCCGATCAGTGATCAACCTCATGTACACGGTGGACCCCTGTGTGAGGAACTGTACAGAGACCTCAGCATGAAAATTAGAAAACTAAGTTCTGTTCTTTGTAAAACTTCTCACCACACTAATCTCCATGACATGCGAGCAGCTCTCAGCAGAAGACTAGGCAATGTGTCTCTCACCTTTTACGCATCTGCTCTGTAATCTTCTCCTTGGGTGAAAATTGCAGCACAGAGTAGAAGATGGGATGCTTTTGATAAACTTAATTCACGGCCTTTGGGTAGGCACTGAGCAAGGAAGGTCCTGGTTATCTGTGCATGTGACATGGGATGGCACAAGATGCAGCAAGACACAAGAGCAGAGAGGTGAGGGAGATATTGTTTTGAGCAGTTAAAAATAAAACAGTCTACACTTGAATGGACATGTGAAGAGAAGGAAGGTAGTATGGGATGCAAGAAGAGGTTAACTTTAAATATTCATAAGCAGGGGTCCTGCTTAACACTCATGAAAAATAAATGTATGCAGACATGCATGTGGACACTGCATTTGCTTTCTGTTTGGGGTTGTTCAGAGATTTTCGATGTGTACTCTGGTCACAAACTTCAAGTGCTGCTCTATAACCTTGACAGCTAGAAGCAGGCCTTAAAAAGGGAAGGAAAAATGAGCAAAGGCAAGAAGAGGAAGGGGGAAAGAAGGGAGAGATGAGGAGAAGAGGGGGAGAGGGAAGATTCCTTTCCCCTGGAAACTGGGGCTTTCCATCAAACATTAAGTAATAGTTTCAATAAAACCTTAAGTCTTCATGACACTTTATGAGTGAAAGCAATAACATAAAAATAGCTGCATTAAACTGACAAAAGTCTTGTTTCAGTATTTTGTATTACAGATACTGAAACATTCAGCTGTAACCAAAATGATTAAACAGTCTTGTTGGATGGAGACCCTAAAAGAATAATGTCTAAAAGGATGAACTGGTTTTCTTGGTGAAAACCATAGTGAAGTTTGCCTTCCTGTGCTTACAAGCCTTTCTTTTTAACAGAACTTCATTTTAGTAATTAGTGTCAGAAGTGCCTATTAGCTGTTAAGTGAGTCTGTTTAATTGTCATTCTTTTCTCTATAATCTAGTTCTGGATAAAGCACTGTTTGTCAGAAGTATTTTAATGAGGATTTTTGAACCTGTTGTTCAAACAAACACTTGTGTTATTAAAAACAGAGTATAATAAGACAAGCTGATGAAATACAAGCTAGTGAGACAAATATTTTACCCTAAAATGTCCTCTTTAAAAATAAACACTGATTCTGTATTCCTCCTTCACCCAGCAGTAGCTAAAGCTTTCTGGAGAAGTCTTATTTTGTTGAAAGTTAGTAACATAATGCTTCAGGCCTAGGTTCTAGTCTGGTTTATTCATGAAAAATATTTAATCCATGTTTACTTGAGCAATACAATAAAGCAGACATGAGACATATGCGGGGTAAAATCCTAGACACACTGAACTCAGTGTTGCCCCATTATTTACTGGCATTTACAAACCTACAATGTTTTGTTAAAAGTGTGCAACTTTTATTAAATATTAAATATTTAATTGTGGATGTGGTCTACCTGGACTTCAGCAAGGCCTTTGACACCGCCTCCCACAGCATTCTCCTAGAGAAGCTGGCGGCTCACGGCTTAGACAGGTGTACTCTGCGCTGGGTCAAAAACTGGCTGGACGGCCGGGCCCAGAGAGTTGTGGTGAATGGAGTTACATCCAGTTGGCGGCCGGTCACGAGCGGTGTTCCCCAGGGCTCAGTGTTGGGGCCAGTCTTGTTTAATATCTTTATTGATGATCTGGATGAGGGGATTGAGTGGGGAACCAAGGAGAAGAGTCTCTGCAATTCCACACAAGTGCTCAAACAGCCCTGGAGATGAGGGAGGGATAATCCCTCAAACTGAATGTCAAGAGCAATGCAGGGCACCTTAGCCATCCCATCTAACCAAGGCCACTGTGAGTAATGAAACTTTCAGCTTGCTGTCTTCTGCTTGGCTTTCAAATTCCTGTGACATTCACAGAGAGGAATGTAAATTCCATTTTTCCCCCCCCCACTTCTATCTGTTTTCTGGTCTGTTAGAAAACACAGAAGAAAAATGTGTGAAAGAAGATATCTTCAGCTTGGATATGTGCCAAAGCTGTTGAGATCCAGGAAGAAACAAGTGACCAACTCCTTATGCCAGGAAGAAAAAAAATCCAGTTCTTAAAATGTTATCAAAAGGCCTCCAACTAAAAGTTAAGGCTAGTGTAGAGTTGAAAATGAGCAATGCTTTTGGAGACAACACTGGTGATACCTCTGGGCCCTAAATTTGTCATGATCACCATAAAAAGAGTTATTTTATGTTTAGGGAATATGACAGCAAGTTTAGGAACACTGGAAGGATGAATAAATCATTGAATGAAAGAAATAAACCTTTCATGTAAGTGGCAGATTGAGTACTTTATTTTCAATTTTCTGAGGGAAAAGAGTATTGATGATTTAATACCAAGAATTGATGATTTAATATTGATGATTTAATACCTGGTATTAAAAAATATGTATCCATAGTAATAAGATGAAAGCCTTGTGTAGTCATTATCTTGAGCATTGAGTTTTTATATAAACTCACATCATGGAGCCATAATGTTGCTGCCAATTATAATTCTTTTTCATTCATTACTCACAGGAAAGCAAAACATGATGTGGACTTTTTTAGAGTTCTGGAATTATTTGGGAAATGAGAGTCAACAGAGAATCGCCCTCCTCAGTGGCTTTAGCTGAAGCCAGTTAATTAAGCAAGCAAGCACTGGCTTGATAACTGAATAAGACAAAAGACTACATGTGCCATAATGGTCTTCGAATTTTGAAAAGAACATTTTAGTGTATTTTTTCTAACTTTTTTTCAGAGATGACTTGTAGTGCAACTATTTTTATTTATTTTTTCCTTTATAACTGTTCTGTGGAACAAATCTTTTGGAACAGTGTATACATTTCAATTGTTATTAACTTCTACTTTCCACAGCTACTTTAACTCATCTGGCCTATTGTGACCAAAGTTGCCCAAACTTGATCAACTTATAATAGCTAGAACCTTTCAAAATGTAATCCTTTGCCGCTACGTAATGCGAAGGTCATGCTGGGCATGTCTGTCGCACAACTTCAGGTTCCATTCTTCTGGTCTTTCCCCATGGTGGCCACTCGGATGGATTTGAAGGACAGGACCCTATGCTGTTAGCAATGAATGCTCCATATTGCTGCAAGTCATGTCATAGGCATGGGAAAAATGGGGGCTGTGTGACTTGATGAGCATGCCTGCAGAGAAGCCAGAAAGGGTGGGGACGGCAATTCTCCAAGGGGGTTTCCATCCACCCAGAAAGAGGACTGAGGGGAGTTGTAGCTCCCCTATTGAAGACTGGGAATGGGAGGAATGTCCCTTGGATGCAAATGATACAGCATACAGGGGCTAAAGGTTGGCAGAGAGACAAATGAAGGAGTCCATAATGAAGAGAGAGATAGGTGGGGCATAGTAGTTTGCATTTGAAGGGTGCTGGGACTCTTTGCATTGGTCACCCTGACCATGGCAGTAATCCTAGGAGCTCTGACACGGCGCTTGATTCCTGGTCACTCCACAGGCAACAAAAGCATAAGGGCATCAGTGGTGGCCCTGACAGCATCAAAGAGGTTGGGAAACCACTGGAAACCACTGCCAGCCAGTGGAGATACCAGCAGCCGATAAGCTGGAGTTGCTGTCAGTAGAGCTAGGGAGATTTCAGGGACTTGGTGTACTTGTGACTAAGCTCCTTCTACACACACTGATGAGCTGCACAGCAACAGGCTTCGTGCCTGGCACCCCGCTGGGATCAACTTCTCCTGACAGCACTGACTGCAGACACAGATATCTTACCTAAATCAATAAAAGGGAGTTCATTAGAGATCAAATATGGGAGAGGAAAATTTGCAATTTCTTCCAGACAGTCTGAAAAATCCATGATCTTTCTTATAAAGAGTTTCCTTTCCTTTGTAAAGCCAAATGTTGTTCTGGCTTTTTTTAATAATCTTGAAAGAACAAGTCAGTTCTTAGCAAAAGGAGCCCCTGAACGGCAAAGATCAAATCAAGTTTCAGGAGAAAAGGAGACATACAAAAGTGCAGAAGAGTGGATATGAAGTTTTTTTACCAAGGAATAACAGAAGTTAAAATCCTGAAGAGGACAGCTAAGGCTGAGAGCAGTGATGCCCAGAGGGATGAACTTAGCCTGCAAGAACACTGCACACAGAGAAGGATTAGAAACGAAAGCTGCATGCTTTTGCAAACTGAGCTCATGAAAAAATATATCAGTGCTAAATACAAACTCTGCCAGTCATTGGGAGGTTCGCCATTTATTGCAAAAGCTGATTACACTTCATTATCTCTTCTTTATCAAGTGATGTGCCATACTTTTCAGTCGTGAATGCCTGGCTAGATGGGAGCCAAGCTTGGTAATGCAAAAAACTCAGATTTTCCATGCACCAAAATGACAGGATGTAGAGGATATTTGAAAGCTGTAAAATAGCATTAGTCAGAGATAATAAATACAAATTTTCCTCTGTGTTCATTAATAACATATGGGCATTGGGAATAGTGCTGGCTTTTTCGGAGATGGAGATGGTAAATATAAATCAGATGAAGCAAACTACCTTAAAATACAAAATCTCTTGCCAGATTCCAGAGTGCTTGTGGTATCAGGAGAAGAAAGCTGACAGACAAAATACCAAGGCGCATTTTCATTGCATATTCATTAACCCATTGTTGTGGTTTAACCCCAGCCAGCAACTAAGCACCACACAGCCGCTTGCTCACTCCCCCCCAGCGGGATAGGGGGAAGAGAATTGGAAGGGTAAAAGTGAGAAAACTCATGGGTTGAGATAAGAACAGTTTAATAATTGAAATAAAATTTTTAAAAATAATAATAATAATAGTGATAATAATTTAAAAATGTAATGAAAAGGAAAATAACAAAGAAATAAAGTCTCCCACAGCATTCTCCTAGAGAAGCTGGCGGCTCACGGCTTAGACAGGTGGACTCTGCGCTGGGTCAAAAACTGGCTGGACGGCCAGGCCCAGAGAGTTGTGGTGAATGGAGTTCAATCCAGTTGGCGGCCGGTCACGAGCGGTGTTCCCCAGGGCTCAGTACTGGGGCCGGTCTTGTTCAATATCTTTACCAATGATCTGGACGAGGGGATCGAGTGCACCCTCAGTAAGTTTGCAGACGACACCAAGTTGGGCGGGAGTGTTGATCTGCTCGAGGGTAGGAAGGCTCTGCAGAGGGACCTGCACAGGCTGGATCGATGGGCCCAGGCCAACTGTATGAGATTCAAGAAGGCCAAGTGCCGGGTCCTGCACTTCAGCCACAACAACCCCATGCAGCGCTACAGGCTTGGGGAAGAGTGGCTGGAAAGCTGCCCAGCAGAGAAGGACCTGGGGGTGCTGGTCAACAGCTGGCTGAATATGAGCCAGCAGTGTGCCCAGGCGGCCAAGAAGGCCAATGGCATCCTGGCCTGTATCAGAAATAGTGTGGCGAGCAGGAGGAGGGAAGTGATTGTGCCCCTGTACTCAGCACTGGTGAGGCCGCACCTCGAATACTGTGTTCAGTTTTGGGCCCCTCACTACAAGAAGGACACTGAGGTGCTGGAGCGTGTCCAGAGAAGGGCAACGAGGCTGGTGAGGGGTCTGGAGAAGAAGTCTTATGAGGAGCGGCTGAGGGAACTGGGACTGTTTAGCCTGGAGAAAAGGAGGCTGAGGGGAGACCTCATCGCTCTCTACAACTACCTGAAAGGAGGTTGTAGCAAGGTGGGTGTTGGTGTCTTCTCCCAAGTAACTAGCGATAGGATGAGAGGAAATGGCCTCAAGTTGCGCCAGGGGAGGTTTAGATTGGACGTGAGGAAAAATTTCTTTACTGAAAGAGTGGTTGAACATTGGACCAGGCTGCCCAGAGAAGTGGTGGAGTCCCCATCCCTGGAAGTATTTAAAAGATGTGTAGATGAGGCGCTTAAGGACATGGTTTAGTGGGCATGGTGGTGTTGGGTCGATGGTTGGACTCGATGATCTTAGAGGTCTTTTCCAACCTTAATGATTCCATGATTCTATGATTCTAAGAAAAAAAAAACCAAGAAAGACAAGTGATACAAATGAAAACAATTGCTCACCACCAACCGACAGATGCCCAGGCAGTCCCCAAGCAGCAGCCCCCCGCCAACCTTCCCCCTAGTTTTATTGCTGAGCATGACGTCATATGGTAAGGAATACCCCTCTGGTCAGTTGGGGTCAGCTGTCCCAGCTGTGTCCCCTCCCAACTTTTTGTGCACCCCCAGCCTACTCGCTGGTGGGGTCGTGTAAGAAGCAGAAAAGGCTTTGACTGTGTGTAAGCACTGCTCAGCAGTAATGGACACATCCCTGTATTATCAACACTGTTTCCAGCACACATCCAAAACATAGCCCCATACCAGCTACTATGAAGAAAATTAACTCTACCCTAGCCAAAACTCACACACCCATGTCATGGATGCACTTCAGTGAATATTTCATGAATTAATGGAATTTATTCAACACAGCTATTTTGATAATGCAAAACAAGAGGTAATTATTTAACTGGTAATTTTTTTTGGCAGACATTTTTTGTAGCTTTGAGCAACAGTTGAGAATAATGCATTTTCAATTTAAAAGAGCAAGAGGGTGTCATGAAACACAGGATCTATAATGAAGATTTCAGGAGACTGGATATGAGTGAGGAACTCTAGTATAAAGTGCTAAAATAAAAAATCATTTAAAAGCAGAACACTTTAAAAAAACCTCACAACCCAAGCTTGTTAAGGCTGTTAACGATACGATTTTCTGCCAACTGTTTCCTGGATGTTCCTCCACAGAGAAACCTGGAAAGAATAATGACAAAGAAACAATTATCTCTCAAAAGCAAATTTTAGAAAAGAACATGCATTTTATTCTACCAAATTAAATTAAAATCTCAATGAAAATGTCTCATTCACCTTTCAGCAGAAAGATAAAATTTTGCACTTTTACAAGAAAGCCATCCTCCTTCTGAATGACAAAGGCAAAAAATATACCTGAAAGATGGCTTCTATATCGAAAAGCTTGTTTGTTGTTTTATTGTCTTGATTAAAGGTATTATTCCTCACTTCATATCTTTCCCTGTTTACATGCTCAGAATACCATGGCAGCAAAAACTTGATCACTAAGAATACACCACACATCTTGAAGACTACTTTTTCAGTGCAAAATTATAATTGACAGCTGTGACATTTATTTGTAGAAGAAAACTATATGCCTGGATACACGCCTGGATTTGCCTCTTAGTGTAGAGCATAGTTTAAATGGATTTTTCTATCTATAAATTGTTTCTATTAGAGAAAATCTAACTATTATTTAGTGCATTTTGCCCATAGCCACTACTGTCCTACTACTGTGTTCATGCAAACCATTCCCAGGTCCTTTAACTCATGGCCCCATTGCTAACACTTTCTGTGACAGGGTGTGAATAGTGAGATTGAGAAGAGACTTGAAGGTTGTGTGACACTGGTATGGGCACAACTTACTGGAAACTTACTGTTTAAAGTCATATAACTGAGACATAGCTTTGGTTAATTCTCAAGAGCCAACGCCTAAAAAATTATCACCATGTGCCTCCTTCTCCACATCAAACCCTTACAGTCTGTCATGGTTTAACCCCAGTTGGCAACCAAGCACCACACAGCCGCTCACTCACCCTCCCCCCGGGTGGGATGGGGGAGAGAATCAGAAGGGTAAAAGTAAGAAAACTCGTGGGTTGAGATATGAACAATTTAATGATTGAAATTAATAATAATAATAATAATAATAATAATAATAATAGTAATTTGTAATGAAAAGAAAAACAACAAAAAGAGAGAGAGAACCAAAACCCAGGAAAAACAAGTGATACATCTTACTACCCACTGACCGATGCCCAGCCAGTCCCCAAGCAGCAATCACTGCCCCCTGGCCAACTGCCCCCAGCTTATATACTGAGCATGACGTCATATGGTATGGAATATCCCTTTGGTCAGCTGGGGTCAGCTGTCCTGGCTGTGTCCCCTCCCGGCTTCTTGTGCACCTCCTCGCTTGCAGAGTATGGGAAGCTGAAAAGTCCTTGACTTAATATAAACACTGCTTAGCAACAACTAAAACATCAGTGTGTTATCACGTTATTCTCATGCTAAATCCAAAACACAGCACTGTACCAGCGACTAGGAAGAAAATTAAGTCTATCCCAGCCAAAACCAGGACACAGTCAAACATAAACAGCCATCTGCAAGGCAGGTGTCTGGTCTAAGCCCAATACCTAGTCCATCTCCAGGAGAAACCTTGATTTATCCCACAGGTCTTAGTCCCCTGCTTTCTGGAGGTACTTATCCCTCACCACCATTACAGAAAGGGCCTACCAACATATCTCATACTGGTCCAGTGATATTTGCCATGTAAAAGTTAGGTGAAATGAATACCACCCATAGACAGCTGCATATACTAGGTACACGTGACCTGGGGAATCTTGGCAGTATTTCATCTGATTTTAGTCATTCACTGTTCGCAGAATGAAAAAAGAAAAAAAACCAATAAACTAACAAACAAAATTTCTATCAGGATCTATTAGCAAGGGAAGCTGGACATACACACAGCAAAATAAATTCCAGTAAAGAAAAGTGATGGAAAATACTAGGTACTTATCTGAAATAGGTGACAAAATTTATTAAATTATTTGAATACTTTAGGTAAGCTATTTCGGTCATCTCTACTACCACATAAATTACATTTAAAAAGAATACAAATAACCAGCCAGTACTGCATAGCTGTTACATTAGTAGAGCAGCTGGATGCAACATTAAAGTCCTCATAAACGAGAGGAATTATTGTTGTTATGCTACAGTATGAGACTTGAATAAGAGTTTAAAAGTAGCATTCATTTTCTTGATTAAAGATTAACAAGGTTAAGTGTTTAATTGATATTTTAACTGGATAGCAAGGAGAGAAATTCTGCAGTTGGGAGTTGAATGGATTTTGTGGAACATGAGAACACAGTTCTTTGTCTCACTTAAAATTAAATAGCTAACTCAAATTGCATTTGTTTAGGAACATACTGGTCTAGATTCAGGGAAATGGGATCTGATAAAAGTGTATTTTGATTCCTACGTTTTGTTTCTGTCTCAACTGTTTTTCTGCTTCATAGTCAGTAAATCTTGTGTAACTAATCTTAGAAGTTTAATGACCTTTCAAGTTTGGCTCAAAAAGTTAATGATGCTGATATACAATTACTTCATCCATGCAATGGTGTCCTCTTAAGAACCCTAAAATATCTCTTTACCTGACAACACAACACGTTCTCTCAATGCAGCAACACATTTCCTGACTTACATTTTTGTTCATGTAATTTCAAGAATTTCCTTCTCCTGTCTATGATATAGGTTTTATCCCTTTGCACAGACTTCTGCTGCTCCATCTGTGTCTTTTTTTAAAATAAGTCTTTTCTTCTTTAGCTGTAGTTTCCTTTTAATTTAGGTGTTTCATTTTGCCTTATATCATTAAAAAAAACCCAAAAAACCCACCTTGTAAAACCTTGTCCATCTCTGAGCTGGATGCCTCACTTCTCCTGGTTTCATTGTTCAGTTTCTGTTAATTTTCCCCTGTTCCACAGCTCAGCTTAGTCCAGAAAGTGGCTAACAGGCTTGTTCATTGTCCTAAGCTGTTTCTGTCACCACCTTTGCTCATTATATTGGAATGAGACACGAAAGAATTTCTGGCTGCATGAGTGGAAAATACAATAGCGGACAGCGATACTTGAGGAGCAGTTTTTGTAACAGCAACATAAGCATTTCCCTAATTTCAACAATAATTCACACTTTGTATGAATTCATACTTTGTATGAATTATTCCAGATAATTGTCCAGATTGTCATTCCTGTTATCCAATTAAGATTAGATTAAAACAGATGGTTTTTTCTGACTTCACAGTTTGTGACTATTTAAACCTGTGAAATATGCTAATATTTAGTATTTGTCAAGAGACTATTTAATGCAATAGCTACTGGTTGATAAGGTCACTATGTTTAGAGAAGTTGCTTGATTTTCAAACTTTACTGCATAGTAAGACCGATTTGAAAGATTGTCGTGGTTTAACCTCAGCCGGCAACTGAGCACCACACAGACGCTTGCTCACTCCCCCCCCCCCCACAGTGGGATGGGGGAAAGAATCGGAAGAGTAGAAGTGAGAAAACTCGTGGGTTGAGACAAGAACACTAATAATTAAAATAAAGTAGTAATAATAATAATAGTATAATAAAAGAATATACAAAGCAAGTGATGCGCGATGCAATTGCTCATTGCCTGCTGACCAATGCCCAGCCAGACCCCGAGCAGCAGCCCCCCCGGCCAGCTTTCCCCAGTTTATGTACTGAGCATGACGTCACATGGTATGGAATGTCCCTTTGGCCAGTTTGGGTCAGCTGTCCTGGCCGTGCTCCCTCCCAGCTCTTGTGCACCTCCTCGCTGGCAGAGTATGGGAAGCTGAAAAGTCCTTGACTTAGTATAAACACTGCTTAGCAACAACTAAAACATCAGTGTGTTACCACATTATTCTCATGCTAAATCCAAAACACAGCACTGTACCAGCTACTAGGAAGAAAATTAACTCTATCCCAGCTGAAACCAGGACAAAGATGAAGCTGTGTGATACATGTCATAGTGTATAGGGACAGGATAAAATTCAGCTGTTGGACTAGAGACGAGCCAAACAAAACTCACAGGCAACAGTAAGAACTTTCCACTTTTAGCATCAGCACCTGCAGTAGCAGATGTTGATCAAATATGTCTCAATAACTTGATCATGAAACATTGTTGGATTCAGACCAGATTCTCTCTCCCAAATCTATTTAAGGTAGATCCTGGTTTATGAGCTCAGAGCTCACTTTCAGTAGTAAGTGGAGCAGAGAGGGCTACTTTCCTTGGGAGAGGTGAATCCAGATTATGTTCCCACACTATTTTTGTATATTCAGCGATACCCAGCACAACTCAGACTTTATCCAGACAAGTCAGGAAAAGAGAATCAAGGGACTTTCATTGTTGAATATAGGTATCTCCTTCTAAAGGTTGTTTAGAAGTCCTCCGATTTGCAAAAGTAGTACTATTAGCTCCTCTAAACAAAATAAAACTATAAGAAGGCAAAAGGAGTAGAATTGTTCGACTTGGGTTTTGACATTGCAGTAGTGTTTAAATGAGTAAGCCTTAGAAAAGTCACCTTTAGCAACAGAGATGTACAGAGCAGTGGGAGTTGTGGTGGCATGCTGACCAGAGCTAAAATTACTTTGTCCCACCTGGGTTTTGAACCCATGCACCAGAGGAAAGGAGATCTCGTCTTTCTACAAAGGGAAATGCATTACTCCACGTGATGTGTATGAGGCACTTCTGTGCATAACCGCCATACCTACACAGACTGGTATGCAAGGGGGGTCAACAGATACAGACAGAGAATCTACCATAATTAAATCTTGTTCAGCTTTAATAAAATTGGCTGGCAGCAACTAGGACCATAAAGAGTAAGGAACTGGTGGCTTCAAGTGAAGCACTCCTTCAGCCTCAAGAAACTGTAGGCACTCTACAAACTTCTTCATATGCAATGACTGGGATAACATTATGTGTTATGAAATAATTTTTTAAGACTTACTGAGAAACAGCATGCAGCTGTAATTCATAAACATAAAAGCAATATTTACAAATCATGGCACTTAGCAGAGATTCTAAAATCATCACAATCTGAATTTAGCTTCTGTAAAATGTGTTCTATGGAGATCCAGGAAAAAACTCTCCAAGTTGCCCTGATTGTAAAGGGAAATCAAAAAAGACCAGAAGAGAATAAGAGCACTGATTTGTTCCTTCCTTGATATACTTACTTCTCTTTGATCCTTGGTAGCTCAGTTATTTTGCTTTGTTGAAGGTGTTTGTGGAATTTCCATGTAATACAAGAAAACTTTCCAGTCTGTTGTTTCAAGTGGAAAAGGACTGCTGCTGGGGGGGGGGGGGGGGGGGGGGGGGGGGGGGGAAAAATAGTCATCCTCTCTAGAAACTTCACCCTGAACCTCCTGACAGTATGTTAATTTTCTATTTACAATATACAAAGAGGTACCTTTGTCTTTTGCATTAAAACTTAGTTGACTGTTTACACTTGGTGTCTCAACTGGATAGGAAGAAAGGTTTCTCCCCAGATTAGATTGTTTTTTCCCAGATGTTAGACATGCACTCATATCTAGCTACAAATGTTGATCCTTTGTTGAATTGCAAGCTTCAACATGGTCACAGTTGTAACAATGGTCATTATATTAATGATCCTAATCTCTTCTATCCCTTTGATATATCCAAAATCATCAATTTGTCTCCCAGTTAATTTTAGGATTTTTTTTCTACCTTTTCCAACAGACTGAAAATTGACAAATATTGTTTTACAGGAATATACTTTTCAGTGGACATCTTTTTCCTGCAGGAGCCAACTCCATGAACTGATTGACTAATTCATTCCCGTCAACCATCTCATTTAAAATACACTGACAAAAGGCCAGCTGCAAAAGTGACTACACTAAACTGCTTCTTCCCCAACGACACAATAGAGAAACCAGATATTTATTATTCGGATTTGATTGTTCACAGCTGCTGCTTTCATCAGCCAAGCATAAATATTGGATGTTGGACCCATGCCGCAAAATTCATCTTCAAATTGTAATGCCCCAAAACAAATTTTGTGGGGTTCAGATGCATTTTTTTTTTTTTTAATATAATAAAAAAGGATGACTTGTAAATTGGGTTCTGTGCTCAAATTCCAGCTTCTCCCAGATCTGTGAGAAATTGGTTATGGTGACTTAATTTGAGTACTTCCGTAGTCAGTACACTTACAGACTAATGATGCAAGAAAGGTTAACCTCATCGACTTGAAGCACTTGTTTTATAAACTTAAATCTGGAGCTGCTGAGTAAAAATATTTACACAGTCACCTGCTTTGTCTCTGAAAGAAGCATCTCTCTAAATCTAACCTCTAGCCTGAACCTTTGGGTGTACAGCACAACACACAGAAGCAGCCACAGGGATTTTAAGAAGAAAAGAGTATTTCACTTAGGAACCTATAAAAATCTGGTTCCTCGTTTAAGTCACACTTCATTGAGGTTAATTATCTCTATTTCCATTTTTTTGTGTATGTGAAAGGGCACTGATGTAAAAAACAATATAGGTCAGAACTCATTTAATCAGCATTTTGGCAAAGGAAAAGGCCATTCTATATTGCAGTGTAGCACTGGCTGTTTGCCTTATGTTATCAATCTTTTCAAACATGGGAATTCAAACTAAAGCAATAAAATATGAACTTCCAATCTTTTTATTTTTTTCCAAAAGAATACTGAAAAGGCCACATTAGTTAGAAGAAACACTGAATAAACTGAATAGTAGGATGAATATGAGTTTCTACATGTGTATCCAGATAGGGATTTTAAATATCCTCATTCCTTTTTTAATTTAAGGTGATAAAAAAATTTCAAATTAAAGTATCTGGTCTCATATCGGTTTGGGTAATCTCCAGAGATGTATTCTGTTATGTACAAGCTCTAGTCAACTTAGCTGTACCTTTGAGCTAGTCAAATCAAAAAGTAATGTTTATCCAAGCTAGCAAATATATTACTTACAGCATAGCACTTTCATCATGAAAGATCCCCACCTGCTTTTACGAACTCTGTGTTTACTCATGTTCGGTCACATTATTTTCTAATGAAATACATCCACTGTTTTGATGAATCATAGCATCAATTTAAGAGCACAGCAACAACACAGCAGTAGATAGGAACTGAAGTATTCTGGATTTACATCAAATGACAGAAAGATTTAAGTAGATTTGCTACATATCGAGAAAGTGGGTACTAGCTGAAAGAACACTGTCAGTCTTGCCCACCATGCAAACAAAATTGCTCTGATTAAAGAAGTTGACATGTTAAGAACAGAACATTCAATTTTTAATACTTAATCATGTTTCTATTTACAGTTATTTCTGGCTGTTGTGTGCAACTCAGCATCGATCTGGATGATGTAAGCCGTCATGAAAAGTCGAAAACATTATAGCAATGTCTTTAAACACTAAAGGCAACCTACACCATTGCACAAACCAAGGACCAGTTTTTTGTCTCAGACAACCACTGTTTCTCTTGGAGAGCCAACACAGACAAGAATAAGTCGGGAGCTTTCTAGGCATGGCAGACTGGCATCTATAACACACCGGCAAGTATCTTCACAAAAGATATGGGATTTTTTTGCCATAAAAGACTGCGGCATAAGACTTTAAATAAAGACCAAAGATGGGGGGTTGTCTAAGACATCAGCCAGGAGCTTCCTCTGGAGGATCTGAGTGATGTTCACCTATACTATATGTTTCACATCAATTTCATGCTGACACCTGTTAATAGACAAGCTACCAGAGTGAATAAAAAAATTAGAATACAACCCACTTTTTTTTTCTTGTCATTCTTCATAGACTCATAGAATGGTTTGGGTTGGAAGGGACCTTAAAGTTCATCTAGTTCCAACCCCCCTGCCATGGGCAGGGACACCTTCCACTAGATCAGGTTGCTCAAAGCCCCATCCAACCTGGCCTTGAACACTTCCAGGGATGGGGCATCCACAACTTCTCTGGGCAACCTGTTCCAGTGCCTCACCACCCTCATAGCAAAGAATTTCTTCCTTATATCTAATCTAAATCTACCCTCTTTCAGTTTAAAGCCGTGACCCCTTGTCCTATCACTACATGCCCTTGTAAAAAGTCCCTCTCCAGCTTTCTTGTAGGCCCCCTTCAGGTACTGGCAGGCTGCTACAAGGTCTCCCCAGAGCCTTCTCTTCTCCAGGCTGAACAATCCCAACTCTCTCAGCCTGTCTTCATAGGAGAGGTGCTCCAGCCCTCTCATCACCTTCGTGGCCCTCCTTTGGACTCGATCCAACAGGTCCATGTCCTTATGTTGGGGGCCCCAGAGCTGGACGCAGTACTCCAGGTGGGGTCTCACCAGAGCAGAGTAGAGGAGGAGAATCCCCTCCCTCGACCTGCTGGCCACGCTTCTTTTGATGCAGCCCAGGATACGGTTGGCTTTCTGGACTGCAAGCGCACATTGCCAGCTCATGTTGAGCCTCTCATCAACCAGCACCCCCAAGTCCTTCTCCTCAGGGCTGCTCTCAATCCATTCTCCGCCGAGCCTGTATTTGTGCTTGGGATTGCCCAAGCTATGTGCAGGACCTTGCACTTGGCCTTGTCAAACTTCATAAGGTTCGCATGGGCCCATCTCTCAAGTCTGTCATGGTCCCTCTGGATGGCATCCCTTCCCTCCAGCATGTTGACTGCACCACTCAGCTTGGTGTCATCGGCAAAGTTGCTGAGGGTGTACCCAAACCCACTCTCCATGTTGCCAACAAAGATGTTAAACAGTGCTGGTCCCAATACCGACCCCTGAGGAATGCCACTCGTCACTGGTTGCCACTTGGACATTGAGCCGTTGACCACAACTCTTTGAGTGCAACCATCCAGCCAATTTCTTATCCACTGAGCGATCCATCTGTGAAATCCATGTCTCTCCAATTTAGAAACAAGGATGTCATGCGGGACAGTGTAAAATGCTTTGCACAAGTCCAGGTAGATGACGTCAGTTGCTCTTCCCTTATCCACCAACACTGTAACCCCATTGTAGAAGGGGTTTGTCAGGCACAATTTGCCCTTAGTGAAGCCATGTTGGCTGTCACCAATCACCTCCTTATTTTCCATGTGCCTTAGCATAGTTTCCAGGAGGATCTGTTCCATGATCTTCCCAGGCACAGACGTGAGACTGACTGGCCTGTAGTTCCCCGAGGCTTCCTTTTTTCCCTTTTTAAAAATGGGGGTTATGTTTCCCCTTTTCCAGTCAGTGGGAACTTCACCGGACTGCCACGACTTCTCAAATATGATGGATAGTGGCTTAGCAACTTCATCTGCCAGTTTCTTCAGGACCCACGGATGGATCTCATCGGGTCATGGACTTGTGCACCTTCAGGTGCCTTATATGGTCTCGAACCTGATCTTCTCCGACAGTGGGCAGCTCTTCATTCTCCCAGTCCCCACCTTTGCCTTCTGTGGCTTGGGCGGTGAGGCTCGAGCACTTGCCAGTGAAGATCGAGGCAAAAAAATCATTTAATACCTCCCCCTTCTCTATATCCCGGGTAATCAGGTTTCCCATTTTGTTCTGGAAAGGGCCCACATTTTCCCTTGTCTTCCTTTTATCCCTGACGTACCTATAGAATCTTTTCTTGCTGTCCTTGATGTCCCTGGCCAGATTTAATTCTATCAGGGCTTTAGTTTTCCTAACCTGATCCCTGGCTGCTCACACAATTTCTCTGTATTCCTCCCAGGCTACCTGTCCTTGCTTCCACCCTCTGTAGGCTTCCATTTTGTGTTTGAGTTTGTCCAGGAGCTCCTTGTTCATCCATGCAGGCCTCCTGGCTTTTTTGCCTGACTTCCTCTTGGTTGGGATGCATCGCTCCTGAGCTTGGAGGAGGTGATCCTTGACTATTACCCAGCTGTCTTGGGCCCCTCTTCCCTCCAGGGCTTTATCCCATGGCACTCTACTGAGCAGATCCCTGAAGAGGCCAAAGTCTGCTCTCCTGAAGTCCAGGGTAGTGAGCTTGCTGTGCACCCTCCTCGGTGCCCTAAGGATCTTGAACTCCACCATTTCATGGTCACTGTAGCCAAGGCTGCCCTTGAGCTTCACATTCCCCACCAGCCCCTCCTTGTTGGTGAGAACAAGGTCCAGCATAGCACCTCCCCTTGTTAGCTCCTCTATCACTTGGAGAAGGAAGTTATCATCGACGCATTCCAGAAACCTCCTGGATTGCTTATGCCCTGCTGTGTTGTCCCTCCAACAGATGTCGGGGTGGTTGAAGTCCCCCATGAGGACCAGGCCTTGTGAATGTGAGGCTGCTCCTATCTATCTATAGAGGGCCTCACCTGCTCAGCCTTCCTGGTGAGGCCCTCCATAGACAGATAGCTGTCCTTCTTTTCCTATGCTTTGATCAATTCACTGATTTTCTGCGTGGAATATGTCTAATAAATATGTAAACTTTTTCTTCGGATGTATCTACAACTACATTAACAGCTTTAAAATATTTACGTTAGTTTTAAACTGATATTATCTTCTGATATTATGAATGAATTACCTAGAAAAAGGAAGTTTGATATGTGATGCAAAACTGAATTTAGCTGTTATGAATAATGAAATGTAAACATGTGTTGGGTTTTTAAATTATGACCACAGCTTTATCATCTTTCAACTTTAATGTGGGTGGCATTTAGTCCTTACTTGAACGGGTTTAGAGTTAAAGAATATGTATGTATACATAAGGAAATTCTTGGGATTTGATTGATGCAATGTTATAAATACAATAGCTTTGATTTCTTGCCATGAAAAACAGTTGATGTAATTGCCTTTCATTTATTTCTGGAGTTTGAGGATGAATTTACCAAATCCTTTACTCTTCCTATTATAATTCTACCAAACCCAATGCGTCTATCTTTCCTAGGTGTCATTCTACTGGGAAGAACTTCCTTGACTTACAAACAAGAAATGTCTGAAGTCCAGGAGTCAGCATCATCACAAGTGAAATAAGAATCTGGCCAAACTCATGAAAAGAAAATCATATAATCTGCTGCTTCTATCACATTCACATTTTCACATGAATTCCACCCCAAGCCCACAATCTTTTTTAACACTTATGTTTGCTGAATCCAGTCTTTTGCTCTGGATAATGATACTGTAGATGAATCCAAGAAAAGCATTGCAATTACAGTTATTCTTGCAAAAAAGATTAGAACCACTTAGGTATGAAATAGAGAATTTGAGAGCAGAAAGTCTTTATAATTGCAAACAGAAGTAGATGGAGTAGGTGGCTGACGAAATTCAAAAGCCTGAGGAGGACAGGGTCTCCACTGCCTGCACAACCTCTGCTACTGCCCACCCTGGGTGTAGGGACTAGTTTGGGAGAGGAAGAAGGGCAGCTCCCAGCCCTGCCCTCACCTTGCAGCGGGGGGAATGAACTGCATGCTGCCAAGGGCTGGGAGGAGACACCCGCTCAGTGGAGAAGGTAACACGTATTAGTGAGGGGAGACACACAGACCTCCTTCCTCCCTGGAGCTCTGTGAGTCCAGCCCACCTCCATGCTCTGGGACTTTATGGTTGTCACCTATCACCCCCCAAAATCTCCCCTTGCCATCCCGTCCTCCCTCCCACAGCTCCTCCTGGGATTCACTTTCTGCCCCCACACCCTGAATGGTGCCGCCTGCAGAGGTGAAGGACAAGGTCACCAACACCATCATCTTGGGGCAGAACTTCCATTTTGTCTGTGACGCTACATAACCGTGAGCTGGCTCTGGGGACAAAGCACGCTTTGAAGTTGAAATAGCTTTGAGCACCGTTGTCTTCAATGGCCCACATTGGCCAGCTTTTCCTCTTGCTTAAACTTATTGTAAATTTAAATGAATCCTGCTTAAATTGCAGTGACACAAGTGAATGATTAATCAAACTTAATGAATCTCTATGTGAAGTTGTTTCTGAAGAGGTTTCACAGTCCATCATAGAGTGGCAAATCTTTTTTATTCGGGGAGTGTTTGTGTTAAATAAATAATACTGAATGGTATCATACGCAAGCCTCAGACTTTGGGAATTTACTACCAATAGAGAAAGCAAAGGAGAAACAGGAATTTTCAGGGAAAAAAAAAAAATCAGATTTATACAGTATCTAGCTTGAATTACTGCAGCTTTGCATTTTGAACATGGACCACAGTAATATGGAATTAGGGTAGAAAATAAACCCAAGACTCAAAGTTTTCATTTGCATGAAAAAAAACAGCGTTACCAAGAATACAGTTATAATTTTCTCCTTTGTCATCGCTGCCACTGTGCAACATAGTTTACTAAAGCACGCTCCAGAGGGGTGCAGTGGGTATGGCACACTGAGAGTCTTTGTGCTTACTTTGAACTCAGGGCTCTGCGCTGAGTATGACCCTACCGTTCCTCAGCTCCTTTAAGGTATGTCCAGGTCTGGAAACTTTCTCCTCTTACACTTCTCTGAAGGAGGCGTCTTAGACAGAAGTAAGGTATGGATTTGCACCGCAAAACCTGACCACGACTTTGCCAACTGTATAGTACAGAAATACGTTTTCTTCTTAGAAAGTCAGTAATTGGTAGGAAATGCACAGGACTCCAAATATACTAATTCCACATCCTACTAATCTATCTCTGAAAACATTCAAAGCAGTTTTGTCTTGTGCCTAGTAATAGAAATTCATTGTCTTTCTGAGAATTCTTTCTTTCTTCAGATACTCCTATCAAGAGTCACCAGACTCTCTAAAACTAGTTATGTATTCACAGTTTTATAACGAGAGAAATTGCTTTTGGTTGTTCTGTCTTCTTATTAAGGTCAGAGATTATATAGGAGATTACATATTTGTCCCTAAAGAGAAAGTGATTTATAGCCTTTGCCAGAGAGGTGTAAAAAGCTGGAATATATTTTATTTCTTCTTTCCAATCCAAAGTATTAGAGGAGAGTTTTAAAAAGTGAGATTGAATGTGTGGATGTGAACAACATTTAAGCATTAACAGCAATATAATAATATTACTACACTACAGACCTATATGACAGGTTCAGCTTTGCACAGCTAAAATGCAAAGCTTAATAATGCCTTTTTTGCTCTTCTTTGGGTTTTTTTCTTTTTTTTTTTTTAAATGGTAGCTATAAGAGCCTGGAATTGCATTTTTAAAACAAAATGCCTGTTCTTGAAAGAGTTATGGATAAGTTGCGATCTATTTATTTCTTTAAATTGTAGCACTGTTCCAAAGTCTGTGTTGCACGGTAACAGCAAGCACACGTGCAGGCATATTCAGTGGGGAGGGCATGATCTGGAAACAGACTGCTACCTGATGAGCGAGTAAAAGCTGTAGAAGGATAACTGACCCATTCATACTTGCAACCTTTGAAAACCTAAGAGATGGCTATAACTACAGTCTGTCAGGGGAGGGACATGAGCACAAGCAGGCCCACCTGGCTCTCTCTGGACAGACACCCAGGCGCAGCGGCACCATCAGCCGCAACGTGATGCTCAGTGCCGGCACCAGAGCCGTGGCGGGCTGGATTTCACCCTGCAGCCTGGCAGCCCGAGCTCTGGAAAGACTCAGCCATGATGCTCAGCACAAGTTGTTCCAGGCATGTTAACTGCTGTGTTTAGATGGGTCTGGCCAGCCCAGGAAGGTGCAAACTCATTGTAGTTCCTGCCTGCCTTGGAAGCCAAATACATGAAATTAAGATGCTCGCATTAGCAAAAAAGTTAAACTGCCTGCAAGAAATGTATGCCCATGGGAGGGCAAGAGCCATGAACACCTCCACACATGACAGAAGCTATAAAACAGGCTATAAATGCATTTCACAGTTGCTACAGGGATTAAACTTATCCCACAATTAGTTTGGATACAAAGTCTGTTGTCATCAAATAGAGAGTTCCTTAAAAACTTTAATGGCTTTTGATCCTGGCCACAGAGAGGAAAAAGCTGTGGGACTCTGTAAATCCTGATTCAGCTTTTGTTTGGTATGCTCTAAGAGTATGGCTTCACACGCTTAAGTTAATTGAAAGCACAGTGCTTGCATAATGTCTTCAAGTCGCCTTTTGAAATTGGCTCTACTACTTTTATTTAGTAGTTTTCACTGAAAAGCAAGGGAAAAACCGTCTCGCCATTGTATTGACAGCACAAAAGAAATAACTTTCATAGTATTGAAGGGGACTATAGCTGGTGTAAAAATTGAAGCATGTACTGAGCTTAAGAACACCACTGTCATTTTCAGTATCAGAAACACAGTGCCCTCAAAAAATCTTTTCCAGCCCCAGAAAAGCTGTCACCAGCTATTCTGAAGCCTCGCCTCTAAGTTAATAGAGGTCATAAGCTAAAAGTCTGTACATGGAAGGGGAAACTTTTTCTAATTGGGAACAACAATACTCATAATATAGCAAAAAGGCTAGAGAGCTTTTTTTTTTTTATTTTACTTCCCTACAGAAGAAGTTTCAGGGGGATTAAGGTATGACAAAAATTTGACAGTGTAGTGAATTCCTATTCCAAATTGCCTGTTTCTCGCTTAGCATATCCCCACTGGACTTTATTATAAAGTCAGTTTATGTCTTTCCATTCACACCACTGGACTTATGAGGTGGACTGGTGTTAACAGGACAGAAGTGCTCTTTCTGTGGAGGATTTAGAAATCCATGTATCATATTCTTTTGGATTTAACTTAAATTCAGGGGGAAAAAATGAATATTGTATATACGATTTTCATAAGGACACAAAAGATATATGTCAAACAGCTGTACTGGATCACCAAAGGATATTCTAGCTCCTAGTGTCCTACCTCCGACACTGGCCAGTGGCAAACACTTAATAAAAAATATAAAAAGGAGAGCAAGCATGTTGTGAATATTTTCCCAGGGTACTTTCTCAGCCTCTAGCTATCTCTAGCACTAGCACTTACTAAGCTAGAGATGCAACTTCTAATAATCCTCAATGGATTTTCCTTTGTTGATTTGTCCAGTTGTTTTTTTGAATCCTGGTAAAATTCCAGCATTCACAACATCCAACGGTAAGAAATTCCACAGATTAACTATTCATTGTGTGAAAAATACCTTCCTTTTTGCTTTTGCTGCCAACTGATAATATAATTTGATATCTACTAGTTATTGTATTGAAAAATAAAGAGAAAAAAATGTTCTCTGTCCACTTTGTGTATGCCATTCGCAAATTTACAAGCCTGTTTTTGCATTTTGCATTTCCACTCAATTGGCTCTTTTCCAGGCTCAGCATCTATGACTAGTAAGGAGTCATTCTTCGTCTTTGTTTACCCTTGCAACCCATGTATCTTTTCTGTTTTTACTATGTCCTTCTGGAATAGGACTGAAATGGCACATACTGTTTTTAACTTACAAAAGGGCACAGCGCTGTGCTCTTTTGTTCTCTGTTACTTTTCTGATCATTCCTCTGGCATGGCATTTGCTTCATTCTTTTACTGCTACTGGGCTTGGAGCTGATATGTTCATCAAAAGGACCTGCTTTAACCCTGAGGTCACTTTCTGAAGCCTGCGCATATCCAATCATTTCCCAACGTTTTAAAATAAGGATTTTTTTCCAGTGTGCACCATTTTTATTCTCACCGTATATAAGGCAAACTGCATACTGGACTCCTTTATGAAGACTGTGGCCAGAAGATCAAGGAAAGTTGCTGTGCCTGTCTTCTCAGCACCAGGGTCCAGTTTGGGGCTCCCCAGTTTCAGAGGGCTGAGAAAGGGGCAAGGCAGGGGAGAGCTGCCAAGGAGCTGAGAGCACCATGAGAAGGGGCTGCAGGAGCTGGGCAAAGAGGAGACACTGCAAGAGCAACCAGCAGTTACTTGAAGGGTAGTTGCGAAGGTGACAAAGCCAACAGCTCCTCTCGTGGCAAATGATATAACAAGGGGCCACACATTGCAGCACGGGAGATTGAGGTTGGACATGAGGAAAAACTTTTTCACTGGGAATGTAGTGCAGGTTACCCAGAAAGGCTGTAAAATCTCCACCCTTGGAAGCTTTCAAGATTCGTGCCTAGACATCGGCACAGCTGACTACTGCTGGTGATAGTCCCGCTTTGAAGCAGATTGGACTTGATGACTGCCAGAGGTTCTCCCAACCAACGTTGGGAGAACTGTGACTGTGAGTCTGTGACTGAATGACTTTACGGTTTTTACACTGGGTTTGATATTTGCTGATCCGTTTCCAGAGTTAATGGTGTAGCAAAGCTATCTGAATATCTTAATGAGTATTCAGCTTAATTAGATGTCTGTAGTAGTGCATCCTGGCTTTAAAAAGACAAATCCCTGAGCTTTAGAGGATGGTAGAAGCAGCTGTGAAAAATCTCACTGGAATTCCATATCATTTCACAGAGCTTGCATAGTTGCAGTAAAAATTTGTTTGAATTGACAGTGATTCATTCCTAAGATTTCACATCTTTTAAAAATATTCATGTAAGAGCATTTGTGTCTTTGCATCTTCAAAAGAAGAGAGAGCTCTTAAAATAAAGCATGTCTTTAGCACTTAACCACTGGAATTGATCAGCTTAACTCATACAAGGTGATTTAGGCAACCAGCCAGGCAGACCAAGGGATCCTGATCCCCTTCATTGGCTGATTCAGTGCGTTATAAGCATGGGAGACACTTAAGACTTTGAAACCTTCAGAGAGAGATGAAACAGGAGTAAGCAGGTCTCAAACATTTTAAATATTAGAATATTTTTCTGTCAGCTCTTTCCCAAGAGTTTATATTGCATTTAATAATGTTCATGGACTCATGATTTTAAAATAGCTGTCTTCTCTCAATACTAAAGAAAAGAGATGGTAATATATCAGGTTTATTTCACAATCAGTTTTATTCTGTCTTATTCACAACGTAAAATTTACTTTTCTGTCTTCTCCTTGCTGCTTTTATTCTAATTGCCATTGCAGTGAAGAAGTGCATTTCTAGCATAAATTCACGTGTGAGTGCAAAAAATCCTTGTTCTGGTTTATATCAGTGAAAAACAACTTCTCCAAACATCGATATGAAGAAAACAAATTTACAGAAAATACTGCAAAGTGTATGTTTGAAGATAACTACATTTAAGTTTGTAAGACACATTTAATATGTGCAGCTTTACGAATATACACCCAAAAATGTTTTATAATATTAAACTGTTTATATTATATTAAGTAAAAAATAAAGATTATTTTACTGGACAGTACAGGTAAATATTTCTCAAGGAAAATATCCACAATATAGGCCGTGTGCCTGTTTGCTTTCAATAGCACTTCACTGCTAGGAACATAATTCCTTGTCAATAATGCAGTAAAGAAGTTTTGCCTTCTTACTGTCTGAATTTTTTCTGCTCCTTTCTTGGTTTCTTTTTCCACACTAATTTCTGAAGCTCTTGCAAATATTAATCTTTTACTTGCTCTTCAGGAAGAGCAAAAAATTGATCATACTAATGCTTTGATTGAGCACAGTACATTTCATTACCTGACTTGATTATGGTAACCTTTAAAATTAGGTTCATGGTGTGAATAAAAGCAGTAGAAAATTCAAAATTCATTTATTAAATACACTGCAATCCTTGCTTAAAATTCGCTGTTTTCCAGACAGACAGTTCACTTGCCAGATACATATGGGAAATGCAAAAGGGGTGCAAATAGGAACAAGACAAAATAATTTTAAAATGAAAATGAAAACATATGATGTTATTCTGTTGCGACCTTGGACTCACGGACTTCTTTCAGATAAAAGCAAATACTTCAGCAAGTACATAATAAGTGGCACTGGCAAGAAGAAAAACTTTACTGACATGTTATGTTTTCATACTTTTGCAAAATGGAGGAAAGCTATTGCAAAATTATGCATCTAAATGATAAATTCTGCTATTTCTCAGGTAATAGGGGCTGAAATGGCCCTCAACATAATTTTCACTAGTTTAAGCTTTACTCTAATTGCGTTATCTCACATAGTGGTGAGATGATGTGGAAGCCCATGCCAGCATACCTTGGCAGCCAATGACTCGATTAAGGAAGGGGAAACGCCTCTCTATCTCTGCACACATTGAAAAAGCAAAAAGAGGACTGCCTGCTTTGTTTCTTGTCAAGACAATGAGCCAGAAATGTGGACATTTAACAGGCCAGTCATCTCACCCAGAGTCCCTGGAAGGGGTCCTTTCTCCACCTCCTCCATCCCTTAAAAAACACATTCTGGTAAGAGGCATCAGTTACCAGCGACACAAATCAAGCCTGGCCCCTTCTACAGAGAGCATCACGTCTTCAAGGGTGACACTGATGATGGAGATGGGGACAAAGGCTAGGAAAGCCTTGACGAATGTGCTGCAAGTGTTTGTGGAACAGAAATCACAGGGCAGAAAAGCAGGTGCAGACTGGAGGCTGAGGCACCGTAAACAGAGAGCTCCAGCGTCAGGTACTCCCAGGGCAGCAGCCTTGGGACTGACCTAGGAGCGTGCACGGGGCCATCATATATACCCTGTATGCAGAGACAGGGAGTGGATGATGCAAAACTAGTGAAGTCGGCTTTTTCACCAGAGGCTCCCTGTATGTCAGTAGAAGTGGCAGCTCCCATAGCAGCAGATTTCCAGCTGGCTTCCAGCAATGAAGCGGTGCAATGCACCTGCAATGGGGGCTGAAGGGACTTACAGGGACACCAAGTTCTAGGAGAAAGGAAAGTCCAGTTAAAGCTGCTGCTTCGACTCCAACTCGGGCTGCTGAAACAGTAAGACAGGCCATGGGAAAAAAAAGGGCTCATTCCTGCTTTTTAGTTGTGTCGATCAATGTGTTTGTGTCACGGGCTTTCAGTTTGTCCTTCTGAGAATCCTACACTGTCATGCAGTCCCCTTGTTTTGGGAACGCATGCAGAATGTTTGAAAACTCCCATTATTTATCCAGAAGAGCAGATTACAGCAGCTACTGATTGCATGAGGATGTGCAAGTGTCCTCCTGGTTTTGGCTGTGTGGTGTTTAGCTGCCTGCCGGGTTAAACCACAACAGCAAGAACAGTGGTGGAGTAATAAATACTGCAGCAGTTACTGTGGGTCTTCAGTGCACAAAGGGACTGAAAAGAAGAGATGTTACATGCAAGTACGGTAAGAGGAAAAAAGGTGAAAAGTCCCCAAAAAATACACTAAGGAAAAACTTCGAGGGACAAATTCTGGTGTCAAAAGAGACTACTGCAACAGATTAATTTTAAACAATGTCATTTGAATTACTACAGTATGAAGGGACAAATGCTCCTTTTTAATATGTGAAAATGTTCTAAGAGATGTATTTTAATAAATTTAATGAGAATGTTTTAGAAACTTAAGAAAAACACCCTCAGAGGATCTTCAAGGAGTTAAAAAGTAGGCAGGGTGTTCTTAAATGCCTTAACATTTATGTGGAATGAAAGTTCAAACAAGACCCTTCCATCCTATATATGATTCAAGCCAATAAAGAAATAAAACCCTGGTGTGTTAATGGGAGCCTATCCATTGGTTTCACTGGGATCTCACTCCAGCAAGCCTCAGATATAGTCCTACTTTAATTTAAAGTTGGATTTGCAAACTCAAATCAGTACTTTTTATCTGAGGAAGATTTCTTAAGCTGTATTGAAACCCAGCAAAGATAAATGCTGCTTTCCTGCCCGTCTCCCAGTTTCTCGCTTTCTACGCACCTCAGATCAGCTCACAGCCAGCTGCTCATGGATCAGCATCACTCTGCAGTTACCTGCACGTTTATTTCTGCCCATTCCTCTGCCAGATCACTATCTCTGTTTTGTACTGTTAGCTTACACTAAATTCACCTTACCCCAGCTTGGGTCTGGAGCAGAAAAGCCTTCTGGCTCCGAGGGAATTAACCTTTCATTTGTCAACCTGTTTGACCACCTCAGTTGGTGCTAGATCACAACCAGGGAAATTACGCTTCTTACAATAAACGCACAGAGAATGGGGTCAGACACTGCGGCTGTGGTGATTTACCTAGGGCTCCTGGTTCCTGACACCTCCACTGATCCCAGGAAACTCCTCTCAGAGGGCTTCACTGCCCTGTCAGTGCAGATGAAGGCTGCCTGGCCCTCACACAAAGTCCAGACAAGGAAGATGCAAGTACCGATACCCACCCGGCCTTCAGCTGAAGTGGTTGGAAAAATATGGGGAGGTTGGAGTAGTAAATTTGTTCTTTACATCTATATTAAGTAAATTCATTGGCTTTAAGGATATATATGTGTTTTTCTAGATTACTGTCTAGAGTACTTGGAAAGCACAGCTAAAGGCTGCAAGACTAATATATAAATCAGTGAGATTTCCAAGCAGTCAAGTAAGGGATCAGAGAGGGAGAGAGGCTTTTCTGTCTCCAGTGCTGCTTAAAAGGAAGAGTGACTTTCTTTTCCACCCTCACCTTGCTGTTGGATTTCTCCGATGAAAGACCTTCAGCATTTAATTGAAGACTGTTAGTTAACCATGGGTGAAGGGAGATGCTTCCACTAGACCAGACACAAAGGGAACTGTGATCTGAGACACATCCTTGTCTTTGAGGGTTGCTGCTGACACCTCCTACCTAAAGGTGCTGGTTTACACGGCTCTCAGTAGAAGGTGGCTAAATTGCACCATTGACCATGCAGAAATCATGGTGGCAGGTCATTTAAAACTTTTTCAGACATCTCCACATGATGCTGAGATCTCAACATACCTTTCCAAAAAGCCACTCCCAGGTCTGCATTACTTGATCAAGATTTTCAGAAGAAATATTGTGACATCATCAAGGACTGGGTGCACTTCAACTAGGTCCCAGTTAAGGTTATGAACCTGATACCAGCTTTATAGTGGCTCTGCCACTTACTTGAGCATAGGAATAATTTTGTATAATTTATTGAAATATCTGGCCAGTATTGTTATGCATGCAAGTTCTGAAAACAAAGAGCAAAACCAAAATGACTCCTTAATTTAGGCCTCAAATTACATGTCTGATTTAGAATAGTTGAGTAAGAACCACATGTTGCCAAGCATTTTAGGAAATGAGGATTTGTGAGACTAAAAGATCAATTAAAAAGCTGATCTTCAGGTTCTTTTTTTTTTCCTTAAGGAAAAGCCTTGTCTCTAGGGGTTAATATTGATATTGATTATACATAAAATCCCAAAGATTAATTATGATCATAGTGATGATGCCCTAAATATTGATTCTTCCAATGGTGCAGTTTTTTAAAAGGCTGTAAGGCTAAAGGTAGTAAGGCTGAAGCTAGTACTAAGCAGGGAATGTGTCAGTGGGTTTCAGCTCCAGAGAATATTTAGTGTTTCCTCCAACTAAAACATAGGCATTATCTTGATTACAGGAAGAAGGCTAGCAAAAGCCCGTATCAAAATATCTGGATGACACTAAGAGAATCAAGAAGAAGCACAGTTTTTCTCCAAAATATATAAAGTCAAATTATTACAAGCATGATCAGGTACCACAAATGCAATGTACTGGGAAAGTCATTATGAACTATGTACGGGATCCCCCAAGTTAAATGTAATAATGACAATGCAATAAGGTCATAATTTTTTAAGGTATTTGGCTTGGTCTTACTCTACATTTAAATTCCAAAAATGGGAATTACACAAAACTACCACACCATATGCTAAATGGATTAAAAGCCAGTAAATCACAAAATGCAACTGTGAACAAGAATGCATCCTCCAACAATTGTATTCCTAGTAGAGTCCCTCATGTATCACCATTTGGCCCTAACCTCCTTAAAATATTTTATCTAACCTGGAGAAAAAACACAAAGCTATCCCTGACATACTTTGGGTCTGACAAAGCTGAGGAAAATCACAGGTAATGAAATGGCAAGCTGCTGCTACAAGGCATGCTGAATAATCTGGACACAGACACTGAAATACGAATATCTCTATCACCCATCCAAAACAAGAAATACAAGTCATGTTTCCAGGACATGGGAGCCTCTCCTGGGAATCGCTGCTTTGGAACAGGTGTTAGAAGCCTTGGCAAATAACTACCTAAGAATAACTCCTTAGAGTGACACTGTGGACAGACTTGGAGTAATTTATGCAGTCCAAGTAAAAATTCCTGTTTCACCCTACCAGAACTCTACACTACATCATTTGTGTAACTGCTTCTCGGATACTAAGCCCAGTTTTAGTGCCCTCAGATGATACTGATCGAGCTCACCTAAGAGAAAAAGAAGAAAGAATCACATAATTAATCTCATTAAATAAACTGGAAAAAAAACCCTGATTTTAGTGAAGATGTCCCCCTGTGAACAGGGAAAGTTCTGTAATGACTTGGTCAGTCTAATAAAATCTATACGGTGAACAGAAATTCAATAACATCAAAGAGCTTAAACCAAACCAGAAAGTCAAAGGAGACAAATTCAGAAGGGAAATACTTTTAACAATGCTTTTTTTACACATCAGAACAACTACGCAGGCTTGAGTATTAGTGGAAGCAAAAACTTAATCAACCAGCAAGTATAAGATAACAGGCAGTAAACTTGCATGGCAATGAACGCACAGAGGAGATGTCATTTCTGACAGCAAATTTAAAAACTTCTTATGCTGGAGACAAAGCTGAAGACCACAATTCAGTGTCCTGCATGTTTTCACATTTGGGTGACTTTTTGAGTATTTCACATGCATTTCCTGCAGCAGTTCAACCAAACTAGTGCAACCACTGTTTGCAACGAGGATAAACTGCAGACCAGAAAGGCATCTTTTACAAAGACTGAAATACATATGACCAAACGCAACTGACGCATTTTGGCGGATGTCACGTTTATCCTCAGCAGCTTCTGAAAGTAAATTCAAAATGATGCCATAACCTTTTTGGCTTAGAATGAGCTCACGACTGCAAAGTGAAATGATTAGACAATTGTGGGAAAAAAATAGAGCTGTCAAAATGTGCTGCATAAGAGAAACTTTTAAACATTGATAGGAATGGCTTTGACAGAAATTTCTGCTGGAAAGTATGTCAAAGGCTGCAACTTACTTGTTGCAAAAGGGGATTAAGAAGAAATGGGAGAAAGGGGGAAGGGGATAAAACCAGGCTCGCTAGAGGTGAGCCGAGGGGTGGCGTGCCGATGCCGGGGGCGAAATCGATAGCCCAGCTCAAGTGCATCTACACCAATGCACGCAGCATGGGCGGCAAGCAGGAGGAGCTGGAAGCCATTGTGCAGCGGGAGAGATATGACTTAGTCGCCCTCACAGAAACATGGTGGGGTGACTCTCACGACTGGAGTGCTGCAATGGATGGCTACAGACTCTTCAGAAGGGACAGGCGAGGAAGGAGAGGCGGTGGGGTGGCCCTGTATGTTAGGGAGTGTTTTGATTGTATAGAGCTCAACGATTGTGATGATGGTACGGTTGAGTGTCTATGGGTAAGGATGAGGGGGAAGGCCAACGAGGCAGATATCCTGCTGGGAGTCTGTTATAGACCACCCAACCAGGATGAAGGGGCGGATGAAGCGTTCTATAAGCGGCTGGCAGAAGTTTCTCAATCGCTAGCCCTTGTTCTCGTGGGGGACTTCAACTTCCCGGACATCTGCTGGAAATACAACACGGCAGAGAGGAAGCAGCCTAGGAGGTTCCTGGAGTGTGTGGAAGACAACTTCCTGACACAGCTGGTAAGTGAGCCTACCAGGGGAGGTGCCTCGCTCGACCTGCTGTTTACTAACAGAGAAGGACTGGTGGGAGATGTGGTGGTCGGAGGCCGTCTTGGGCTTAGCGACCATGAAATGATAGAATTCTCGCTTCTTGGTGAAGTAAGGAGGGGGGGCAGCAAAACCACAACCATGGACTTCCGGAGGGCGGACTTTGGCCTGTTCAGGACGCTGGTTGAGACAGTCCCGTGGGAGACGGTCCTGAAGGGCAAAGGGGTCCAGGAAGGCTGGACGATCTTCAAGAAGGAAGTCTTAAAGGCGCAGGAGCAGGCTGTCCCTGTACACCGTAAGAAGAATGGGCGGGGAAGACGACCGGCCTGGCTGAACGGGGAGCTCTTGCTGGGACTCAGGAAAAAAAGGAGAGTTTACCGCTTGTGGAAGAAGGGGCAGGCGACTCAAGAAGAGTACAGGGATCTCGCTAGGTCGTGCAGAGAAGAAATGAGAAAGGCAAAAGCCCAGCTAGAACGCAATCTGGCCGCTGTCGTTAAAGACAACAAAAAAAGCTTTTACAAATATATTAATGACAAGAAGAGAGCCAAGGAGAATCTCCATCCTTTATTGGATGCAAGGGGGAACATTGTCACTGAGGATGAGGAAAAGGCTGAGGTACTCAATGCCTTCTTTGCCTCAGTCTTTAACAGGCAGACCAGTTATCCTCAGGGTACTCGGCCCCCCGAGCTGGAAGACGGGGACGGCGAGCAGGATGAACCCCCCGTAATCCAAGAGGAAGCAGTCAATGACCTGCTACGCCACCTGGATGCTCACAAGTCTATGGGGCCGGATGGGATCCACCCGAGAGTGCTGAGGGAGCTGGCGGAGGTGCTCGCCAAGCCACTCTCCATCATTTATCAGCAGTCCTGGTTAACGGGGGAGGTCCCGGATGACTGGAGGCTTGCCAATGTGACGCCCATCCACAAGAAGGGCCGGAAGGAGGATCCGGGGAACTACAGGCCTGTCAGCCTGACCTCGGTGCCGGGGAAGATTATGGAGCGGCTCATCTTGAGGGCGCTCACAAGGCATGAGCGGGACAACCAGGGGATCCGGCCTAGCCAGCACGGGTTCATGAGAGGCAGGTCCTGCTTGACCAACCTCATCTCCTTCTATGACCAGGTGACCCGCCTAGTGGATGAGGGAAAGGCTGTGGATGTGGTCTACCTGGACTTCAGCAAGGCCTTTGACACTGTCTCCCACAGCATTCTCCTAGAGAAGCTGGCAGCTCACGGCTTAGACAGGTGGACTCTGCGCTGGGTCAAAAACTGGCTGGATGGCCGGGCCCAGAGAGTTGTGGTGAATGGAGTTCAATCCAGTTGGCGGCCGGTCACGAGCGGTGTTCCCCAGGGCTCAGTGTTGGGGCCGGTCTTGTTCAATATCTTTATTGATGATCTGGATGAGGGGATTGAGTGCACCCTCAGTAAGTTTGCAGACGACACCAAGTTGGGTGGGAGTGTTGATCTGCTGGAGGGTAGGAAGGCTCTGCAGAGGGACCTGGACAGGCTGGATCGATGGGCCCAGGCCAACTGTATGAGGTTCAACAAGGACAAGTGCCGTGTCCTGCACTTCGGCCACAACAACCCCATGCAGCGCTACAGGCTTGGGGAAGAGTGGCTGGAAAGCTGCCCAGCAGAGAAGGACCTGGGGGTGTTGGTCGACAGCCGGCTGAACATGAGCCGGCAGTGTGCCCAGGCGGCCAAGAAGGCCAATGGCATCCTGGCCTGTATCAGAACTAGTGTGGCCAGCAGGAGTAGGGAAGTGATCGTGCCCCTGTACTCGGCACTGGTGAGGCCGCACCTCGAATACTGTGTTCAGTTTTGGGCCCCTCACTACAAGAAGGACATTGAGGTGCTGGAGCGTGTCCAGAGAAGGGCAACGAGGCTGGTGAGGGGTCTGGAGAACAAGTCTTCTGAGGAGCGGCTGAGGGAACTGGGACTGTTCAGCCTGGAGAAAAGGAGGCTGAGGGGAGACCTCATCGCTCTCTACAACTACCTGAAAGGCGGTTGTAGCGAGGTGGGTGTTGGTCTCTTCTCCCAAGTAACTAGCAATAGGACGAGAGGAAATGGCCTCAAGTTGAGGCAGGGGAGGTTTAGATTGGATGTAAGGAAAAATGTCTTTACTGAAAGAGTGGTGAAACATTGGAACAGGCTGCCCAGGGAAGTGGTGGAGTCCCCATCCCTGGAGGTTTTTAAAAGACGTGTAGATGAGGCGCTTAGGGACATGGTTTAGTGGGCATGGTGGTTTTGGGTTGACGGTTGGACTCGATGATCTTAGAGGTCTTTTCCAACCTCAATGATTCTATGATTCTATGATTCTAAATAAAAGTTAATTCTCCTGTTTCCTGAATAAATTTTTATTTTTAACGATGTCTGAATGAACATATTGAGCCTGGTAAAATAATGTATATATGTACTTCAAATTTAGTCTGAATTGCTTCAACTTTCAGGTCCAGGATCTTGCTGTACCTTTATCTGCTAAATTAAAAAGCCGATTAGTAATATTTTGCTCTGCATCAAGTCAAACAATTTCCATTTTGCTAAGCTAAAATAACCAAGTGCCAGCTATCGTTCATGGTTGGTTTTGTGTCATCAACCCGTCTGCTGTTGCAAAGGATTCAGGGAGAAATCACAGCCACTTCTCCCATTGTGGAGAGAGAACTGGAACCAGTTCTTCAGAGGAGGTCTAAGCATCGCTGCCAATGCAACACAGAGAAGCAGGATCTCACTGAAGCTTAGTTCAGTTGACCTTTCACGACGACTGTGGACCACTTCTCATAGTCACCGGCAACAAAACTGATCTAATAGTGTACTGCCACCAGAAAGGGGGCAGTGGTTTTGGTTATTACATGTATGACTGTAACTTTTGCAGAGCACATTGTTTGCTTCTGCCCAGCCGATTACAGGATCCTGATTATTTTGGCTCTGTGCTCTGTCAATCTTTTTTTTTTTTTTTTTATTTTGCCATTTTCCATTTTAGTCAAGTATAAACTTTTTCAGCAATAGCTCTGTTTTTACAGACCACTGACAGGCACATGAAAGAGGGCAGAATCAAGGTCTCATCTCTGTGGGGCTGCTTTGGAGATTCCTTTTCACAAGTTAAACTGAGATCTCATTTGCCAGTTTCTAAAGCATTTAATGTGTCATGTTGATTTTGTCATCTTCCAGATATTTATGAGACTTTTCTCATCTCGTTTCAAGAAGTTTGAGTATTATACATCAACATTATTATCCTTTAATCAACCAAAATTACAGAAAATATAATGTGAAGCTGGTTTGATAGGATTATTTTCCATAAACACAAATGAACTGGCATTAATTATGCTACTCTCTTTTAATTCTTTATTAATTCAGTTTCGTATTAGCTGTTCCAGTATTTTTCCAAGAATTTATGTCACACTGACAAGCCTACAATTACTTGGGTCATCTCTTTTATTCTTTTTTAATACTGGCACGTTAACTTTCTTTTGCTCTCCCGAAACTTCCCCTGTGTTGCAAGAGTTACTGAAAATCAACATTAATAGTCAAGCTCCTCAACGGTGCCTTTAAACCTGTCAGATACAGGTTATCCAAACCTGCTAATTTAAAAATATTTAATTTCCTGTTCCAAAGCAGAATAGAAACAGCTTCAAAGTTCCTGAAGCACCTACAGCTCCAGATCAAGCCAGTAAGAAGTGGGAATGCTCAGGGTCCCCCATCATTTGGAATAACTCGTAGAAGGCAACGACAAGAATAATTTCTGACTGCGATACAGAAGAGAAGGTGACAAGCAAATACTCTTTGACCTGTAAGTTGTTAAAACACAATTGTTTCTGTTTTAGCAGATGCGGGAACTGAGATGTGGGGAACCTTAGCAATGCCCACGGTACACATACGAAACCTAAGATTAGAATTCAGGTGGTCTGAGCCCCTCCGTGCCTAACAGCTATAGGCAGCTCCTCACACATCCTCCCCTGTGTAAACCAGAGGTTCCAACCAAAAATCACCACATCAAAGCACACACAAAAATGTACAACTGTTTATTATTAGCTGACTATCTCTTTATTGGAATCACAGTTAACAATGACTATGAAAAGGGAAGTAAATCAATTAACTGCTGATTTTTTTCATTCCTTCTGTACAATTGCTGGGTTTTGCCTCAGAGTGAATTTTCCTTGTAAAGCAGTCAGCACACATGCAGTTAGCATGATGTATAAGTAATTTTTAAAATAAGACTGATTATCATTTGTTTTTTTACATTGTCTTTTTATGGAGATAATGGCAAAAAAAAAGTAATGCAGACATACTGTGTTAGGAAGCTAGAAAAACAGCTAAGGACATTACATGCCAAACTGGGCCAGTACCGTATTGAAAAACAAATATCCACATTTTAAGTTTATTTGTTGTAAGGTTGAACTTCTGAAACATGCAAGTATGCATGAGCTTAAAAGAGTTATGAAGTCAAAGGTAAAAAAAATAAATTAAAAATCTAAATAAATGTCTGATATAGTCTAGTACTAAAACAGTCACACTTCTATATAGCATTTTCTGAGATATGTTCAAGCAGGAAAGCAGCTGAGACCAACTAGTGTCACTGAAAACAAGCTATAATGTTAAAATATTGAATTGCTCTTGGCCAGAGTAGCTAATATGAGTTATAAATTTGAATTCTGTTCCTTTATGCTTACTGCTTGGAAATGTGGAATGATCCAGCAACAATAAGAAATCTATATAAATTGAATACTGTATTTGCTTCTTTGTGATTTAGCATTCTAAAACACTCAGGCAAAAGAAAGGCTGCATTAAGAGAACATCAAGTGACTCATATTCAGAAGATAGGCAATACCATATCTGAGATTGCTTTTATAATGTTAATTCAGCTCAGCTGTGTGAGTCCCTTTCCAAACAGCGGGTCATTTAATGAGAGCATTACTTTTCAGAAGACCTCTATCTCACTCAGATCTGGGAATAAGTCAACAGTTTGTGTTGAAGACGACGCTAAATGTGAGGTAACCGAGCCCTCATTTGCTGTAGGAATGGAATTTGATGTAGTAAATGAGGTGGCACTTGCAAAAGGGTTGCTGGATTAAGGAATTTGAATAGTGCCCAGAATTCAAACTTTTCTTTCCCTATACAATTCCAAGGTCATACTGAAATCACTAAAACCAACATTTTTAAAAATTGTCATTAGTTCTGTTTTCCTCATTTTTTATACCCCATCTTAAATCCCCACAGCTTGATTTGGTGGAATTTTAAACTCTCATAGTTGTAATTTAACATTTTGTAGACTGTATGCCTTAAAGGAATTGCAGCTACCCACAGTTAGTCAGAAGTTGAGTTATAGGATACCTGCTATACATCTAAACCAAAGTGACAGTGACAATTTGTCCTTCTTTCCTTTTTTACTATTCTTGGAACTTAATTCCAGGAGACTATAGGCACTCTGAACTTATTAATTACTAGGAAAAATCAGGTCCAAGGTACCTTGGCTTAGGCATCCAAAGCTAGTGAACAATTTTGGCCATACTTCCTTTGTTTCCATCTAAAAGATGTGGAAGAACCGAAATCTGTATATAGTGGCTGAATAGCCATACAAGGTGTATGTCCACCAATTCCCCAGCTCTTTGCCCTGCTTCCTAAGATAAAGAAACATTCATAGTTGGACCCGAATCTCCATCAATGGTTCTCAATCGAGGTGCTTGATCTGAATTGAAGGATCTCAGGGAACATCACAAAATGCATTTGTTGTGCAACCTACACATCAGCTTAAATCACTTTCTGCAAAGCAAAGATGATACCACTGATTCAGCTCATGACAGTAAAGGCAAATTAGTGGGTTTTTGTGAAGTGCTCACAAGCTGTCATGAGGAACACCATAGAAAAGTCTGTAAGAAATTAATAATGTCTATCAAGAACAGCATCTGAGCAGAGAGTGATAAATAAAGTGCAAGGTCACACGTTGAAATGGGAAGAAAGTAATAGTGAATTATCTGGGCACCATCCATTCTATCCAATAAATGAGGTAGGGGTATATTGAAAGAATAGTTTATGATCTGATAATCAAAGGCCATTGTAAGGTGCCTTCACAGAAGGGGCAGGTTAAGATTGCACGGGCAATTTTAATTCTGACCTGTTCTAACTGTTCTCGTCTTTGCTGATCCTTTGGCAACAACCATTGAAACTGTGGGGTATGTGCGTGCCTGTTTATGTGCCATTTCCTAGATTTTTGTTAAAAGAAAAACTATCTACTTCGTATTACGAAAAGATATATAGATGCAATTTATTTCATATTACATTTCATTGGGACATTTGAGTTCCCTAATTTGTTGAAACTGCTAAACCTCTAAATCGGAAGTTTGTATCATTAACAGATACATGCTCCAATTACCCAAACATACCCTGACATATGTATTCACTACGTACCCAACTCCTTATGGAATTCAAGTGTATAAACAAGCTCAAGTAGATCTACTGACAAGAAATTACACAGAAATTACACATCCAATTGAGCAACTTCCCCCCCGATGTCTGCTTTTTCTAACCATGTGGTCTACACCACCATATTATTGTCCCATACACTTTTTTTTTCTTATGACTTCCATTTTTATTTACATATTAAAACATGGGTTTAAATAAGTGATTTGATCAATATCAGTTGAAAATCTGTGTCACTGCCAGGCACCTCACCTGCATTTACAAATCCCTGGTTGGTGCTTCAGTAAAAATCCTTCCTTCCTTTAGTAAAATCCTTCCTTCCTTTTAACATTCACTGGAATTCAGTTCTTAAAATATTACTCCTATAAAATTTTGTCGAGTCTTGTGAGTTTTTAAATCTAAATACCAAGAGAAATGTTTTTCCGATAGCACTATTGAGTGAAATTAAACATTGATTCCTGCCTTGCTTTCAGCAGGATCCAGTCTCCAGCTCAGCTGTATTCACTTCACTCCTCACTTGCATGGGCTTTGCTTCCTACAGCATTTTAAAAGGTCTAATTTTTACTTCAAATTTTCATTCTGTGTACATCACCATCTGTGAGAAAAGACACTTTCTACGTGTACTTGTTTTCATTTGGGGGCTTGTTCCAGTGCAAAGTCAAACCCTCTTAAACCTCCAATTGGTTCCCAGCATTATTCATGGGTAACTATACTTTGGGTAGCTATGTATAAAGTCTTTATCTATCATTCTGACCGCTAAAATTTTGATACATCAGAGAATTGAATCTTCTAGCAAGTATTTTTTCATTCTCCTGTAAGTGTTATAATATAATGCTCTGTAAAACTATTTCTCTCACCAATACAACATCCAGCAACCCAGCATATCATGGTGTAAGAGAGATGTTAGTCTGGAGCCATCTGCTGGTTGTATTGCTCAGCTTTAACAGATTTGAAAAACCACTTTACACATGCATTTTTATTGTAATTATAAAAATAACAGCATATATTAATACATTAATCACCTAAGTATGTGATGTTTCTTGTGTACTTGTTCTTTGTTTTTAAGTTTAAATACTCAGCGAACTTAATATGGCCCAATTATCAAAATAAAAAATTATTTATCTTGCTTTCATAAACAAAATAAAAACAGAGGGGAGGAGGCCTAAAAAAGCTCTTATTTCTCAGTAACACTGAAAAGAAACCAAGGAATAAGGTAATATTAATGCTAAGATGTAAACAATTTAGTAAAGTAATCCACATATCTTTAGTTTTATTGCTGTGACAAAGAGGATAAATAATTCTTATTGCCTTATTTGATGCTTCATAAGATTTCTCCCTGAATTTGTATGTGTTTTTCTAAAATAGCTAAGATGCACCATGCATGGTTTTCTTGGGATTAAAAAAGGTCTTAGTCAATTTTATGACACTCTTCAAAGGTTTTTATTAAAAATAAATTCAGACAAAAAAGGTAGCAGATGAACAGAAGTATAAAGCCTTTAAAACCAGAAGTTCTAATAAACAAGCTACTACGAACTAAAAATAATCCAGACAATTTAGTTTGGAGACCAAAAGTATATTTATGTAATGATGCTGTTAGGTATGTATTTACTCATTTATTATATGATAGCATTGATAATTATTTGTGCTGTAATTTAGCACTATTTCTATTATTGCAAGAACATATGCAACTTTAACTGTGTCTTCAGGAGCAAGAGAGAGCATTTTACAGATTTTACCAGTTTAAGAGAGATTCTTTGCACCTATTAAATAAGTATACATATACATCTACGTATATGTATGTATACACACACAAAAATATATACATACTAACTCATTATGCTAATGTCTATACATATATACATGCATGTATATATACATATAACTGCATATATGTATATATGTATGCAATATATGTATATTCATCTATATATGTAGGTACATATACACACATGCATGCACATGCATGCACGCCTGTATATCACACCTGACATCTAACTTGTACCTTCTGCAATCTCAGTTAAACACAATCCTCTGTTGACTGTTAGTTGCACTGGGATTAAACATTTGCCATTATTCACACTTGCTCTCAGTAGATTCATCAGCAGGAGAAACTTCCAACAGGAGCTGTAAATGGCAAGTAATTTTATCAAGAAATGGAAAATGCAATTTAAAATGTATAAAAGGCAGATAAACAATAAGACTTCCCAGCATAAACAGGAAAGCATAAACATATTGCAGGTTTGGAGACCAGACTATGGGAGCTAGAACCAGGAAGGAAGACATTGCCACCATCACAAATGGAACTGGTAGAAACACCTGCAAGAGGAAGAAAAAAAAGGGTTTAGGAAATAAAATGACCAACCATGATTTTATGCCTCATTCATAAAAGCAACAATGCGTTCTTTCCCACACTAGAGTACTGTTCCTCATATTGCTGCAATCTCACCCAGGATGAGATTCATCTGACCTCAAATTGCCTACAAGATAGGCAACTGTTCTAAAATACTTGTTCAGGCTCCATCTATTGTCAAGGGGGACAGATAGGCAGGCCCTGAAAACCATTCATCCACATATGATATTATGGGCTCCTAAAAGAAACTCAGGGTTGGGTGCCTACAAGAAGCCTTGACAATGAGCATGCACTTCTAACCCTAACTAGCTGTTTCTGACAGCTACATTGAGATTAAATTAAACCTATCCTTAACGTCTGTGGTTGTGTCAGGAAAGATGAGAGTAGATCAAGGTTTAATTAACCATGAATAGCCAGCCTGGATCCCACACTGTTCTGGTTACTGCTCCACAATAGTATGGTTTCACATTGTTTGCACACCTCCCCCACTCTGCATATATCCATCTCTTGTTTTCAAGTGCAAGCTCTCTGGGGCAGAGACCATCTGCCTGTTTCCTTTCCTTCTACAGTGAAGCAAAGTTTTTGAATAAGGCTCTCAAGGTTGTGATTATTATTCCTATTTTTGTAGTGACTATCCACTTTTGACTTGCACTTGTTCTGTAACTTTTGCATGCTACCCATGACTCAAAAAAATCTGCAAAAACATTTTATAACTTATTTCCATTTACTTTGTATGGTCGATGTAGATGAGGTTCCCGGTATCGAAGTACAATCAGGCTTGCACAAGTCAATCCAATCATAAGCCAGGCAGAAAATCCAAAGTAATTTGTTAACGTAATAAGGTCAGAGGGGATTATAAAAATGGATGCAATGGTGGTTGAAAAAATCATGGCTGGTGCTGGAGTACAGGAGTGGACATTAAGCATGGATATTAAAACAGGTAAATGTCCTGACTGACTTCCAGCATAGCTTAATCGACCTAGTGTGAACATGCTGCTGTTGAGGGCACCAAATATTGAGACAGCAACAGAGAGAGGAATGATCCAGGCAACAGAGGGGATCACTCGATCAGCCCAAGTGACTGCCACAGCAACTGCAAAAAAGAAAAGCATTAGTCTAGTGTAGGTACCATGCTCTGAATTACTGACAGACTCAACAGAAATGAAACTTAACATACATGAAATACCCATTATTTACCAGCAATGCCTGGTTTTTGTTACAGTAGTCAAACATGACTAATCTAATCCTAAAGGTATTTAATTCAGGAGCTAAAAATTTCCTTTGGGGGATGACAGCAAGAAGGAGTGCTGCCTGCCAAAGAAAGCCTGGTAAACCTGCTGGGGCCAATACCACGGTAATGGACTGCCAAGAGGGAGCAAGCTGCATCTCACTGCCATGAATCACAAACATACACGGATGGGCAAGGCCACGTGGGGAAAGAAACGAATGCATTAGTCCCCTGCGTGACCACAGTGATCTACTATTATGAGGAAACTGCCAAGATGAGCGCATGTACATGCAGAGACAGGTCAGCGAGCGTGTTATTAATGAGGTCTTGCTTTGGGTGGAACTGGGAAATGTGAAAGATTATTTCTGAACAAGAGATATTCAGTATTTCCTGGAAATTAGCTATAGCCCATATGGTAGCAAGGACTAATATTTAGTGGGCCTATAACCAACCGCCATGAGGAATATAGGTCTTGCAGTGATATGCGCAGCATAGGTTATTAGAGATGGGGAAAACAACCCCTCAAAAAATGTAGTGATCAAACAGGAACTGCAGCAATGCATAGCAATGTTTGAAACAAGGGCTATAATTTTAAGGCTATCTCCTCAGCTGACATACATAAGCACAGCTCTCCCGGTATGTTTGGAGCTGCTCGTGCCAGCTGGGCAGCTATTCACGGATACTCTGGTATTTGCTGCCTCTTTCATTGTAGGATGGATCTGCAAATGTATGCATCTCTCCCAGCAGATAGCCTGATAATGGCTGAGTGATAATAGGAGGTTCCTGAGTGACAGCTACACTGCTCCCATTTATGTTATTGAGCTGTTCTCACAGGCAAAAAAATAATTGATCCATCCAAATGAGGTATGTTTTTTGTCACTCCTGGAGGCAAGGTGTGACAGCTCAGCCCTCATTACATTGGTATTTAAAAGGTGCTGTTTGGACAATCAAGGAGAAATACAGCTCCTCCTGGACCTTTTCATGGACAGCTTATTGGTACAGGATCTGAGAGAGGCTTTACACACACTGGACTTTTGCATAGGCTCTTCTAAGGAATCACAACATTTATCATGAATAATCCACACACACACACATGAAATGGCTACACTTTTGTGTCCATAGGCTTTTCTATATTGCTTACAATGGTGGACTCGTCCACCTCTGTTGTGGTTTAACCCAGCAGGCAGCTAAACACCACACAGCCGTTCGCTCAGTGCCCCCCCTCAGTGGGATGGGGGAGAGAATTGGGAAAAAAAGTAAAATTTGTGGGTTGAGATAAAGACAGTTTAAAAGGACAGAAAAGGAAAGGAAAATAATAATAAAAGAATACACAAAATAAGTGATGCACAATGCAATTGCTCACCACCCACCAACCGATGTCCAGCCAGTTCCTGAGCAGCGGTCACCCCTCCCCCGCCTAACTCCCCCCAGTTTATGTACTGAGCATGACGTCCCATGGTATGGAATATCCCTTTGGCCAGTTTGGGTCAGTTGTCCTGGCTGTGCCCCCTCCCAGCTTCTCGCTGGCAGGGCACGGGAAGCTGAAAAGTCCTTGACTAGTGTAAGCACTACTTAGCAACAACTAAAACATCAGTGTGTTATCAACATTATTCTCATCCTAAATCCAAAACACAGCAGGGTACCAGCTACTAGGAAGGAAATTAACTCTATCCCTGCCGAAACCAGGACAACCTCCTAAACAGTAATGGCTTTAGCCTGAGACATCATGAGGTAGGGAAGGAAGGAGGAGAGAGGATTAAAACTACATGAAAACAAAGGCCTTCTCTATACTCAACAGAGACCTGATCTCCACCTGATTTTCCAAGTTTTAATACACTTCTGATTTCTTTTTAGACAGTGCAGGTCTAAGCCAACATTTTCAACACCTAATAACATCTGTCTGCATTCAGTCCAACTTGTGTCATACACAAGTAAAATTAAGCAAGAATTCTCTGTTAGAATGAAACCCAGACTTCCCACTGGGAAGTTAGATGAGCAGAAGTAACCCAGTGAATTGACATCAGATGGGTATGCTAATGGACCACATCTTTTTAATTAAAAAAAAATCAAATCCATACCTGAAGAGACAATTTCCTTAGGTGTGAGGACGGTCAGATATGAGATGTTCACCAGTAAGTAAAAAACAATTACTGCCGGAACAGCAGTCATCACAGTTAAGGGGATATTTCTGCTAGGGTTTTTCATCTCTTCTGAAAAATACAATTTAAAAAGACTAGTAAAGCAAGCAATGTAGCTTCTGCAAGTGTGTTTCAGTAGCAAATCTGCACAGAGCTTGACAAGACTGACACCAAAGTCCTGCGCAGCCCCTAATCATGGCTCCTAAGCTACATTGCTTGTGAGGTCCTACAGTTGTTCTCAGTTTATTATCAAAGAAGTCTAAACAAAATATTTTTCATTTTTTCAAATCTCTTTTTTTCTTATTTAGCTATTTTTTAACTATCTTGGAAGGAGGGATGGATAGAGGCCTGATAGGCTGATAAAAAAATGACAAAAGGACTGAGAATTAGATTAGATATTAGGAAGAAATTCTTTACTGTGAGGGTGGTGAGACACTGGAACAAGTTACCCAGAGAAGTTGTGGATGCCCCATCCCTGGAAGTGTTCAAGGCCAGGTTGGATGGGGCTTTGAGCAACCTGATCTAGTGGAAGGTGTCCCTGCCCATGGCAGGGGGGTTGGAACTAGATGATCTTTAAGGTCCCTTCCAACCCAAACCATTCTATGATTCTATGATAACTTTTCTCTGATTTAACGTTTGACTTACATTAGAAAATTGATTTGGTAAGAACTTTTCAAGTAGCCATACTTTTAAATCACAAGCTTGAATGTCAGACTCTAAAGCCAGTTTATTTATTCTTACATCACCTCATGAGTCCTGATCTGAAACTTTCTGAGTGTATTTTCCTATTCCTCCACAAAACCTTTCTCTTTGCCCTTACATCAGGAAATACAGAAAATGTAAGGGGGAGAGACTGAAGGTATTGACAGAAGAGCAGTAACGCAGTGGCTTTCAAATGGGGCCATTCCCAGCTGGGTTCTGCTGTTGATTATCTTTTCCAGGGCAAAGTTGGCAGAAGAAAACTGTTTAGTGCTAAGCCTGGCATCTTAGCTTAAAACTACTCTTACCAAATGAGAAAAAACTCCAAACTTTGCAGTTGAACAACTGAGGCACTGGCACACATTCCTGCCCATGTGACAGTCCCAGCAAAAGATGGAGCTGGTTTCCAGAACCCTAATAATTCATCCTCATATAGTCAAAAAGGGTCTTTTTCCTCTCTTTCACTCCTTCATCCCTTCCCTCTCACTTCCTCTCCCCTTCCCGCTTCCCTCAGCATTTACAAAAGGCTTCCTGAGTATTACCAACCAATAACTCACAAAGGGGAAGAAGTGAAAAGTCAAATGTGCAGCTTAACTGAGCTTTTTTTAGGAGACAGAAATCCCTTTCCTCCCTCAAATGTAATTTGTCTCCTGTCCAGAACATCAGCTTTCAGCCTGCCCCAGCACTGGCTGTAGCGCACAGAGGGAGTGAATGAGCACAACAGTGAAATTCAGATACGGACTATCAGAGAATTTGGGATTTATTTCAAATGTAAGAAATACACTTAGTAATTTTGAGTCCAGAAGGGGACAATCACCAAAACTGCCAATTTAAATTTGTCTTTCCATTTGTTTTGTTGCTCGTTACAGTCCTGATGTCCAGCTGGCACCTGATGCTTTAGCTGAAGCTCACAGGAATTAAGTTATTGTTGAAGAATAGGAAATTCAGTTCAGAAGAGGACTATTGCATAGGTTGCATCTGTCTAAACATCTGTGCTGTCCAGTGTATGGTATTTATTACTACTGCTAACTGATCAGAAAATAAATTAATATTTTACTAATAATTTTGTATTTTCTCGGGCTTACAAAGCTAAATGCTTGCCTTTAAGAAAATCCCAAGATTTTAAAATTATACTTTGCTAATTTATCTCACCTTTTTTATTGCAGCATATTGATAATGCTGGAATAGCTGGATTTTAATAAGAACAGTCATTTTTTTAAACATTAACCCAATTTTCACACTGTTCTCACCATTGAACTTTGTGTTATGCATTTCACACGTTCAGTGTATTTAATGTTTTACATGTGATAGAGGTCAATGGATAAATAGGTTTAAAGATATAAAAGCAACATCCATTTGCTTACAACTTAATTCTATAAATCTGATGATACTATAAAACACTATTCATTTAACTCGTGACGTGCATAATTAACATTATGAATATTATCTCTGCAGCTTTCATGAAAAACTGCTCTATTTATTACTGCCACTTGTGTCATCAGATACAGAGTAGGATAAGTAAATGGATATTCAAAAAGGTTTGAATGTTTGAGCACAAGTTATATGAAAGGATTTATACCACTTTCTTTACATTCTTCACCTTCTGTGCAAAACTATTTTCCCAAGGAAGTGACTACTGACCACTCTATACATCCCATAAAATTACTGTATTTTAACACAATTCAAAATGAATTTGCCCACATAAAAAACAGCTGCATAATCTTAGAGAAGGTACAGATATTTAAATACACATTAATCAATTATCTTTTTGGATTTGGTCTTTACTGTGCACATAGTTTGGCATGGATATCTTAATCCTTTTCTAAAAATGCACTGACACTGACACTAAGACAAAATGCAACTTTTTAAGGTATGAAAAAATCTGTTTATGTATGAGATTTTAAATGAACTATTTTGATTTCTCTTGTACTCCTTTGGAAATGTCAGTCTGATTCTGGAGACTGCACAAGAAGCAAGAAACTTCCTTAGAGAGGAACAACGCCTCTTCTACCAGCCCCAACAAACACCGGGCTTGCATAAAACGTGAGAGACCCTATGGTCTTAAAAGAGAGACAAGTTCTACTAAGATGAGCTGAGGAACGTAAGAATGGCAACTGCAGAACAAAATCTAAAGAAGAGGAGTGAGATACCTGCCATATAATTGAGGGACCACCAACCACCATACGCATACAGTCCTTGGAAGAAGGCTTCGGCAATCTGTGACGCGTTGGGGATCTCTGAGCTGAACGCATCCTCAAACCTGGCCAGACTCTCCTTTCTCCCGCCAACGAGAACTATGCCACCGATGGCGATTACAGACAAGGCCATCATCTTCAGCAGAGTGAAAACCGTCTGCACCCACGCAGCCATTTTGACGCTGCAGCCATTCAAAATCCCCAGGGACCAGAGAACGGCCAAGGCCAAGCACTTCTTCAGCACTTCTGGTGCAGGGCAAATGCCGTAGAAGGGCTGGGTGGCATATTCAGCAAACAGCAAGGCTCGAGCAGCATTTGATGCTGGCTTGGTAAATGTTGACGTCCAGATAAAGACGAAGGCGGGTAGGGATCCGAGGCCTCTTTTAATATGGCTGTATTCTCCTCCGGAGAAGGGCAGAGCGGTTCCCAGCTCCGCATAGCAGAGGGAACCCATCAGAGAAACCAGCCCAGATGCAGTCCAGATCGTTAGTGCGACGCCGACGTTGAGCAAGGAATGCTTTAACACCCCCGTGGGAGACACAAAGATCCCTGCCCCAACAATTGATCCTATAATAAAACTTACCCCATCAACATAACCTATATTTCTTTTGAGATGCATCTTGGCCTTTTCTTTTCTTTTTCCATCTTTGGGATCATGGCTCTTTCCTTTTCCCATTTTTTTTCTGTTTTTTCACAGCAGATTATATGACTTCAGAGGCTGGATTACATGGATTTCTCTCTCACTTTGTTGTTAGCAAACTGTCACAGCCCCACTTGCCAGTGAAATGTTAAGGGAAGCCTGGCTTAATCATTCAGAAAAGAGAGCATACTTTGGGTTTTGGTGTCTTCTGTGTGAAGATGATTAACCAAATACTTCAAGAAACACTGGCAAATCATACACATGTTGGTTTAATATGTACTTCAGAAATTATTAAGGTCTGGAGGTACTTTTAAAGAAACCGGCATAACAAATGATGCGCAGTAAATGCTCATTTCTCAGCTGATTTTCATCAACAGATTTCAAATTTTTTATGCAAGTCTTCAGAGACAACTGTGAGAGGTGGGTAAATGTGACCTCTGCATCAGACCTAGGGAAAGGGGAAGGGTATGGCAGCATGAAGAAAGGTATCAGCCCTCCTTACGTTATTGACAGTGACACGGGCATTAGTTGAACAGTCTGGTACTATTTTTCCACCATCAATACATAAAAATGACAGTGATCACCAGTGAATACCAGTATGTTTTGCCAAATCCCCATCAGTCACTGAGTATAGTGGAGCTTGTTCATACTTCACTCATTAAACACTCCCCTAGAAAGAAAATTACCAGTTTATTCCCAGCTTTTCTCGACCACTCATTGTTACAATAGTATCCAAGCATTTCCTAAGCAGGTATTAATCTTTGGACACTGCTGTGAGGGGAAGGGGCTGTATCATCATTTCCATTGCATGTATGCGGAGCAGTGGAAGAGAAAGATGAAGGTTGAAAGTTCCCACCACCTCTTCAGGTGTGGCCACTGACTTCTCTACGTATTTAACAATCCGCGGTATATTTTATGTTCAAAATACAGAAACGGAGCTCCTCTTCAATCAGATGCGGATATACCATTGCCATAGACATTTGCTCCAAGAAAAATGTATTTATTCTTTTTAAGAGATGTAGAGAAAAATGGGCAGAAAGAGGGAAACTGACTGAAAAAGAAGCTCAGCATATACCTTAAGGGTTGTTAAGCACCCAAACTAGTAGCTGCAAAGTTCTTACTTTTTGCCAGTCAAGTTGCGGAACCAGTTTTGTCCCGAAGGTCAAAGCTCAGGAATGCAGCAAACAAAACTCACGGCTTTTACAGTGACCATCTTGAAAGACACAGTGGTTCAGATCGGTCCTGAACAGCTGGATTTTCACACAAGTACAAAATAAATTTGTCTTAAAAATTAGGTTTATGTAATATGTCATCATGTAAAAGACCTGTAGTTAAACTAGGCATGTACACAGACTCCTATTTTTTAATTTTTTCAATGACTTGGTTAAACTGCGTGTCCATCACCACACAGAAACTATGCAGCACAGTCAGTGACAGAACCCACAGCTCCAGAATAGCGTTTAACCGTAAGACAATCCTTCCATTTTCTGCAAATCACTGCAGCACTCACTATATACCTTCACCTCCAAGAAACATCAAGTCCTACAGACTAGAAAAATTTTAGTTACACATGAAACACACCTCTGTTTATAAAATTTTGCACGCATTTTAAATTGCATTTATTCACTTTAGAAATTGCAATATGTATTTAAGTTCAAGTATGCATCTACCATTTATTATGAATAATTCATAATAATTCAAAGTATTTATTCATTTACACACTTTGATGACATTATCCAGAGACTCAACTGCTGAATATAGGGCAAAGACACATGATTAAAATAACCTAGATACGTTTGTAAGACAAGCATAAGATTCCCCTCCAGTGGGGAAGACTGGAAGGTTGCATCATCATCAAAATAAAATGCCAAACTACTGCAATTTTTACAGTCAACAGGGAACGACGACATTTCTTTTGAGTGCCAACTACTGAGTTCTCTTTGACAGTAAAATGAGGTCAAGAGAGTGCTATATAACAGCTATGGTTGAAAGCTGAAACTGCAGCTCATCATTTCTAGTTCTCCTAGCATTCAGGATTTTCCCTTTTAATTTTCTTTCAAAATTCTTTTAGCCTTCAGTGTCAAGTTTTTCATTATCAACTATCTAACGCTTATCATGACTGATACCTTCAGTCACTGTAATTTCTCTAGATTTGAGAGAAACCAATACAGAAAAGTAATGGAAGAACAGTTTTGTTGGCTAAAATGGATATGTATTATCTCCTAATTGTAATTAACTGAATTTCAATGTACTTGGATAAGGAGTCTCGATTCCAATCTTGACAAGAATTTTCTGTGTGTACTCACTAGGTCTTTCCTATGATCCACTCACTGATTAGATAGACTAGAAAGAAGCCCATCTGTCTAAACAATGTCAGATTTTAAAATACTTATTTAGTTCCTTTTCAATTAACTACAAAGTGTTTCAAGCATGGTTTTGACTTATCTCTGCATCATCCCAAATCCTTTAAGGGGAGAAGATGTAGCAAAAATTAGAACCTAATTTGTCTTGCAAAGTTTCGATAAGTAGTCTTCTGTGTTGTCTCTGAAGAAGCTTCCTGCTGCTGACATTCAGCAAGGATAAAGCAGCAGAGGAACAAAGGAAACCTGAAGATACCGTCTAGGAAAAAAAAGTCATAATTAATCTTCCTTGGCATACGTCAAGGGACATACTGTACTTAATATGACTGACAAATTGTATTTATAATCCTCCTTTTTTTTTTTCCCTCTTCTTTAGCTCACCTTTTGTGGGGAATATGACATTTTAAAGTAGTTTTCTTTGTCTTGCCTTCTGAAAGGAGCTCAACAGCTATTCAAGGATTTCTGTAAGTCCCATTAGATAGAAGCCAGTTTATCATCTGCCACACTGGACCCCATGATGCATTCACAAACTTTTATTTAGAAAATGAGTCTGCACATAGAGGGACATGACAATCTATTGCCTTGGCAATACCCTTTTTTCCTGGTACTCCACCAAACTTGTTATACATCTGCATTTTACTAAAAGTCTTAAGGATCTATTTGTTTTCCTGGCAGATATATCATTCTACTTTTACTACTGATCAAGAAAGAGACCCCACATAGTAGTCAGCTAATGACAAACCAAAAAACATGGGAAAAGCCACTGTTTTGTGACATGCTACGATGTTTGCACTTGCATCCTATACAGCTGTTCATACTAGCTATAGAGTTTCTCTTAAGTATTTCTCTTTGATAAAATAACAATGTGTGTTTGTGTGAGCTGCTGTATACATTCTCTGGTGGGCTGTAATGTGTAAAGAAAGTATGATGGACTTTTTGCATTAATCAGTGGCTGGTGAACAGGGCCAGCGACAGCACTCATCTGTGTAAAGGTCAACATTTAAAAACTAGGTGTTTACTTTGTTAGGCTTCCCCTGTAGTAAACAGCAAGAGATGGGTTGAGACTCATCCAATCCCAGCAATGGTTGTATTAACGGCACACTGGAAATGATTCCCCTTCTACTTTTAGAGGGTTTGATGAAATCTAACCCACACCACACCCCATGGGGACAGGCCTGCATTTTCTACATCAAACGCTCAGGGCTGTACAGCTTATATAGTGGCACTACAGTGCCCTGAAGAATAAAACCATTCATGAAGAAAAGCCAGTAAGGTACTGTAAAGAGCTACTACAATAGCACTTACATGAAAAAAGCAAGCACAGTGCCTAGTCCAGGTAGGAAGTCTATTAGGACACTCAGTCCAGCCTTATTGAACTTTGTTTAACCAAAATTCACCTTTAACTACATTTCTCTTCAAAATCCTAGTTGTATTGTAACTGCCAGCGCCTTGTGACTGCCTCTCGTCAACCAGTTCTCCCTGTTGTTCAGGCAGGCCATGCTGAGCAAGAACCCCTAGTTGTGGCCCAGCAGAAACTCCCCAGCAGCTCAACCGAGCCCTGGGATTTTCCGGCTCTTCAGGATTTGGCGGGGGTCATGCCCTGCACAAATACCGGGGTGGGAGCCCCAGATTTCAGCACGTTGGCCGCCAACAGGCAGGCCCATGAGCAAGTAGTCAACACCCGAAGTGTCGACCAAAGTCCTCCTTGTCAGGGCTTCAGCGAGTTAGAAAATGCCTCTTAGAGAGTGAAGCCGTGGCCCCTGACGAGGCCAGGCCTGCCCGAGCCAGCGGCAAGCTTCGAGCCGTGAGTGGAACAAACGCTTCACACTGTATCAGCCCTAAAAAAAGCCAAAGCCCCCAGTCATCTCCCTGAGGAGAATGCAAAGCAGTCCACTTTTCAAACCCAGCCTCCCCGCTGGGCGCTCCCGGGCGGCAGGGAGGGCCCGGCCCCACAGGCGGCCCGGCGGCGGCAGGGGACCCGCCTCCGCGGCTGCCCCGCGACGGGCAGGGAACGGCCTCGCCTGCTGCTGTGCGCATGCTCCCAGCTGCCCCCCCCCCCCTTCTGCGCGTGCGCCCCGCGCGTGGCGGGCAGAGGGAGGGAAGGCGGGAAGAAGAGCGGGGAGGCGGCGCTTTGCGGCGGGGTTGCTGTGAGGGGTTTGCGTCTTAGACGCAAAGCACGGAGCGTCGCCGCTGGGAGGCGGGGGAAGTTTGAAGTGAAGCGGCGGTTTGTGCGGGGGGCCCGGTGGTATGGCGGGCGACCGCGCCATCCCCGGCGAGCTCAGCCTCATGGATAAGGGCGTCGAGAGGTGAGGAGTGTGCCGGCGGGGCTGGCGCCTCGCAGCAGCCGGCGCGGGGAGCTGGGCCGTTGGGGTGAGGGGAGGCCGCGGTCGCGGCCGGGCGCTTGGGGGGGACCGGGGTCGTGCTGGGTAGAGCGGCCCGGGAATGAAGCGGCCCGGGAACGAAGCTGCCCGGCTGATGGCGGGTGCCTTTCCTTCGCAGCTTGCTGGAGGTGTCCCTGAGCTCGGACCTGCACACGCTCAACGTGCACTGTAACCGCATCGCCAGAATCGAAGGGCTCGGCCACCTCCGGAATCTGCGGCATTTAGATCTGTCATCAAACCAAATCCGCCGGATCGAGGGGCTAAGTTCCCTGGCTAATCTGCGCACCCTGAGCTTATCCTGTAACCTGATAACGAAAGTGGAGGGTCTGCAATATTTATTTCTGTCCATTTAGAAACTCATTAAGCTTTTCTAAGAGTCGTGTTAAAGCTCTCTTCTGGAAAGTATGCGTATAATTAAGGTTATACGAAGCTAGTATGAGCTACTAATCATATTATTATGTAAATTTTAAAAAGTAGATAGTCTCTGTAAGCTTTATCATAGCAAAATGCCTTAATTTAGAAGGAAAAATTGCTTTTTGTACTATGATTGTAGTTTATTGTCATAATTTGTAGTTGTGCTTTTTAAAGGCTTACTTTGCAAGTTCTGATTTGATGAAAGCAGAGCATTCTTCTGAAAATCTTACTGTTTATTTTTTTCCTCATTTTGTTTAGGACTGGAAAAGCTCTTTAATTTAACTATACTGAATTTGTCTTACAATCGCATACATGATCTCTCTGGTAAGTGATTTTGGCATGTGCAGTGTAATAAAAAGCATTTGCCTCAATTTAATTTTGAAAAACTTGACCAAGTGTATTTTTAGAAGTTTCTAATAGTTCAGCCAGTTGACTGAGTAATGCTGCTAAAGGTGGCAATTGCTGCTACTCTCGGCTTTCAAGTTTCTAACATAAAGGGTTGTTCTGAACTGGAATTTATTCTCCTGCATTTGGTGAGGTCGAGTTTATTCACAAAGTAGTACAGTAAACATTTCAAACTTATTTCCAAAGTGAAGAATGCAATAGTCTCAGAAGATATTTCCAAAAAATTCATATCTTTCCTTTTTATGGGACAAAAATGCAACTTTGGATATGATATAGAAGTTCTCTTCTAAATTTATTTGTTGAAATGGTCAATCGTTGCTTCTAAGTAAGATTTTTAAGCTACAGAATCAAGGGAGTTTGTAATAGAAAACTAAAAAACATTGGTAACAATTTTGTTAATGAACTGAGTTACAAAAAGGAACTTCAAGCAAAATGTTTATTTTTACATGCTTCTTAACAGTTAGAAACTAATCTGTTTCTTTAAAGTTAGCTCTCATAACTAGCTTAAGTGTTGTACTGTGTGGTAGTGTACCGCAGCTAATTGATATATGTAGACGGGGATATGGAGCAAAAGTTGTTACGTCATTTCCAGTTATTATTTACTGAATATTTTTCAACAAGATGCCATTTGTTCTAAACCCTATAGTCTAGGATCATAGCAGAAATCATTATTTTGTGGTTTTTCTCAAATTTTCAGGATTTCAGTGCCTTCATGGAACCAGTCATAAGATTAGCCATATTGACCTTCACAGCAACTGTGTAAACAATATTAATCACTTACTTCAGTGCACAAAGGGGCTGCGCTGCTTGACGAATCTGACACTGGAAAAAAATGGAAAAGCCAATCCAGTTTGTCACACAGCAGGTATGGATCTCGTGTTAGGTAGACACTTTGTGCTTGTTAGGTCAGTGATTTCCCTTAAGCTGTGAGCCAGGTTCTGAAGCTTGCAAATTCATTCATAAACTGGCCAGCTTGCAGAAATTTAAATTATGTAAAAATTAATTTGGTTTTCGTAAAAAAAAAATTGGTTTTTTCCCCCCCCCCGGAATATTCTCAAAATTGTAACTTGTTGTATGCTTTGATAAGGCTCAACTTTTTACATACTATTTTAGGTTAAGGCGGGAGATAGACAAAGAGTGATGGGAAGAGGAAGTATTGCAGAAATAGGAGGAAAGGAGTATTAATATGATAGGGTGGGTGGGCGGGGAATCTGAAGAATGTACATAGAGATATTGAACTATATAGAAAGGGGGCAGGCATGGGAAGTACATGGTCATCTACTGATAGAGGCCACAAGAGGAAGATCAGTAATAAGCACTATTAGCCTTTCCTCCTTTTCCTACAGCTTCAGTAAGCAGTGACAGACTCTAAGATGCTCTGCAGTAAGTAGCATTTTCATCAAAATAGGCAGGGATTTCACTAGGCAGCATGGAGACAAGTTGGAGGAATGCGGGTGGATGTATCACTTTCAGTTGCACTGCCTAGAGCTTCTGGTTTGAGGGTAGGTTTTTCATGCTGTTTAAATGTTACGCCCTGTCTTCAAACAATTTAAATTGTAGCATCCTGTTTTGGCGCAGGTTTTGTTTGTTTTCTTCATTTGTGTATAAGAGAGGGGAGAATCTCCTACAGGAAAGTAGCAGTGGAGGACTGATACTTTTGGGACAGCTCAAAGATAATTTCATTACAAAGAGCAGAACAGTAGGAATTACAATAATACAAAATAACAACCATATCATGAGCATGTAACTGATACAGGTGTAATATGTGTACAGTTCTTAGAAAGAAACCTCAGAGATAATTGAGGGAAGCCAAATAAGGTCTTAGAAATGTTTTCGAAAGCACCCATGAACAAGTTTTACAAATGCATTCAGGCACCATGGAAGCAGTAACAGGACTATTAAAATTTACCTGGGTAACTTAGAAAATCCCACTAGTTTTCTTCTGTAAGTGTTTACATACCTCTTAATATGTACCTCTTTGCTGACACTTACTTTTGAAACTGCAATGTTCAGAAGCCCAAATTCTATTAATTTAAAGAAATTTAGCTTCAATGCCTTACAGTTTCATAACGCCTTATTTCATTCACTGAAAAAGGATGAAGTTATCTAAGCCCTTTCAGAACTTGCCTTTCCATTACTTTTTTCTATCCTTGCACTTCATACAACTGTTTTGGTGTAGTAGGCCAATATTAGAAGGTTTTCTGTGCAACTGCAGTGTGCTGATGGTGGTGGGGAAATCCCTGTGTAGACCAGGACTAGGCAGGCAGCTTCCCAGTTAATTTGTATTGTAATATTGTCTGTTGAAAGCCTTATGGGTGGGGAAACGTGAGACACTTGTAGATAACTCACTACTTTTTTCCTTCCATTAAAAATGCAATTAATAATTTAAGATGACAGGGCACCTAAAATACACTAGACATCTCCTTCGGAGATTAATTTCAATTTAAATGTGGTCTTTTCCTCAAGGTTATAGAGAAACTGTTCTTCAGACGTTGCCCCAGCTAACAGCTCTAGATGGAAGAAATATTTCTGGTGAACCAGTGGACCTGGCAGAAGAAAACTGTTCAGATTTGCAGTGTATAGAAGACATTTTGGGCTCTTTGGTTTCATCTGGGTGCCCCTCATCCAGAGATCAGGTGCCATAGTTTGTGTGCACTGATTTTAAAATTGATACATTTTATTTTTATATTGCATGCAACTCATTAATGTTACAAGGGTTGTCTTTCCTTTTGACAGAACTATGTTACCTTACCGGTGGTGACACCACATATCGACCAGGCATTAGCTCATTTTCGTCAACGTACAAGAATACCAGTACAAAGTGCCATCAGCTCCTCTACAGAGCTTGTCTCATCTTCAGAACCAGAGAAGGCTGAACTTGATAAAATATACAGTGAGATGAGGATTAAAAAAATAGAAGATCAAATTTCACAGATACTGCAAAAGGTGATTTTTTTTTTTTTTTTTTTTTTTCTGTGATTGCACAGAAAGTTTTGTTTGTAAAATGAGGTATACCTTTTGATGATGCAAAAGTTTGCTGGGACAGACTGGAGCATTTCTACCCGTATGTATGTGCTGGTGTGTTCTTCACCATTTTGAGAAACTGGGAATAAATTAAAAACAAGTTTTTAAAACTGAAGATTGCACTTTGAATCATGAAAACTTTCATACTGAATAAAAACCATAGTGTATGGGACTAGGAGAACTATCTGATCATATTATATTAGAAAATTATTTTCTGGGTTTTTTTACCCTGAAGCCATCAATATAGTAACTGAACCAGAGAAAAATACAAAATGCAGCAAAATATCAGGATTATAGAGTTGGTGAAAATTAATTTTGCTAACAGGTCAAGTTGGTCTGATGTGTTTGTCAGGTATGTTCTTTTAACAGTGTGTGGTGTACCCTGCATATTTGCAAGGCTTTTTTGGTTTTAAGTGCTGCATTTGTTTTACATTTTGCACCAAACTTCTATACCTAAGGATTTCACCAAAATTGAGGTATTTCAAAAAGATACAACTATATGTTCTCAAGCATGCTGTTCTATTGGGTTTATTTTATCTTTAAAACAACAAAATGTTTTAGCAAGGAGGGAGGGGGTTGTTTGGAAGCAATTATTTACTTTTCTATCAAAATTATTTTGTGTGAACTTTTTAAAAATAGCACCTGAATAAGTGTTAGAAATCAGCCAGTTAGAAATTGTAGAATGTGTAGATAAGACTTCAATCTGTTCTTAGGTGTCTGATACCTCAAGAAGGGAAGCTCCTCCAAATGTTCTCAAAGCTAAGAGAGACACAGATCCAACTTCTGAGAGTGAAAATGAGAGTGGGAAAGAGAACAACAGAAAGGTTGTGAAAAGAAGCAAGATCCCTACTTACCGTAGAACTACCTTATCTACTAGGTGTCACGCGAATCACCTTAAGAATAAAATAACTGACAGGTATCTCAATGTTTGCCATGTAAAGCCAAAATGAACTAAACTCAATATTGTCAGAGTGAACATAGTTTAACTTGAAACATTTTGCTGAAAGCGGTAGGTTGGGTAAATAGCTCTGTTAATAATGCTCTAAATATTACTAGCTACTGAGGCTTCACTCAGTCATTTCACTATATGAGCGTTTTCTGTCTTTAGGTGAAAAGGAAATTGAACTGAAGATTCCAAAACAAACACTTTCAGAATTCTAACAGCTTATATTTTCACCTTTGTTTTAAGTTGTGGTAACAGAAGAATTCTCCACAGACAGAAGAACTGAGTCATTAAAAAATAAAAATAAAAGATTCATGGTGCCAGAATGATGGTCAAGAATATAACTGTCCAGATTTCGTGATGAAACTGAGCATGCCATAGTAATTTGTTTGATTTATATAGTAAATATCAGAAGTGATGAATAGAAGATGATATAAATTGGAATATATTAGTTTAGTCAGCCACTGCAGCTCTACAGCTACTCTGCTCTAAAATTGTTTCATATCTATGTGATCACAAGATGTTTTTCAGATAACAACTACTAGTACTAATTTTTTCTTTTACAGCTGAAGATTTGAATTTAGCTGTTTGCTTTATGATCTGCTTGCAAATGATTTTCTATGTGGTTTTGAACTCTACAATTCAGCTTCTACACAGAACTGTAAAATTTTGTCCTGTAAAAGTGTCTGAATCCCCTGTTACTGTTTAAACTGTGCATATTCTTAAATATACCTTCATGTCCCGCTATTAATAGGGAAGAGAAGAAGAGTTCCTCAAAGTGTCCACGCTCCAGTCAGAGAGACTTTCATCTCAATTCATCATCGGATACTCAAGACTTGGAAGTAGTGGGAAGAAAAGCTGAAATATTGACTGGAAGACAGAGCAATATAGAAAAAGTAGAAGACATTAATTCAAATGCCACAGAGGAATCAACATACCGAGTACGTTTTGCACCATTTCAAGTTAAATATGAGTATGTCCTCACCTGAAGACAAGCATATGTCTCCCAGTGAAACTTTAAAATTGGAGGTGACAAAAATAATTGCGTGTAGATAGTATCAAAAAATAGTGGAGTTCTTGTAGTATCAGCTGGAAGAGAATTTATTTTATTTCACTTTTATGGGGGTTTTTGGCCTGGTTGCTTCCACTTTCCTCTGTCATCTATGAATTCCAGAAAGACAAAAAATCTTGTTCTACAATTATGAATATTGTCATTTTTGGCTACATTTGAATGCTTCCTAGTAAGTTGATGCTTACCACATTCTTGCTAAGGTGCTGATTCAAGAACTGGATCAGGAGAAAGAAAGGAGGTGGAAAGCAGAGCAAGCAGAGAAGAAATTAGTAGAGCATGTCAGAGAGCTACAGAAACATGCAAAAGAAGAAAAGAATATTCAGAGTATGGCTGTATACACTACAGACAGGTAGGGAAACAAAGTGCTGTTTTGTGGGTTTTTTAATTCAAGACAATTCAATTTATAGGCTTAAGAAATGAGAACAGCTTTAAACAATATACTTGGAAAATAATGTTTCAAGAAGTAGTGCTAGAATTTCTTTCGGTATTACCTAATGAAATTCCTTTCTGCAGCTGTGCAGCTTTCTTCCTGTTCTTGTCTCAGAACAGTATCAGTATGTCACCCCATTTCTAGCCATTACTGTCCAAGCAATCTGTATCATAACTGTACTTTCTCTTTCAGCTCAAGCTCCAGTAGCTGTCTCATATCATACTTTCAGCTTCCAATTCCCAATCTTCCTTTCCACCTATACATACAGCGTTCTTTTTTTCCTGCGCAGTGCACTTGAACAAAGATTTTTCTGGCAGGCCAGAGTTGGCCAACAGGCAGTATGTTGTGCAGGTCAGGCCTAGCATATCCTCCTGTAGACTGCTATCATCATCCCTGTAAGTTCTTAGCAGCATCCTTTTTTTCAAAAGTTCTCCCTTCTAACAAAGCAGTGTTTGTTGTCAGCTATGATTGGAGATGTCTGCTCTATTTGTCTTTTTCTTAACTGCATTGTATTTATCAAAGACACGTTTTCTTTCTTGTAAGGAAGAAACAAGCCAAGTGCTTCCTGAGTTACCATTCATGACTGACTGTGATTATTTCCCTTTTTTCTTTTTGTTTTACGTTTATTTCCCACCTTTATTTGTTACCATCTTGGATAAGAGGCTTACTATGTTCCTTTTCTTTTGAGATAGATCTTATATCAAAAATTATTAGAATATTCAAGGATATTTCAAAGTTTTCTGAAGAAAATTATTAAATTACAAATTCATACTATATGTTCGATTTCTGTATAAAGCAAAATGATACTGGAATGTCATTTCTTTAAAGGCCTATCTATGAGGTTGTCTCCAGCTTAGTTTCTTTTAAAATGAAGATCCATATAGTAATGCTACACATGACTTCAGTAATATTTTACATATTTTTAAACAGTTTTACGTGACACTACTGTAAATAGTAACACTCAGCAAAGAACAAGATACGATGCTACAACACTTACTAATGTCTTTTTCTCAATGTATTTGGCATCAAACTAAATACTAAAATGTTTGTAATACAACTTTATTGCATTTATTCTCAGGTTAAAGGAATTGATACTGAAAGAGAGAGATGTTAAAGCAAGACTGCAAGCAGATGTCCAACAGTTGAAAGGTGAAACTGAAAGACTTACTAATGAGTTAAATCAAGCAAGAAATAAAGAAGCAGAACATCATAAGGCCATGCAAGCTTTAGAAGAAACACTATCCAAGATGGAGGCACAGAGATTGCAGCAACGAACTGTGGAGGTAAATATTTTTCATAAGTAAATAATACAATGGCAACAGGATGGCTACTATAATCCTAGATATTAAGAAACACTAGATTTTACAAGCCTTAAGTCTTGAGTTTTCCCCAATAAAAGCTGGGGCTTTTTTTCCTACATAGTAGTAGTTAATAAGTATCCATTTTAATTGTCAATTAATGTCTTTTATAAATAGAAGTATGTCATGTGATGTGGTCTTAAGATAAGATGCCATCCAGAGGGACCTGGACAAGCTCAAGAAGTGGGCCTGTGTGAACCTCATGAGGTTTAACAAGGCCAAGTGCAAGGTCCTGCACCTGGGCTGGGGCAACCCCCAGTATCAATACAGGCTGGGGGATGAAGGGATTGAGAGCAGCCCTGCCGAGAAGGACTTGGGGGTACTGGTGGATGAAAAGCTGGACATGAGCCAACAAGGTGCGCTCGCAGCCCAGAAGGCCAATCGTATCCTGGGTTGCATCAAAAGAAGCATGGCCAGCAGGTTGAGGGAGGTGATTCTGCCCCTCTACTCTGCTCTGGTGAGACCCCACCTGGAGTACTGTGTCCAGCTCTGGAGCCCTCAGCACAGGAAAGACATGGACCTGTTGGAGCACGTCCAGAGGAGGGTCACAAAAATGATCAGAGGGATGGAACACCTCTCCTATGAAGACAGGCTGAGAGAGTTGGGGTTGTTCAGCCTGGAGAAGAGAAGGCTTCGGGGAGACCTTCTTGCAGCCTATCGGTACTTCAAGGGGGCTTATAAAAACGATGGCGACAGACTTTTTAGCAGGGCCTGTTGTGACAGGACAAGGGGGAATGGCTTTAAACTAAAGGGGGGTAGATTTAGACTAGATATAAGGAAGAGATTTTTTACACTGAGGGTGGTGAAACACTGGCACAGGTTTCCCAGAGAGGTGGTGGATGCCCCATCCCTGGAAACATTCCAGGTCAGGTTGGACGGGGCTCTGAGCAACCTGATCTAGTTGAAGATGTCCCTGCTCATTGCAGGGGGTTTGGACTAGATGACCTTCAGGAGGTCCCTTCCAACTCAAACTATTCTATGATTCTATGATTGTGTGATAAAAGAGAACAAGTTCTATGTACGTAACACTGAGAGTTGATATTTTCTGAAAATATACAGTAACAAAGACAAGTTTTTTAAAACGTTGCTGAAATCGTTGAAGAACTTACTAGCAGGATGGAAATCTGGTGGTTCTGTTTGTTTTGCTGATCTAAAGAATTAGATGCTTTTAATTGCGACCAGAACAAAACAGTAATTGCCGAGAACTTATTTTAAAGATTCTGGTTGTTTTGGGGTTTTTTTGTGTTGTTTTTACAGCTGGAGAAGTTAATGATGCTTTTGTTGTCAGAGGCACTTTGTTCAGTATACAAATACATAAGATCAAGATGCTGGACCAGATACTGCCACTGTTTCTGACTGAATAATTAATTGGTGAATTTTCAGTGGCCAAATGCTGCATCCCCCAATATCTGTACCTATTGTTTGATTATATTCCTATATCAGCCTGTTCCTGTGTCACTGAACAGAAATTGAATCCTAATATATCCATCCTGAAAAGTCTCTGAACTGCTAGTATGGTGCTGTAGGATGTGTTGTCGCTCAGATACCCTGAAAGGAAACAGAATGAGGGAGTGTGCTGACAGCCAAACTGCAAGTGCCATTCAAGTTATGGATTAGCCACCCTCCACTTTAGGCTCCTGTTCAGGCATCTGAGTGGCTTGTCCATTTTCTTCCTTACCTGTAAATAACCTGGAGCTATTACAGATCTAGAAGTGACCTTCAGTTTAGATCAGGTATCTGCTTGTCACTTTGAAAAGTACTAAATTTAGTGATTTAGAGAAGAGGAGAGTGGTTGTGTGTTTTTATTTTGTTTTGTTTTTCTTTTCCTATAAGAAAGGAAATACCTTATTGGTGTATGAGGTTTTTATTTTTCCTTTAATGAGCTTGGAGAAATAAGTCATCTCTTCTGATAGTAGTAGCATCGTTTTTATTAACTGCAAAACTTTATTAAGGGAAGGTCTTTGTTCCTGTCTTTAAGATCCTGTAGCAAATACTCTTTAATAATTATGTCTCAAAGAATAATCATGATGCTCTAGAAACTAAATCTGAACTAAATGTTCAGATTTAATATACCTTTGGCCTATTCTATCAACTGTAAGATTAACAAATTCTATAATATTTTGTAGAGCTTTCTCATAGTACACATTGACAGTTAGCTTCAATGGTAAATTACGGTTACTCTAGGTAGTCACTGTTTAAGGATTTCAGTCAACATTACTTCTTTAAGGGATTCAAGATAAATAAGTTACTGTGCATCTAAATGTGTACCCTATTTTCTGGCAGTCTTTAAACTTGCATGTGTTCTCACTTGAAATTTTTGGTTTTAAGTGCTTCAATTTAGGCGAGAATTGCTTCACTTCATCCACAAAACAACAGCAATACAGTGGGGTGCATCTAAATGTTACTCATGAAGAGGCTTAACATGTAGAACGTGAGAACTTAGCTTCATACTCAAGCCTCACAAAAATTTTCATACAACCTAAGTTACTGTATGAACTTTAGGTACCTCTGGCATTCTCAAGCTGGAACTCATGCAGCAGTGCTTACGTATCTTAAGGGACGTTGCAGGAGATGATAAACATTGGAAACAATGTTTTACTCGTCAGTGGAGGACATGCCATACAGTTGTTCCTTAATTTTTTAATTTTCATTTTTATTGATCAAAAATCAAGTTGAGGGGACAGCTGTGATGGAATTCTGAAAGAAAACAGATTTGGGATTTTTTTTTTTTTTGTCTTTTGTGAGGGTTGCGGGTTTTTTGTTTGTTTTCTTGTGAGAGTTGGAAAGTAAACTGGGTTCTCTGCATTCTAGCTCTGCTGTTAGATGACTGACACTTAGAATAATCTTGAGTATGGTCCATTAGCCATTCACAGATTTGATACTCTGGAAAGCAAAGAGAATTAGAATAAGTACAGAATGTGGATACCCTTTGCTTTGCTTAGGAGGACAGGCTGACGAGATAGTTAAGTTCTTGCTGCTCACTGCTTGAGCACAAAAGGATTGAGATGAATGCTACAAGTAATGATTAGCAGTAAGAATATCTCCATTAACATCACCTCTGCTGTTTCAGTTGCATGTTCTAACTTACAGCCTTCTGAAGTGTCTTGACTCTGAATTACCATTTAATGAGTAATTAAAACCTTTTTTACAACTCTTTTCCTATCTTTTTTTTCCTACTTGTTGAGTCAGAAAAGACAGCTTTGTATGTAAAAGGCTTAAGATTATAAAATGGAATTATTCATAAAAGCTTGCATTAAATGGAAAAAGTAGAGTATGCCACCTGGTGCTTACACTGATCCTCCATTTTTCATAAAATCATTAGAAAGCAGCTCTGTTAAGCAACTTTAAACTGTAAAACTCAGAAAGATACAGATTTTTGTAACTGGAGTGTTAAAAAAAAGTTATATTGAATACATCTAAAAATGTTTTGCTTGAAACTAATACAAGTATTACAATACGAGAGTTTGTAATTGAGGAAATCATTCTGCCAATATACTTGTTCCACTTCTGCAGGACACTTCCAAGTTCTTCATAAATTAAGAAAACGTCCTTGGTTCTTCATGAAAGTTGCTTTTTTTTTGTGTTGTAGTGCGTTAAGACTTAATTTTAAACACCTTGTTTTAATTTCTGCAAGCGTAACAATATATTAAGTAAAAAAAAAAAAAAAAAAATCCTTCCTTTGTCTTGGGCTAGGTAACATAATAAAATTCCGTAAAATTTTTTTAAAAATACTGACAATTGTGGAGCATGCTGTAAACATAATGGCCCAGGCAGACATGTATAAAACTTTGATAAAGCACCTGTTCCTTTGTATTCTAGTATAAGACATGAAGAATAGATTACAGTCTTAAGAAAATCTTGTTCCTCTCTTTATGAATTCTACACAGATGAAACAGGTGCAAGAAGCAGAGCTTAAAGCATCAGCAAATGAAAGAGAAGTACAGTTACTTCGAATATCCTTTCGACAACAGAAGGAGAAGGTAAAACAACTACATGAACTTCTTATATTAAGAGAGCAAGAGCAAAGGTACGGGGTCTTCTACTTTCTTTTCACAAGTTAATAGAGGTGCTAGTATTGCAAATGTGTTTTGTTTAAATGCGTTCTGCAAAGTGTGGGTGTGTTTTGGGTTTTTTTTGTTTCTGTTTTTTTTTTTTTTTTTAATGGGAGAGATGGTCTTTGTAAAAATGTAGATGTCTTCCCACCCATTTTCTTGCTCGTGTAAGAATATCTTCATATCTTGTAGATTCCTGACTCGTAAGTCCATGTAGGCAACTGTGATCTTCCGGCCTTTCATTTGATAGGTTCTTGTCTTATTATATGGCTGAACTTTTTATTTCCTGGATTAAAGATTAAGTATTTAAAATAATCAGATAAAAATAAAATCGCATTTGAATTATTGTCTGAAGATTTGCATATACTACAATAACACAAAGTGTTCCAAAAAAAAGTCAGTTTCTACAGTATCTTGCTTTAGGGTGGGTGGGTGGCTTGCCTGGCTCTTTTCCTCTTTCCTCTCAAAATTTCCTTTTTTTTGGAGAATACTTGAACATAAGTTCTATACTGTTTAGCTAATACAATCAAATATGTGTACAAACTAAAGCAACAAGTGGTGTGTGGTATACTAGTATGTGAGGGAGGTTATTAATAAAATAAGCTGGTTACACTTGCTAAATTTTACAAGGATAAATGTATTCAGATACCAAGATAACTGCAGGTTTAGATGCGAAGAATCTGATAGCTGTGTTTTGAGAACTTCCAATTATTAAATCTCCAAAAGATGTAATGTGAAGGACAGCAGATGTGTTTGTGCTTTAAAGCAGATGAACAGAATAGTCTTAAAGTACAGGGTACTTCTGCTTCAACATTTTCCTATAGGGATGCTTCCAGACAGGAAGGAGGCTTATCCTGGAACCCTTTAGGTCTCCATTGCTGCTGCTTTTCAGGTTTTTGGGTCTGAGTGAGAAGCAGCAGTTGTTGGGTGAGGGTGAAGAGAATGACTGCAAAAGAGGGTATCTAGCTGTACAGTGCTTTTCCCCGATTCCAATGTCTTTTCCAGATCTTTGTTAACAGCAAAACAAACAAATGCTAACTAACAGCAAAAGAGCAATTAAATAATTTCTACAAAAGTTTGAATTAAAAAGTAAGGTTATTCCTTTGGGTGTTTTAACAGTAGTCAACACACTTTTCCTCATCCCAGGGCCATTGTCATAGAAGACTGAAATCTGCCTGTGAAATTAAGGCATCTGTCCCATTTATTATGTAACTTATTATCCTTTTTAAGAAATACTAAGGAAATTAATTGAAACAGCATTGTGAGATGCTGCAGTTCTTGTCTCAAGTATGTTTGGTAACTTCAGGAAAGAACTTGAAACCCGAGTTGCTTTAAATGGACCTGAATTTCAAGATGCTGTGTCAAAAGAAGTGGCTAAAGAGGAGCAGAGGCATGAACAGCGTGTTAAAGAATTTCAGGAGAAAATTAGTATGTTAAACCAGAAGTACAAAGAGTTAGAAGATGAATTTCGTTTAGCTTTAACTATTGAAGCAAAAAGGTTTAAAGAGGTAAGACTAAGAGAACATTTCAAACTAGGTGGAGTTGTAGTTCTCTTTAAATGTGTTGGTTTTGGGGGGTGAGGGTATTTTGGTTTTTTGTTGGGTTTTTTGTTGTTGGGGTTTTTTTGATCCTTAAGGTCTTTGCCTCAAGGATTCATCTAAAAATACTGGTAGTAAGCTTTGAAATATCAATGATTAGAACATAGACACCAAATGCCAAGTCAGCACTTGAAAAACCCAGTATTTTTGTTCATAAGTAAAAGTTAATCAAAAGAAATAAGAAAAATTTCTATCTGGTGGTATTAATTTCTTTTAAAAGATGTTGACCTTCTATTAGAATATATTCAATTATTGTAAACTCTTGTGGTGTTTTGATAAGGTTATGGTTACATATATACTAGTGTATTTAATAATAAAGTTCCCTATTGTTTAACTTTTCAAAATTGAATTTTGGATATGCATTTTGAAATTCAAATTCAAAACTTGCTTACTAAATTCCTTAGATAACATACAAAATAATGTGAACACTAACCATAGAAATAAGTTAAGTGAAATAAAATTTTAAATGCTTCACCTCCACTTAAACTTGGTTTTCTTCATTTTTAAATCAGTTGGATACATGGGAGAAGAGGGGAAAGAAAAGACTGGTTTTTCACCATTTAAATCTTTCTCTTGCAAGGAAAAAAAATAGAATTAATTTTAAGTTCTTCTTTCCAGATTTTAGTATTAATCTTAACAATGAGATTAAGTCAAGGCATTGTTTTCATTTCCCAAGCTATGGTTTTTCTGCTCTGCTTCCCATCCACCCATGATTTTTTTTTTTTCCAGGTTTTTTGTTTTGGTTTGGGTTTTTTTGGTTTTTTACAAATCTGTAGCTGAGCAGAACCAGTTTTTTGAGTTGAAGTATCACCAACAAACTGGTAGAAAACCAGCTTCAGATATTCACTAATTTCGCATACTGTTGATGAACTTCTATTTCTTCCTTTATTTGAAATTCAAATGTCAGTTGTGTGTATGCATACACACTTTTTCCAAATGTTAGCATTTTTCAAGTCTTATCTTATAAAACTTTAGGTAAAAGAGCATTTTGAAAATGTTGCTGCTGATCTAGTTGAACATAAACGAGCCCTCTTTGAGTTTGAACAAAAGGAAAAAGAGATGGCAAGTCTGATCCAAGACCTGACAAGTATAGTGAAAGAACAGAAAGAAAAGATTGCAGAATTAACAAAATCAAATGGAGAAGCTACAGCAAACCTAAAGGTACTTGTTTCAAAACATTTGAACTACATATATGATTTTTTTGGTAATATTTTATGTATAAAAGTAACAATTCCATACAGGGTAGATTGACTGAAAGATGCGTGTTTCCTGTTGCACTAAAACCTAGTACTCCACATCAGCCTTTATTCTTGCATCTTGCACTTCTATTTCTCACAAACACTGCTCTCCATATAGCAAAATCTAGACTCAGTCATGTCTTCAGAAGTGCACTCCTTGCCTTATGAGCGCTAGCAGTTTGTATATAATCAACTGCATCACTCTAAACTGAGATTTAAAAAGCCTGCATTAATAGCCCTGACCCTTTGTAAATTCGAAGTAATGGAACATGGTTCTGCAGTGGTCACTATATGTGAAGTAAAAATGAAACTGAACAAATAATCAAGTGTAGTTATTAGCAGCTTAATATCTCCGAGAGTTGCATAAAATTAGCAGTATTAGTCATTATCTACTAATTGTCTAATTTTAATGTTAAATACTGTGGGCACAGTTGCTTTATCTTACACTACTGATTGCTGTATGCTAACATATTATAGTACTACGTTGTCTGTATAAATAACTCTTAAACATCTTAGAAACCTAACTTTTAAACTGTTGTGTGATCCAGTCCCTGTATGTATCCAGTCCATCTTTATGTTAAAACTTCTGTGTGGTACAACCCCTGCACAGATGTTTCTGATCTCCCTGCATGTTGCTGTTGGGGTGTCCAAACATTGTGTTGCTATACAGAATAGGATTCTGCCAGTCAGTGATGCTGCTAAAAACAAAATTAAAAAATAGCTATATTAAACAGCTGTAATCTGTAAAACAAAAAGTAGCCTGCATAACTGAAGATAAATCTTTATCATGGGAAGTGGAAGTTCATCCCAGCTTCTGTCTGTTTTCTTTTGATTTGGTTTTTAATATCTTACCTTGACTTTCTGTTTCTCTTTTTTTGACTTGTGCATTTATAATTCTAAACAGGTTTTTATAATGGCACTGATAATTTAAGGAGGCTGTTTAAAAATCAGCTTTAGAGTTTTCTGGGACCGAAGCATGTCTATTTGAAGCAAACATTTGTGTTTCATTACTGGGAAGAGATGCAGATAGAACCCCGTATGCAAACAGAATATTCCTCAGTTAACTTAATTTGCTGTATATAAGTATTACTTTCCTAGCCACTTAGTATTGATTTGAAATTTTTGAATACTTGGTTTAAAGGATCTTACTGTCTTTTTCCAACGTTCATTCATACAGTGTCGCACTGGAGAACTTGAAACTGTGATTGAGGAGGACAAACAGAAGGCTGTTCAAGTTGAACTTCTGAAAAAGGAAAATGGAAAACTTATTTCTCAGCTGACAGCCCAGGAATCTGTGATCGATGGGTTAAAAATGGAAAGAAAAATATGGGGGCAAGAGTTGGCACAACAGGGTAAAATAATATATTGTTTTTTTCTTTTGCAGAAAAAATGGTGGGTGTTCAATATCATACCTTTCAAATAAATGCTCCAATATAGTTGTAATCATGACAGGGTCTCTGGATGTCTTGTTGATCTTACCCAATTGTAAAGATGATGTGCAAAAATAGATCTTCTGTAGTACGCAGGCCATTATAGGAGCTATAACAGCAGTTGTGTGAGTTGGCTGCGAATACAACTTATCTATTTCCCCAAAATGTCAAAATACCATGCTATACGAAGAACTTTTACATATGAAACTAGGAAAACAAGGATTTGTAAATAGTGTTATGTAATGCTACTCATCTATCAGATAAGTCTAACATGAAAATTTCAATATATATCTTTAAAAAAAAAAGTTAAATACTGGGTGAAAAAAAGCTTGGGCTTTTTTCATTTTTCCCTGATTCATGCAACTCAGCACCACCTTGTGGGTTCTTTGAGATTGGCTGGGTCTGTAAAAGTAAACAGTAATTCTTAACAGAGAACTTTTCAAAGGATAAAATACAGACGTTCAGTTTTACATTTCCTCTTAAGTGTTGCCTACCTACAGATCAAAGCCCTACATCATTTCCAGCGGGCAAAATGGTCATGTTTGGTTTTTAAGGTGGTTCTTACCTTCGCTTCCCCCCCTCCCCTGACATTATACATCTTAGCACTCATTTTACAGATGACTTCCGTAGTGTGAATATCCTGTTTTATCTAGGAGCTCATCTTGCTCAAGATCGGGGAAAACTGGAGGCAAAAATTGAAGTTTTAACGAATGAGATTGAGATGTTAAAAAAGCAAAAGGAACAGGACAGTGATACTATAAGAATTAAAAACAAAATAGTGGATGATCAGACAGAAACAATTAGGAGATTAAAAGAAGTAAGTGCCATGCCTGACAATTTGTGTGCTTAGCTAAAATTAAGACTTGCAGTGAAAGTTACTGTAAAGACTGTAATGAAAGCTGGCTCTGCATGCCTAGTCTACCAACTCAGAAAGCGCAACCAGGCTGTTAGTGGCAATTGATTTCGCTGAGAGCAGTAGAGGGCCTTGTATTAACTTGATGTACAGAGATGTTACTTTGAATCTCTCAGTGAACCATATTTATGTAAAGACTTTCTTCTCTTTGCCTTGCTTCCTGATAATTCCATTATATAATATCCATTCCTGATAATGGTTTTGAGAGAGCGAAAACTAGGGTAGCATAATTCTTCCTGTGTGTTTAAAAGAAAAGGGAAAAAAAAATATAAAGTTTGCTTCAGGTTTATTTTACAATGTAAATATTTTTTTCTTTATTCTGTTCTTGTAAATCAATATTCTAACAGCAGAGCTACTATGTTTTGTTCTATTAATTCCATTCATCTCATTTAGAGACTTAAGACTTCAGCTTATTAATCAGAGCATAGTTTTATAGCATGTTACATCAGTTGCAGTTAGATGTGTTACTCATTAAACTATATAGCCACGTAACAAGGTCAGCTCAGTGATTTGTGTATGTAGAATAAGCTGTTGTATTAGAGTTCTAAATAACTTTTTTCTTAACTTGCTTTCAATTTCAGATTTATGTTTTGATGACTTTTTTTTTTTAATTCTGACTTCTTTCAAATGAAGATTATTTAACTGGCTATCACTTTACTAAGTATTTTTCATATAATAATACCATTTAGAAGAGTAAACTTTCACGTGTCCATCTCTGCTTTATTCCAGCATAGGCTAAACAGATACTCTTAACGGGTAAAAATAAAGTTAAATTGAAGGGAGTTTCTGTGTTCTAAAATATTTATCTTCTAAAGGGCTTACAAGAAAAAGATAAACAAATCAGAAAACAGCGTGAAGAAAATTTGGAAGCTCAGAAATTTTTTCAAGTACGGTTGGATGAAAAAGCTGCTGAATTTGAAGAGCTAATGGAAAAAATAGAAAGGCAAAATGAAAGAAAAGAGGAATTAAAGCAACTGCTAGAAGAAAAAGAAGTAGAGCTTGATGACATTAAGAATGCACACAGGTGATACATACAAGTGGCAATAATTCTTTGGGATCATAATAGTATGCAACACTTCCTTGAAGTTATTCTATGTTCAGAGAGTACTTGCTATTAAAACCCCCAGAAATGTGGAAAAATGGAGGCATGGAAAACTTTTTTTTTCCCTGCCCTCCTAAGAAGTGGTATCTACATTCATTGTAAATATGTGCATTTTATTTTCAGTGCACTGAAAAAGAAGTGGCAAGGTAAAGGAGAGCTATTAAGCCAGCTGGAGGTGCAGGTTAAACAAATGAAGGAGAGTTTCGATATCAAAGAGAAGAAGCTGATCGAAGAGAGAAATAAAAGTCTTCAAACTCAGAGGTGAACACCTTAATAACTTATGTTGTGACTGTTCAGTTAGTATAGAGTTGCACTGTTAAGTATACAAAAACGTTTGATTATGTGATGAAAGAATGCGTAATACCTTTTTAAGTACTTGGTGAGCCCAGTTGCTGCAAACTTGGTGTGCGTAGAAGTAATTCTTGCTATACAGAAGGTGACTTACTTCATGACACTAGCAGTCAGTTACAGCATTTGTCCTCTAATCTCCTTAGCTATGTTCCCATTTTCTTTGAAAATAATTGGAGCCTACACTCATTCCTCCCTAGCACGCCTATTCCACCACAATACTTTTGGTTTACCTCTGTGAGGAAACTCCCATGTCACGCTCACATGATAGGGACTCTTACGCAGTCATCACACATGCTGGCTGGAGCCATGCAGTGAAGGTGCTTGTGCACGTGAGGCACAGTCTCACAGTCTGTAGTGGGGTTTCTTTGAGCATGAGCCTGTCAGCCTTCTAGCTTGTGACCAGGATGCACGGGACAAATTGGTTGCAAATCACAGGTCAAGCCAAGCAGTTGTGGCTGGCATTTGGGCTTATGAGAGAGGCCACAGTGCTTCACTAACGTCTGTGTGGGACAATGAAAATACCTTGTGTGCTGTGCAGGAAATCGAGGACAGATCCTCAATACTTACCACAGTAATACTAATAAATATTTCGGTCTGTGACAAACAGACTGTTTATAAGTTACCTGTCATTCTCTTCCCATACAAGTAGTAATAGATTTTTAATTTATTATTCCTCTTGTACTGTCAATTTTTTTGAGCAGGTAATAGTAAATAGGAGGTGATACAGAAACAAATACTCATAACCCAGAAAATAGTCAGGGACTTAGATAATGCTCAGTTATTTCAAATGCTTCTGGCATTATGGAGAATTATGGTAGACTGCTGCCTGAGGTGAGCTTAGATTGTTAGTATGATTTTTACTTTATTCTTTGGCCCCTTTCTCTTATTCTTCTTCCTTCCTCCCAATTATTCTTAAGAAAAGATTAGCTAGTTAATAAGACTGCGTATTTATCTAGCAGTGATAACCACACAGTTACTGAAGGAATAAGCTAGTATGACTAAGGTTTTTTTGCTTTACATTTTTAAATTAAACACTTTGATTAATTACGCTTTCGCTATTACTAGGTTTTGGAATTGTTGGAAGATCAGTAGTGAAATTTTGTCCCACGTAATTCCATTTCGTTTCAAAATTTTGGTGTAAATTAATTGTATAGTGGAATAATTTGCCTTGCTTTCTGTTGCTACATATTTTAGAATTATCCTCTAAAAGCAGAATTTGCTTGGAGTCAAGGAAATGCTTCAGTACTGTGAAGCAGACACTTGTCTATTTCTGTGAGACACAGGCTTACAGGCCGTTTACAGGATCGCATAGTTCAGTCATTGACTTCTCAGGAAGCAAAAGCATAGTAAGTCGAGGTTTGAAAACAGGTGGAGTTCTTATCCATGTTGACAGTAGCAAGCCTGAATTTTTGTATTATTTGCTAGTGATTAAATGCTCCTGCTAAGAGGAATGCTGGAAGCCCTAAACATGGTGTGTAAAACTAGAACACGCACTTGAGAAAACAGGACATCTTCTGATGCTAGATATTGAAATAATTGTCTTTGTGCCCATGTTATTAAAACCTTATCGAAGGCAGAATTGGGCAAAGCAAAATACTTCTGTTGTTTGCAGGAGTGTGATTTTTTTTTTTTAATCTTTTTTAGGATTGCTGTGGAAAAGCTTCATGAAATGGATGGTGCTTTTAGAAAACAACTTGAGTCAATGTTGGCAGCTCATCATGAAGAACTACTGCAGCTTGCAAATGAAAAGGAAAAACAAATTGAAGCAGCAAATGAAAAAGTAATTTTAATACTAAATTTATATGTTTACTGTATTTGTATTTTTATTCTACAGCTGCTACAACAGTGGCGCTTGGAAGTCACCTGTTTGTATCTATCTGGCTGATCTCTGGATGGAAACAGCCCTGGTTTAGTACTCAATCTTTGAACAGCAAGAAAAGCTCTAGAACTGTACGATCATGAGGTTCTGTATTCAAGCGAAGTAAAGTTGCATGCTATGTAGCTGCTACGAGTTGATAGCTAAACATTTCCTTATCTATACAGGCAAGAATAATGAAGATTATGCCAGATAATCCATTTAACTCACCTATGCCAGTGTTAACAGTTACTGTTCCTGTCATACACTGCATTCTTCCTTAGTGTGACAACGGGTGCTTTTTCTGCGTAGTAGGCATTTTGGTTTTGATACATTACTCGCTATCTCCTAGCAAATTAATATTTTTTTTTAAAGCAAAATTCTGCTACTGCATCCTGTGGCAAAAGTAGTGCATTGCTTATTTAAACATAAGCATGTAACTCTTGCATTGCTTATCAGTGTTAAAAGTTGCCAAGATTATATGGGTGTGTTAGGTATATTAAGGAAAAGCAAGAATTCTATTTGATCTCTGTGTGCTCTTTTAGGTTTACTGTGTTGAAGAAGAAATGAGGCAGCTTCTGCAGGAAACAGCAAACAATAAAAAAGCCATGGAAAATAAAATAAGACGACTTACACACGCACTGAATGATATTCAACAAGATCTTTGAAGAGTAATACAAGTTTTTAGTGTATGTATTAATACACAAACTTAAGCAAATACATACACTACAATGCACTTTTCCTTGTTTTCTAGAGAATAAATTCTTTGTGATATATTTTGATGGTTCAGGAATCAGACATAAATATTTGTACAATATTTACATAATAAATAGTTATTTCTAACCCTTGGTTATTTTTAACTGTTTCGTCAAAATGGGTCAAAACACATATATAGATGAAAAGCATCATATGAAATTAGGAATTAGTGTGTTTAATGAGAGAAAAGAAGGTAGAAGCAAAGGCCCAAAGAAACGGGCTCAAAGGTTTCCTTCACTGGGGTAAAAATTCTTGTAATGAGAGATCCAAGAATTTACCTGAAAATACGTTTAATCTACCACTGTTGATGAAGAATGCATGACTCCTGCAACTTAGAGTGGCTTTTTTGGCAGCATATTTTGGTTCTCTACAGCAATAGGCTTCCTACCAGGCTTTTGAAAAATAGGCGATAATAAACAGCTTCTTATGGAAGCCGATCATAAGCCTTATGTTAATGATTGTTATACTTCTTTCATGATGGAGACTTTACCATCTCCACTGTACTCAGGCATTTATTTCATTTGCTTGTTCTCAGAAGATCCTAAATTGTTACTGTACTGCAGCAGACTCTGAAGTGTTTAATGCTGCAGTAGTAAGTAGTAAAATCAGTTACTTGTTGTTACACCAGGTGGAGCTATTTCTTCCCACCTTGCCCCATGCAGTAGCTAAAGCAGAGTCCTGTTGCTCCAAGGATGAGAGAAGCCACTAAGCCGACTTTACCATCAGCTTGTTCAGAACCCAGGCATAAGCACATTGATAGGGTATAACTGTATATGCATTTCTGTGCCCAGCAGCCCTGTAAAAGTACTAGTGCTAGTAAAAGGCTCCTGGCCTTTGGCTAACTGTGCAAGGCCTGTTGGGCTTGTTATCAACTTGTTATGAGAACTTGCTGTGTGAACCAGAGCTTGATACCAGCTGCCTCTTGTTACAAGGTGCTGCTTATGTGTGGGATGTAACAAAGGCCTTGAGCACAAGTTGAAAGCAGAGGCCATGGCACCAAAAACAACTCGCTGACGGTCAGTGACTGGTCTTAGAAAAAGCATGACCTTGAGAGCTGGGAACAGACTGATTTTGCTTTAAGAGAGGAAGCAGCAGTGAAGCAAAACAAAAAAATCAAAAACATCAGTCCAACAACTGAATAAGGCACCTGCAGTGGCCTGGGAAAACAACACCCCTGCCCCGCTTCGCCCAGTAACATTGTCCAAGGGTAGAGGTGGAGGGCTGGGAATGGCCCAGAGATTGCACGGCCTTATAAAAGGGTAAGATCCCAAATTTGTGGGAGGGACCAGAAAGCAGAAAGCTGCCTCAGCTTTGGCTCACTGCATCCTGCAGCTGGCCCCTGAGACCACCGAGGACCGGAGCTGTCAGCGCTAACGAGGAGGCATCCGCTCTGTGGTACTGTATACTCCCAGCTAAGGCGGGATATAGCTGTTAAGGACTGACTGCTTTGAATCCGTGCTAACAGTTGATAATATGTAAAAATTAACACATAGTGGTAATGGTTAGCAAGGTGTAAGAACCGACTCTTAGCACAATTGGGTATGAATGTCAGTCTAGTAGATTTTGCTGTGAAGTTTAAAATTAGCCTAATTTATTAGTCTACTGGCATCCCAGTGATCTCTTCTTGATTCCCTGATACAAATATATCAATGTTATCTAAATGCAGAAGAAAATGACTTCTTATTCTTACCTTGTGCTCTACACACTCCTGCTTCTGAAGAAGCAACGTTACGTGAGGAAATACTGTAGAACAGCTTTCCAGGTATTTAAATGGATATCACTGGCGCAGAAAGGTTGCACCACTTCAGAGTGCTTTTCTGTCATGATTATCAAGTGTTTCCTTGGGTACTTCTTTTTTCTTTGCTTATTATTTGACCAAGCTACACTTGGGTGAAGTAACTGAATACCTGGAATGCACCAGGAAGGTAAGATAACTTATTTTTACCCCGATTCGATTTATTAATACCAGCTCAAGGTTTTTCCTCCAAATTTTTTATTCTGAAACTATTTTCTGATTTCATCACAGGGAGTTGTTACTCTTTTTAACATAAATTCTTTTTATTCCTTGCTCTTGGCTCAGAAATCTCATACTACAGTACTTGGGTGTGTGCACGCGTTAGTAGTGTTTGGATTGTTTGTTCTTCTTGCGGCTAATTCTACCTTTGGCATCGTTTCCCTCTTTATGCTTGCATGGCTTCTTTGGAGCTTTTTAATAGATATTTAAGTGCTTTCTACCTTCAAAATGATAAAATAATAAAAATATGGTGTAGGTCAAAGCTGTACCAAATTTACCTATTCACAAGGATAAATTTCAGCCTGACGTTACTGAAAGGTATAAAATAAATGAATAAATAAATAAAAATATAAATGAACTCTGACCTTGTCAGATGCGATGCAATGCATGTTCTCCTGCATTAATCACAACAATTTAAAACTGATTCCGGTATTAGATTCTGGTTTGTTTTCACTTCCAGACAAGATAATGGATCTATTTAAATCAATATTGAATGTGCAATCAGTCAGGAAATTCCTGTTACCCGAGACCAGGAGGAATGTGATTCAGGGTCCAGAGAGCGTGCATACCCGCTTGCTCCTATACCTATGTATATTGCCCTGAACATGCTATTATCTATGAAGGTACAGCTCCTATGTGACATGGCACATTCAGTGTAACGTCCCTTCATAATGTGCTCCCTTGCCTTGTGTGATGGGGGATCTGAGGGTCTTTTCCCAACAGCGTTTCTTTCTTGAAGTGCATCTCTTGAATTTTTACGCTATGTGGACCTTAAAGCTTCTCTACTTTTATCTGATGGTAGCTGAAGGAAGGAGGCGTACCTCAATGAAGGTTAAGGCCGAGTATATTTGGACACCCGTGCAAGGGACGAAATTCTCAGTACCTCTCGCCAGACCGTCAGCGTGTCCTGTGTCTGGCCTCAGGAGCTGCGAGAACGTGTTTTATACTTAATCTAAGTGGGTTTATATCAAATGCAAACGGTGAAATGAGTGACAAGGAGCTATCGGGTAAGGGAAAGGCAGGCTTGCGGGGGCACGTCGGGCACTCGGGTCGGTCCTCCCTTCCTGAGGCGGACTCCTGGCCTGCGCCACCCGCCCTGGGGAAGCCCGGGCGAAAGCCTGGCCCGGCCCGCGCCAGCCAAGCCGTAATGCTTCTCCCGCATGCCGCGGGGTTGCCCGTCCTGCCCCCGTCTGGAGGCCGCAGGGCGGAGGAGCGCCGCCCGGCCGGCCTCCCCGGGGGGACGGGGCCTGGACCGGACCCGTCACCTGTCCCGCGGCCGCGGCCCCGAGGGGCGGGCACGGCCCATTCCCCACGGGCAGCCCCTCGCCCCCCGCGGCCGAAACATGCCGGTGTCCAGGCAACGGCGGCGGCGTCACTTCCTGCGGCGCCGCCCCTCCCGCCGCAGCCCTCGGGCCGGGGCTCCGTTCTGGGCTCGGGCCGTTGCAGCGGTCGCGACACGTGGCGCGGCGGGGCGGCCCCGCTGGCGGCATGGCCGCGGCGGCCGAGGCGGCGGGCGGCGGCAGCAGCAGCAGCCGCCACGAGAAGAGCCTGGGCCTGCTGACCACCAAGTTCGTCTCGCTGCTGCAGGAGGCCAAGGACGGCGTGCTGGACCTCAAAGCGGTGCGAGGGCGGGGCGGGGCGGCGGTGCCATGGCGGCGGCCTGCCCGCGGCGGGGGGGACGGCGCCCGCGGCACCGCCGGGCCTCGCCGGCGCGCACAGCCCCGCCGCGCTGCCGGGAGGGCGGCGCAGCGCGGGGGCCGGGCCGGGCCGCCCGCCCGCTCCTTCCTTCCCTCCCTCCCTGCCTCCCTCCCTCCCTGCCCGGGCGGCGGGGGGTGCCTCGGCCGCTGACGGGCTGCGGCTGCCCGGTGATGGCTGACAGCCGCCGCGGCCGACTGAAATACGCGTTCCGACTCTTTTTTTAAGAGGTTAAAATGGTTACCGCGCATAAAATGTAGCTCAGTGGGGGGTTTTTTCTATTTATTTTTTACTCTCCTGCGTTGCTCTCTGCACTGACTCCGTGTACGGGCCGTTATTTAAAACTTTCTCACCTGTCTTCCTCGATGTCCTTTTAGCAAGGGAAGATGATGTTGAAAAACAGACGATCGCCTTTTTAGTACTTTTTAAATATATATAAAAGATGCTTAATCGGCGGGGTGGGTGGTGAATCATCGTCGCCCACTTCTGCAGCCTGCCGCCTCTGAGCCGTGAAGGCGTTGGACCGCGGCAGCGGGAGGACTTCCCCGGTGAGGCCCTGGGACGAGCCCGCCTTGCGCCAGGTCCTCGTGCCGGGAGGTCGCCCTCTTGCAGGAGGGACCTTTGGCACGGTGTCCCGCTCGCCGGTTCCCTGGAGCGTGCTGCCGCGCTGGCCGAGGGGCTGGGGCTTGGCTGTCGGGGTGCACAGTGTGTCGAGGCAAAAGCGTGTTTCGCCTGGCTGGTTAAGGTCCTCAGCGAACTGCTGAGGAGTTAAGCAAAGTGCAGTAAGAGGCCGGCTTGGCGCTTTGGTTACTTGAAGTCCGTTCTGGAAAACCCACCTTATTTGTTGGTTATTGTTAATGGGCTCCAGGGGGTGAATGGTGTTCTCGGAGCTTTTTTGTGCATCCCTGTTCAGAGAGCAAGCGCTTCAGTGATGATACTGTGGTTAGTGAAACTTCAGGGTGAACGGGGAGGGACGCTGATAGGTTTTATATTCCTCCTTTAGTTATGCTGTGGTCCGGACAAGTTGATTAACTTCTTAGTATTTAACTGCCTCTTTCTTTAGTAAAACGGAGCTAAGCTGTCCACATCTCGGGGATTGTTGTGCAGCTTACTTTATTATCTGTCGTGTGCTGCGAGGTGTTCCAGGTCAGTTTGAGAAGCAAAGCGTACTCCATTTGTAAGACATCGGGCCAAAAAGCTTAGCTTAAAGAGTCAAAGAGGATGGATTTGAACAATAAATTTGGGCTGTGTATAGGGATGGGATGACTTTTTTCATTCCCTTTTGTGAGGAAGGTGTCCACCCAGAGGGAATGGAAGGGTTGATAGCCAGGGAAAAGTAAGTGGGCATTGCAACAAGCCATAGACATTTCTGCTCAAGACCTTTATTGGAGACTGGTTTCTGAATTACAGGATACCGTTTGTTGGAAGTAAATACTAACTGAAGTTAGTAAATCGTTGGTACTTTCATAAACAATGAGTCAGAACGCACATTTCTGTAACCTGTATTTCTCATAAGTAAGCCACATATCTAAGGAAAAATGAAAACCAGCATGCGTGTTATGTCGGTGTGCTCAGGGAACTGAAGAACCAGGATGGTCTTGAAATGGAACAGCGTTGCAAGAAATGATTCACGCAGTGAACATCTTCAGATGTCTCCCTACTGGCAGGTATTGACCGTCTGATGACGTGCTGCTGATTAGTATTTCGGTAGCAAAACCAGCAGTGCACTATGAAGAAAATACAATTTGGAAACATGAAGTGTACTTCTGGCTTTGTGATTTGGCAATTGAGAGTGAAAAGCTGTTCTATAGGACATTTCCTGGTGACTTTTTGATACATCTATAGTTATAGTTAAGTGGTCTGTAAGAGGATACTTTGGGACATGTGTGCTGACCCATCATGAAGCAGTAGTGATGTGTCGTCCTATGTGTGGGTACCGTTCCTCGCTTTAAGAGCAGGGAACCCTGCAAATTCTGTATGCTGAACTGTTTTTGGAAATGTTTTACCGCTGGATGCTTCTCTGCTAACATCTGACAACTCGTGGGAGTGGAAGTGAGGATTTTCTTTACTTGGAATTTGAATTCTACAGTGCTTACTTTAAAATCAAGCTGCTATTCTCCAATAATTGTATAACTGTCCCTGAATAACCCTGTATAAACAAATCTAGTTATGGAAATAAGCCTAAAACATTAAGGGATGAGATGGATGGGAAAGAAAACAAAGTTCCTATACGCAGCAACCCACGAATTGCAGGGAAGAGAGAAAAAGAGCAAGATGAATGAATAAGGGATAAGCCACCTGAAATGGCTCCCAAAACATAGTGTATTCTTTCTCTTCAGTAGCATACAATTGCTTTTGCCTTGATTTCTTAAATGGGCTTGGTTTATAGCAGAATGCCGTCCCTGCTGTACGGGCAGTTAAGTAGTGTTTCTGATCATCAGTGCAAAACATCAGGTACTCTAAAATCTACTTGTTTGATACTATCTTTAGAAATTTATTGATCAGGAGCAAATAACGGCTGCCTTACACTTGCTCTATTCCACAGAAGAAGAAGAAGCCCTTCTGTTAAATTTTACATTTGCTTAACCTTTTTGCGTGCAGCGATACTCGGTACTTTTACGTACAGGTTGCCAAGCACGCCGTTCAGTTTAAAACTCCCACCAAACCGTTGACAGTCCTCTTGGGGAGATGTTGTCATCTGCTACGGGGACAGGCTGGAAGATACAGGACCTTTTTCCGTTGACACATGGAGAGCAAGCAGGTGTTGCTGGCCCTTCTGCTTTGTTAAGCTTCTCAGTAATGACTCTGCCATGGTGCTCTAGCGAATTCCTCTGCTCTTCAGTGCTACCGCAGTGAATGTGCAGCTGATAATTCCCACTGCCTTTTGTCAGCTCCCAGGGAGCAAAGAAGTTGTGCGAGAGTGCACCTGAACTCTCGATTAGCCTTTTTCTGGTTGTGGGTTTTTTTTATTTCTGGGCAGGGCTTTGTGTGTGTGTGTGTGTGCATACCTGCAACTGAAACTGTGCTGAACAGCACGTTTTCTGTATTCCAGAAGTTGCACAATCTGAATGCAACACAGAACCAAAGCACTGTGCTTAGATATTTTTCTTCCAGTTCAGAACCTGTCTATGAGACACTCATATCGTGCTTGTCTTGAATACATACATATTCAAAGTATGAGGAGATACTAGAAGGAATGACTAGAGTGCAGCAGCTTTACATTAAAAAGATTTTATGAAGGAACTCCAAATACAAATGATTTGGAGGAAGGAATGTGGAAGCTACGTCCAACCATCTTAACAGGGCCATTGTGGTAGATGTCCCTTTCTTGTGCTGCCTGGATCTGCTTCAACCATTTGACATAGGCTGAGAAATGAGGAGTTTTAAAAGTGTTTTTGACAACAGGAGATTTGTTTAAAAGTCTCAGGAGGCTCTTTTAATTATTGAAGTCATTAGTGCATGGTTTGTGTGGAGGAACTGAATGCCTGAACTTAATTTCTGAGCCATGTGCCTACCAGAAGGTGTTACGTTGGTAACTGCTAGAGTGTTGGGGAGTAACTTTTCAATTGTTTTTTAAAATATCTATGAAACATCCCGTAAAATTTTGAGAAGATAATTAGGTTATAAGACCAGTACCAGAAAGTTAGCGAATGTCTGGATTAAACTTTCCAGGCTGGCCCCAGTTTGATTTCATTGTTGGAATTCTTGTTGTAAGTAGTTGGACTTTGTAGCTGTGATTGAATTATATACAGTGCTAGCCAAATACGTATGTAACTGCGTCCTTCATTTTCTCAGTCCCTAACCTGGGGTTCTGAAGCCTGTTTTGCAGCAGTAGTGAATCTCCACTGCTGGTGTTAATGGGAGCTCTCCTTTGGGCATACGAAATGCAATAGAATTTAGAGTACTGAGACCACTCCAACTTTGAAACATCTGAAGTTGGGCACTCAAAATTAGTGAATTTTTTTTTTTTTTTTAGTCTTAAACTTCGGTTTGAAAATACATTAAGATTAGTAAAGCATTTATATATTGTACAGATGGGCATTTTGGAAAATCTCATGAGGTAATGAAATCTGTCTCCAGAGCAGTTTCTTTGTCATTCAAACCGTGAGCAGTAGACTAAGTCCTAGGTCCATGTGTTGAGCAATGGGAAGAAAGCAGAAAGTAATTAATCAGAATAGCAGCTGATTAAGTGTGTGCTGTCCATTCCTTGCACTGAATAATGTAGAGAGCTTGTAGAAATTGTGCCTCTGAAGACTGTGAGATATACAGGGTGTTGATTAAACGTTGCGCAGGCAGCATCAATTTTGTCACTTCCTAGATTTTGAAGGCTTCTCTTGCAATCGTTGTAAGCAGTGTGTATGCATGCAGCAAAAATAGCAGGTTAAGATAGCAGGTGCGTACCTGCTGATACAAGTGATTGAAGAGCCTGTTTCCTTGGAGAGACCTACAGTGTGTGCTTTATGTGTATTTGTATGTATTTTGTTTTGTTATGGAAGACCATACAAAAGATAAATGTTGATAACAGTATCAGTAGAAACACTGTTTAGTAGGTACATCACTGTCAAGGAGAAAGAGCAGTGTTTATACTTCATGGCTATAAGAGCATTTTTTTTTAATCTCCATTCTTTCATTTTTTCATTTAATTTTACTTCACTAGCAAAACACTCACCAGTATAAATTGGACTACTAAGTCCTAGTAATTAACGTTCTAATAGGAAAGTGTCATTTCTTTGGAAGATTAGTGAGTTTGTTTATGGTTCAGAAAATACTGTAAAAGGAGTTATATGAACTTTGCTATAAAATGGATTTGCTTTTCCTTCCTATTGGTGGTTGTCTCAGGTTGTACTCTTCATACAGGCTGCTTTACTAAAAACATTAATTTAATAGATTGTTGGACAAACTGAAATAAATCATTATGTCCCTATAGTGGAAATTAGTTGGCTTTACGCGTTAGTTCAAATTTGGGATGCAGAAGTCTTTGCCAGCTATCCTTCTCTTTATTTTTCTTCTTTAATCTGTTTAATACATATAATCCCTTGTAATCATTGTGTCTGAGTGTCCTGAGTAATTACAGAGTCAGACTCCTCTTTGCTTTCTCTCCTTTTGGCTAATATTCTTTGAACTTGAGCTGCTTTACAGCATCAAAGAGATGAGGGTGTGGAAGGCACAACTAGCTCAAGTTTGCTTATTTTATCTTAAGTCTTTGCATCAGGTACATAAAAGTCACCACGGAGAGAATTACGGCATGAAGCAGACTGTTTCCTCTGCCTGACACTCTGCTTTGCTTTGAGTGATGAGCTGTGACAGTACACGGACACACGGCTTAGCTAGCTGTAACGTAAGAGTGATAGTGTGACAGCGGCAAGCATTCCTATGAGCTGTACCAGGGTCGTGGTGGCTGTGAAACGGCTCTTGGTACTCAGTGTGATGGATCGAGCGAGCCCAGGTACGCCGCGAGGTGGATTCGTGCAGTGAAATGTTAGAGGACGATGCTGGCTGGAAGTATTGCAGCTCTCCTTCAGCCACTTTGTGAAATTACAGCCCTGTCGTTTTGTATCCCGGCACAGTTTAATCCAAACAAAAACTGCGATACCTCAAGTGTCAGCGGAAGGGATGATAAACGTATTATGTTGTTGGCTTCAGAGGCTTGCTGCACTGCAGGGCGTTGCTGTCTGCCTTCCCTACTCTTTCCTACCTTCCAAAAAGAGCGTTGCAAGCTCCTCTGTGCAGTTGAATAGCACATGCTGCAAATACCGAACACGGTCTTTGCAACCCATGTGAACTCTCCTCTCTGACGAGGGTAGGCCTGCTGGCCTTCAAAGCGGTGACTCTGCTCGGCATGCTTTGTAGCACTACATGCAGATGCTGAACTTTTGAATTCATGATTGAGCATCTGGCTCTTGAAGAGCTGAACATTCTCTCTTCAGAATGACATTATTTGGCATTTTTCCAGGGGAATAGCTTAACTGTCTTTTGCCCTCAGCATGCAAGTTTGCTGATACTCATTGCTCTTCTCTTGACAGGCTGCTGATACCCTTGCTGTGAGGCAGAAGAGAAGGATCTATGATATCACCAACGTTTTGGAGGGGATTGACCTCATTGAGAAGAAGTCAAAAAACAGCATTCAGTGGAAGTAAGCCGTGTCAATTCTGCAAATTTTCACGTGCTCAGGAGCAACAAAAATTGCCTCTTTCCACTTCTCCTGACTAGATATGACAGCGTAAAATTAATGTTACACTGATCAATGAGCAATATGACATTTTAGAATCACAGTAAAGTTGCAAACGAGCTTTATTTGTCTTCCCTTTAACTTGCATCTTTGATACATAAAATCAAGTTTAAAGCATACAGGAGGGAAACTCAAGAAAACTTGTATTGCTACTTTATAACTAGCACTTGTAGTTGAAAAATTTACTCTGGATGAATCTGGGAAGGGTATTGGGACACAGTGTCTCCACCTACCTGCCTGTAGCCCATACCTATTTTCTCTTGGGTCACTGAAGGTGAAAGCTCAAGTTAAGATTAGAGGGGAAGGAGAAAGGGCCTGTAAACCAGCTCCAATGCAGAAAAAGGTACGTTCAGAAAGAAAATAGGTAAAGGGGAATTTTAAATTTGATTTGAAGTTAAGAATTTTCATTTTTCTGTTAAAACACTGCTTGGAGGGTAAACACTCATTTCCTTCATATTGAAATTTTCAAAATGTCAAAAGTAGTCTTAAGAAATTATCTTTGCGTGTTTGCTTCAGATTTTCACTTCTTGTGGTTTCATGAACCCTTATGCCTTTTTAAGAGGAGTAGGTGCTGGCTGCAATACAAAAGAAGTCATAGACAGGCTGAGGTATCTGGAAGCTGAAATTGAAGATCTAGAGCTAAAAGAAAAAGAATTGGATCAGCAGAAACTGTGGCTTCAGCAGAGTATCAAGAATGTCATGGATGATTCTACAAACCACCAATATCCTTTTAAATGAATTGTGTGCATCTTGGAACTAGAATTAAAGCAACAGTTAAAGTGTAGGTAATGGGTGAAGCATAATGTAGTCCATTTTATCCAGAAGCAAGGAAAGGCAAATATTTTTTTCTGGTTTTGGTTCAAAAAGAAAGACAATATAAATCTTATTTACATGACTTTTTAACCTCTGTGACTGTATGATTGGTAACCTGAAAATAATTTAGCATATATATATATGTCAGTAATTTTTAAGTCCATGGTATAATCCTGATGTCCTGTTTTAAATGAATGGTATTGCTTTCCGGCGCTTGAATTTATACTTTCTTAGCAGTGCTTTACATGAATCTCTTTTTGTGTTGCTTCCTTCTCTTGAAAAGATTAAGCTATCACCCAAAGATAAATTGAGTTGACAAAGTCCTGAAGCTTGTTGGGTTTGGAACTGGAAAAATATCCTGTGTGTAAATACCCCATGAACAGAGAGAGTTCCAGCTACATTGCTTGTAACCATGTGTTTAGCTGTCTTGCAAGATACTGAGCAAAATAGACACCTGAGATTTGGAGCAGAAAAGTGCCCTTGTTGTCTATAGTACCAGTGATAAGTACTTAAAAATTGCTTGCAGTTGCTCTACAGAAAGTGTTCCTGTAAAATGCATTTTGTAGAAAGGAGATTGAAGTTAGGCATTAGGAGAAACTTTCCTTTGGGAGAGCTAGCACTGGAATTGACCCCCCAGGGAGGTGGTGGAATATCCATCACTGGAGGTTTTCCAGAAGAGGGGAGGCAAATGTCTGGCTGGAATGTCTTTTAACAGTTGATCCTGCCTTCAGGCAGGGGAATGGGATGGCAGATGAACTCTCAAGTCCCCCCTCTGGCAGTACTTTTGTGTGATTCTGGGAAGTTCTGATACGTACTTGAATTCTATAGTGTCCGGTTAGTGAGGTAAATTGTATTCTTCAAAACAAGATTTTAGATGTTCTCATTTTTTAGGAGAGTCTCTTCTCATTCAAGCTACGCGACTTTTTTCTTTTTGTATTTTCTTCACAGATACAGTTTGGTGTTTTTTTTCTTTAAAAGGCAAAACTCTGCTATTTTTAACTAGCCATTCTGAAAGCCAAAAATCATGCCTTGATTACACCTCTGAGTAACAGCAACAGGTCCATAGTTTAGGCTTAGTTTGGACAAACTTCTTTTAAAGGGCAACAAATACCACTTTCATGTTGCTTTAAGAAAAATGTTCCTTGACATAAATTACGTTTTCATATGTCACCCATGAAGATATCTGCAACTGCTTCAATGGTAAGTTGCTGCTAGGCTGTATTTCTTAAAGTGAGGGATTTCCTGATCTCCTTCTTGAAAACTAGCTTGCTAACTAACCTGCTTTTTCCCTGTAAGTATTTTGAATTTAGAAGTATTTAATAGTGATCAGTAGTAAGTAGATGTCTCATAATGTTCATGACTAGGAAGTTCTGGCATTTTCTAGTTGTAGTCACAGATTGTGTGTACGGAACGGAAGCTCAGCTGTTTTCAGAGTACTGGTTTTGGATGTCTCTTTCTGTATTCATACTTTGCAGCAGCTTGCGTCAGGCTGTTAACAGAACCAGGGGCAGGACACGTTGGTCCAACCCACCAGAAAGACCCAGCAGGTCCAAATTTCCTAAAACTTTCTGGTGGCAGCTGCAGCCAGAGGGAGCTCCTGATGATGCTATATAAATGGGGCCAGCTGAAGTTCAAAGATGGGGGGGGCATTGGTACTAAATCAAAAGGATTCCTTCTGTACAGGAGGTTTGAAGAAATTGCCGAGAACTGCTGGCACAAGTTACTTCCCTTGACATCCTTTCCTGATCCTGGGGCACCCAAGGGAAGATTGTTGTTCAGCCTCCGGCTAGGCTCAGAACCATCTCTTCTTTGCCACAAGGAAGGTTGTGTTTGTTTTTGAATAAAAGTGCAAGATTAGACAACTACTGCAGAGTATAGCAAAAATGAGCTGTTACTAAAAAGAGTTAAGGCACCTGGTACGCCAGTCACATAGTACTTCACGTAAGTGTCTCTTAGGAAGTAGAGAAAGAAAAGCATTATTCCAAGTTATGGACAAAGGGGAAATGATGCACAGGTAGGTGAATGACGTGCAGTGTAAGGCAGGTTGTGCCAATGCTGTTGATGTAATTGTGATCTCCTGACTTTAACCCATACATTTTAGTGCACATAATAAGCCACAGGTGAGTTTGGTAGTCAGCTGTTACATCCCAGTTGTATGTGCTGCAGAAGCTGTGAGCTTAAATGTTGGGAAGTGCTGGCACTGAAGATGATCATGAAGACCTTTTGTTCCTTCTCCTGTTAAATAGCTCTGTATTACCACCATTTTTCAAAGTCATAAAGTGAGCTGGACCAGAGAGCTGTTTTAGCTGAAAAAGAGACTAGTTAAATAAATACTTTCACCTCACGTTATGTATACAACTAGGAGATCTGGGGACAGTAACAAACAGGTAAAGGAAGTGCTGAATATTGCATTGCTATGAGAAAAGGTTCTTGCAACTGTGGTGTAAGTATTGGAATTCTGTGATTTATATTATGCAGTACACTTGGATCTTACAGGGACTATGCAAGCCCCACCACAAGTTTGTTTATGTTAGAATTACGCAGTATTTTAAGTGGCCTTAGAGAATTACCATATCTCATTTGAGTGGATACCATGCAAGACTTAAGAAAAATATGCACACTTAACACTTTTTTTTAAAATTGCTATTTAACCAGGAGACACACTTCTAGCAATTCAAGCACCTTGTGGTACACAGTTAGAAGTACCTATACCCGAAATGGTATGTACTGGTTTCTTGTTTACTTAAGTGTTCTAGAGGCACAGTGGAAAAGAAGAGCTACATTAGTGTGGAGGATTTCTCTCTAGCTACGTGTGAGAGGGGAAAAAAAATTAAAAATTGAGATGCTGTCGGTTGAGAATGGAGGGGGACAGGTGGGAAAAGGTGTATTTGGATACCTGGATAGACTAACGGTAACTCTGTCTTCTATTAAAAATGAGATATAATAGTGGGTTTCTTTGCCCTCTTCTTTCTTGCTTTTAAATGTTGCAACTTTCCAAATGAAGCTTAATTTTCATGAATTCCCTTAAGAACTTGTTAGCAGCGACTTTTATCTGTCAAATTTTTCTCTATTGTATTGCTAAATCAGATCTCTTGTGAAAAAGCCTTTTAGATTTAGTTGTAGGATTAGTTTAGGTTTAGTTTATGTTTAGTAACATGGTACTAGACTGGGTAGAGAAACATAGACTGCTGTCTCACTTTAGCCAGAAGGCTTAAACAGGCAGGATTAAAGTAGGAGGCCAAATTACTTACCTCTGTCCATCTTTAATTTTTTTTTTTGTTGCAGTGGTCTGTTTTAAATAAGGGTTTACATAGTTGGGAGAGAGCATTGTATGAAGCGTGATAGCCACTATGCTTGTAGAAGGGTGAAATTCACCTGAGAAGTTTCACAACGTATTTTTAGTGAGGCTAAGCACAGTCTAATATCATAAGAGCATCCAAAGCTAGAACCATGAAGCCGATCCCAGTGATACTATCTTTGTCCGTCTCTGCTGAAAACAGTTCAGGCAATGGTAAGGTTCTCTGTAGGACCGAAGTTAGCAGCTGTGATGCTGGGGGGGGTGGGGTGGCTTTTTGTCAAGGACTAAAACAGCTGATCTTAGTCTTCATCACCAACTTCAAATTGGATGTTTTTGTTTTGGTTCCCCTCCCCTGAGGCTCGTTTCCCACTTTTCTCATCCTCATTTTTTCTAGAACATACTTGCTGAAAACCTGTTTGCTGAATTAACCACTCCGCAGTCAGCGGTCTCATTGAGACTGTGCTAAAGGAAGGTAGTCGTAGCTGTATTGCTTAAATAGCTTGCCAAAAGGAGGCCTGGCAAATCAGCTAAGATTTCTAGCTGACTCATGATCCTGTGTTCACTCAGTCTGGGTGAGATACTCGGCTGTTTTAGAATGCTTGATCCCAACCAGGATCATTCTGAAGCTCCGTTTAAGAGATTTAAATGTACGGAAATCATTATTTATCATTGCTGTTATTGATAAGCTATAGCCCTGCTTATAAGTCTCCTGTAACTTGAATTCAAGGTATATGTGTCTTCTGTAACTGTGTTCTGGTCAGGTAAATACATTACAGGTTTCTAATCTGTTTTGTTTTTTTCTTTTTTATTAGATCACATGTATTAGTTGTTTTTTTTTTTTCCCCTGAGTATGATTTGATAAGTTTGTGCCAATTCTCAGCTCTTCCTATTGATCTAACTAGAAGAGCACTGTATTTATCTTCTGCACCAGTTTGAGAATTTTGTTCGAACATCTTCATTATTTTCTGTGGGAAATAACTATGCAGTTACTGTTAACATTTTGTAAAGTTCCAAGTTCTCAAGGAATGGTAACTTTCTTAATACACCATCTCTACAGGGACAGAATGGGCAGAAGAAATACCAGATCAATCTTAAAAGTAGTTCAGGACCTATCCATGTGCTGCTTATAAATAAAGAGTCAAGCTCCTCCAAGCCCATGGTGTTTCCAGTTCCTCCGCCCGATGACCTTGCACAGCCCCCATCTCAACCGGCAGCTCCAGCAACTCCCCTTAAACCTGCTACAGCTCCTCAAAATCCACCAGAACAAGGTCCTAACCAAGGACGAGAGTTACCGCAAACATCAGCTGCGGACACGCCATCAGGTGGGTCCAGGGTTTTTCCTCCCTCAGATGGGTGGGGGAGGAAAGGGACTGGAGGGAAGGAAGAAACTCTTAGAAACAGTGGTAGATAAAGGAAAGATGAAGAATTTGTATAGCATAGCAGCTATGTTTGTTAAGGGCTTACTAACAGCTCTCAGGAGGTTACAGAGAAGCCTCTTCCTCTTCTGTCTTCTGTCTGGTGAAACAGATTCTCCCCTTGTAGCTTATCGTCTTATACCGAACAGGTTTTGGATGTGATCCTGTTAATTATTCTGAGGTGCTTCTCCAGAATGCAGTATGGAACGAAATTGCCAACCTCTGATGGAGTATATCATTTGAACATGTACCTTTTAATGAGACAGATAATACAGGCACCAGTTCCAGCTTTTGTGCCACAAGGTCACTTACCTTCTTCCACATAGCCACAGTGAGAGACTGCCTGAATATCAGGTATTTTTTTTGTAATAATAGTAGGGTAATATGAAAAGACTTAAGAAAATGCTGTCAGTGTTACAGACTGCATTTCTGAGGGGTCCTGATTAAATTGTGCCTGTGACTTTGGAAGGGGGAGACTCCTCTCACCTCATCCCAAACATTGGCCATGTTCTCCTCAAAAGACAAAGCCGGGTGCAGGTGTTCTGTGTTCCTTTTTACTGTAACAGACTTTGTAACATGCCTTTTTGTCTTTGTAGATGGCAGTGTGCAGCAGAACAGTACAACCCCAGCAGCGACTTACTCCAGCCTTCCAGAGTCGGTGTTGTACCCCAGCCTTTCAGGAGATGTCGCCCAAGCTACAGCTAGCTCAAATGACTACCAGGGCTTGCTGCCCCTGGATGTCAACTGTATTCTCAAGCCAAACTCATTCGACATAGCAAAGATGGAGGAACCCGCAGGTAGGAAGAAGCAGTTACTGTTTAAATGTTTTTATTAGTTTCCTGAGCCCTTCTTTGTGACCAAGCTACCGATGAGTTACACAGAGGGAAAGATGAGCACTTCCCCAACAGAGGAAATGACAGGCCTTTGTTCATCTCCTAATGAAGTCACTGAGCCAGCTCTGAGTAGCAAACTCATTTTGAGCAAAATACCTTTCTCTGCTACCAAATAAGCTTCATATTGTACATGGCTCTAGGGTTATAAGGGATCAGTGGGAGAAATGTATTGGGGAAAAACTGAGGGGTACAAAGATGAATGTATCTTACATATACATGGCATGCTATCTCCACAGCTCCTACACTACACATGAGCCATACTGTACTTTGCAGTTCAGTGTTCTAATGCAGAGAACATGTGTTGACTTCCATAAACACATACTCCTGTCTTTCACAGGAAATATCAGTGGGGATATTATTGATGAACTCATGTCTTCTGATGGTAAGTATTTACTGTCCTTACTTTTCTAATAATCACAGGTAGCAGCATGGGTTTTGTGTGAACTGCACTCTTGGTAGGTGTCTGTTAAACCTGATGCCAAGAGTCAATATGGAACTACTTCTTTTCCCTGTACTGCCTCCTCTATCTTTGTCGTTCTTGTCTTTGCTCCCCTTTCCATTCCCTGCAACAGTTTTATTTAACAATCAAAATATGAAAGCCTTAATCCAGCAAGCACTTACATGCATGAGTAACCCACCAGTCCTTAATTCAGGAAGAAAGAAAGAACAGGCTGATGACTAGAGTGCTGCCTTTAAAAAAAAAAAAAAAAAATCTGGTTTAATTCTGTTCTGCTTTAGGCTTCCTGCAGGAGCTTTGAGTAAACGTTTCAGAACGTATTTACGTGCCTGCACGCAGACTGATACATGGCCAGCTGTGGTACACTAACAGAACAGACAAATGTCACCTGTTTCTGCTCTTGCACCTTGGTGGCCATACGAGTGCCCAACTGAACCACAGCTCTAAGTTCACATGCTCCCTGCCTCTCTGCTCTATCTCGCTAAGGTGCCAGGCAAAGAGGTGAACTCAGCTGGCATTGTTCCTCTTGCTCTGTAAATACGCTGCTGTGAGCAGTCTCTGCTAATATCTGCCCTTCAAGCAGACAACCTCAGGGCTTATGCAGGAAGAACCATGTAATTGTAAGATCTGAGGGGCAAGATGGGATTATGTGAATGTGCCAGTACGTGGCTAAAATGGAAGTAGTCTCCGCTTTTAGAGCAGGTACAGCATGCCCAGCTCATCTGCACTAGGTTAGTGTTCCTGAGGTGCAGCATGAGGGCTGAGGGTTCTCTTCTTGCATTCCTTCCCCAAAGATGGCTTCAAGTCCATGCTTGAAATGCAGTGCACAGAGAAACTGCTAGCCTCCATTTTTCATCTGTGAAATAGGGATAATGGTAACTTCCTTACTTAAAATGATAATATTTGAAGGCTGATACATGCAATACTGTAACAAGGCAAAGGAATATAAATATAAATGATGGCTTTCTGATGAAAGTTTCAAAAGCTGCTCAGGAGCTTCTTGGCTGCAGAAGGAGAAATTAAGTCCATATTCCACAGCCATCACTCCATTCCAGCAAATTCACTTAAAATACTAAGCAAAAAATGTAGACATGTCACTTACTGCCTTAGTTTGAAGGCGATACAGGTATTCACAGTATGTACCCGAGCATGCTTGTCAGATTATCAAGACTATTTTAATTATTAAGACTAACCCTGATACTGGTGATGACAAACGTACTGAATTATGAGATAGGGCTGATATTCCAAAAGTGTTTTAATTTAAACTAAACTATTCCTGCTTTACAGTTTTTCCTCTCTTACGACTCTCTCCTACTCCCGGAGATGACTACAACTTTAACCTGGATGATAATGAAGGAGTCTGTGATCTCTTTGATGTGCAGATACTAAATTATTAGATATTGTGTCAACCAGACTACTTATCTACCTCTAACTATAACATTCTAGACTTCTTCATAACCTAAGTATTTGAATAATGAATGTATAACTTCTTAGTTCACTGACTCTGGGAGTATATTTCCTTTTGCTTCCTTTAACTACTTCACAAAACAAATTCAAAAACCAGAAAAAAGGGCTTTTTATCAAAAATTCTGGCACGTTTTTTCACGAGTGTCCTCTGTGTAATCCAATTATTTGGAGTTTTCTTTAGTAAGAAAAGTGAAAATGCTTTATAGCCTTTTGATCATTTTTTAAAAAATGATTAGGCTTCTTGCTCACAGTTAACAGCATTTTCTTTGAAGCTTTACTGCCAAGAAGCTTTCTATATTTTTTTTTTAACCTTTCAATCAATTTTGAAGCTTTCACTGCCAAGCTGAAAAGTGAAGGATATCAACTTGAGTTATGCTAAATTGTTTCAGTGAACCAATTTTGTGAAGTGCCTTCTGTTTTAGCACTTTAAGTTTCTCACACTGACTTCTGACATTCCACTTTCCTAGATGATAGGAAAGGTCTGTTTGTAGTTTGTATTAAAGTGTGCCAATGCTTGTATATTAACAAGATTTTTTTAATAAAATTGTACAAACAAAGCCATCGGTATTTTTGATCTTTATTTCTTGCAATCCTTTCATTGTCCATTATGCATTACAACTGAGATAATAGGCTTGCGGCAGCATCCACATTTGCTGGTTCCTCTTCCAGATATGTGGAAACCTGAAAAAAAATGAGTTACAGTTTAAAGTAGAAACCAGTATCTTTTTACTCTGCTTGAAAAAAACCTAATAAATACCTGTTGTCTAGAAGATTAGTTTGTCTTTATGTATTTAATTTAGGCTAATTTAGGCTTCCTAGATATAAGGAAGAAATTTTTTACGCTGAGGGGGGTGAAACACTGGAACAGGTTTCTCAGAGAGGTGGTGGATGCCCCATCCCTGGAAGCATTCAAGGTCAGGTTGGACGGGGCTCTGAGCAACCTGATCTAGTTGAAGATGTCCCTGCCCATGGCAGGGTGGTTGGACTAGATGACCTTTAGAGGTCCCTTCCAACCCAAACTATTCTATGATTCTAATTTGGGGGAATTATAGGATTCATTAAACTTGACAGATAAGCAGCCAATACTTTATGCTGCAGGAAAAAGACAAAGCATCATGACAAAACGTACATGGCCAAATGGAAACAGGCTCAGCTTTTAGTTCAGGAAATGCTCTCAACAACATAATTTTGCAGCTTTGGAGAAAATACTATTACAGCCTGAGTGATCAAATTCAACATTACATCATGTACAGCCCTACCACCATGTGAGCAGTGGGATAGTCCAAATTCCTGGCTGCGTACAATAGCAAACCAGCAGGGACAGGGCCACTGGCACCAATTGCCTTGAAACCCTTGCTCGGCCTCATCCTGCGCTGGCGGCACTGTCACCTATGTTTCACTTTTCCCCTCAGCCTCTCCTTAAGGTATTTGACACTCGTTCTGTCGCTCCCAGCCATACAGAAACTTGATCACCCCAGGCACAGTAAATAAAACTCAACTCATGTCCACTTCTCCCAACTCCCTCTACTTCCTCCAGCAGCCAGGATGGATTCATCTGTACTTCGTGCTGATCCACTGCTTTCTCTCTCCGCCAAACCATGCCTAGTACATCAGGAAGAGTCAGCATAAAGAGTTTATACAGAGGAGCTTGTCTGCAATTAAATTCTGTGAATTATTTCTTGCTCAAGACTGCATGTAGCCCTGTTTATTTAATAGAGTAGACAAAGGAAGATGAGCGAAACACTGTCTTGGACCTTAAGTGCTACAGGCAAGAGCTCTAGTACAGAAATTGCTGTTTCAGGCGTTGGTACTTCTGATGAAGGAATATGAAGGCTTAGGAATCAAGAACAGAGGCAGAGCTGTTTGGTTTAAAGCACTATCAGGTGCTTCAGGTAGGGAACAGCAAGGTTCATCCTTACTTTCTATGTCTATTCATGTTGAGGCGTAAGCCTCAAATCAAGGGGCTGGAGCTGGAATTAACTCTAAAAAAAATCAATTAAAAACCAGAACATAATTTAAAAATATATTTTGGAAGCATGCTCCAGCTTGGCTGCCCACCCTCATCTCTCTTGACTTTAGTAGTTATATAGCACTTGAATATGCTAACCAGATTTCAACATTACCACACAACTGAAATCAATAAAGCTGGGTTTATAGCTTTAAAGCAACTGCATTAGTTGCTTGCAGTCTTAGAGCCAGAATATAATGTTCTTAACACGCACTTGCCTTTCATTTACCTCCTTAGATTTTTACAAAGGGAAATTACCTGATGACTCTTCTGAGGTTCTGCTGCAGTGCCTTTTGATAGCTGCTGTACTTCTTTCTGAACTTCAGCAAATGCTTTATTTATTGTGCTAACTTTCTCAGCATTTCTAATGTTTATCTGGGAGGGAAAAAAAATACATTGGTATTTTTAACTGAAATGCCATTGGCACGTAAAATTGCACCGTTTTTGTACAACTATTATACAGCCAGTGTTACATGCATGTCTTCCAAAATTGTTTTTTAGTAGGTATGTTTTTAAACTTGAGTTTATCTGTTAGTTATATCATCTAGTCATGTACTACTAATGTTGTAATAAATTGAAAATTATGAAAGCAGTTAAACTTGTTCTATTGAAAAGGGATCCCATAGTGATCCAGAAGCAGAACACAGAGAAAACAAAGGCCAGGCTGTGGACAGGCCCTGCTATGCCACCCTCAGCTCCTCTTAGCTGGAGTGGAATTCCAGGAAGGGCTCCTTCCTTCTTTTGTAAATGATCTTATCATTTTCAGTTTCTTCCAGTAGTTTGCCTTTGAGCATCACACCTTGCATTTCTGCTTGTTCATACTGTAGGTCTGGCCGACAATGTCTATTGGCTTTTGCTAGGGTATTTAAAGAAACTTCTGTGGCTGTAGCAGACCAGGATGTGTGTCTGGTCCCTGGACACCTCAGTCTCACTTACTAGCCCAAGTCTGCCTTCGTAAGTTATTTCAGCAAAGATGCTTGCTTTTGAAGGTGAAGAGCTAAGATACGGACGCGTGCTGTGCTCTGGGGACAATAATCTGTCATAGAGGAGCAGGGTGGATGCATGGGGCCATCAACACTTTCACCACTGCAGCAAACTAAAATTCAGCTGATCTCAGCCCTAGCACTTGGTGCTTTCTGAAGCACCAAGTCTGGAACAGGATTGTAGCCAGATAATGGCCTATTACATTGCAAACATTCCAGAAAGACACTCATACTTCTTCAGGCAACCCCAAATTTCAGGATACCTACTGCTGTTCCAAGGGCTACCCCTGTAATTCGCCTCTCAGCAATTTACATAGGCAGAAGCAAACCGTGAACTGTTAAACGTATTCACTTTGCTTTCAAAGCTTCCATAATTTCAGAGCGTGTGTACATTAACAATAATTCCATTTATTCTAAGTGAGTGACTAAGAGAACCAGTAGTAAGAAAGCAGTGGCAAGAGGCTGATAAAAGAAGCCTATTCAGATTAGCAGTTTAATTCATAACAACCTGGATGGTGGCTCAAGAAACATGGACTCGGCTCCTAGCTCAAATCAGAGTGGATGGAACTGTGGGCAATGCAATTTACAAAGAGTTTAGGTTTCCCGTCGGGGCTTGTTACCGTTTTCCAGCTTCACAGGGGTGCTAAAAGGATCCAGTCAGTTTTAACACCTGATATCCTCAGCTACTCTGGCAGGATTCCTCCGTAGAAAGAGGCTCTGTAGCTAGCATGTGTATCTATATCAAAAGTTGTTTAAATAGTTATAATGGGCTTTTACCTATTAAAGAATAAATCTATTTTAACAATTTTTTCTGAGCATTTTCCTACACTGCTTAATGATAAGTAAATCCCCAAAGGCTTAATGAATTAAAGAATCAGCTTCAAACACACAGAATAAAATTTTACTCCTAATAAGCTACTGACTTTTCTTGAATATGTTTTTAAACCTGTTTCTCCCTTTATTATACAGAACCCTCTAGACTAAGTGGAGATGTGATGCCAGCAATATGAAATTGTTTTGGGGCTCCTTGTTTATTTCCAGAGTTTGTTACGTTCCTGTCTGTCTACCAGATTAACTTGTCAAGTGGCTTTAGCTTCCAGGAGAAAATCTGAAAGGGCCTTTTTTAGAGCGTTTCCCAGCAGACTGCAACTAAATCTAATGGGAACAATAAGCCACTAACTTTCTGCTTTTATTATTAGATGCCCTTCTAGAGGGACCAGCTGAACTCTCGACAGATCACACAGCTCAGGCTGGAGGCAGGGTTTGAGAGGAAGATACCATATAATGACTTGCTGCTACCAAGAGGAAAACTCTTGCTAAGATCACCCCCATCCCTCTTCCCCTGCATCGCTCCCAGCCACACAACCCACTCTCTCCCCCCTCTGGGCTGTGGTGCTCTCCAGACATGAAAACAGCAGAATATTATTTTTGCTTGTTTACTTTTCCATTGCTTTAGTGTGTTAAATCTGTTCACAGAAGGATCTGCAGAGCATCCCAGCCCATGTAAGCTGTCAGAAGGGGGAAAAGAGGAATTAAGAGTAAAACATATGGCAGTGTGTGCTCTTAAATCTGTTCACTGCATCTCAGACACGGTTTTACTTGACAGCTGAGACAAATAAACAGCTTCTGGATCACAAAAGGCTCCATCCTTTCTAGTTCTTCCCCCCCAAAATGTTTCTCTTTGCACTCATTCATAGTCAAGTTTGTTCAACTCATCAACCCAGCAGAGAAAAATGAAAAATGCATTTTTAATTGCTTTTGCTGCTGATTTAGCAAGTTGAATCACCTAGTATGGGATGAGTTCCCGAGCCAGCATCCAGGCGAGCTGTGGGAACAGAGCCCGGAGCCTGGTAAGGGAGGCCGGAGTCGGGAACATGACAGAAAGCAGCAGGACTTCCCCTTGCAGTATCTGTGCCTGGTGGTTTGGATCAAGCCATTTTGTGAAACCGTACCCTGAATTACACCACCAGCGATGCTGCAAGCGTTGCCTAGTAAATGTAAGCTCATCGAACAACCGATGTCTTTAGCACCACGTTCCCCAGGACATACTGAGATGCTTGCTGTCAGATCCCCCTCAAGCAGAACAGCTTCAAGTCTTACGTGGCGGATGCTTGCAGGAGATTAGTCAAATAAACTTTTCGTGCTTCTCTTTCTGAAGATGATGACATCAACATAAGACAAAATTTTCAGGTGGAAATTGCGCACTTTGCAATTTTGTACCCAGAAGAATACTGTCCACAAAACAGCTCTATTCAGTCAGGCACGAGCGCTTCCTCCGCCCCGCAGAAGAGGCCTAAGAGGAGGAAAGGCCGCACCTGCCCGGCCCGGAGCCAACCCCGCGGAAGCGGCCGCGGCCGCCCGCCCGAAGTCCCGCGTGGGGCCTACGGGCGACGCGGCGGGACCGAGGCCCTCCGCTGGGAAGCTACCACGCCGCTCCCCGGGCACGCCTCCTCCCGCCCGGCGGCCCCCCGCGCTACTCACCTGCTTCAGCCCGGAGGTGACGGGCCGCGCCTTGCCCTTGGCCTTGGCCTTGACGGCGCCGCTGCGGGCGATGCGGAAGACGCTCGCCGCCTTCGCCCCCCGCGACCGGCTCTTCCCCATGGCGGCGGCACCGCGCCGACGCCCGGCCGGCTGACGTCACACCCGCGCGCCGGCGAAGCCTCCAATCCCCCCCCAGCACTGCCACGGGGCGGCGAGGCCGCGCGGTGCCGGCAGGGGGCGCCGCGCCCCCCCCAGCCCCGGCCCCGCGGCGGGGCGACGTCCCCGTCCCCGTCCCCGTCCCCGTCCCGGCGTGTGCTCCCCACCTGCCCCCGTTCTCCCCAGCCAGCTTCCAGCACGGGAAAGCTGAGCTTTCCGCGCGTGTCACTGCTGGCCGCCGAGTTAAACGCCACGGTGCCAAAGCACGTGCCGGACAGTCCCTGAAACACAGGGTTTAAAAACAAACCAACCAACCCAAATTTCGAGCGGGTTGTGGGAAACCCTTCTGCCTTTTATGGGCCCCGCCTGCAAAGCGTGGATCTTTCTACGGCCAGCTCCAAAGGGAGTTGGCTTCACTCCCCTCGGACCAAGGCGGGAGGGGAGCACAGGGGCCCGCCGCGGGACGCGGCAGGGCTGGGCAGCGGGGGCCGGGCAGCGATGCTCACTTTGCTTTACTTTCGGGGCAGGGGGGACGTAACCCCAGGAACAGACACTTATTTCCCCGTCCTTCCTTGCCGCACAACTCATGGCACTTGCGGGGAGGCGGCTGACGGAGGGGTAACAGCTTTACTCCGTTGGAGCGGTCCCTTGCGAGGCGGCACCGCAGCCGCCAGCCGGCCGCCGCCGCCCCCGGGCCGCCCCGACGGCGCTGCGCTGCGGGGACGCTGGGCGGCGGAGAGCTGAGGGCGAGAACCGGCACGGATGGGCCGGGGGGCCGGGGCCGGGCTGCGCGGGCGCGGAGCGCTGCAGGCTCCTTATCGGCGCCCGAGCATCGGGGCGTCGCCGCCCGTCGCCTTCAAAGCGGGCGGCGGTGACGGCGCGGCCGCCTCTCCCGTCCCAGCCCGTCCCGTCCCGTCCCGGCAGGAGACCTGAGCCATGCTGCACTGGGGATACGACGAGCACAACGGTAGGGCGGCGGCGGCGGCGGGGGGAGGAGGACGGGGGGTCGGGGGCGGCCGCCGTGCTCCCTGCGGGGCCGTCGGGGCGGCCGCTCCCGCCGCGGCCAGCGGAGGCACCCCCGAGGGCACCTCCCGCAGCTGACTTCGGCAGCTCCCGAGCCCACGAGAAAGCTGAACGGGCTGAAATGCTGTCGAGGCTTTGCAACGTGAGACCGAGCAGATTTTTGTCTCGAAATGATGCAAGGCTGGCTGCTGAGAGAGGTGTTTCATGCGTGCGGCATCGCCTGCCGGAGTCGGGTCGGGGGTTGGCTCTGAGTTGGAAAAATTGGTCTGTCTCGTTCCCTGTAGGGATTTCGTTTGCTTGTCTAGTTAATCAGTTGCGTGCACATATCGAGTATTTATTAGACGGTCACACTGATCAGAGCTGCTTTATCGGCGGTGCCTTTCTGACGCCGGCTGTGTTCTGCTTCTGTTACACGGCGGGTAATACTAGGGACTACAGTCGGTCATTTGAATGTATAACTATGCACCTGAGAGGAGATGCTTTTGGATTTCAGTTGTTTCATGGTTTCCTTAATCTTGTCGGTCTTTGAAGTCCCAGGATGTGCTCATCAGCGGGCTTAAAGACTTTTCTCTGTTTTGCATTCTAAGTCATGCAAACGCGGCTCCTCTGTGCAGACCGGCTCCCAAGTCATGCAAGTAGAAATGAAAGTGCTTTTGTAAATTGGAAAGTCAGGTCTGATAAAGTAAATGGAATAACTTACGTTGTCTGTTATAATACACAGAGAAATAAAACACCATGATAGTAAAAGGAGAGAGCTATATATTTGCATATACTAACGCCTATAGGAGTATGCTTCGGTTATATTATTACTTGGAGTTTGGCATACTGTTTGCGCAAGTACTACCTTTCCTGCCTGGTCCTTTTGTTCAGTCTTTTCTGGATGGATATACTTTTCCTGAAAAACTGGGTGGTGGTGGATCGCAGCGATGTTGCAATGATTAGGTGTGTTATCTATGGTTGTGCAGTCTACTCTACCCCTCCCCTGAAGACGTAAATGGGTCTTGTTTTTCAAATTTGTTTCTCCATATGTTTTCCAAGAGTGCTGTGGACTTCACCTGCACCATCCAGATAAGAAGCCCACTTTCCCTCCCTTATCCTATCCCTCCTCCTTTGCTATTCTCAACTTCTAGGAAGGGGAGGGCACCAGAATTTCTATCTGGACCTGGACCTTGTTTGAGGCCCCATTTCTCCTATAAAACTCTGTTTACTGGCTGATAACATGTTTGGGGTGGAGTTTGGCTTTCTCTTTCTCCCCCTCCTCTCTTGGAGCCCCCAGCAGCTGGGGTGGGTAGCTCCTCATCAGTCCATCCCCTTCCCCCCGCCTCTCTCAGGCGACTAATGGTGAGAGGCGTGGATGTCCAACACTTCACTGCTCTTCCCTAGCATCAGTTTTATTTCTCAGCTTTTTCTCTTTTTGTGCATTTATTTTAGTGGTTTTGCTTGTTTCTTGTTTTGCTGAATAGCAGCTGCAGGAGATTGCTCTAATTCTTGAAAAATTTTGTTGCCCTGCATGGCCCTGAATAGTTTCCCTGGGACTAAGATTAGCTTTCGCAACTAAGGAGGTAGCAACAAAGTGTAATTAATTACATTTGGTGCAGTCATATATTAAAGTTGATTTCATAAAGAGTTGGAAAGACATCGGCATTCACTCTGAGTTCTGCATTTGTTACTTGCAGTGATAAAAGCACTGTTTTTTTTAAACCAGGCAAAAATTCATTTGCCCTTTAGCAATAACAACTGCATCATAAATCATTATGTGCACAAAGTAGCTGCCAAATATTGCACATACATGCCTGCGTATATGGTATATCTATGTATAAGGACATGGTCTGACTGGTATACACAGAATTAAATGTTCTCCCCTGCTCTGATGCACGTATTTCTGAAATGCGAAGAGGCATTGTTTTATTTCTACGCAAACCTTGGCCTTTGCTTTCTCGCCACTGTTCTTGCCTCACAGTTTTGATGGTGCTTATGTATGGAGGCGTATTACTGAGATCTTGAAAACTGGCTTCAGTGTGGCATCATGCATGCTTTTCTTAGCTGCTCAAGGTTCCTGTGACGAGGGAAATGTTCTCACCCCTTCACAGAAACAGTCCCCTTAGTTAACCGGGGAATTGCCTTAGTTAAAAGACAAATTGAGAATCAATTGCCTTCAGTTTACTATTTGTTTAATAAAATATATGGAAAGTACTTACATGTATTGTGTTTTACTGCAAAAATGTCTCTTGGTCTAGTTACAACTATAACACTGAGGTGTTTTATAAATAAAAGGGGATATGAATTCCTTATACAGCACTTAATTTTACCCGTTATGATTTTCCAATTGTTTTTATTAGAGCTAATCTTATTGTAACCTAATACGCAGCTAAATTACTTGCAAACCTAACTTTATAAATTTAAGCATTTTGTGTATGATAAACTGGGCAATGGATTCTCTTTAGGAATAAATGCGGGTATGATCCTGCAAAGGTCAGACCATACTAAACTAATAAACTTTCTGCATATAATAGCAAACCATCCAAAAAAAGAATCCATGTTTTCACCTGTACGTACTCTATTTATGCAAGTATAGAGGCTCACTGCAACTGAACCGTATCCTGCGATGTCTCCGCTAGGCTTGTTTCAAGTTGGTCTAGCCTTTTGATGAAACTCATCACCTTTAACTCCAGCTGGGTAAAAGAGCACCGCTGTTAGGTGCTACAGCGAGTTGCATTTCCTGACAACTCGTAACTGCCTGCCTTAGGACATCTAGTTCATGAACTGAATGTGTCCAATGCTGGTGGGTACCGTAAGTAGCAATAGTCTAATCTAAAAGTGACAGAGGTGTGCATTGCATTTGGTAACTCCGTGTCCAAAATAAAGGCGGGCAATCTTGAGAGCAGATGGTTCAGTTTTTTGTCCTAAATCTTGGTCACAATGGCTTTGATTGTTAAGAGCTACTAGGTAATCTCCTCTAGCAAAAGAACATTTTCCCATCAATAGGAGGGGATTTCATAAGTTCAAAAATTGGTATATTTAATCACATTCCTTCAACAAATTAGAGAATGAAGGGAGGTGAATTGGTGAGTTACACTTTCATGGGTATGTCTTAGAGTACATCTCTAGAAAATTAAACTGTACATTTGTTGAGACGGAGGCATATAATTCAGGTGCAAATTCAGAAGACATTTTCACCCTGGAGATCCCACTGGCTTGAATCTGATTGTTTGGCATGCATTTGAGCATCTCTTCTGAGTGTAATGACTTATTTTCCAACAGTCATACACAAAGTTTGCTTTGGGATGGGGTCCGTAGTAATGAATTGAGCCACAGTTTTCACAGAGTGGCAGGAGTATGATAATTGTATTAGATTGCTGGTAGGTAATCTAGTAAGGAATACCACTTGATATAACCAAGTGGTACAAAATGAGCTGAAGTTTCTTGATATTTTCCTGTGTATTTTGAAAGGTCAGATTTCTGGCAGTCTTGTGTTAATGACAGATGTTTAATCACCAAAGCAAATGATTTTGGTCATCCGCTAAGGACAAGTACAAAAGCAGGTACAATGTCTTTTTAGAACTGAAGTTTATTGTTGAATAATTAGCTAATGCCAGAATCACAGCCTTGGATCCTCTTTTTGGAACATTCATATTATTTATGAATGCAAATCATTCATATTATTTACTGTACAATAACTATAGTTATTGCTGAGATGGAGCAATAGGACCAGGTAGTTAAGCACATAAATATATTTTGCCTTTCCTCAGCTTAGGAACATTCTAAGCATTAAAATTAAGTAGCAATAAGCTTCTTCTAAGCATCCTAAATCACAGCAGTTAGTTATGTATAAATGATGGAGTGGTGCTTCTTCAATTAATAAAATTGTGCATTGCATTTCTAACTACAAGGTACTGGGATCTAAACACAATTAAAATTGTATCATATGCTAAACTGTACATAATTAAAATATTGAATAGCTTTGATGACCATTTGTGAAGTGAGAAGAATTAAGTTAAAACAGCTTTATATTTCAAACCAGTAGGGTTTTTACCTTCTGCCGTAGAAGCGGTTTGCTTAATGAGTGTAGTTAACGAAGTCATTAACAAAAGGACTTTTTAACAAACTCAGGACTGAAGGTCCTTGCCTTTGTTCTACCTGAGGTTTAATTCTTAGGCTGGTCTTTACAAGTTACTCCTTCCCTCTTCTATTTTTTGGGGCTGCTCAGAGGAGAGTCAGGCTCTGCCCAGGTGGCTGCGCAAGCTGCTTCCCCACAGGGCCGTGGGACGCTTCCCTCCCTGATTTACTGCTGGGGCGCTTGGGTTATTTTAGCACCTGTGAGTTTCTGAGCTATGTTCACTTCTATTGAAGTTGAGGAGAGAAAACTATCTGACAACTTTTGATGTTAGACTATTAATCACAGCATAATACATTTTAATCCTTTTTTGTCATCATGTTTATTTAAGTGCTAAGTCATCCAGAAAGACCCAAACCAACAGGCCGAGATCAGTTACCTTCAGTATAGGGAGTTACGAGATTTTCAGTGATGCAGATTTTACAAGATCAGGTTCTGATGCTCATATTTAAGTTTTTCTTATATATAGTTAATTTATTATGCTTCTTACCCATGATAAGCCTGGAGGAAAAACAAGTGCTATGCTCTTTATAATACTGAAAGATCATTAGCCCGGCAGACTTTTCCCTTTTCCCTTTTCCCTTTTCCCTTTTCCCTTTTCCCTTTTCCCTTTTCCCTTACCTTACCCGCTTTTCCATCCTAAACCTTGTTTGCTATCTTTACCTTATAGAACATATTCCCCAAGCAACTTATTGTTCCTGTTTTTCTGCTATGGCCTCTTTCTGCATTGTTTATTATTCAAATATGGTTCAACAATGGCACATATATTCTTAATGAGCACTCTCTGATGTTTAGTAGATAAGAACAGACACCTCACACATCTCATCAGTGAAGCTTTTCTTACTATTTTAGAATGACATTTGCCATTTTTCTCATATCCATATTGTTGATTTACAGAGACAATGCTTTTCAGCTGACTTTCGGCTTACCTTGCATGGAGAGAGGAAGGTTATTGATTAACAGCTTCTTTAGTGTTTTAATTTCTAGCTAACTGGTGAATGGTGGTGCAAGTCTGTCTCTGGAAGGTCTACTCTCATTTATCAGCAGGAGGTGGTAGAAATCCAAACCTTGTGCAGGCACCACTGTCCTGAGTGTTCCTGTTCTTTGCTGATTTTGTCAGCACTATCCTAGTGTGTGTATGTATGTGTGCGTGTGTGTGTGTAGACTTCATGGTTAGAGAGTGACACTCTTGTGTTGTGATAGCTGGTTTGCAGGGTCGATGGGTTGGGAGGAGGTGATCAGTTGTGCAGCGATGCTTAGGTTACAGGCACTGCCATCAGGCCCCCGGAGAGGCCATGCACCACTCAGCCTTTTTATCTTCTTTGACATCTCCCCATCTTATTCAGCGTAGTCAGTAGAAAATGTGTTCTCAGGACTTTTGCAGCCAATGACTAAGGTATAAAAAAATGCTTAAAGCAGGGATTTTGGATAGATAAGAGGTAATCCTTAAAGACATAATGAGACATGATATTAGGCAAAAATGGCATGTCAAATATTTATTGGGGCACAGTACCTGTTGGATACAGGATGCTTGATTTGAATGAGCATTTGCTGGATATGTCTTGTGCATAGTTGAGTCTTAACTGTGTATAATTAAATGTCTACCTGCTGCATGTGGCTTTGTTCAAAGGCCAAATACAGTTAGATACACCATGCAAGGTAGATAAAGGGGTCCTGAGAGCTGCAATGTGGTGCAGCAAAAGTAGCTGAATATTTTGATCTGTGTTTTTCTGATGCGCCCTTTTTGAGTTTAAAAGATGCAAACAAGAACAATTCAAGGAGAGTCTTCTTTCACATGAAGCAGGGTGCTGCCATCAATTTAGACTTCTCCTCCAATGCGTTGCAGGGCCTGCCCACTGGAAGGAGGTTTTTCCTGTCGCTAATGGAGACCGTCAGTCACCCATCGACATCAAAACTGAGGAAACCAAGTATGATCCCTCTCTCCGTCCTCTAAATCCCAATTACGATCCGGCTTCTGCTAAAATCATCCTCAACAACGGGCACTCCACCAGTGTTGAGTTTGATGACACCGTCAACAAATCAGGTTTGTTTCTTTCCTGTTGCACTGTGTCTTCTTCCACTGTTTCCTGAATAGAGTGCATACAGCCTGAGCATGTCTCACTGCCTGGTATGAACTCTTCATAAACAGTAAGGCTTTGCTGCTCCGGGTGAGAGATTCCTTCCTTCCCTTTCATGTCTTTCAGCATGATACAATGCGGGAACATATTTGGACACGAGTTCGAGGTTGCATTTCTCAGAAAGTGATAGGATTCCCTTTACACAGGGATGGTTTGATCCACCCCAACCAGCTAGATAGTGTCAGCCTCCCTGTTTGAACAGTGTTGTGTACAATTTTTGAAATGCTGCTCTCTCTCTCACTGCAGATGAATCCTTTGTGTCTCATTACAGGTTCATTCCAACCGAATCGCTCAAGTCTCTTATCTGACTTTAGCTGCAGGTTTGGTTATATATATTTTTCCCTTTTACAATCCATACTTGGACTTCTTGTGTCAGGAAAGAGCCAATACAGAACAAATTAAATATATACCAAGTGATGCCTTTTCTTTTCTGAAAAGTGTTATTGTCCCAGTCTTTTCTAGGAGTATGTAGCTTCCCTTTTTGCAAGCAGTAATTCTTATTTAGAAGTTCTCTGGTTTAGCATAGTCTTTGTAATATTAGTGCCTTCATCTTTAAAACCTTCTCTTGGGTGGTAGGCTAGCTAGCACACCTCCCCTCAAAACTGTAGGAGTGCAGTTTCTATGAGCAATAAGATCCTCTTGTGGTTGCGTGAGGCTTAGCTGAGGATCCAAACCCATATGGTGCATTCACAAGGGTCAAAGCCAGAGGGGGACTAGTTTGTGATCACCCTGTCCATTAGTCCTGAGGAACTATTGGCTTATAGTGGCAACAAGGAGAGACCTAGATGGAGACAACATCATACTTTGCTTTCCCGGACAGTCTTAGTTTAATTCTTAAATTTCCTGTCGATACAAGCAACATTGGATGTTGCCTGAAAGCCATCAGCTGACCGTCAGTGATCTGGTCTGACCTCGTGTGTGTCAGATGCCACGGGACTTCCCAGAATTAATCTCTGCTTCAAGCCTAGTAGGTGTGGGTGAACTAAAGCACATCTCTTAGAAAAACATACAATCTTGATTTCAAAATTTCCAGCGATGATGAACCTACCACAGCCTTTGGTAAGTTGTTCTAATTGTTAATTACCCTCACAATTAAAAAAATCGAAATCACATTTTATTTCTGGTGTGAGTTAGATCAACTCAGCCTTTAAACTCCTTTTTTTTAAAAAAAAGTAACAAATACGAATACACCAAGAACCTCTTCCACTTTCTAACGCCATCCATGAAGTGACAGGGCCTGAACATAGTATTTCTGTAGGCTTACAATGGTACCAAAGCAGTGGTAATGTGATCCCCTTCTTACTGCTTTCCTCAGGCCATATCTCCAAGGATATAGTTCATGTCATGGCAAAGCACTGACAGATGTTGATCAGATAATGAACAAATGTAATCCCCAGTCTCCTTCAGGAGACTCCGTATCTTCTATGTATGGGCTAGATTCTTCAGTCCACATACATGGCTTTACATTTTGGCCATTATCATGCCTTTCTTATCAAAGAATTCAAATCCTTCTGTATCCATAAACTGAGTTATTCACTATTTTCCCTAATATTTGTCACTGGCGAACTTTATCAGTAATGTTTTTGTTTTCTTTCAGGTCATTGATCAAAAAATACTGAATTTTCTAGGGCCAAAATTTGGCCTCTGGGGCACCCCTGTGAAGTAAGCACTCCTGCCATATGGTGGTTTTATGAAAAAAACAAAAAAGATAATTAATTGGTACTAAATACATTAGCATCTTTTAATACATTATTAACTGACTTCCATATGAACTATTTCTTCACTTTGGCCAGCATTGAAACCGGGCTGTCAAGTCTGTAACTGTTTGTGTAATCCTGTTTATCCTCTTTGGTACCACATTAGTTCCATTCTCTGAAATTCGTCTACTGATGTTTCAAAGATCTCTTCTTCCAGCTCTTTTCAAACTTTGAGATACTGATATTTGCCTTAAATAGCTTCTGACTAACCTCTTCCTTAATTGCTGTTGGAAGGGAAGGGGTTTACCGTCAGTGTTATGATGTAGTACAAATACATCATCAGGCCATTTTCCACATTTTTCAGCAGAGGTATTTCATTGAATGCTGATGCATTTCTGGGTAATTGTTTTCCCTCAGCCAGTTAGAACACTGATCTTTACACATTTCTAGGATCATTTGCCTCCAAGTTTTCAGTCCTTGAAAGAAGGAATTTGTTTTAGGAGTGCCACTTCCCCATCCCCTTTGTTCACTAGGTTTATAGGCTCTGTAAAAGCATGTTTTTGAGTTGAAGTTTTAAGGAGGTCAAATATTTTTCCCCACAGATAAACAGTTCCAGTTCCTTTCATTAGCCAGGCTACTTGTGTTAGCAGATAGGCAACTAAGAAATTCTTCTTTTATCTTTATTTGGTGGTATTTTGTTCCTAACAAAGTTTAGGTTTTGGACTAAACCTAGAAGAGAGAAAAAATGACTATTGTCCTCCCCAGTGCTCTTAATTTAAAAGCTATCTGGTTAAAGCTCCCATCCTTTCCCCTTAAAATCTCTATAATGAGCCAGTAAACCACCCCAGACTAATTCCCAAACCCTCAGAGGAGATATGGAGCCGGGAGAGTGGGGTGATTTGTTTTGCAGTGAATAAGGAATCTTTCTGAATGTGATTCGCATTCAAGTCTCTGTGCAGACATGTTTTGCTTCCAACTCTGACTAGCGAAAGATGAGGACTTGCAAAAGCAAAACAATGAAAAGCCCATCCATATGCCTGTTAAGTTGAAATAAATGGCTGATTAAGTGTCAGTAATATTGCAGTTGTACAATGCATGTGTCGTGTTGGCTTCATTTTATTTGTTAATATATGCTCCTTTTTCTCAGACTTCAATCTGATGTAACTGGATCTAGTTGCAAATGAAGGAGAGAGCCTTGAAAATTTTTTTAAGCTCCACCTTCTTCCCTCCAAATTTCAAAGAGGAGAAGAAATTCTGTTCACATTATACTTTTCTGATACTCGCCTTTATTCATAAAACCTATATTTTAAGCTTAATTTCTCAGTGATTCTTTTAAAAACATTAAAGAGAGGAAACCAGTTGCAAAATAGAAATAATTTCCCATCTTCTGAGAAATATCCAGCCCATAGCAAGACAAACCTGGTGATAACAACATACCCTTTAGTGGGCCATAGCCCACTAATCTACACATAAATGCGATTTTGAAAGTCATATCCTGGACAAGTGAGGGTTTCTGTAGTAGTTCAAAGAAAGGGGAAGCCATCTGAGACAGCTTTTGAGAAGGAGTAGGGGACTGTCCGAAGACTGAAGTCTGGTGTGAGGTTAGAGGATGTGGGTGGTGGCTCCCGTTCCTGCAGTGAAGCGTTTTCCTCTGCTTGGGTTTCCAGTGCTGACCGGGGGGCCGCTCAGCGGGACCTACAGGCTGCGACAGATTCACTTCCATTGGGGGTCCAATGACGAAGCCGGCTCCGAGCACGCGGTGGATGGGATGAAGTACGCGGCAGAGGTAAGGCTTTACATGGAGTCATCTGTACCTCTAAGCTTGTGACTAGTTTTCTGTTGTAAGAATAACATTGCCCCTCCTCTGCCCGCTTTTCATTTTCCCCCCATTTTATCGAAAGACAAGCGGTCTTCCTGAAGTGTTGCATGTTTGGTCCTTTCTCAAAGGAGAACCTATTTGAAAGCTTTGGAGAGGATTAAAAAAGGAGTACAGAAGACAAGAGCTTGATAAGAGCAAGATTTAATGTTCAAGAGTTATTTTAAACTTTGTCTTTCACTGTCTCTTCCTTGGAGAATATTTTCAAAGTCAGCTTCAGTTACAAACCACAGAATTATTTGATCTGGGGCCTGTGCAGTGTAAAGTTTATGCAAAACTTAGGAGTGTTGCATTTTGTGGTGCATTTAGCAATGGGATGGTTATGACTTTGAGAACCGCACCTTAATATCTGTGGGGTGCCTGCTGTCTGTGGAGGTACTGCGTTTCAGTGGAGGCAGCGTGCCACAGGGAGAAATGCACCGTCTGCTCTGGCATGGAGAGTTCGCTCCTGCTCTGTCTCCTTCGGTGCGTTTGAGTAGTCTACAGTAAAAAGTATTCAGTATCCGATTCCTCTTTGCAAATGGAAGTAACATGGAGTATTTTGATGAGACTGAGATCTTTAACAACACATAGTTCAGACAGTGGAAGAGTTTTTTTGGGTTAAAAAGAAGTAAAAAGTATAAAAATAAATGGTAATGGACAAATAAAAGACATAATACTAAAGAAGAAAAAAAATGAAATGTATGCACAGTGGTGTGATCAGATTTTACTGGAAATGCTATAAGAGATAGTGGTCAGAAAAAAAATCAGTTTTCTAACACTAATGGGGAAAAGTGACATTTGCAGTGTTTAAAGGCTTATGTTTTCCACAGGAACCAGGTGAGATGGAATATAAAGAATTAATAGAGGTGCTTTAAAACCATTAAGTACCAAAACCAAATTTCTAGCTGAGAAAATATATATATGTTTCCCATCTAAGAAACCAAATGGAAGGAGAAAATATCTCTGAATTTCTAGCCAGTCTAAAAACCTTTCCGTTACCCGTTGGTTGGGTAACCCTCCACAAGAAGCTCTCTAGATGTCACTTTGGCTTTGGGATAAGAAACCCAGAATTAAGATCAAGGCTTCTGAGCACTGTTCACACAAAAGAAAATACCTCAGGAGACATGAAGATGGTTTCAGTGCTCACCTTCATAAGGAAGATGTGTAAGATTTCAAGAAAAAGCATCGACCGAGTCGAAGAAAGAAGTAGTGTACAGGTAAAGAAGACTGCAAGGTTCAGCCCCCTAAGCCCACCGGGAAGCAGAAGGGATCCATGGCTCCATTCTTTGTGACAACGTATGGTCTGATCAAGGTCTCTTCACAAGCTGCAGTGACAGAGCGGTGGTAAGACGGGATATATTCCTTAAAGAGAAGTCACAAGCCATTCAGAATGGGGCTGTACCCAAAAGTGTTTCACAGCTCTGTTTGTTTGGGGGTTTTGGTTTTTAGGGGGGTTGCTTTGGGGTTTTTCTGGCAAAGCTATGAGGGAGTGGGAGTGGGCTTTCTTTAGTTGCGGGAATTTTGCTTTTTGTTCTTTGTTGGTTTTTTGCTATTTTTAAAATCCACAATAAAAGTCAATTCTGACTGAGAGTATCTGTTTCCTTTTTGTGTATGTAAAAATGCAATTGTTTAAAAGTTGTTCAATGTAGCTTTTGTGAACTTATAATAGTGAGTGGTGCAGGCACTATGAGCTCCAGGATACTAATGCACCTGAAAATGGTTTAGTGGACTATGTTCTCCTCCTGGTTTAATTTATAATATTTTTAGCAACTTTCCTTCAAGGATCTCTGAAGCTGTGCGCCAGCATGTGTTTCATCGTGAGCATACATGTATTATTATTGGTTTCAGTGGGATTCCTTACTTGCTGGAAGTCATGTTTCAGCACTTTAGAGTCCAAGTGCTTAACAAACATTAATTATACCCTGTAACACCGAGTAACAGCTCTGTTTTACAGATATGGAAAATTAAAACTCATAGAGGTTAGGCAAAGATTGAGATTTAGAGTCAAAATCTTCACACTCCTAGATCCCTATTTCAACCACGCAGCTATGTTGCTTGCCATAAAAAGCCTTTAAAGCAAGTTCCAGCTTTCCTAAATTGCTCTTACTTTAGAGGTCTTGAAGTGCTGTATTCGAAAAGCAAGCCTTTGTTTTCAAGGGTTCATCCCAGCTTAAGTCATTCAGTGGAGCTGCTTTTCAGCACTCCTAAAGAGTAAAGTTCAAAGTCTGAAAAGATGGTCATCAATTTTAGAAAAGCCAATCCCGTGCCCTGCTCCTGAGCCTCTCGTTCCTTATCTAAAAACTATGGGTAGTAAGATTTACTCATCTATCGAGGACTTGCGAGAGTAATTAATGTTTGTGAAGTACTTAGTCTTAAGCGCTGTGTGAGTGTTTGTGCTCTCTCCAGTTTGGCAGTCGGACCGTTGCTCAAGGCTGGGATGTCCTGGCGCTTCCCGGGAACCAGGAGCTCCCTCCGTGGAGTGTGGCCAGGATTTAGAAAATGTGGCTTAGCAGGAGGGACTGAGGTGGTATGGGGGTAGACATCATGGGCTTTTCCTTTCCCCACCTGGCTAGGTGGTGTCTTTAAGCTGCTTAAGCAACTACCGCAGGACAGTTCCAGAAAAATGCATGTTGGAAATGCTCAAACCTGAGATAATCAAGCTGCTTGTAAGTGCCTAACTACTGGTAATCATAGAAAATGACATTTGGAAAGTATCAAAAATGAAATTTTGATGTTCGGCTTAAACTAAACAAGGGAAAAAGGGGCAGTGCAAGTTTAACGTGTGTTCCTCTGCCTGTTTTCTAGCTATTTATGTGGCTGATTAATGTTACTGAAAGCTTGATTAAGGAAAAAGAGGAGCACCTAATAACATTCTTGAAAAGTGATTTTCAATCACTTTTTAAAATCAGCTGTACTAAAAACGGATTTAAAAGCTTTAGTTACATAACCATGGGATATCTTGTCTTAGCTTCTCTGTTCAAAATCTGGAGGCCCAACAGCAGTTTTCCAGGCACTGTAGTGTGCTGATTGCTGCTAAATTTTGAATAATCCCAGCCACTGGAAATGCTTTCTGCCATTTGTGTGAACTATATATTTACCAGTTTCAAAAAATAATTGCATTTAGAAAACTGAATGGCTCTGAATACAAAAGAGCAAAGTAGAGTATCAAAACCAGTGAAGTTGTAGTATTAATGTGTGACTATTTGAGTTCAGCGGGAGTTGATGCTGTCTGTATCTCTTGCTTTTCAGCTTCATGTGGTCCACTGGAACTCAGAAAAGTATTCCAGTTTTGTCGAGGCAGCTCGTCAGTCAGATGGATTAGCAGTCATGGCTGTATTTCTGAAGGTAAGAAAAAAATGTCTCAGCCCACCTAATAAATCTGCATTATGAGCCCAAAGCAATAATGGTGATAGTTGGTATAATTATTTCTAGAGAGAGAATTGTTTTATGCGGGCATTAAATTATACTGTTTCCTTTATACTGTTTACTTTCCAGTATAGAAAGCTGTGCTTGCTTGAAGGTTAAAAATATCAGATTAATAGATTTTCAAGACAGTGAGGCTCTTCAGTTTGCCTAGTCTGCACTCCTGTACAACAGAAGATGTGGAACTTAATTCAGCTGCCTCTATAAGTATCCCGATAACTTATGCTTGACTAAGGGCGATCTGATTTGTTTCGAATGCTTCTTTAACAGTTTGGTTCTGAGCTGATAGTTTCTTCTGAAAAATGAAAAAGAAAACCCCAGAATCTAGAGAATTTCCTTGTAATTGTTATATACCTCTTTGCCTCCTGCACCAATTCTAAGATGAAATTCAACTCTTGCAACAGCTTCATTGACTTCTGTATGAAGAAGCAGATGGAGAATTCACACAATCCATGACAAAGGATAGGGCTTTGGTCAAATCTGTGGTTTCTGCCTGGCTGCCGCTGCTTCCTGGGCACAGCTAGTGGTGGTGCTGGTGCAGTCAGTGAGCTATTACATGCAGCAGTTGCAAAGAACTGCTTCAGTAATTCTGTCTTTCCTGTTTACATTATAATGATTCAAGGAAAGTTCCACTGGATTTCTTAGCACACAAATTCTGCTTGGGATACATAAAAATGATGTTTTCACTGTTACAAGCAATTTAAATTTCAGATGTAAGCCTGAAACTTTTAATATCCTGCATACAAAACATGAAAAATAAATTGCTTTTATTCCCCTGCAGTGTAAAGTCTGTGGGTCTTTTGTAGCTGAAATAATTACTATGAGTAGGCAGAATAAATACTGTCAGCAAGGGAGTGGATCTTCTTTACGACCAGTACTATTTCTAAGGACCAGCTAGTCACAGGCTTGTACTCACAAAAACCATCAGATCTCACAGTCACTTAAGTAAAGCTATATAAAATAGTTTCAGTACGCATTTGCTTTTTGATCATTTATTTTTGCTATTTTTCTCTGAAAGCTCAAGTATTTCTTTATTCTCTCCGGTGTTAATAGATTGGTGAATGCAACCCTCAGCTGAAGAAGATTACTGACCGCTTGGACACCATCAGAATCAAGGTGAACGAATGCTTCTAAAAGAATACTAATGCTAGTGGTTGCTTTTGTTGTTTTGTTTTTTTGGTAACCTGGCTGCTACTTCCTTCACCTTCATGTTCCCTAGTTTCATAGCTATCCATATCTAACTCTGATTTGGGACAGTTTAGGAGCATTCTTGTTAGAAAAGTTAAAAACTAAGCAGACAAAGAATAATTTTTATACAATAAGAGATCAGAGGAAAAAGCTAATTCCTCATAGAACCTAACCTCTGACAAATCTGTTGCTGTGAGAATATTAACAGGAGAAGAACATACTTTATGGAAAGCTGTGAAAAAGATGAGGGAAAGGTTTCCTCCCCTGTTTTGCTGAGGTACAGGGTGAGAAATAAGCTATTGTATGTGTGAGAGCGATCAGCCAGACTCAGCATCATGTCTCATACAGGCATCTCTGGCCTGGTAGCCAGGGAGAAGTAGGGACATGGTTTAGTGGGCATGGTGGTTTTGGGTTGACGGTTGGACTCGATGATCTTAGAGGTCTTTTCCAACCTTAATGATTCTATGATTCTATGATTCTAAGTAGTAAGCCGTGGGCCTGGGAGGAGTGAATGGGAAAGGGAGCAGGTGGCAGTAACCTGTGGGGTTACTCCGCCAGCCCCATAGAGACCACGTTGAAAGTCTAACGTCTTCTCACCTCTCCCTCCAACCTCCATCCCATGGTCATTTGTAACTACGGGGTGCCTATGCTAACATGACACCTTTGATGGTGTTCCGCTAGCATCAAGGATAGCAGCAGCAAAGCTGTCACAGAGGTAAGACCTCATGAGGACACTGGCTCACCTGCTGTGATCATCCAGAATGCTGCCAGCCCACCCCATAGTGGAATAAGCTCTACCTCCTTTGGTGTGATTTATCTTGGCCTCTTGCTTTTAAGTAATATTGCCCTGTTTTTTCTTTTTTTTTTTAACTTTGTGTAAGAAATAATTTTCTAAATATATTTAATCTAGAACCACAGCTTTTTTTTTTTTATTTTCCAGGGTAAAAGAGCACTATTCACAAACTTCGATCCTAGCTGTCTGCTTCCCAAGTCCCTGGACTACTGGACTTACTTTGGCTCTCTCACTGTTCCACCTCTTCTTGAAAGTGTCATCTGGATTGTTCTGAGAGAGCCCATAAGTGTTTGTTCTGAACAGGTATTTTTCAATTTTTCGCTGCTATAGACATGTTGCTTTTGTAAGACTTCAAATTGTAAATACCACCCCAAAACATACTCTTTTGCAGACCTTGACTTTGCATACCTTATCAAATTTTCAAAGGACAAAAAATGTGTCTATCAAATTTATCATGACTTCTTGTTGCCTTTCTTTGTGTAACAGCTATTTATTATCCATTTTTTTGAAAGAATCTGCATAATCTAAAAATTAACAATCAAAAATAACCCACAAGGAACTTATAGAAAAAAGGGTTCTGATGATGCTAAGAAATCCTGGAATTCCACTCGATTTGGTTATTTGCACATCCTGCTCAAATCTCTTCTCTGCCATTTTTATTTGGCAGATGAATGTAAATTTCATCTTGCATTCCAGTTGTGTAAGCCTTGGTGAATTTACTAGAATTATGAAAAGCAAATACAATTGTAATAAGTTGTTTTTTATGTTAGGCTATCTGCGGAAAAGTGTGATACCACATAAAAGAGTCTACTTACATTTCTTGTTAAATTAAGCTTCATGCTATTTATTAATGTTGCAACAGTGACACCCAGTGGACTGATCATCTTAAGTATAAAGAGTTTTTCTCACTGGAGACACAGAAGTATATCAGATCGTAGCTTCTAATATGGGATGTTGATAAGTACACCACCTGCAATACGTTATCAATATTCTGGGCACACTGTAAACCTTAATATTTTTGTACCACAGCGTTTGTCTCATTCATGGTCAATATTACAAACACCTCAGAAAATTCAATACCCTATGTCACATACTCAGCAGAAATGGTGACTTCAGTCTTTGTGCAAAACGTTAAGACAGTTCACTGAATGGGATGCTTGTTAGTCAGGAGACCTCAAATTCTGTTTGTAACTGATTTGAAGTCATGTATTTGCTCAGTGTGTCCATTTTTCTCATCTATCTGTCTTGCCCACTCCCCTCAATCTGGCTTTGTAAGACTCGCTGCAATGCGTATGGGTCTAGGATTGAAAATTTGCATTAAGATATGAACTTCCCAAAGATAAGCCATTGTTCAGGTTAAAAGGTTCTTATTTGGGCTGATCTATAGTTAATATATTCTAAAATGTGAAATACTGTATGCAAACACCCATGTGTAACAGGTTCAGAGGACGCAGTGTCGGAAACAGTGTCAAGTACAGTGATTCTTTACTAGTCATTTTTCATAGACTGTAGCTATATCTTATGTATTAAAGTATACATGTGCTATATTCTTATAAATATAAACACTCATTAGTTAAAAGTGTTTGTTTCTAGTAATGTCCACTATTGTGATTGATCAGTCATCACCATGACTGATACTGTTTTGCCATTTAATTTCATTCCTCAAGTTTGTATTTCTTTGGGGCTTTACAGTTTACTGCCTACTTTTTGATGCATTTTTCAGGTTGAAAGAAATTAAAATTAAATTTTAAATTTTTAGAAACTCACAGGCAGCCTTAATGACAAATGTTAGCTTTAGAATGGGGTAGAACAAGATATCATTGACTTTTTTTGCTTTTAATGCAATCAAGATGCAATGTTCTGTACAACTAAATGCTCTGTTATAATGGAATTATTTTTGTACTGTCCTACACTTGGTAATCAAGAAGGGAAGTAAGGTGGTATGTAGAAATAGTAAATATTGGAAATATTAGAAATTAGACAAAATACTAAACTTCAGGTCAGAATTCAGACTCCAATTTCCTGAGATTAGACATGGAGCTCTGGTCTGGGTTTCTGCTGAGATCAGCTTAAGCAGAGAAGCTTATGCTGAGGTATGAATAACTGCCTGTTCTATGTCTCCACAAGGGAAAAGTTTTCAATCTCTCCTGGTTTGAGTACATGTTTAATATATCAAAAGTGCTAATTACAGAAGCTTTCTACAGCACCACAGCTATTATTCCAGCTTAATTGTGAATATACTCCGAACAAGATGTGCACAGGTACACATAAGAAATTTAATTTTTGGCACCAAACATTCCAAGTCTCCAAACTATAAAATCAAACTAAAGAATATAGAAAACTCTGTTTTAGATCAGGTTGTGGAAGACAAAGTGTGAATACAGGAAGCAAATAATCCTTATGTGCAGTTTCATTCTGACACGTATTTTGGGAGATTTTCTTGGTAGTCATCATTTTTTAATTTGCAAGAACAGAAATGGTGGAATTGCCATTCTCCACATGCCATAGAAAAATACAGTTCCATTCTTCCTGGATGAAAAAAGGTGACAAGTATCTTTAATATTTACTACATGCTTTTTCATTAGTATGAGCATGAGGGTTTTCTGCTGAACCTTATGTCTCTTTTGATTGCAGCTAGCCAAATTCCGCAGCCTCCTGAGCACTGCTGAGGATGAGGTCGCCTGCTGCTTGCTGAGAAACTACCGGCCTCCCCAGCCTTTAAAGGGACGAGAAGTCAGAAGGAATTAAAGGAGTAAAGCCAGAGTAGTCTCCCTCTGAAACCAAAGGCTGAATTAATTTTAATAGTTAATATACTTCGTGATTTTTTTTTTTGTGAGTTGTTATAACAAATAGGTATTGTTTTATTATTGGTTACTATGCAGTCATTTCTCACAGACAAGTATGTCCTGAGTTGTTGCAGGTTCATTGATGTTAACAGGTCTGACTGTGTTTGAGTGCGTTGGTTTGGGAGCATTGAGGCATTAGCGTTGCATGCACAGAGGGCAGTGCTAATCGTAAGGGTCAGATGTGGTGAAGGAGTTGTCCAGAATTTGCCACTAAATTACTGAACAGGATTCCTGATATTAATGGCAGTAAAGGATCTTCTGGGATTATTCTTCTGGTCTCTAACATAACATTTAGCTTCTGTATAAGACTTCACACTGTAATTCTCAAGAAAAAAATATTTCAAGGCTGATTAATTTCATTGCTGACTTCTGCAATACCATGCTTACCTTCCTACAAAAAGCAGTAATGACTAACAGCACTGAAGTAAAACAGATATTTATATCATCCTGTTGTTCTGACTGCTTCATAGCAGTAATGATGTACTGACTGAATTTTTTTAAAAAAGCAAATAGTAAGGATCTTGTATATCGCGGGATCATGTCAGGTGGATTAGGTATTCCTGAATTCCACCACGTATACTGATGAAATTGTCCTGAAACCTGAAAACTGCAAGGTGGAAGGGCATAGGGGGAACTGTTCGTTCATGCCTAAAGTCAGTCTGTTGCATTTGGTGAACAATAAGGGACTGTAACACTATATCCATGTAGCATCAGACTCCTACCACTTAAAATAAAGAGGCAGGGGTAGGTGTTGCTCCAGGCTGTTTCATGCTAGACACGTGGCATGCTGCAGTGTGAGACATGCTGCATACCTCACATCTTGCAGGGGAGCCCAGCACTACTCTGGAATGTAATGTCTCCTAGGTACTGGCTGAAGTTCTGCTGTCAGAGCTGAACTTGGATGGTTGCACTTATATTCCAAGACCAAAGATAGCATTTAGAGCAAGCCAAAGAAATCAGAAGCAAGTCAATATCTAATAAAAGATCAGCCCTCAATAGCAATGTGTTGAAATGTCTGTCTTTATGAATTGACTTGAGCCTGTGTTTCTCTCAAGAGCTTTTGTTATCTGAATATAATTGTTTGTTTTATGCCAAATTTATTATTTTTAATGAACTTGCCACAGGCTGTAGCTTAGTATAGGATTAGATTTACCCTCAGACTCTGAGAACTACAAGTGAAAGCCAGTGATACCTGAAAGAGGCAGCTAGAGGTTTCATGGGCAGTGACTACCACCAATCTCTCTAGTACTTCTGACCAAACTCATCTCCCACGACTGCTCTCCATGAATTTGCTTTTTCATAGGTTTTAGAGACTGTGCCTCTTGCCTCAACAGATCTTTTGTTCTAAGATGGACAAATACGAGGGAAATAACAAACAGGATTGACTTTATATACCTTCTTACAACTGAATAAATTAGACATAGAGACATAGATATTTTAGCTTAGTTTAAGATAGGTAGATTTTTTTGTTTTCTCCTCCCCAGAATATAGCTACTATTGCTGCAAGGCCTCTCAATGCCTTCTGAAAGTTTTCTGAAGGAAAGAACACAAATAGACCATGGAAGAAATAAAAGACGTTTGGCAGGGGCAGCAGGTACAAGTATTAACCAAAGGGGAAAAGCTTGCAGGCACTTTTTCTTTTCTGGCATAGGGTGAAGAATGCAGCTGAAAAGACCTCAGGCTGGTTCCTTCTGAATGAGGATGTCTGGAAAGTGTGCATGGAGAGAGCAGGAGTGTGTTGCGTGTTTTCACACCCTTTTTTAGACTTAGTGTGGGATCTGATATGTTTCCCTGTCACGTGAGTAGCTGCAGAACATGAACAAAATGTTTACAAATTGCATGAAGGTTAAAGTTTGTTTGCCTGGGAAGAGAAAGTAATAAGGCTACTGCTTCGTATCAGAAACAAAAGTTTTACATGTTTTTTATATATTGAAAACAGTGGAGTTGATCCAGTGCTTTGATATTTATAAGGATTTTATCAAAATAAAAAATGGATTTTATGAATGTGTCTTGTATTTTCTATTGAAGAGATTCAAGTTTTACAGAGAATGCTGCAGTTTTATAACTAGCGCCTGCAGCTCTAGTTTTGGAAAAAATAGTCACCCCTCATTTGAAGTCTATCTTTGGGCAGTACAGTATTAGGTATCTTTTTTATGTTCCAAGTAAAATGTTTTTGGTAATGTTCAGTGGTAAGACATGCAATCAATTGTACATTAATATTCTGATAGCGCTTTTTTGAACTATTGACTGTTTTTATAGAGTTATGCAAATAAGTTTTAGAAGAAGACATCATTCACAGTAATTCTCCTAATGTGGAGATGCTGTGTTCGCGTTAGATTGACCTAGCATGGTACTGCATCTGGGCTGAAAGCTGGTGGTGGCATCTGAAAAAGACTAGAAATGCTCAGTTGCCTGAAATCCTTTGAGAACAGCTTCCCAGATTATCTCTCTGCTGTGACTGTAAGGTGAGAGAATGGATCCAGTCTCGGCACTGAGCACGTGGTTGCATCCTCAGTCATCAACTTACCGTAGGCCTAAACTGCACTGAATCTCAACCAGATTACATAACGTGCTCCCAGGGAATTAAATCTCAAGTGTGGGCTCCGTGCTGTACTAAGATGACTCTGGAGCAGCCAAGGCTAAAATATGTCCTCACCCCCCAGCTGCAGGTCTCTGACCAACTCTTTACCCTCTGACACACTTGGAGCCATTGTGTGAAGAATGAAGAATGAAATGCTCAGTGACCAAAAAACATATAGGGTATTTGCTGAAAATAGTAGCTGTCAAGAATTGTATATGGCTGGATAGTTGATCACCCATAAACTTACTCTCAGAACTAAATAAACTGAAGTAGAGCCTTGGGGTCAGCTCTGCTGTTTTTGGCACAGGAGGGAAGCAGTGTGCTCTGCTGTGTCTATAGCCTTTGCCAGTCATGCTCATGATGTCTTTCATGTTGCAAAGAGAGAGTTTAACATCAGCTGGGAATTTTCTTTATGTCAAAGAAAAAGCCTGGGAAGTAGCTGTCTTTTCTTCTGGAGTGCAGTGGGCTGAAGATCAGGCAGACATCTGTTTGCTGCCATACACCCACTTGCTATGTACCTGTGCTTTCTCTGCCCCTGCAGAGATTTGTCTCTCCTGCTTCAGCAAACAGGACTTTGCTGGCCTTCCAGACATGAACTGGGACCTAAAAGAATTCAAGGAATCAATTCCAGGAAAAAAACTCAAGTCTTCCAAATACTCAGTTTTAAAATAACTTTACTGAAAAAAGTGGACTATGGCATATAAATAAAGTGACATAATAGAAAGAAATATGTAATACATTTTTTATAAACTTCATGGAAAGGAAACTTGGGATTTAGATTCTTGTAGCTTTAGGTAGGCAAGGAGCAGATTGCTAGAGATAAATCTTGCCTAGCCTTCAGATGTTAAAAGTTGCAAATAATTGAGAGCCTTAGAACACCTGCAATGCCTTAGAACACCTGCAGGTTGCAGCCTCAGCATGAAGGTACAAATGCTAGAGGAATGCTGCTCTAGAGATGTCTTTTTCTTTTATTATCTATTAACTAGTATAAGAAAGCATTGTGACAGTCTCCTTTATCACTCTGCTGCTAGATAGACTACATCTAACTTCTGGCCTAATTACTATATTTTGTTGTTCCCCCCACAGTCTGATCTTGCTTTGTGGTTTTAGCTATGGAGTAGAGAGTTTGTTCCATTTTTGTTTTTAATTACCATTGCTTGCCTATGCTCATTTTTCTTTGATTCTTCTTCCCTGGCATCTCTTTAGGACTTAGGATAAAAACCTTGACTTATAAAGCTTCCTACAAAAATCCAGTAGCATTATATTTCCACCAATGTTCTGCACATATAGATAGGTTGCTTGTTTTTCATATTAAGTCTTGTTATTGTTCGTTTGTACAGATGTAGGCTAATAGATATTTGGCCCATGACTTAATTTCTTGGATACTGTTATTTCCATACCCTTTATTCATGAAGTGCTTACTCTATGGACAGATGGCCTTTTCTGGGTGTCTGCTGTCTTTGTGAGACAGGAGATAATGCTGAAGTGCTTAAACAAAAATGTTTTTAAATTAATGTTTTGTTTCCTATTTCTTTCAACCTCTCCGTCATTCATGCCAATTACAAGTTTTCACTGTGGTGAAACATTTACATGTGTGACCTGTGTTGGCTTCTGTTGTGCAGCAGTGTTTGGGGACAGAGGATGTCTCTGACAGGAGAGTACTGGATTGTCCTGTGAAAACAAAGATTCTCTGTCTCCGCTTAACAGAACTGATGTGCTGCACAGTCAATTCCTGTGTCACTTCTATTTTATCAAATTTCACCCACATACTTGGGTACATAAATTTGAATAATTTCTAGATGCTCCTGACAGTTTCATTTTTCAGATGTAAATCGTACAGGTTGCATGCAACAGATAGATGAAATGTATTTTTTATGAAGATCTGATTTAATTTTTTTTCTGTCTCATTTGAAAATATTTTGAATAAAGCATCAGTCATTTAAATGTCAACATTTTGCTTCCAATTCTTCTCTTTTCTACAGTTGTATGAACACCAGACAGAAATGTGCTCAAAAATAAATTTTTAAAAAAAAACAGCACTTTGGCATTTTTGAGGGAAAAAAGGAACCCAGTCATCCTTGGTGTTTTTCAGATTCTGTTCTTTATTTCTGTTTTCCCTTTGTCCTGTTTAAACACCAGCTTCTTATGTAGTTTGCGATTTCATGAATAAACAGTTTACCTGGAAATCACTAAGGATCTCAGCATCCAAACTTATACTCCAGAACTGTTTTAAAATTCTCATGGTTATGTAGAAAGCATAGGAACCTATGTAAGAACAGCTGAAAGACTGATGTGTTTCCAGGTCTGCAGATGGCAGCGGCAATCCAAAAATTGCTGAAGGTTATTTAAATAGTATTTGTTACCTATTTCATTGCAAATACAGTTATAAATAAGAGCAGTATCTTACTGTTGTATCAAACTAAAGAATATAAGAGTCATGGTACCGTGCTATTCAACAACATTAATTTTGAAGTCTGTTAAAAATGTCTGCAGAGACTAGCCAAAGAACTTCCAACCTGTTGGCCCAATGCCCAAAAGAAACCTTGAATCTCTCAAAATAGTTTAGCTCATTTTCATGACTGGTTCACGGAACCTTCATCAGAAGAACAAAGCTAGAAGCAAAGCCCAGAACAAAGCCCTTCACGAATGTCTACTGCAGCAAACCTGTTTGACTGAATTAGTTTTGAACTGGCTGATACATAGCAATAACTATATATGGCAAAATAAAAGCAAACCACTATTTATTAATTAACATTATTTAAGTAGCTGTAACATGGTGCGTAGTATTTTCAGCAGGCATCCTGAGCAAATCCTTGAAATATTCTCTTCTGTGCTCACAGTCTGATGGTGTTAATGTAGTTACTGTTCCTACATAATTGTTCCTAAAATGTTTAGCAACTATACTATCTATATATATTCTCTCTGTATATATGTTTCTCACTAGATGCATGATATACCAGATACATATTAAGTATGTGTATATATACACACATACACTGTAGAATATACAGGAAGAGCTGGAGGATGACTCTAGAGCACAGCAGATTCTGTTGAGTACTATGGAGTTGAGCTGACACAGGACTCCACCAGCCTCCTGAAGTCTGCAGGCAAGGTCCTGTGCCCAGAAAGGCTTCAGTTTTGGTGTGTGGATGGTGTCAGTGATAGCTACATTCAACAGGTAGGTATGTGGCAATGCTAAATATATGATGTTGAGATGGTGCTACCTCAGCAGAAGCTGCATCTCCTGCATATTGGGGATGCCCAGCACTCTTACATGCACTGGCAAACAGCACTGATGATACAAAATCTTGTTCTGTTTTGACATATACTTTGGAGATAGATGGCGGACTGATTGAGGACAGAGATTTTGGGTTTGAAAAGATGGTAACAGACTAAACTATATTCCATAATCTAAAACGTTGAACTGACTGTGAACAACTGAGTGGTGAGAAGTGAAGAAAATGAAGAAAAATGCCAAAGATAGGGAGCAAGAGCATGAACACCAAAAAACCCCTTCTGATAGAAGAGGCCCTTTGCAGATTGCTTTTGCCGGTAGATGTCACTGTAAATAAGGCAATGGTCTGGGTGTCACCTTCACACTGACACGGCAGCCCAAATAACATGCACAGTGTCCTGAAGTCTCAGCCTGTGGAAGAAGCATATGTAATACAACTCACGTACTAAGAATGTGCTGTTGATTGTGACTTACTCCCTTTCTTAAAAGTGAAAGAAGGATTATGAAAAAAATGATTACTTTCAGATACATAACAAAAGACATTCAGATTTAAAAGATCATATGGACTGTGCGTGGCCACATAAGCACTACCAAGCAGGCTCTGTAGGTCCAGCATGTTCTGGCTTAGCTGGACTTCCCTGAGCGCATGGAAAGCCGCTGGGCAGAGCATGGGCAGCAGATCAGACTTTGCTGGTGCCCGAATCTCTGGGAGCAAGTTCCATGCAAGGACAAATTCACACATGCAGTACAACTGAGCATAGGTGATCATCGAGCAGGTTTTTTGCAAAGGGAACAGTAAAGATTCATATAGAAAATCTGACCAGTTATTTGAAACCACTTTCTGCTTGTTTCCTGACAGATTCAGATGAACAGTGGTGCTCACTTCGGCCATGGCACTGCTTTCACCCGACTCTCAGTGTGAGGCTCCAGAAAGCGTTTGCCTACCTGTCTCTCTCAGTTATGACATATCTAAATATCACCGCTAGGACCCAAGGCAGGTTTCTTGGTACACACAAGCACACTGCAAATGTTCATTAACTGGAAATAGATCTGTGTGATTACAGAGAGAGTTGTAATTGTGGACACAACAATGAATTACTAAAATGTTTTCCAGCGTGCTTTTTTTTTTTTTTAATTTAGTGGGTAACTCTCATTTTTACCAATCTAGATTTCACCCTCTGTGTCAGTGTACAGAGGGTATATACAACCTACACTGCCCCCACCTCTGGGTTATGGCAATCAGGAAGTAATCTAGTAGTCTTGCCCTGCAGCGCGGCCATCTCATAGCGGAGTGGGAACACCCAGGATATCGGAGCTGAACAGCACTCGGGTATACACACTACCTAGGTGTGATACTGCTTAAATAATACAGAAGTCTCATGATTGTGCTTCACTTTCCCCTAGTGACTGACAGTGTGTTCAGGCGTGTTTGTAGAGTCACTTGCACTTAGCTCCTGCTAAAATTGGTTGAGATTAAAAAAGAGAGCAAAAAAAAGATTAAAGAATTTTCTCTTGCATCTTGCATCCAGTAATTCATGCAAGAGGAAAATGTGACTGACTGAACTGCTTTGTATCGAAAAAGAGAAAGCTCCATTTCTTTTTCTGAAAAGTGTGTATTGCTGTTTAGTTGTGCTTTACATGTTGTTACTCATATGTCTGTACTGGACTTCTTTTCTGTTATAGCTTAAGGCTATATTCAGCCTCTTCAGAGTCAGTAGTTGTCCCAGTCTGGGCACTGGGTCAACTATTCAGCATGCAGGTCTTTGAGTGCTAAGATGTGCTTCACTTCTAGTACTTAGCGCTCTTGCTTACAGTAGGCACTGTAAAAACATTAGCTAATGCTTCTTACTGGCACTAAGAGTTACCTTTCTCATTTGACAGGGAAAAAGCTGCCCAGCCAAGGTATAAAACCAGTAACCAAATGAATGGCTAGATAATTAAAAAGAAATTACTTAGTTGCATGTTCTTGTTGCTATCACTTTATTTTCTGAGTTAAAAGAGGCATAATATCACACCTACAATGTAGGTACTATTGAGTTAACAGCAGTGAAGAGTTTATGTTAAAAACCAGTGTAGCAGATGCCTCCTGAAGGGCTGGTGCGAAGCCTGCCCATTAGCGCACTTGCAGAGGCAACAGGGATCCCTCAGGCTGAGCAGGGAAAAGCCGCCTAGTTCTTGAATGAGTGTATTAACGACCAACACCCCCTCCTTTTCCAGAGGGAAATAGAGCATATCTGCTGTGCTTTGCAGTGAACTTAATAGCTGTGCCTATCGTGGTAAATAAAGCAAGCCAAGGCCCACTTTCTGATCCTGGAACAAGGGCCATGAGACTCAAGAACATGTCTTGAGTCTGCACAGCTGAACTTACCTGGGCACCTTCCTCCATATGGTCTATTTGAAACAATCACTTCACCCTGTCTGGGCCCTCTTGCAGAGAGCTCAAGCTGACGTTTGCCAAAACCACGCTGGGAAGCTTCCATTTGACCATGGCCAAGTACTGTCCCTCTCCAGTTGCTACTATAGGCATGGCTAACACTTCTGGTGGGTGCTAGGAGTACCATGTGCAGCAGTATGACCTGGGGCTTCACCAGCACCTCTCTCCTTTCTGAATCCCACTGGAGCGCCTGTGTGACACCTTGTCCCCACTCGGTCTGGACACTTAAGTCTCCATAAGCTGGCTTCTGCGTGGGCACCACTGCATGTGGCATTCCTGCATGACAGTGGTATTTAGATGTCTTATAAATGAGAGGTAGGCTGGCATACACTTTCTAGAGTTCTCTACTGAATTTAGCCACTGGCATTCATCCTGTTTCATTTTAGGTGCCAAAATGCATCTTCTGAATCCTACTGTAAGCCTTTCTTGTGCTTCTCCTTATTTGCAAAATGGGTGTATCAATGCTTGTTCCATTCCTAAGTCTGTTGTCTTTCAGCAGAAATTTAAGATTTTTGTGTCACAGAAGCCAGCACATAAGTGAATGCTGATTTAACTATGGAAACAACCACCATCTTTGTTAGGTATGTGGTCAAACTAGAACCAACTGGTCCTGCGGTCAAAGCCAGGAGCATGTGGGTGAGATTAAGGAGGATGGGAGCAATTAGAAATTGGGCTGCCTCTTCTTTCTCTATGAGGAAAGAGGAGCTTTCTGGTTTGCAACCTGGAAAAACGGGTGTGTGGGAAGAGTTGACTTTAGGCCAGGGGCAGGTCATGTATCTGTCTCAGGGAGAGCAGTAGAAGGTGTTTTTGGAAAGCTGTGTTTTAATCGTAGGTCTGCTCTAGGGGGCCGAGCCACCTCTAGCATGGGCAGAAACCCTGTTCTGTTTCTAACTTCTCACCATTTTTCTTCGTGGTTTTGCAGTAGTCACATCACATCAGTATTTTCAAACTGGTACTTAACCCCTTGATTAGCCATTTAAAAAGAAGCTTTTAATTTCCTTGAAGTACTGACTACCTGAGAGATCTCCTAGTTAATGGCAGCTCCAGCCCTGTGGCAAGTTGGGTCACTTCTGTTGTGATACTTAGAGATTTCAAAGCATAACTTTTGGAAACAAGCGTTCAGGAGTAGTTGCTGAATCTTAGTATTAGTTTAACCCTCCCACTAGAATAACTATATCCCTTTATGCTTGGAGATCCACAGAAGAACACGAGTATGAACACTGTGTAAGTCACAGCCTTGAACACAATTTGGTTTTAATATATACTCCTCTATACTTACAATATTGTTCTGTTGAATCATTTATTTGAATTCACTCTATGCTCCTTTCACAACTGGCCCAACTTGCTGTAGTATCACAGAAATGAGATTTCAGAAACAGGTCTAGAGCTTGATCTCCTGTACACAAGTGTCTGGTCTTGCAACTGCTTAAGCCAAACATCTGTTCTCCACCTCCCTCTCATCAATCAGATATGCTAAAATGAGTTAAAATGTCACTTGAAGAAAGAAATATGCATACAACAAATACTTGGAAGGAAGGCTAAAGGATCACAGGATAGGTCAGCAATGTTCATACCAGGGAAACCTAGGAGGCCAGAAGCAGGGTACAATGAGTAAAATAGGAAACAATTCTGTAGGTCTTGGCAGAGCTTTCCTTTGCAATAATTATCTAAAGCTGTCTGGAGGCTTTCCCTGGAGCCTTTCTCTCCCTTGACCCAATAATAAAAGAATCCATGTTACAAACTTTGCTGTGGGAAAGTAATGTGGGAAATGTAATGGAAATGCAAAATGCAACATCTTTATCTGGCAGCCTTGTAAAATCCTGCCTAATGTTAATCCTATAGGACTTGTTCAAGGGCTGAAAGCACTCTGAATAGTTGGAGTGTGACCATTTCAGGCACTCCTCTTGCATTTGAGCATTTTCACAGACAGAAGACACAATGGCTCTACTGGACCATGCCTCCAAAGTATGTTGCCATTGCAGAAACGGCCTGTATGGTTCCATGGAGATAATTAAGAAATAAGGTTCTGTGAAAGGATATTAGACCACACTTCACAACAGTGCGAATCAATGGAAGAGCGCACAGTTTGGTGAGGGAAGGAGGGGGACGTGCAGATCTGGCCTCCCCCAGAGGACTGCAGGGAAGCCCAATCGCTTGCACAGCAGCAGCTGTGGATGTCCCCCTCCTTGCTCTTCCTCATGGGGAACGTCCCGATAAGACAGGGGTGGTCCTGTTGCATCAGCTGCTGACAACTTTTTGTGCCACTACTACCAAATCTGTCCTAACACATTTTTCAAGGGTAAATCTAAACGTTTCCTGACAGCATGTTGTTGGTGTGCCGAGGGCTAGTGTCTCTTTATCATGAGGAAGCAGACTGGTTTCAAGGGGTGGCCCAGATGACCAGATTGCCCCGGTCCTCAGCTCTCTCCTGATTAACACCCCTCCATCTGAAGGAGCAAGTTTACAGCAGGGCAGGAGAGGGTATGTTCAAAGTTACCATTTATAAAAGTATTGTAGTGCATGACTTGGTCTTTTATATTGATTGATGTTATTACATTGCTCTGGTAACTGAATGTCCCAGGTAGAGATGAGGTTTTATTGCATTAGATTTTGTCACGCCAGACACTATTTTTTTTTAGTCTTTCAGCCTCATTCACTGCTTTGTCCTGTTCCACTTCAGTCAACAGGTAGTTTGCTAAAGATTTCAGTGAGAATAAGAGCAGGCCAAATCATCACCACAAATCAAATTTGTGGTGTCTCAAAAAAGCACATCCTCGTGCCGCCAGGATTCCTGTGCGTGTCTTATGTTTTTGTGACCAAAAGGTCAAAAATGCTGCTTAGGAAACTGTCTTACCCAACGCTGACAAAGCCAGCGCTCATCTAAGCGGGGGTGAGCCTGGCGGCCAGCGGGCTCAGCTGGGGCTGAATTCAGTGAAGATGCGGCTGCAGCTGGGGCCTGGCGTGGGTCGTGCACAGCCGACCCACAGGCCCATCCCCGGCCATGCTCTGCGGCAGCGTTTTGGTGGACTCACACTGCCCCCCTGCCCCGCTGTATCCAGTTACTGAGGCGTCGCTCCGGCAGCCATCGTCCCGCTGAGCGACATGCGCCAAGAGCTGCCGGGCATGCGACATGCTCGGTCGCCCCTCGACCATCCTCAGGTTTCTCTTGCTTGGGCGGGATGGATTTAAGCTCACGGGTGTCCTGAGGAGGGGTAAATGCTGTTCAAAGGGTATGTAAGGAATTAAGCTGATTCCCCCCTGGGGTGGGAAGAGAAAGGGAAGCTTGGGGCTTTCCCCAGCTCGCTCTTAAATTTCCACCCTGGAGTGTGTGTGTATATTTATGAGAAAATTAAGCAGAGGCTACACATTGCCCGATACAGTGAATATCAGGGATAAGATATTCCAGCCTCTTGATTTCACAGTTTTATCCAAATGTGAGCAGTAGCTCTCCACAGACAAAATAGGAAGTGAATGTAATGGATATCTAAAAGGGGATCATCAGGTGGCGATAGTTTGGCGATGAGGGAAGTGCTCATTTCAGGCTGCAGGAACAGAAAGTGCTGCTGCTATCACGGCTCCCAAAATGGCACAGCTTGGTCCTGCATCCACTCGGGCTCCGTGGACCCCGGCAGGCCAGCGCCCTGTGGCAGCACCACCCTTTGCTCGTCTGCTGGAAGCCAGCGGGACGCCTTGGGGATGAAGGGCACTTGGTCCCTCAGGGGAGCAGGTGCCTCGTTGTCACACAGGCTCCTTTAGCACCCTTCTGAGAGGAACCTTACACCTTTGGCTGACTTAGTGCTGCAAGGGATAGCCCTTAAAGAAATTAGTCACAGTATACTGTACTGACGTGAACACAATCCCATAGGTGTATTTTTCCTACACATATACTATTTAAGCTGACTTGGCTCTAGCTACACTATGGTGAACCTTGTGGCACAATTTAGTTTGTTGATTTTAAAGTTTTTATGGTGTGATATCTTGGTTACCTCAGAGCATTGCTTAGCATAAGCAAAGACTTAATGGCTTAAGCAGTCGGAAAATAAATGCATTTTATTTGAGCTCTGTGCTAATGCAGAAAAATTTGAATAAAGCATGCAAGGAAGCTATAATGCATTGCCATAACATAGGCAGCAGTACACCATTAATCCTGGCGGGATTTTTTCAGCAATTTTTTTCTTTTCTTTTCTTTGATAAATAATGCACTCAAGAAATTCAGAATAGCTAGTGAATGTGTTGATTTTGACAAGCAGTTTTGCTTGAAAAACAATTTTAAAACGTTCAAGATGTAGTATTACATCTGGACATTTTCTAAATGTTCTACTGCAACTGACTTCAGTTTTAAGTGGTTTCTTCCACTGCCCAGCGTTGTTGCTAGCTGCTTCCAAGCCCTGTGTTTCCCATCCTGTGCCGCTGGGCTTGCTCAGCACTGCAGCCCTGCATTGCTGCGCCTGTTATAGATAGGATTAAAGATGCAGAGGATTCCCAGAAAGTCCTGTGAAGGAAGTGAGACTTCTTGTACAAGGTCTTTCCTTTTCCAAAAGATCTACAGACCCTACAGTAAAATCCCTTAGCTGTATCAGGAGCTATTAACTAGGCCTCCTCAGGCTATCTCATCTACAGGGTTTTATCTGGGCATTCTCAAAGCACACTTATCAGTTGACACCTTTGTGGTTCTAACAGTACACTTCTTCCTTCAACATGAGGGAAAAGTTGAATTAGGAAGGATTTTCTAAAGAAAAAATGAATGTGGAACATTAACCAACCCAATTTTGTCCTATAACCCCAATGAAGGAGTCCTAGTTAATGTGCCCAGCAGAGGTCAAGATGGAAGGGGTTGCTGGAGCCTGACCTGAAGCCCATTCTGCTGATCAGATGCTAAATGCTAAGCGTTAACTACTTTTTCACAGCTGTGGAGCTACAGAAGGGAACTTTATTTTAGCAGAGTTGCTGTATTTTGAAAGACTTTGCAAGATGAGGAGAAGCTTAGCAGTTCTCTAGATGAGTTGCGTCTGTGGTAGCTTGCATTTGCGTGTTTCTCTGTCATTTGGGACTAAAGGTGATTTACTGTGGGGTTTGGCTATTGGTGCACAGCACACAGATACCATTATTTTTATGTATGGATAAAATATTGAGCAGCAAATGAGAAAACGATTCATTCTGGTAAGAGACAGAAATGGTATTCTTAAAATAAGATTTAAAATATTTATGTTTTTCTGTGTAATTTCCTCAAGTCTTTGGCATTGAGAAATCACCCATTCAAACTACTGCACTGGGTAATTTTCCTTTCCATCTCTTTTATATTGCCAGCAAGTACCGTTAGATGTCAATATAGTGATAGCTTTATGTCCTAAAATAAAATCCTGTTTGTATTTTGTTCTCTTTCTTTGCTATAAAGATAAGAGATCTCTCCTTCACTGGTAGTCAAAGTCTAGAGATACTATGAAATGAGCTTGCTTTCCTTGATCAAGTCAAGGACATTTCCTTTGCCCTACCATTTGCTAGACTATGAATTGCTTATTCAATTTCTTGGTTGTCATAATCAGATCCATTTGATTTTCACAGTTGTTCCTACTTGATGTTTTCAACATGTATTTTATTAAAGTAATTTTCCAAAGAAGTTACACAAAAAGAAGCAGGGTGAAGTCATTTATGTTGGAGATGAACTTGAGACAAACCAGTAGATCCAGCTGCCCGCTTCCTGTCACCCTTGTGCACACATGCAAAGGTCTCCAACTGATTGAACCCACAGCTCTGCAGCTCAGGCACACTCTAAATCTGAGAAATTACAAGATACAGCTCAGGACACTAGTTAGAGAGCTTTTTAAAGAGACTCTGAATGAAACAGCAATGTATAGGAAGCTGTTGTTCTGCCTAACAAGATTTGTTCCCATTTCTCAAACGTGTGCCCGTTGCGTTCTCTTTGTGAAGTTTAATTTTTTTGCCATCACAAGGAAGATGCCTCCTCTGAAACCAGTCGAACTGTTTTCAGTTGAACAGCTGTGTGTCTGTTCTCACTTTTCCCACAAGCACCATCAGATTTTTTTCTGGAGAACTGAGAGGAGTGAAAATGATTATCTTCCTGTTCACGGCAGTTAAAGGGATGATGCAGTTGTTGCACTAAGGCAGAGACCAGCGGTGTGGTTTCAGGATCGCTCATTAAGAAGGTATCAATTACCTGAGGGAATTATTGGCCTCTTTGTAATTCTTTTTGTAAGTTTGTGGACAGAAAGAGACATTTTACTAGCTTTGCTTAATAAGGTAATAGGAAATAGGTATTGCTGATGAGGATGGCAGGAATATCTGAATGTTGATTTGTGTGCTTTTTAATTAGCACAGAAGTGGAGACTGCTTTTGAATACTGAGCTCATCATTCCCATGCTCATGGGTGAGCTCCCATTTTGTTCATGATTCTGCATCAGGGATTGATATTATTAGGAAAAGAAACTTTTCTGACAGAAGGGAGATTCTTGTTCATAAAGGTGGAGGTCTAAGACTAAGCTGAAGTATTACATTTTAGCTGCTGTGTGCTTGTCTGCAGTTTGTGCTCACTCTTCTGCACTTTAAATTAATTTTTCTTTTCTTTCCAAGCTAGGAGAATAAGACTAAATTACCTCCTTTTTTCAGGTGAAAATCGCTTGTGATATCTCAAAACCTATTTCATATGGAAAGTTAGCCATAAATGTGGCATCTTTTTTGGAACAGAATAAAGATAGGTCTTGGTATGATTTTATTGTGTTTCTTAGAAATGCATTGCATTGAATTAAGTTGGAGTCTTGACTTCTGTCATTGTGCTTAACAGGCTAATGGCACAAGGCAGTAAGGGTACACACGCCAACCAGGTATAAGATAATTTGATTGGGGCAAGTAATTAGTTATTCATTTCACATGTTCTGGTATGATAATTGTTGCCACTAGATTATGGTGGCGAGTCACAGACCAAGGCCTTATTGATCCAGTTGTTTGGTACACACACTGGTTAGCTGGAAAGGTGGACCTAGGAGTATGTCCCACTGAATGCAGCTGACTGCAGCAGAGGTGGTATTTTGCATTTAAAGCAATTCAGCTTTTGAATATGTTGGGAACATGGATTTGAAAATTTTCTGTACTTTACAGAGGAAGTGTGAGGAACTGTAAATGTTTACAGTACTGCTTTTACTGTATAGTCAAAAGCATGCAAATGGTAAAGAAGAAACTATATCTGTAGCAACATGTGCTGCAAAACCCCAACAGATAATAGTCACGTAATTTAATGAAGGTACTTTGTCATTTCAGTCAAATAACATTTAAGTTACATAATGGGGTCAACTGGAAACCTAATTTCTGTTCTAATGCTTTATGTTGTTCCCTGTAGAGTCTGACTTTATCTTCTTCAGACCTTTGACACTGCTGGCTATTAAATAATTCATTTGTCACTGCTGGAGCCATTTGCAAAGCTGAGTACTGCTCTGCTTGAGAAATAGTGAAACTGGTGCTGTAAGTGTTTGACTTAAATGTACAGTCAGACCAAGGTGCTTTATTTTTCCATGGACATATGTCTAATAATCCTTTAGTAGATCTGCAGGTGAAATAAAACAGCAATTGTCACATAATTTCTTTTAAAACACTGTTAGCATAGCACTGTTACAATACTGTTTCATTTTAAAGCGCTTTCTTTATTAATTTAATTTTAATCAGGCATATATCAGCTAAACTAGAAAAAGAAACCATTTTTATTAGCCAAATCAACAATAACCCATTAGTAATTGACATTAACGGTATCAATTTCATTGCAAAAAATAACAGATATCTCATACAGTTGCATAAACTGTCTTTGTGGGAAGCTGAGTACTGATTAATTTCACTCTGAACAATTACTTTGCTTCTTATCACCACAGTTTACTTAGAACATCAGAAGGAATGTGAAGATTCATTAAAAATTTTACAGTACATTTCACTGTTAAAAGTCATGCATTAAAACAGATTAGTTGCCTACCACAAAAAGAATATAGATTAATTCCAGTAAAAGCACTAGCCGAATGCCACAGTGAATTACAACTGCTTCTGGCAGGACAGGAATATTGCAACTAAGAACACATGCACATTCTCATTTCTGTGGTAGATTTTTCCGTGGTCTTTGTTTGGATGTGTTGCTCTTGATGAGCAGACTGTTCTCCAGATTTGCTTTGGTTGTCTGGAATTAGCCTTTCACCACTCTGCCTTTCAGCAGTTGGGGTTGCTGGTGATTGCTCAGTGTGGGACAAGGTGCTTCCCCTTCAGCAGAAGACAGGATTGTGCGGAATTGAGCCAGCTAAATGAGGTGAGGAAGGAAGGGATATATTTAGCTTTTCACTTTTATATTGCACGTCAGTGAGAAATTGTTATACTTCCCAACTAACTTTCTATTTTTAAAAAAATCAAGCTTCATAATATTGAATTAATCCAGTGGTGAGTCAGGATTTATGCTGCGCCAGAAGTACTGCCACAGACAACCATCTTTGAATATCCTATTCACCCCTATATCCAACTGTCACAGAAACTTTCAGACATGGGTACCACTGTGTTATCACCTATGTAAAAAAAAATGGGGTTTGATAAATTAAAAATAATCACCAATTGTGAAAGTAAAAAACAATGCCTTAGAACTAATTCAACTTTGCTTTAGACATTGCTTTTTATGTCAAACTATTTGTACTTAATTTCTGTCCCCTATCCATTTAATATCTCAATTAATAACAGCTTGAACAAATATTAAGGATCTTCATAATACTCCATTTATTTCTACATGTGTGCTTTTTATTTTCAAAGATTCAAAGTACTTAACTAGCCTTATCTGGAAAGATATTAATTCAAACACCTTTGGAAGGACAGGTGGCAATAATTTAACTGCATAAGACAGTTTCATAAGAGTTTAGAACAGAAAGAATACTTACCTTGGTAAGGCCAGTGAGGGATATTTAGCTTGTCCTACAGGCATTATTAGGAAATAATGCAATAATAAAGCAATTGGTACAGCTCCCAACCACTCTGTGATAGCACTGAATGGACAACTATACTCTGGCTATTTAATCATGTGGCATGTCGCAAAACTTCCTGCTCAGGGAGGTTTTTGGCTGAGATTTGGTCAGAATATGAATTTCTTTTGGGGAGTCTTGTAGGAATGAAGATGTGAAGAATTCAGCTTTCTGCCTGGCTTCTGCTTCGGGAGACACAGCACTGCAAGGAAGTTTAAGTAAGCAAACTGCCTTTCCTGGAGCAATGGAAGCAACTCCACCAATCTGAAGTCATTTTATCTCAATGCCCACAAGACTTTGTATGATGTGAGTAGCCTAACCTGGCTGAGGCAGAATCATAAGTGTTTATTAAGAGCAATAATGTGGTGTAAAGGTAGTACTCATTTTACAGTAAAAATGAGACAAATAAACCTAATAAAATGCAGCAATACAATGTAAAGTGATAATGTCCCTAAAGCTAAAAGACAAGAAGGGTCTTGTTCCTTGTAATACCGTACCTGCTCTGAGCTGATAGTAATTGGCTCTTTAAGGATAATCCAGATGACACTCTTACGGAGAAGAGGATGAGTCAGAGAGCCATTGTAGGTCCAGTAATCCATGGATTTAGGCAGTAGGCTTGAAGGATCAAAATCAGAAAAGGGAGCTTGCTTACCCTGTGGAAGATGCTCATGAAACCCATGAGTAAGATAGGATTTACATCTCAGGCTACAAGGGAGTGTGTTCCTAAATCAGAGAAGGTCATTTCAAAACACTAGTGTTTCCTCATAGCATCAGAGGTGAGTTGCTTGTCCTGGTGGTAAGTTTGACACTGAGATACATCTAGGCTGTCACCACCGACGATGAGCAGTGTTACTCAAAAAACCAAACAAAAAACAACTTCCCCCCCAAATGGTACCAGATACCAAAGAGTTCAGTCATCACTGACTACAGGGTTGTGTTTTGTTTTGTTTTTTTTTTCAAAATACTGAACTCTGCTCCTGAGCAAGCAAAACACTTCAGTGTATAATTAATTTTCAGCTGTCTGTTGAGGCTAAAGGGAGTATTCATACATGTTGATAATGCTTGCATGTTCAGGGTCAAAGTCCACATTCCTTTTTAAAATCTTGTGGGAGATGCTGTATAGTATTTTTAACATGCTTCACTAAAATTCAAATATTCAGATTCTATCTCTGCTTATCTTGTGCCTTTATGAGAGGCTTAGTGGGAATAGTCACTGCTTTACAAAACAGCTTAAGAAAAGTGCAGTTCTGGTGTTATTTCTTCTCCCTTTTTTCCCCTCTTTCAACTGAGCAAAACTTCAGTTTGTCATTGTGAGTGCTGGTGGTGGACACCAGGGGTAATTTTAAATAGACAGACAGAAGCATAGGATTAGGTAGGGATCAGGAACTGTGTACTCTTACTCTTACACAAAGAGCCCATAGCTGTCTACAGGGTGCAGCCTCAACAATACAAAATATCTTACAGGATCCCATAAACTCACATCCAGGATCATGCTTTCAGCTCCTATGTCTCAACAGCCTCCTTCAGCTGAACCCCTGCATTATTCTGAAGTCCTCAAAAAGGCATATGAGAGACTGCATAGATTTTAATTTAACTACTCTGTATATTATATCAGGCTGTGATGATGTTTACCTTAGTCTTTATTGAATCCAAGGCCTTCAAGACACCCTTCAGGTTTTCATTGCATAAGCCAAGCTGTAAATAAAAAAATACTTTAAAATCCTAAATATGTAACAATAGTTTTATTCTAACAGAATCAAGAATAAGAAGATGCTTTATAAATGTTGATTAGTTTAGCTTTGCAAACCCACTATGAACGAGAGAAAATTTAGAACTTCCGAGGAAATAACAGGAAGTCTTGCTTCTGCTTTGCAGAGTAATGAAAACAGTAGTGCAAAAATATTCTGTGGTTCAGAAGTATGTGATTGCTTTGATCATATGTGCTTATCATTGAAATTAGCTTTGAAAGCATTCAGAAAGATGGTTTTGCTGGTATCTTTCTTGCAATGTGAACTATGAGTAATTATAATTTAGCAGTATATAATAATAAAATTATTATTTTATGATATTTCCTTAATATAACAAAGTCCTTAATAATAAGGAATTCTTTTTCCTGCCTCAGTTGGTTTTGAAAGGCTAAATATGTCACGTGCATAGATTCAAGATTTCTTGGAGTTCTGATTTAGAATTTTCTTTTCTGATTGATAGACATTAATAGCACACGTGACTCAAACGGTCTTTCTGTGAAAGTTCACATCACTGTTAATGGAGTGGAAAGCAAACACAAAAGGTGTGAGCATTGCCTGTTACAAAGGTGGACGAAACACCACAAGCTCGCTAGCACTAATGCCTTTAAAGCACAGCTCTTCCAGAAAGCTCCGTGGATGAAATGGGGGTTTGGGTAAAATGTCCATGTAGAAGCATGGGCACAGCTGGCAACATGGGCTTAATCAGGATAAGAGACAGTCATCTCCACCGATTTAACACAAAGACGTGTTTTTCCTACTCCTCATCACTGACTGCATTTTTGATAAGGGAAGAGAGACACGTGTTTTCAGTATGTCAGTAACTGACCTTCAGGAAAACAGTGACAATTGCCAAGCCACCCGGCTTCTCCAACGCCTCAGCTACATTCGAATACTTGTCTGAGTTCCAGTGAATGAGATGAAGCTAAAAAGCAATTGCCAGGATCATTTTTGCTGTTTCTATTACAAAGAAATGCCACAATTAGAGTAAAATAGTTAGAAATGCCACTCTGCGCTCTTAGGGTCTGCCCGTGAAACTGAGAACGTGCTTGTGAACGCCTGCAGATTTACAGTGTTCTGCTGAATTGCCCTGGCATTGTCAGGACTCATACCCAGGCTTTATCTTGGGGTAGGCAGAACTGCACATATTCCTGAGAACACTTTAGGGATAAGTACACAGAGATGTGGAAAATCACAACTTACAAGGGACATACATTTTTCTAACTCTACTGCTAACAGTCTCCTGTGCATGCCTTTATTTCCATGTCTTTAAAAATGTAGTACATTAAATAGCATTTTGAGGAGTGTAACCACTTTATTACATATGGTACAATTTTTATTCACAACGGTCCCATTTACTGCTAAAGATTGATGGTAGGGCCATGAACACCATGACTGTGGATGGTTTATATTCAACAGATATTTCAACAACTTTTTAGTTTTGCTTTAATACAGTTTTGAGGAACTTTTGTTCATCCTAATATGTTGCTTATTATATCTTGAGCTATTTTTCATGTGAAATACAAATTTCCAAAAACTTACAGAACTTGGAAATCATAATAATTTCTTTTAATGCCTTCTCACCTATGAATATGCTTAGCATTCCTTAGCAACTATTTAACTCTATGGCAATAGTCTAGTCCAGGATTATTTGTATAATGTTTCAGCAACATGGTCACAGAAAATATCAAAACTTCTTAAAATACAAGAAAGAGATTCTAAAATATAGAGACAGGACATGGAAATTACCATATAATGCACATAATTTTAAAATTCTGATTTAAATCAGATATTTTAAAAAATTTCTGGTATTTTTTAAAGCTGAATTCCTGTCTTTTCAACTTAACATCTTTACTGTTTCAACATATTTAAACTATTGATTCAAAGCAAACTAATAAACACTTAATCATGTGCTGCTTAAACACAGCTTAAGTGCACTATCTCTTTACAGCAGAAAGCAATTCTAAAGGGACACCCCTTTCTTATCTTGGCTGTATCAAATGAGATAGCTTTAGCACTCTCAACAGCGGAAAATTTCCTATTAGGAACATGCTTCTGGCTGTGTGTTCCTAATGCCTAAATTAAAAAGGTATAATCCGTCTCATTAGATTGTCATGTTGTAATGTTCCTAAAATCTACAAAGCTGCCAAAGATAACATTACATGGATTGAACATGAATTGTTTGTTGGCATGTTGATGACTATTAGCAGGACACTAGGACACTGGAAAACAAAATCTGTTTCTTTAGAGGTGGTTTTTAATTTTTGTAAAACGGACCTTGCTTCATTATCTGAAGACATTTAATGTACTTGACAGCTGCTGGGGCCCTTACTAGATGATAACTTTTTTACCTCTTTCTCTTCATTAATTTCTTCTGGGTTTCCTTCTTATTTGCTGTTCTTGAAAAGCCAGAAAAAAACCACCTCACAGTGATCAGCATGCTTGTAGCTTTGAGGAGCTCCAGCTACAATTATTGTGGGGCACTGGATGATCAGACTCTCTAAAAAGCAGCTGATTTAGTATTAAGCTGAATGTACTTGTACAGCTAACCTTTTAAACAATTAGGAAATGTTACTTACTTTATACCTGCACCTTTCAGCCCTATTTCATTATTTAAATATGGATTTAGATTATCTAAATTTAGATTAATAAGTACTGACCACAAAACCCAATTTGCTCTTGCAAAGTCAACTTTGCACACACAGAGACAGTATTGCTTTTGCAAAATAAAATAATTATCAAAGCTATCTACATATGCTTTTTTTTCCCCTAGGGATGATATATGTGACCGGACTTCGAAAACTTGACTTTGACTTTTCTTTCATTGACTCTACCTCTGAGGCATATTTCTTTCCATCCACAGTGTGCTCTGAGCCTTGATCATCCAATTGGCAATCTATGTGTTCCAGTGAGAGGTCCACCTGTCAGCACTGTAAATGCAGGAAGTAAGGTAAAAACATTAATCAATAAAGTCTTCCTGACAGGCAAATTACAGATTTCAAAGATTTTATAAGGTGTAAGCAGTTTTCTCCATGTTAACATGTTTTGATATTAGATAATTTTTAAACTTTTGGAGAAAAAAAAAGAAAACAACAAACCCAACAGTTTGTGCAGTTAAGCCGAAGTTATTGAAGGTTTTAATTCTAGGTATGTATACGAGTGCATTGGTTATAGTAAATCTGTATGTCTCCTCAATATGGTTCAAAAATTCAGGTGAAATATATGTGAATACAGCTTCTACTCCAGAGACAAATAAAAGGAAAAGTAATGCAGAAAAACAGCAGTTTGCCAGAAACAGTAATTGGATTTTAATAACTGCAGAAGAAAGAGTCCTACCTCATGGAATTCACTTCCCACTAAAATCTGTATTATTTATGACAGTATTTTAAAGGTCTCTTTCTTCACAGAAGTAACAGTTATAGGTACTTGTTGTTTTCTGAATTTAGATTATGAGATGCCACAGGTGTACTCGGATGTTATTGACACTGTTAATTGGTCATTATCATTAATTCCTTCCTTACAAGCACATAAACGTGTATTGATTCCCACTGTTGTGATAGGCACCTGTAATTGTGCACGATGCTTAGAAATATGTGCCTGGAGTTCTTGCAGCACTTGCAATATTATACATCAGCACAAAGAAATCTCCTTTGCTATCAAGGTAATAAGACTCCCTGAGGAAAAAAACTCAGTCCAGACTGATTTCATATGGAGTTATACTGTGAGTAATTTTTACATATGTATAAATCTCCCACCGCATGTTGATTAAAGAAAAAAAGCACGATTGAGTAACTGTGTTCAGAAACCCTCCTCCTACCTTCCCCTCCCCAAATCAGTGATTATCCTGGAGGTTTCCTACTGGGAGTGCTTTTGCCATTAACACAAAAACACTTGCCAACAAGTCCTAATTTTAAAGAACATAATTTGGATCTTCTGTGACACTTAAAGGTTGTTGCCAACTAGTGTAACAAAATTAGCAAGCATACCCTAATCTATACAAAAACTCCTGAAAGGCAACTAGTCTTGTTTTCTATATAAATTAGAGAAAAAGAAAATTAAAAAAGAAAATGTCTCACATTCCCCACTCCATATCCCCTTTTTACTAACCTGATTGATTGTCCTTATCTGCAAAATTCACCTGGAATGAATGTCCAACATTGACAATCTCCTTGCATGTGGGAGGTTTCCAAGTGATCCAGAGAAGCCCCAGAGATGCATCTTTTTTGACTTCCTTGGTTTTAATACCAATAGGAGATTGACGGTCTCTGTTGGCAATAGGGTATAACTTGTGCCACTGGTCAGGTCCTAGGCAAAATATATAAATAATTGATGTTTTCTACTTCAAATTCTGTACCAATACTGATTAATGACACTTTCCCTTGGAACCAATTGTATACGTAATACAGATACTTGATATGTTAATAACCCATGTAATTCTGAAGAATTTTTATAAGGAAAAGAAAGAAATATTCAATATATTATAAATAAATCTGATTTTCTATTAAAGATGGCTTTTACCATTGTTGCCTTCATAACTCCAGTTCAAACTTGCCATTTTTTTCTCCTTGCAAGGTACTGTTTTCTTCAAAACGAAACTACTGGTGCTGATGAAAGCTGTTAAGACAAGATCTCTGCTTTGATTTTCTTCTGAATTTCTAACTTACACCTGGGTTTTTATATGCCTACTTAAACAGTAAAGACATGAATATTTTCTAACCAACATTTATTGATTTCATATGATTTCAGAATGGCATGATAAACTCTGATAAGAGAAAGGATTGTAATAAGGAAACAGTGTGGTTTGCAATCTGTTTACTTTTTGATTCAGTACATATATTAAGACAGATATGAGTTAGATGCCAAATTAAAATATACATCATCCTAAGTGTTCAAATGTTGCCCAAAGACCTTTACATTAAATCTTCACAATCCAAAGGATAGTTATGGTACAAAAGTGCAGACTACGCAGAAAGCAATGGATGCTCAGCCTTTTTGAAAATCCATGTCAATGATTTAAGACATCTATGTGTGGATTTTAGAACATTAATTTTGACAATCACTAAAAAATAATCAATCTCAGTAGCTTTTAGTGGTAGAAAACAAATAACAACATCAGTGTGCAACAAAATGGTTCATATATTATTAAATATTACATTAATGTGACAGCAATGCTCTCATTGATAAAAGAGAAGGTCCAAAGCCTGCTAAGTCCTACCAGCTTCAGATGTTTTGGGAATGATCTCAAGCCATTTGTGTACTGCTGGGAATCTTCAAGGCAATCTTCTTGGGGACTGATATCTGGGTAAGTCCATGACTGAAGTTCAACTTCCAAAGTTTTCTCCTGAAGTAGGTCCTGTCTTTTAGTTCAAGAATATTTACAGACAATCACCTATTTCTTCAGTAATAAAATACCATGCCCTGACTCTCTGTTTTAAAGCTAAGTTCTACTAATACATATGGGATTTTGCCTGGCTTAAACTCTGTCTCATACACGCTTAAAAGCAGGCTTGTATTTTTAGGACCATATGCTTGACAAGTACTGCAGCATAGTTAAATAGTTGTGGTATTATCTATATTTGTAACCATTTGAACTGAGTGTATGGAGTAATTATTTCTATATAAAGTAAGGTTTATCATAGACTACGTAAGCATTGCCTTGTCATCCTGCGTTGCAAAAATGGAACCTGTTGACATTTTCCTGTTTTCTTACAGACTATTCTCAGTAATAGGAAACTACTGATATCTGCCTTTGCAGATGTCTGCAGCTGACGTCAGGAATTTCAGATACCATTGTGCAAGTAATGTTATAACCTGTAAAACTTGTGGCATTGATGCCTAGGAATATGACAGCTTTTAGATGCATCTCAGTTATAGGCAGATTGCAATTTTCTGTTAATTTTTTGTTGTTGTTCAGAAATTATGTTTCATCAGACTGGAAAACGTTCAAAGGAAAATTACCACCACAAATTTCTGCTGAAAGAGAGACAGATTCATCTGCTTAGTCCCTGACCAATTTCTTAGTCAGATTACTAAGATGATATCAGTGTTTCACTACATCATTAAATTTCTGCTTGAGGTGAAGGGTGCACAATTTATGGTCCTTGGGCAACCTTGCTATGTAAACTAGGCGAGAAATGAAGACAGCAAAACTAATAAATCAGCTGGAAATATTAGGTATGCTGGACTTGGCCAGTTATTAACTTGTAGTTCTCCGGCAGGGAGTCCGAAGACCTCAGTAACCAGGCTTGCATCAAGCCTTCAGCACCCTGTTGGGGCAAGGGGAACTGGGAGGCTTGCCGCTGTCTTGGCTGCTACAATCTGTAATGGCTGTGATAAATTACTGCCATGTTTAGCACTGAAAGAGACTCAGGCTGGTGTTGGTGACTAAGTTTTGAGGCTTCAGAAACCAAACTTGGCACCAGACACTAAAAAGATGCAGCCCACTGCTCTGGAGAACCAAGCCGTATGGCAGGCAGCCCAGGAGCCCTGAAAAAGCCACCTTCATCCCGGGCACTCAGGACTTGCAGCCTCTCTCCTGCCACAGGAGAAGATTTAGGGTATGAGTCCAAGTTACAAGGTTATTAGTGACACGGAAGCGGCCCAGCTTCCTGCCTGTCCCCTAGGACAGTTAGGTGTCCTGGAAGGACAGATAAGCTTGGTCCATTGGGGCAAAGGTGTTCATGGCTCAAGAGTTTTTCACTTCGAGAATCAGAACTCTTTTGAATGTATTTGTGGGGGGATTTAGCAGCCATCAGTAAAATTTATAACTTCTTTAAAGAACTGTTTTGAAACAGAATGTGTTCCTTGCAGAACAGACATCCTGACTTTTGACCAGATCTCATGTCAATTATCATCGTTCCTTTGGAATAATGTAGGATAAGTTCCTTCACTCCTATGAGAGCCACAGCACCAAATCAACTGCAGTTGTTCACACTCACAGCAGGGTGAAAGAGCCAAAGACCCATCTATTCCTTGCCTGCTATCAGTTATCTGTAGACAGTGTTGGTCACTGTGAGTTAGTTATATAGATAATATAAAAGACCTGTCAGTCGCCAAGAACTATTGGCTGGACCACTGAAAAAAACAAGTGACCAGTTAGGAGTAATTCAGAGAGATCTGAAATTGTGTTTATGGTTTGAGTGAAACAGATGGTGAATTCCAGCATGATATGGGGACAATATAATATAAAGAAATCCAGTGACAAATAATACAGAAGAGTGGGGCAAGATAATTTTGAATTTTCTAACAAAGGAAGGAATGAAGTTTTAGGAATAATAGCAAAAGGAAATATAAATCTTGTCTTGTTAGACAGATGCAATGGGAATATAATGTGGAAAAATTGCCATAGTATCTTTTACTTGATCAGATAATCAATGTCAATTTTCTGACTATGAAAAATATTCTTTCTGCGCGAGGTGAGCATGGCAGAGACTCAGTAAAATGATCTCTTGGAAAAGGAGCCAAGATTTCAGAATTGTGACCTTTTTACTGTCTCATCAGCCAGGCTCTAAAGTAATTCTAGACCTCTGATTTAAATGCAGCAGGCTGTGTGTGACTGACACAACAACTGGTTTGCTTCTTGAAACCCAACACAACAGGCTTATGATTCCTCCCGTTACACCCTTTTATACCTCCCTAAGTGCACTTCAGCTTTTAACTATGACCCTTTCACTGTTAGTAAAGTATTTAATTACTAGTATTTCTTAAGTAAAGTCTAAGCTGCTGGTTCTTACAACTTCAAATTAAAACCTGTCAAAAACATGGGTTTTTTTCTGCATGAATATAGAGAATAAGGTTAATGTTATGAAGAAGCTCTTGAGCTCACAAAAAGCTCATGAACCAGGATTCAAAGGAAAAGAATCCAGTATTTCTTTGAATAGACTTACCACTTTTTTTAATTGCTGAAGTTACAGTGTGGCTGTACCATCAGCCTTTCTTCAGATGGCAAAGAAATTAGGTTTGACTTTAAACAAAGTCCCAGGAACTAAGGTGATGCAACTTAGGAAGGGTGGCTGATACTTGTTACTTCTTGTTGCACAGCGCTTGTCATTTGGGCAACTTCTTTCAAGTTCTCTCTTCTATCTGACAAAAACTATTTCAAATCTTTTTACAACAACTTCGTGCTAGGAGGAAAGGCTTCTGAACTCAAATAGCACTGAACTTTTTTCCAAAATAAAAGCTTTTTACAAATTGCAACAGGGATTGAAGTAAATTATCTATAAATGTAAGTTAAAATAATATGATTTAAAGCATTTTATAATTATTTTGTGGCTCTCGTGCATTCCTCCAGAGTACTTGTAGTCCAGATATTGTCACATTATACTAATGCATTAGAACTATGAGACTAAATTGCTGAGACAGCAACCAGAAAAAAATGTCCCAGCAGCACAGGGCATAAGAAGGCTGAGGATCATGGATGGTAATAAGCTTCTTAAAACACAAGCCTGTATTCCATCAACCACTGATTATTGCCTCCACATTTTAGGCTATCCACACTCTGCAGGGAAAGTGTTAGCACCTTTCCGGGAAACTGGGATTAAAGAAATGTGATATCCTTGGCAAAACTTTCACAGTATAAATAAAAGTGGATCCCTGGCTTTCCAGATGAGTGTGGACAAAGTTTTAATGTCTAAAGGTCTGAACCTGCAAACCACTATAGATGTACCTAACTTTATGCATAGTAGGACACCTATTGACCTTATTTGTGAGTATGAAATTAAAAATGAACATAGTAAAGGAATGATTGTAAAATAGTCTTATTTTAAGGACACTGGCCAGAAAAAACAGAAAACTCTTCTAAAAAATATTAAATTACAAGAATGTTCAAAGGAAATTTTTCATTTTTAAAGTGCCAAATACTACGTATCTTGATAGTGAATTGATTTGTGAAAAAATCCTAGAAAAAATTTCAAAAATATTTCACTAGCTCTCATAGTAATCGTTTTTAGTTGATATTTACAGAAAATCAAGGTATTGTCATTTGTAATGCTCTGGTCAAAATTAAATAAACGGTATTAGATAATCTCCCCTTATAGCTATTATAGGTAAACTAGTGGGAGGAAAGTTGCAAGTTATGAAAGTTCTGGAGTGAACTAGAAGGAGAGTGCTTCCAAGCCATCAGGCATCGCTTGATCTGAGGAAGCTGTGGCCATCCTTGTGCAAAGTATTGCATAGGGTGCAAGAGATAAGGATCGCCTTAAAAATAAAATAAGACATAGTAAATATTGGCCTGTGGCATAAAGGTGGGAGATAATAGGACCCCAATGGTTGTGAAAGAGCTATTGTCTCGTATTACCTCGCGCCTGCTTTCTGCACCGGGCTTTGCTAATGGGAGAGATACAGCTCAGTTTGTCTATGCATGGCTGATTATTGCGGATAGGATCAAAACCTGGCCCCTCTTTGTGAGGGGAAAATTGTCAGCTTAACTGGGGAGTTTTATCTGCTATTGGCTACAGTTTTAGGCTTTTAATACTAACTGAGCATTTGTTTTAAAGTGAGTGGTGAAAGATAATACATCTCTCTATTTTTATTTGCAGACAGACCTATAAAATATAAAACTATCTGTCCTATAACTCCCAGTCCCAGTTATGAGAACAGCCAATGTCTGAAGCAAGGAAAAAAAATTGTGTCCAAAGAATGAAGTATCCATAATCTTTTCTTGTTACCAGGTGTTCTGTGAGCTTATGTAGTCCATATTTTCTAGCAAATACCAACAAAACTTTATAAATGTCATTATGCACCTCATATTCAGGAATATATTGAATTGCAACTAATACATTTAGATACCCCAACAGATTTGTAGGTGGACATGGCATGGTAATAAATACAAATTTTATTATTTGCAGTTATACTGATACAACATTAAACAATCTGTATCAGAAATGATGGGGTAGTTCTATGGGATTTTTTTCCTTTTAATTCTGTACCTTAATATGAAAGAAGCATATATAGCTGCAACAGACTTAATCTGGTTTATAGATATAACAGATGAAAGAGAAAGGCAGACTGCTACAATGGTACGTTTTACCTGCCCTACATTAGGGGTTTTCAGCCCTTTGACTTCCAGATGCTTAAACATTTACCAGCAAAGATACAGAACATCAAAGCCTACTGAAAGCAGGCTTGCTCTTCTCAGTTGTCTTTCACCTTGGAAAGAATCCACAGACCCCAGAGTTTAGGGCCAGAAGTTGAAAATCACATTTGTGTGCCATGAGACTGCTGAAAATTGTTACCTGCATGATACGTTTTCAGGATTTGTACCCTTCAGTTGGAGCTGCTGATCAGTTTGAATATAGCTTTGCCAAGTATTACTGCTATTGCTCGTGAACAAATTTGAGCTGTATGTATGGAGCAGATGTTTGTCCAAGGTAACAAAACATATTCAATTTCTGGAGTTCTGTACAAAACAGTGTGTAAATAATTACTTCAGTAGTCTGTGATAACACCTGTATTCTGGAAGTTGCATTAGGCATAACTAAATCTCATGATTTCATACAGAATTGACTGTTGGATAAATAGCAAAAGAGAAACGCCTTCTTTCAGAGGTGTTACTGACTGAGGAAACTGCAATGTTTTAATCAAAACATAGACAGAAAACATTTTAAGCAGAATGAGGCATAGTCACACAACCTCCTCCTTGGAAGGCTTTCAGCAGGGAGCTGTGCCCTCTGCTGCTTGCTTGAGTACAGTGAAGAAATAGCAGTAAGAAACTTAGCCTGTATACCCTTGACCTTAAAGATGGGTGAAATGGGACAATTCAAAGACATCTTCTAACATAACTATTTTTATAGGGTCAGGGTGTTGTCTGAAAGCAATTTCTGATATTAGGATTTTTGTCAAAATGCTAGAGAAAAATTTAATTTGTGTTTTATTGTAAGCTGCATTGGGTGGCTAAGAATATTTTTTGTTTCCGGTCTCCTAAGAGACTAAGCAGTGAAAAACAGGAGCAGCAGAAATTCTGAGAAGTTTCTTTTTCTTTTGTCAGTGACAAAGCATTAAAATTCATGGTTCCTTCAGAAAGAGTGAGTAAAAAAGTGCTAACTCGTCTATCAAAACAGCAGTAGCAAAACAAATGGTATATGGCTACTGAAAAGGTTGTTGTTCTTTTTATTATTGTTGAACCTTTTTTCATCAAATGCTGCTTAAAACTTCATTCAGGGCTTATTTGGCTATATTTCTGACTGGCTATTCTGACTTTGATTTGCCATACCTTTTAATTTTACTGTCCACATTGGTGATAGTCACAATAAGATAGAATAATTTCTGTGAGCCAGTTAGGGATGCAGTGCTGCTGTCACATTTTCTCAAAAAGAGTTAATAACAAAGGGACAGGAAAAAAAAATAATTTCAGTAACAGCTGTTTTGCAGAAGTATTTCTCTTTTTGAGCAACTGAACTGCTGAAAAAACACCTGCACCTGTAACACATGCAAGTTTTGTTACAAATGTAAAATGCAGATATGTACCTATGCAAATAAGCATATTTATGTACCATAGATGTAGGTTCACTGATTTCCATTCTAAGGATATTATTATGCTAGCAGTGTTCTCTCTTTTTATGTTCCACGTTAAACTCCACAAGCATAGTGCAAGTTGAAGTATCCAAACGTATCCAGCTGCTTGATGGCACGTGGGCAGCCTGGCTGGTGCACAGTACGACTTGTCAGTACCTTTCCTTTTTCACCGGGGCACGTTTGAAACCTACTGCAATTTAACAATTGCAATCTAAGAATCATATTTGTCAAGAAACAGAAGTAGTTTCAGGAATGCCACAGAATTCAGGAGTAACCCAGAACCATTAGACCAACTCCGCCACCTACAGACACACCATTTCTGTATTTGCACTAAAAAACCCCGCCTTAGCCCTGCGTAGAGTTCTTACAGCAGTGAAACTAGCAGGCATCCCAGTTGAGACATCCCAGCGTGTAAGCCAGAAGTACAGTAATGTGATGAATGATCAAGATTTAATGCAAATTGTACAGAAATTGAGCAAGGTTTTTGCAAGAAACTGCACATATTCAGTCCGTAACCATCTTCACTACTGGACGTTCCACTGGGATGTAGCTGAGCCCCATGATGCTAAACGGAACTAAGAGGAATTAGTTGTTTTAATAGATAAATCATGATATCTTTTCTATTCTTAAATGTACGTCAGCTTTCCCAAATTTCTGATAAAAGCCTGATGTGCCCGAAAAGGATGTGCTTGCCCTGTTTCCCCTAGTTTCTGTTGCAGTTTAGATTAACCACGTTCCATGCTCCCCGCCACCATGAAATCACACTCTGTACTACCTAGTTATCCTACTCCTTTCACAGAGAAGGCAACAAAAAAATAAACTCTGGTGTACTGGCAAAGGATCAGAGAGAATTGTGTGAGTCCCAGGTCAACGGAGCAGACAGCAGGTCTCCTCTCAGTTTAAAAAAAGAAAAGATTTCCATCCCTTTTCTGTGCAGAGATGGCCTTGAAAACCTGAAACAATGTAAACAGACTGAGATGGAGGAAAGGAGCCAGTGAGTTGATCTCTGCGTGACAACAGACAGAAAGCAAGAGTGTTACTGAAGGGAGAGAAGTGCATGATGGCACACCCACGCATTCATGCTCTTACCTCTTCAGAGAAGTTACGAAATCCTGAAGAAATCTCCCTATCCCTTACCATCCCCCTGGCCATTGCCCATCCCATTGCATGCTGACATAGCAGGGATGTGGGAGACCATGAAAGAGTCTCCCAGCTATTTCACTTCACCTCTGAAGAACATCTTTACCTGGCAGGATCGATAGTCAAAAATTGGAGTTATTACTTTTGTGAAGAATTCACATTCTGTGTGTTTCTTTGCAGTTTTCCCCAATTTCACACTTCCCAGTAACAGTGTCTTAAAATATGCCTGCTCTTACTCAAAATGACTATACCCTTCTCTTCTTCAGTGAAAGATTAAAACCACTCAGATGATCTCAATAAACAGCACTCTTTGACAGCTTTCTGAAGTGACAAGAAAACAGTTCTAAATAAAGATATTTTGGGTTCCATGTTTTAGAAACCGAACAAGAAATTGTGAAGAGTCTGGGGGGAGGCTGTAAGATGCCAACAGGAAATGGAGGACCTGCCCAAGTATCAGGGATGCAGAAAAAAACCTGAGAGGTGCAGAATAAAATGGGGCCAGGCTGGAACTGAAGGCGTGGGAAGATGGAAAGGAAATATATGTGCAAGAGAAACTGGTGGGATAAGAGGTCTAGCCTGTGGCTCCCTCACTGACACACCTTGAGTATCTCTAATGCAGATACATAGAACAAGGCTGTCGTAGTGCTGCTTGATGTTAGCAATAAAATATTTCTGTCCTTTATAATAATCATTCTGTACTTTGATGGAGATACTAATGTTAAGTGAAGGTTGGTCCTTCTTTTTCTCATCTTTGTATTGCTCCCTGCCACATACAGCAACCACAGAATTTTTGTTCCCTATTTTTCTTACAGATGTAGTGCTCTGGACGTTTTCTTAATTGTCCATGTGATGCTGTTTTTGCCTTTGCACTAAAACCTGCTGTCCTTGTAGGAAGGTTAACCTCATCTAATGCGAGACTTTGGACTTCAGATATATTATTTTCCCTTATTGTTTCACTATTATCTTATTGAACATCAGCATACGGTGCACCTGGATGGTTCCTGTACATTAACCCTACACATTTTTTTTACATGGCCAACCACGCTGGAAGTATATTTATTTCATCCAGAGACTACTGAGACCGCTAGTTCTTCTACTTCTTTCCAAAACTTGTATCGGTAAGTGAAATGAAATTTTAGCAACCATTTTAAGAATAAATTTTGCAAGCAGGTCATATGCTAAATGAAACTAATACATGTCATTTTAATATATGTTCTGAAACATACGTGAGATATTTTGGGGTTGCTATTCGTGCAGGAGTTTGGACTACATGACTGCCTGAGGTCCCTTCCAACCTGAGTGTTTTTATCGTTCTGTGACTGAAGTTTTGTCTGGAATGTTGTAAAACATTTCCCTGTCACTATGAAAAATATTGGAACACCAGATAAGAATTATACTGAGTTTCAGCAAAGCTGGTTTATTTTCTGTTTATTTTCTGTGATCAGATATAGGAATCAAAGAATGTGTTGTGTAGAGAATACATCCAGAGTTAAAGATAAGAAGAATGAGTCAGAGATGTGGGCATCGCCTAGGGAATTTTGAACATTGTTGTGCAATGATTTTTATAATTCATTACATTTGGATTAAGACATACATAGATAACGTCTGTTCTCTGAACTTTTATCTGTGGTAAAATCAATCATGTGAGTAAAGTAAAACAGCAAACAGTCCAGAATCTATTACTTTGTTAAGGTAAACTAATAGAATTGAGAGTTGAGAGATGCGTATTTGTAGGAAAAACAGGGTATGTAGCAAGTGACTGTGTGGGATGTTGCAAGATGGGGATGATCTCAGCTATTACAAACAGGAGACTAGTTTTAAATGAAGGGGATTATAAAAGCTATAATTAGCTAATGCTTCCTAAAAGCCTAACTAAACTGTTGGGTTTTTTTCCATTCCCAAGAGCAATACCATAGTGAGATCAAGTGTCATGTAGTAAGTGCAGACAGAGAAACAAATCTTATAAACACAGTATCATCTGCCATTATTTCAGGACAGTCTTGTAAGCTCTCTGAAACAGATACTTTTCCTTTAATGATGCTGTGATTGCTGAAGGACCGTTTACTTATTATGTTGGAATATAATAAGCACATCACAATTAATTGTCACCAATTTATGTTAATTTTATTTACATGTCTACAGGTTACGTTTCTTTAATGTCTATTCTGTTCTCTCAATTCTTAAGAAAGCAGATGGATTGCTGAAGAGAACAGAATCTCTCATCTCTTAAAAGCAAGCTTACTTTTCTCAGAAGTGGTTTTGTTGTCCCAAATAGGTATTAACCTAAACATATGGCTACATTTTCATTGCTGTTTTGTTTACTGTTTTCAAATATCTGTGGTATTAACATAATAACCTGATGAAGGATGACTGTGTCTGTTCTGCATGAATCATATTCTCTGTCCCCAGAGAGTTTTCCAAGTACACAACAGTTCAAACCCTGATGGAGAATAAGTGAAAGAGATCCTTCCTCTCATAGAGGACCAGCAAATGTGGCTTGGCCTTTGCTGTTGACACATAACAGAGGGAAGCACTGAGAAGAAGCAGGACTACTAGCAACGAGAAGGCTTTTCAGGAGTGTGGTAAATGCTGTCTTACAAAGGACAATAAGTTTGTACCATCTCCTAGAGATGCAGGAGAACACAAATAAAGTGCTTTGCTGAGACATGCATTGACTAAATAGGGACGCGCAGGCTTGATTCTCCCAAGCCCACCCCAGCACACCCAAAGAACATCTGGTAAGCTAATTCCATAACAAGATGCAGTTACATTAATTTTTGAAACAAATTCATAGTTCCTTCAAAACTGACATTTTATGTGACTTTTTAAACAGGCTGCTGTTATTTAAAATAAAACTAGTATCTGTGACAAAAAATGTTACTCACCTGAACTGTGTCTATAAAGTGTACAAGCATCTTTAAAATGTGAGCACTCCAACTGAAATCAAAAGAACTGGTTATAAACTTAAAATTCTGCATGTGCTTAAATTCTCTGCTAGGTTGGGCTTGTGTGCTAGATGGCTTAGTTGGCCAGCAGCAGTCCTTTTCTCTAATTTGGGGGGCAGAGGAAGGTCTGAGACTATCTTGCAAGCATCTTGTCCTCCATAGCACAAATCTGTCACTGTGACAGTGTTTCAGTGGTCCATTGAACTCCTGTTTTCTTCCTCGTTGTATTAAATAAATGAAAGCTTTAGTTATTAGGCCATAGAAGGAAATAACTCACTGAATATCTAAGTGACTGTCTAGTAACAGCAAATCTTAGTCTTTCTGCTAAGAGTTACGATCTGTTTGAATTATAGATGATAAATATATCTTATGTGACGCATAAGGAGGTTTTCCCTGCAGGGAACGTGACTTGCCTTCACTGAGGCTCTGGAGCTACAGTGGTGAGTGTCGAAGGAGAGACATCAGTTTCTAATGCATCTTCTCTCTGAAAACCAGCAAAAGTCTCGTAATACCAAACGTCTCATGTTTAGCAGCACTCCTGCAATTGCGTTCTGTATATAAGCATGACTGACTATTAAAATATAAACCTTTGGTGGAGAAACACTTTTGTGTGTGACCTTGGCCTTCCTGAACCAGAGCTTGAGGTGAGTATGTTCGTGTGAGGAGGACCGTCAACACCAATAGCCTGCTAAGTTGACTGTGCAATTGGAAAACCCCTCGGTAGCAGGGTAAGGAGACAATGCTTCCTTAGGCATTTGTATCCATTCCAAGTATGAAGGATTTTAAGAAGTCATTCCTAAAAACAACCAACCCCCCAAGACAAAACAAATCTCCAGTGGGGCAGGAGTCAGTCTAGTACAGCACTGCGGTGTGCTCCCATTGCCTCTGTGCAGTGCATAGGCAATAAATGCAGAACCTGTCGAATCTACTGCATGCATACTGCACTACTGATCCGCACGTGCACAGTCAACTTGCTGTACGTCAAATACAGTAGACAGATCAAACGCGTGCAGAATGACAGTACATTGTGCGAGTATCAAATTACTCTCCACATCCAGAATGTCCGCTTTCCGGTATTCCAGGATGCTTTGTAGCCAGTGTTATTAGACGTCAGTCAGTAGACTACCACCCAAAAAAGAAAAGCCATATATTATTACCAAAAGCAAAAGACCACTGTCAAAGATGACAAATTCAGCAGGGCTCAACGAAGGTGGTGTCCTGTGCATAATGAAACAAGGAGACTTAAGATACCTCTTCTTTAAAAAAAATTTTGGGATTAGAGCACTGCTAGTCCATATGAGATGGCTTAAGTGCTCAACTTTAGAGGTTGTGTTGGGTAAGGGTTACTTGACTTACAGACTATTCATCCAGTTATTTAAATGGAATTCTTTGTATTTGCTTCTGTGGTTTGGGTAGATTATCTGTTATTTTTCCATACTAAATACATTTTTTTAGAAGATTACAATTTGTTATTTTGTTAAAGACGTAGTTAAACACAGACCTTTATTAAATTCAGAGAAGTAGAAATAAAAACTTAAGAACAATGCATTGGATTCTCAGATGATGGCATTATTTAAACTTTTTTCTTTGTTGAGCACAAGGCAATCTGGAGTACTGCAGCAAAATAGCTGAGTAAAACAGAACTTATTTATAAAACTAAAATACTGCCCTCCCTACTCTTTCCAACAGCAGGCAATCTTTTGGTAGTTGTTTTTACAGTATCCCCCAACACTCCAGTTACCGGCCCAAGGTCCAGGGCAACCATCTATTGAACAAAAGATGCAAGACTGGGGCTTTTTTAATGCAAGACAAGGGTGATCTTACGCTTTTTTGTGACAAGGTAACTTTTATCAGGTTTGGTTTATTGTTCTTTCACATTGGGGAGCTTAGTTTGCTGGAATTCAGAATAAAATATTAGCATTAGATCATAACTAGCTCTTTTATTGAAAAACTGTTGTTAATATTCTGCAGGCTTATCTAGGCATCAAATTTTCTATCAATGCCATAAAACTCTCTGTTGTTATTCTTTTCTGCCTTGGGTTCTCTGATTCTTTGCAAACTGAGAAACTTGTTCAGAACATAAACCTTTTGAAAAGAAGGGTGGCACTACAGGATGAGGATTTTCTTCAGCCTTGTAAGACATGTTTTTAAGAAACTGTTAGTAGCACTCCATGAAAGCATGTGCAAGGATTAATTGTTTACAGTTGCACCAGCTTGCAGTTGTACCAGCTGTACTGTTGCCTTTCAGCTGATTTAAACAGCTGATCAGAAATTCTTCTTTTTGACTGATTTTCAAGAGGGAAAAATCCCTCTTAAAAAGCATTAACAAGTTGCTGAAGTGAGCACTGTTCAGCTGATAGAGGAAAACCCTTATCTACCTTTCCTTCCGATCATCATCATCATCATCATCATAGGTGAAGGCATATGAAAACAAGTCACTGGACTTTGCAGTTGAGAAAGGGAGTTATCTGTGGGTGATAGAATCATAGAATAGTTTGGGTTGGAAGGGACCTCTAAAGGTCATCTAGTCCAACCCCCCTGCCGTGGGCAGGGACATCTTCAACAAGATCAGGTTGCTCAGAGCCCCATCCAACCTGACCTTGAATGTTTCCAGGGATGGGGCATCCACCACCTCTCTGGGAAACCTGTGCCAGTGTTTCACCACCCTCAGTGTAAAAAATCTCTTCCTTCTATCTAGTCTAAATCTACCCCCCTTTGGTTTAAAGCCATTCCCCCTTGTCCTGTTGCAACAGGCCCTGATAAAAAGTTTGCTGCCATCTTTTTTATAAGCCCCCTTGAAGTACTGATAGGCTGCAATAAGATCTCCCCGAAGCCTTCTCTTCTCCAGGCTGAACAACCCCAACTCTCTCAGCCTTTCCTCCTATTAGAGGTGTTCCATCCCTCTGATCATTTTTGTGGCCCTCTTCTGGACGTGCTCCAACAGGTCCGTGTCTTTCTTATGCTGAGGGCTCCAGAGCTGGGCACAGTACTCCAGGTGGGGTCTCACCAGGGCAGAGTAGAGGGGCAGAATCCCCTCCCTCGACCTGCTGGCCACGCTTCTTTTGATGCAGCCCAGGATACGATTGGCCTTCTGGGCTGCGAGCGCACCTTGCTGGCTCATGTCCAGCTTTTCATCCACCAGTATCCCCAAGTCCTTCTCAGCAGGGCATAGGATGATTTGGGTAAAAATTAAGAGCCTAATCACTGAAACCTTGCCTTTGGCAGCAGGTATTTGAGTTTACAGACCTTCATTCATTTGCTGCACCTAGAATGATAAGTCTATTTGGAATCTCATACAGTTCCCTAGGTTTTGTAGTAATACAACTGAGAGCAGAGCTGAACAAATTTTTTTAGGCAGGTAGGTTATGCAGTTTCTTGTCAGGAGATTAAAATGGACCTGGTGATAGCGATTGTTGAAAGAAATGGGAGAAGTACTAGAAAATGAAACATTTTTTTTTACATTCATTTTGTTAAGCAATACTGTATTTTTAAATTAAATTTATTTTTAAAAAATTCAAAATAAACCAAATGATGAAAATTATGTCAGTGATAGAAGTGGATTTAAAAATTGTTTTAACTCAAAACACCTTTTTTCTTACCCTGTTTTTGTTTTTAATTTTCTGTTTAGCAACTCACATCTGACATTAATTCAGAGAATTTGATACTACTTCTGGTGCCACTAATGTTTATTTGATATTTTTCATTACTCGGGATCTAGTATTAAGAAATTACTTGTATACATTTGCAAGCATACTTTGGTTACACAAGTATGTTGTGTTCTGTGTGTATGAAAATTTGTTACCAGAAAATGAAGACATATCCACATTTAAAGATAGCTTGGCTCTACCCTTACAGTTTAGTATATTCAAATCATAGAATAGATAAAATGACAAAAAATGATAAAAAGATAAAGGCTAGAGGCAGAAATGTCATCCAGTTCTAGCCTCCTGAGGAATTCAAGATATGTATTTTACTTTACTCTTGCTTTGTCCAAACTAATGCTAGACATTCCAGGTGAGAGAGGGAAAAGACATATGTTGCATGACTGTATGTTCCTCTCACATAATCTCTACCTTTCTTTTTACATAGCAGTAAGATGTAAGACATCTGGAAGACAAACAATGAGTGCAGTAGCATATGGTCCCTTCTTGATCTCACATCAGAAATACCTTATTTTATTACATTTTATTAGGTTTTAGTCTCTGGAGTTTAATTGGAAAGTGATTAATAAGATTAAACTGTTTTGAGAAAGGGATTAATCATGGCACGTATTCTCCCAGTCCCAATAGAAGATCATAGCCTACAGCATCTCTGAATTTATAGCTAAACAAATGCTACTGGTCCTGGAATACACAGATGAAAATTGTTGGCCTGTTGCCCAATTATGTGTGTAAGACCTATAATTGAAACGCTAGGTTCATTGCCTCTGTCAAAAAAGGTATAGTGATGCAAGGTTAGAAAAATATTTTCCATGTCTAATGTCTTAAAATACTTTGCTATAATTTCTGTAGAGAACCTTTGCAAAAAGCGCATAGTTAAAGCTGGGAAAATGCCCAGCCAGAAGCACACAGAAGACCGAGTAGTGAAACTAGCTTTACAAATACTAATGTTTAGGGACGCAAACTGAGAAATACTAACATAAATCTTGGGTTGCTGTGGGTGTTCAATCTGCTGTTCTTTCCACCCAGCATGCTACTTGCAGACTGTAACTCTACAAGAAAATGATGAAATAGATTGGTGACGCTGTGCAGTGCGGGCACCCAGAACAGATCAGATTTCCCCTCTTCAGTAAAGGTGTTCCTGTAACAAGTAGGTAGCTCACATTTAGCATTTGTGTGGCTGTTTTGATGAATAAAAAAGTTTGCAGTAATCATATTATTCATCTTTAACACAGTCTTGTGAGATAGGGAGTAGGGTGCTGTACTCTCTGCACGATTACGATAATGTGAACACTGGCCAGGGAGTGACACCCACAGGTCCTCAGAGGACATCAGTGTTAGAGACAGGACTCGATTTAATGGCTTCTCATTTCTTGTCATATCCCTTTCACTACAGTTGTGCTGTCCTGGAGGAATTTGCTTTCTGAATAGCTGGGAAATCTTTGCTGCGTCCATGTGGGATGTTTGAGAAGTTGGCAGATACTGCTTGGTTATATAAACCACTAGTATTGACTGGCTTGAGACTTCTTATAGGTATTTCCTGATCTGTGATTCTTCATTATCATACCTTTAATCCTCATTTCTCCATTTCAGCCCAGCGTATTTCTTAAAACTAACCATTAAGATCTATTAAGGAATGAAGTCAGTTACATTTTCTATCCGGGTTGTGCAGTACTGAACTGGTGCACCATTCATGTTCTCAGAGAATGCACCTCAATGTGCATCCTGAACACAAAGGTTTCATTGATCTTAACTCTGAGCAAACCAAAAGCATTTCTAAAGTCTAGAATGATTGCTTGACTACGTAGAAAGGAGAGTTTCTTGAAATCACTAGAATTGAGGGAAAGACAGCAACCCAGCACCAAGCAAAGTCTGTAGTTCCAGATCGCACATGTGGCTACCAGCAGACAGTGCTTGCATGCTCTGGGTTAGGGGTCCCAAGCTAGGATAACAGAAAGAGTTTCAGTGTTCACTGTCGCTGAGCTCTTTATGTGTTAATTATAAGCCATGACCATTATTGTAGTGGCAGAAGCAGCAAGTACCAGAGGGCACCTCTCAGTGTCACTCCTTGGTAATGATGCTGTTACTGCTTCCAAAAAAGCCTGAAGTGCGGCACAACATAACAGTAGTCACTGTCTTCATTGCAAGCATGAAGCATAATTTTCTTATTTACCTCTAGCTTATCACATCAAGGCCCTTACTAGTCTTCTTTGTGGACAAGCTAGGAAGATGTGGAGTGTTTGTGCCAGAAAATATTCTGTCCTTGTCTAGGAAGAACAGTTCCACAATGACATAAAGGGTTTACTAATAAAAAAACCTCAATTAAAATATCCAAAAAGTAAGTATTACATTGATACTTTTTACTGCTTTTATAGGTAGCACTGAAGCATCCTTAAGGTCAAGAGTCAAGAGGTTAGTTCTGAAAGCGTCTGAGTACTTTCGCTCCATACTTCAAACGTATTTCTGTACCTCAGCACTACTGTGGGTATGTGAGTAAGGTCACTGAAATGATTACAAGATTTGAATGGCAGAGTTTGGTTGGATCACATAAAATATGTCTAGCATCAATCATCAAAACCAATCATAAAGTCTTGGCATCCATTCAGGAGAAAAAAAGAGTAGTTTTTTTTTCAAAATGCATAATGTAAAGACACATTAGGCAACCAACACATTTGTAGAGAATGGAGAGTAACGCCACAGAGAAAGTTAAAGAAATTTGAATAAAGAGACTGAGGAACAGAAAGACACAGAAAGGTAGGAACGGAGGGAGAGAAACTAGCAAAATCTTTTGTGCTGGACAGACCACTGTACTGAGTCATGCTGAACTGTCAGACAGCATTTCAGTTAGTCGTACTGGCAACTTTAAAGAGCAGACATTGTAGAATCCATAGCCCAAGCTTTTAAGTGGTGATGCTAGAGAAAGCTGAATATTGTAGAGGAGCCCATGGAGATGCATCAGTATAAATTCATAGGACTGAGACTTAGAATGCAGAGGATGGAATCTGAGGATTTTGTTCGTAAGACTGTAACGCACTACCCACTGCAAAATGAGGTACCGCTCTATTACTGTATCCTCAGACAGATTTTTAAAGATTACATCTTAGGATCACTGCATATCATTCTTTTAGTCTGTGGGGTTTGTTAAAAAAAAATGCTTTTGATATGTTGTTAATTTCTTAAACTGTTCTTCTGAGAAGAACGTTAACATGTCCAGTGGATGAGGAATTGGTTAGATGGTCCCATCCAGAGAGTAGTGGTCAACGGCTCAATGTCCAGATGGAGATCGGTGACGAGTAGCGTCCCGCAGGGGTCCGTATTAGGACTGGTACTGTTTAATATCTTCATCAATGACATAGACAGTGGGATCGAGTGCACCCTCAGCAAGTTTGCAGATGACACCAAGCTGAGTGTGCGGTCGACACGCCAGAGGGACGGGATGCCATCCAGAGGGACCTGAACAAGCTCAAGAAGTGGGCCCGTGTGAACCTCATGAGGTTTAACAAGGCCAAGTGCAAGGTCCTGCACCTGGGTCGGGGCAACCCCCGGTATCAATACAGGCTGGGGGATGAAGGGATTGAGAGCAGCCCTGCCGAGAAGGACTTGGGGGTACTGGTGGATGAAAAGCTGGACATGAGCCGACAATGTGCACTCGCAGCCCAGAAGGCCAATCGTATCCTGGGCCGCATCAAAAGAAGCGTGGTCAGCAGGTCGAGGGAGGGGATTCTGCCCCTCTACTCTGCTCTGGTGAGACCCCACCTGGAGTACTGCACCCAGCTCTGGAGCCCTCAGCACAAGAAAGAGCAACCTGATCTAGTTGAAGATGTCCCTGCTCATTTTAGGGGGGGTTGGACTAGATGACCTTTAAAGGTCCCTTCCAACCCAAAGTATTCTATGATTCTATGACTTCCAGCCAATGTTATTTCTCAGTTACTGAAGGCTTTTTGTTATGTATTTTTCCCTCTCTTCTGGTAATACCTGCTCTTCAATATGTGTTGCTGAAATTTGTGTATTTGACAAGCATGGGGTTCCTTATACTGACTCCTTTTCAATTACATACTCCTTACACTTGCTATACGCATATAAATGTTTATACTTCCACACATCAAGTTATCTTTTTATGACCTACAGATGATGCTTTCAAAGTTGTTTTGTGGTCTCAGAGTGAAGTGAAGAGAAGTACAGGTGTTGATAG